>NC_071577.1:26744377-27406319 GCF_024509145.1 Vidua macroura
GAAACCCCAATAGTATTTAGGAGTAACTGCTCACAATACAGAAGGACTGGACTCCACAAATTATAGTATGGTGAGCTGTTGCTTTAGAATACTGACTGGTTTGACTTTTTTTTCCTTTTTCATCAGGGTTGTCTTTATTATTACTCTTTTTTGTTTTTCAAAATATCTATTTTTATGCATTTGTGACTCCCATTACTCCTTTAAAGATTATTCATATAAAAATATACATTTAAATATACATAGAAATATATATATATAAAAAAGCGGGTTGATCCAATTAACATAATGCTGTCAGCTTGAAATGTTTATTTTTATGCAAAACCTGTGGATAATAGCTTTGTTTTTTTTTAAAAAAAGGACAAGATTCTAAGTTACCAGAGCTGTGATTTTTGTCTTGTAGTAACTGTTCTAGACCATTTAGAAAGCTGTGCTGATACCTAATTTATTGTGGGTTTTTTTTTGCTGTTGTTGTCCTCTGCTGTGCTTGAACCAGATGACTGTCCCAACAAAGATCCTTGTAAGGCCTTTTCATTTTATTGAGCTTGCAGAGCAACTATCCAGTACTGTATTGTCCCTGCAGAAGTGGTAGCACTTCGCAAAAAAGGGATGTTGTTTTCAGGTCACGTGAGTGATGCTCCAGTGTTGCTGGTGGGGAGAGTGTTGTGTCTCTTTCCATTTGCTTCCCCTGACCCCAAAACCCCCAAGCCCCCTGGCTTAGAGCAGGTTAGGGTGGGTTACCTGGATCTTGCATTGCTCACAATGAGTGGTGTTAGCACATCTCAGTCAGGTTCTGAAAATGCGGGATCAGACCCACAGTTTATAAATTGCCTTATGTGAAGGTAGGATGGCAGAGCAGGAAACTCGTAGATGGCAGTGTTCTTTAGAGCCAGGAGATCTGTCTCCTGGGTCGTTCAGCCCCTTGTAAACAGCCATGGCTCCTCCCATTTTCAGTGTTTTTACATCTCCTAAATACCTTGATTCTGGTTGGTATTACCTGGTGAAATGAACTTCCCCTTTGGTTTAGATCTGATTCAAATAGAAAGAGGGACAGTAAACTCCCAAGTAGGCTGTGCCCTTCTGGCTTTTCAGTTTGCAGGCTGAACTGAAAAAAACTGAGAAAAAGTGTAAGGGTCACCTGAGACAATTTTTTTTTTCCATTTTCTCAGTGGAATGAAAAAGGGAAAAATTGAAACAAACAAATCCTTTCATACCAAAATGAAAAATTAATTTATAGGCTTGCATTTTAACAAATGGTATGTCTTGGGCTGTAACAAGTTGCTTTGAAGCAAAAATGTGAAAACTTCTGTTTTGAAAATGCTGAAAGAAAATGTTTTAATGTTAATAGTCCTTTTGCCTTTGCCTTTTTTCTTAATCTGATGACTGGTTTCAGTTAACTCTAAACTGTATTTTTTTGCAAACACATTATCCAGTGAAGAGAACCCAAAGAAGCCCAGTTCTGCTCCACTGACAGATACACTGGACACATTTCAGGGATTACTTGGTATCTGGCCCATCAAAGCTGCTGTTTTCCCCATTTAATAATCTTCCACTTGATTGTTCTACTGGGTGACAAATAAAAGCATCTCTCATCCCGTGCCATTGACTGGTTTTGTAGCTGAACTTAAAAAGACATTCTTGCTCTGTTGGCTTCAGTTTGGTTACAGATTTATGATACTACTCCAGTTTAAGCCTAATCCTAATATGAAGTGGGAATTAATATTTACCCAACTGATGAGAAAGAAATAAGGCATTGTTTCTTATCTCTTTTTCTATCTTAGCACTGTCAGTAATGTATCTGTTAGAATTAAGGAAAAGTCCCAGGGTGTGGTGTTCCAGGTGAGACTCCCACAGACTCTGTGCTATTTTCCATGGGAATTCCTCAGCTGTCTGCTTTTATCACCTTTGTTTTGCTTGGCTGTTGAGGTGAGGCAGTAAATGGGGTTGTGCAGGTTCATTTCCAGCTGCTCCAAGCTGGTACTGCTTTGTGTGAATTGTGCCACAATCCTTGAAGCTTTGTTCACTGTTGCAGAACCCTTTCCTGTCCCACTATCCTAAGACTGTGGCCAAGGCAGAGAGCCCCAGGTCAAAGGGAACTTGGAGTAGGAATGAGGACTCCAAATTGGGATGCCAGTTCAATTAGGTTTTGCAGTAGCCTCTTGGAGGGAAAAGGCCCAAGGCTGAGGAGGATGGAGGGATGATTAATTATCTTCATTTTGGTTTGATGCACTGACTCCCTCACCTCTTAGTTCCAGGGAGAAACTCTGTAGGGCTGAGAACAAAATATGAATAGCCAGGATGTGTATGTTCAATCTGATAACAGGTGCTTCTTGCCTGCCAGTGGCAGTGAGTTCAGAGCTTCCTGTTTCCTGCCCTGTGCCAGACAGATGCAATGCTCTTCCAGAGATATTTTGGATGCTGTGCAGTCAATGCCCCAAAAGACTGAACGTCCTTGTCTGAAGGAGGCAGAGGTGTCTCTCAGCCTTTCTAGGAAGACCTATGGATCTCCCACAGACAAGGCCTGTGTGCATCTAGCACAGCTGCCTCTGATTTGAGCACTGGCCCCATTCTCCAGCTCCTCTCACTTCCCAGCCTCTTTCATGCTCTTATGGATGATGGCAGCATTGGGCATGTCCCACCAGCAAAAAAAGTGCAAAGCTAGAAGATGCACAAACGTGTCCATTAGCAAATCCTACACGATGCAGCTTGATAGTGCTGATATCAGGAAAATAAGCAACAGCTTTTCTTCTCTGGGCCACCAAAGGGAATCTACTCATTGCCACACAGGTATTGTCACACCCGGTACTGGTGCAGACACCTCTCTGCTTGCATGCTCTGGTTCACGCCTTTTTGCATAACTTCTGATGGAAGGGAGTCCTGGGTGGTGCCCAGAGCTGGATTGTGTCACCAGCCCTCACAAACCATCAGGTCTAGTTGACACATGGGGGCTAAGGATTAGAAGACTCTTTTGGAAATTTTGCTTATGAAATGAAATAAACTACAGCTGTGAAGACTGGTCTGTATAAGCTTGTACTTTGATGTGTCCTATGGCTATAATTCCTTCACCTCCTTTTGCAACTTATTCTGCTATTGTGACCCTAGTCTGCATTTCATGTAGAAGGTCCCTACTTGAAACTTGCCAGATGCAGTCCTGGGCTTATTGCTTCTCTTTAGCTGAATTAAGTGGGAATGACTTTGGCAGTGTATTAGCAATCTCTTTTCCTTCTGTTAATTCAGTCTCTGAGTTTAATCACAATGACCTGAAACATGTTTGGGGGTTGAGTTGTTTTTTTTAATTAATATTTGTTTCATTTAATCAAAGCTGAACAATTCCCACTGTATTTAGAGCTGTGATACCCAGTTCCACAAGTACTAGATGAATTTGTCCCATCTTGTTTCTTGGTGATGTTCAGAAATATAATTTGTGTCATCCTAAATCCTGTGTCAGTTTCTCTCTCTATTTTTTTCCTGCCTTTATACTAAGCTGAAACAATTCAGGACATTTTTTTCTCTCAGCAGAGGTGAGTAGCTTCATAGATGTTTGGTGTCCAGGCACCTTTAACATTGGGAATTCTTACAAATACATGGGATGGAGCAGGTGATGCTGGTGCATACAACAGCAGGGTAAGTAAGCTGTTGTAGCAGCTGTCTCTGTTCCAGTTGATTGTGACGCCAAATGAATGTAGTGTAAAGAAGGATTTGAGATCTTTCCTTTTTATTAGCTACTGACCCCAAAGTGATGTGACCTTCATCCTCTAAGGTCTGTTGGTGGTTATGACACTGCAAGGGCACTCTGTGCCACCTGGCCAAACTTTTCTCAGCTCCCTCTGGCCTGCTGCCGCACCTGTGTGAGCTCAGTTCCCAGGCTGGTTTTGGGTTCTGCTCTTTAAATTGGACATTTCCTTTGTAGGTAGAAAGGGGCTGTTTGTGCCTGTCAGCCACAGGGACTGAGGGACAGACAGGTTTAGAGGGATTCACAGTTCATAGCTGACTGGCTTTGGGGCCTTTCCCTTGGATGCCTGATTCCAGACAGGTTTGGCACAGCTGTAAATTGGTGCCAGTTAGCACTTGGATGGACTGCCAGAGTCCACTGCTTTAGGATGCAGCTCCACAAGCCCTGGAGCCAGCTCAGGGAGCTGTCTAGGCTGTGCTTGCACCATTCCTTTACTTCCAGACAGCCTGGAGGGTTTTGTGCCTTTTAGCCTCACCTCTATGGCATTGGGATGGACATGAGTCACTTCTTGTGGCAGTGGGAGAGCAAGAGGCAGGCTGTGCCCCTGGAGCTATCACTGCAGTTTGTGACTCAGGCTCTGCCTTGGTGTGGTGGCTCCTGAGCTGGGCCAGCCCTGCTGCAGATGGAAGCTCACAGGGCAGGAGCAAGACCCAGAGGCACCCTGTGCATGCCTTCTGCTTGTCCTGCCTCACACAGTTTCATTCCCATCACCCAGAAATGCGAAGGAAATGGGAGGGGAGAAGACATCCGTGGGACGACAGTGGGAGCAGTGAAGAATTCATTGTCAGAGTCTCTGCTCAGCTGCATAATTCATTCCCAGTGATGTTTTGTTGCTCCAAACAAGCAGCAGTTGGTGTCATTAGCCATGTGCAGGCTGTGGCCACGTAAGTCCTGGCAGCACATCTGGATCACACCCAAGGGGCCATGGTCCAACCTCAGTGGACCTCATCACACTGAGGGAAGACTGGGCTTCCCTCTGGGAGCACAGCTGGAGAAGGAAGCCTCTAAGATGGAGGAGACACATGTGGCACCAGGTGAGACTGGAGTCTCTGGGAGTGGCAAGGTGGAAGCCAGGGCATTCTGTGCTGCAATGGACTGGCAGTGACTGGTGTCAGTCACTCCACAACATGCCCACATGAAGGGACAAGTTGGTACCAGAGCTGTCCTTCAGTAGGAGCCCATGCCACCATGCCCCATGACAGGAAAATTGAGCCCCTGTGGGCAGCTGGGAGTCAGTCCACAGCAGTGAGGAGGAGAAGATGGGAGTTTGGGGCAGCATTCAGCAATTTCTCCTGTTTGCTGGCTGGGTGAAGCTGGTGCCCTTTGCAGAGCAGAATTGCTGCTTCAGCACGTGGAGGAGCCTCTGCTGCGCAGCCCAATCCACAGAACCATTAATAACAGTGCGGGAACAGGAATTCAGCAAGTGCCCATGATTAATTAGCTCATCACAGGCAGTTAATGGCCAGGCTGCTCTCCTTGGCCCTGTGGTGCAGGTAATGGAACAGGCATGGCTTCCCACTGGACAAGGCGTAGCCCCCTGCCAGGAGCAATGGGCAGACTCTGTGAGCTGTTCTGATCTGCTGCTGAGAGGTTTTGGGTGAGATTGTTTCTTTGGATGCTGGGGAAATAGATCTGTAAGGGAACTTGTTAGTTATCAAAGTCAGGTAGGCAACTCTGGCACAGCCCCAACCTAATATCAGCTTTTTTTTCCTAGCACTGATATTACCTCACGTCCTGCTTGTGCTCCCTCTTACTGAGGCTGACTTCTTCACATGTACTGTGCTTGTCTCAGCACTTCCTCATGAATTAATATCTAGAAATTAAGGTGCCACCTATGCTGCATCAGGCACTGGAGATGACAGAGCCGTGCTGTAACAAGGACATGAAAGCAAGTCTGCTTTTTGAAGTCCAAGTGATGAGGAAGCAATCTTTTCCACTAGTGACCCTGTCAGGGAGAGGGCTGAGCTCCACCAAGTGCAAGTGATTGCCTCTGTCTCAGCTGCTTAGTAATAAGATAGGAGAAAGAAAAGCTCTAGCTGGCGTACAAGGTATAGAAATTAAATTGCACGTGTTTTCATCATTTGAGCAACATGATACAGCCCAAGGTGTGAAATGAATGTGATGGGACCGAGACTGCTGCTGTGCTGCCAGTAAGGAGTGCAAGCCTTGCTCTCCGTCCCAAAGGAACATGATCATGTGCCCCTTTAGAGCACATTCTCTGACAGTCACAATGATGCCTATTACAGCAGAAGTGAAGCATGTCTAGAAACCCCTGTGCCACAGACTGTAATTTCTCCTATCTCCAATTCAGAGACCTGTGAGAGCCTCCTGGAGTGACCTCTCCTCTCTAATGTCCAGGATTGCCTCTGTGCATCTCTATTAGAGGCCTCCAGGAGAGAGCTGACTATTGATTTTGCACCAAGTGCTGTATTTGCTGTTGAGGGCGATGCTGCTTTAGGAGTGAGCTGGCCACACGGAGGCACTCGTGACATCCATGAGCTCCCTGTCTCAGTATGAAATATCCCAACGGTCTAAAAAACACTTTCTGTATGCCAGACTTCTGGTTGGCTCCCCAGGGGAAATCTGAGAAAAGCTCAAACTGAAAAAAGCTTATCTGTGCTGGGAGCACAGTGTGTTAGTGGCTGGGCCATGGCATTGTGCTTGATGGTCACATTAACCAGAGATGCTTCTAGCCCTCTAAGAACTTTCCCCATAACACACAGCAGAAGCTGGCTTTGTTCTTCTGTGACAAGTGGTCACCTTCCTAAATCCTCAGCAAGTTTCACCTGGAGCCATCCATCTCCTGCTTGCTAAGCCCTCCTTCCTGGAGGAGGCACATCAGGGAAGGCTGTGCCTCTTGCCCCACAGAGGCAGTGATGTACCATACCAGGAGGACAGGTATTTAATTTGCCTTGCTCTGCCCTATCTGGCAGCTCCCAGCATTGCTCTCTGTGTCTCAGGCTTGCTGTTGTGGCTCTGGCAAATTGTTGGTCTTTCCCATTCAATACAGATGTTTTTGCAGGACTGTAAATTACTCCCATCCAATAACTCTTTTATGAAGCACTTTTTCTCCACACAGTAAAGAAAAATGCAACTGAAGAGGTAATTAAATGTTTACTGTTAAGTACTTTATGTAATATATACTGTAGCTCATTCCATCCATTAAGCAATCCATTGAACTCCCTTTAACAGCATTATTGTCTATTATTAGGTTAATCAGCATTCACATCCTCTAACTCTGCATTTCTATCTAATTAGCCCTTCTTTCTTACTTCATATTTCTGTTTAATTAAGCTCAGCATCAGAACTGAATTCCCTGTGCTCAGCACTAGCAGAGGATTTGATCCTTTCAATGTGTGAGGGTCCAAGGGCCACCAATTTTTAAGCAGCCTCCTTGGATATGTGCTAAAGTTTTCAGCTGAAATTTTCCAGAGTCAGTCCCTGCTTAACTCCTGAGAAATTTGTGTTGGTGTAAGAAGCTGTAGGTTTGTGACCTTCTCAGTTATCTCAGGTTATCAAAGAGGTCCCATAGGTGTGGTGGCTGCCGCTGGTGTGTCTGCAATGACCGCGTGCAGCATGCAGGCACTGCACGTGCCTGGTCATGCATTTCCTTTACTTCCTGACTGGGAAGGCAGGGAGTCTGTGTTGTGAGGGGCTTGCACTTCACTCTGGATGTTGGGGTAAGTAAGGATCAGCACTGGGAATAGCTCATTTCTTACCTGACCAGGGCAAAAATGTTCATGCTGGTGCTGTTGCACCTGCGCTGGGCTCTGGGGGTGGCGGGGCAGGACACAGTACCTGCCTGTGATGGGGATTGTCAGTGTGCACCAGCTTTAGGTGTAACTCTACAGGCCCCATTTGACAAACCTCTGCAGAGCTGCTCACACTTTGATCTGCAGAGGGGTGCACTTGGAAGAGGTGAGTTTGTGGGCTGGTGGCCCTGACCCATGGGATGTGTGGGTGTGAGGAGGCTGTGACACGGCACGAGGCTGCCTGGGGCTGCTGCGTGTTGGAGCACTGCTGGGACCTGAGCTCACATCATGCCTGCTGATAACACACTCTTTGGCACAAACACCTGCTCTGCTCTCTCAATCCCCAAGCCCTGGACTCTGCTACAGGAGGCTGTCAGTTATAATCTCTCCCCCTCAAACGTTTTTGGGGATACCCAAGGCACACACTGTGACAGCATCACTGAAAAGCAGATTAAATAGCAGACAGGGAACACCTTGCTTGTCACCACTTAGCATCCAAGCTGCAATAGCTTTGAGGAATTGTCTGGGCCCTTCCAGAGTCCCTGAGCAGCTCTTTTTCCTAGTACCAGTCCAGAACAATCAGCAAATTGAGTTCTTTTTATTAACTTTAAAAGAAGACATTAGCCTCAGCCAGGAGAATAAAACCAATTTATGAGGCAATTAACTCTGCAAAAACATTTCAGTCTCTCCAGAGCAGCCATCTGAGGAGCATCTTATTCCAGCTGCACAGCTTCTTCCGGCCTTGGGTTTACAGCACACTTCATTTATCATAAATAATAATAATAATAATGAATAAACAAATAGCTTCCTGATGAGTGTGTGAGACAGCCAGGAAAGTCTTCTCTGCCTGAAATTAGACTATGTTTTTGACTTCCTCCTTCCAGGTGTCATTCTTGTGGCCTGTTGCTTGCTTGTGATTAATTTTGATACTCAAGCTCTTTACAAGCAGTATTATCTTATGTGGGCTTCTAGTGGGATCTGTAGCAGGGTTAGGTACAATTCAAAGGACCTGGACTACACAAAGGTGCCATAGCAGCAGACTCAGAGAGCTCTGTGTGTGTTTTCCAAGTCCCTTTGTAGAAATTGCAGCTTTCTCAAGAACTGCCTATTAATGCTGGAAATTTGGGCAAAAGCCAGGAATGGGGTCTCCCTCTGCCATTATTGTTCTGCTACAATAAGTTCTGGGTGAAGAAGGTGATGTAGGAATGAATGTGGATTGGAATTAAAACAAGTTTGATTTTCTATTTCTGGGCTAGCCTGAGACTTTCAAATTTGCCTTAAAAGCAAATTGAGATTAAAAGTTAAAGCTCAGTTTCAGCGAGCTGATGCATAATACCAGTCTGCCAAACACAGAACTCCTATTTTCTGCATTTTCCTGTTCCAATTTTTCCATTTTTATTATAAACATCTATTTCCTGATTTTAATTACACACTGCTATTGTAGAAGTGAAAAGTAGAAAATCTAAACATTAGAACATGATATTCCTACTACAAATATTCTACAAATTTTACAATTTTATTAATTAAGCTTTTTCTTTTTTTTTTGGTGTAAGGTGAGGCAACTGTTGACCAGCTTTGCTTAGCTTAGATATGGAGCACTCCCAAGCAGAGCCCTTGGCTTGCACTATTTTTATCTCCAGCAGCAGGAGGGAATCCTGTAGATCTTAGTGTGTGTTAAGAAACATCTTCTTAACACATCCAGAAAAAGAATGAGCTAAATCCCAAGCTTTTCAACAGGAATTGAGATGCCCAAAAGAAAATTTCCTATGGAGGTTTCTCAGGTGTTAAAGTTGGGTTGTCTGTACCTCTGTTTCTTTCTGAGCTCTGTTTCTGAATCTCAAGAAATATGTATCCAGGCCAGAAATGCAACACTCCCTACAGTTATTAGGCTAAAGAGCAAGAAAGGACAGGGGAAATTGATGAAAGCCAATGTTCAGAGTCACAACCGGCAGCAGTCCTGTTGCTGTGACTCTGGATGCAGCTGTGGATACAGCACAGGATACAGCAGGAACACCTTTGGATTAAAGACCTTCTGGGACGTCTGCCTCAGACATTGAGGCTGCGAGCCCTCGAGAGGTGAGCTGCTTGGGAGGAGGCAGTGTGAGGGATCCAGTGTGCTCAAGCCTTCTGCAGCAACTTCCCGTGCAGTTCCCAGTTGTGCATTTGCCTCATGCTCCACAATGAAGATGGGATTTACAGCCACTCAGCAGTGCTGCTATCAGTAGCTTGACCAGCTCAAGTCTATCAGGCTTTAAAGGAATTTTTTTTCTTTATTCTTAAAAATCCTTTCCTGCTCCACTTCTTTCTCCATCATTGAGTTAAAAGTCTGTTAGAATCTCCTTTGGAATAATTCTGCCTTTAAATTTTGATGAGTCAGTGAGTCCATGCAAAGCTTTTTAAAAGCTTTTAATTCTAAGCTTTGGGGGTTTTACACAGCCAGTTAAATCTGTAATGACTTTTTTTCGTTTCCACTTGAACTTTCTGCTGTTCTGGTGCTCTTTAACTCCTGCAAGGCCTCATTTATGTTCTCTTGAAACACTTGCACTGGGAGATGAATGGCTCTTCCAATACCCCCTTTTTATTAATGTGTAGGTTTGTAAGTGAAGGAATTAAATGTAGCTCGAAGAAGACCTAACCCCCTAAGGTGCTTGCTGTTGTGGCTGCACCATTCTTTGGGGTGTCTGTAGCAACTGAGCTGCAGCCTGTGTGTGTGTGTGTAACACAGTATGTGTGCACAGCACTGAAGCCATTCCTGCATCTCCCCTCCCTATGCACAGTAATGTTCATCCAAGCAGTTTTTGCATCTTAGGGACATGGATGCTACAACAACCCATGACAGCCTTCCAGGAAGGACCAGACCTAGCTTGGTTTTTAAAACTGAGGAGTAGGTTTTGTGCTAAGGGATGGTGCCAGCCATCACACTTGCTGAGCAGAAAGATCTTGAGCTGCAGAAAACAAAATTGGGCTTTCCATGGCTAAAGGTGAAGGGACACATTGGCACAAGAGTAGCAAAAAGAGCAATGTTTCAGTGGCCCTTCTCTGCAGGACAGGTAGCCAGGTCAAGCCTTTGTGACACATGGAATGTCTCACAGCAGCAGCACTCCTAAAGCACCTCTGCTTCACCTGTCTTCAGGTGTGAGGTAGTCACTAGGCAGCTGCTTGAGTGGAAAAAAATGGGAAAATAAGCAAAGAAAATGAGGGGGAAAAGGGTTATTTGTGTTGTACTTTGAAACCATCTTCTGTTATCTGTGCTGTAATATGTCTCAGCTTTGATAGCTGCTTACTTATCTTCTGGCCAAATGTGATGATGTACAAAAGCTGTCCCCCTTTGATACTCACTCACACAAACATAGGCACTGTAGTGGAAGCAGCTGTCAGCTGGGAAATTGCACGGAGGCTGCTGGGTTTTCATGTCAATTATGTAACTATTCAGACATCCTAGTGGGAGGCTACAGTGTGATGTTTGGGCTGGATTTTCTACAGTGTTTAGGTGCTGGAAAATTCAGATAAATACTTCTGGGGACTGACTGAGAAGCCTCCATGCCTACATCCTGTTGAAATCATGGGTGTTTTGCTTTCAGAGGTACCAAGACACTTTTGAGAAATCCCATTTTCAAGAATGTTGGTCACATGTCACAGAGAGCTGGCGGCTACAGAAATACCCAGAGCCAAGGCAGAGTAAACAAGATAAATGTACAATTTGGTGTTCTTGCCATTGATAAAGGATTGTCACTGGAACATCAAAGATCATCTCTAAATAAGGGTAGGTGGGTCAGGAAAGGAAGCTCAACTGCAATGGGTTTCAGGAGGGCTGGCCTTGGTCCTTGCACTGTCCCAGATTTGCTGCATAATCACAGGAGGTCATGGAGTTCCAGGCTCTTAAGAGCACAGCAGCTGAGCCTGGTTTATAGGTCTCTCACCCCACGTCCTGTTCCCTAAACAGGTTTTGATGGCCACTGTGTTCAGGTTCTGTCAGAAATCACTAACATATTGGGCTTCCTATGGAATGAGATAGACTTCTTCTAATCTCCAGAAGTACTATTATTCATGTTTTCTCAGCAGAAAACCTGTCACAAGAGTCCAGTATCATGGATGGCTAGCATGATATGTCTCCTAGGGGCTGATTTTCCTTTTGGGACAGCCTGGAAGGAACATGTCTGTCTTATAACAGCCATTGCAGAGGGGACAAAGTGTCTTTCAGTGTTTCTAGGGACAGCACTATATGACTTTGCTTCTTCAAATTCAAGTTTACATGGCAACAGTCTACCAGCTGTGGGGTATGAGAACAAGTAATGCCCTCCTCTTATGGCTTCTTCCAGACTCAATTCTTCCTTATGACATTCAGATCTTACTTTCCCACTACAGCCAGGATCCTGGCTGGCTCAGGAGCTGGCTTTGACAGCAGTGAGTCCTTGCTTGCAAACCATTTCTCTACAGCCCTTGTAGAATGTGTCACTGTGGCATTTGAGGTTTTTGCCATGATCCTGCCACCATGCAGCTGTTTCTGCTGAGGAAAAGCATTGCTGTTTCAGCAGAAATAGCTCACAAAGACCTCAGCCCTGTGGTGTTGCAGCCTAGCTCTGAGTTTAGGGGGAAAAAATCGGAGTGGGATGGAGGCTGTGGAGCCCCAGCAGGAAGCATGCTTCTTGCATCCTGTCTCCTGCTGTGGCTGGAAATTGTCTTGCCGGTGTCACTGGTCCATGGGATGGGATGGAAGAAAAAGATAACAGGCCCCATCTCAGCTGGGGAAAAGAGTTTTGTAATTAGGATAAAGCCCTACAGCTGCCAGAGTTGTTATTGCTTTCTTACTTGGGAGCAAGTTGCATCACCCACTCTTCAGAGGATAAAAGTTCTGTTGTCTGAGGATGGATCACACCCAGGAGTGTGGGCTAGCCATCAGATGGAGAAGGGCAGAGCATAATGGCAGCTGGGCAGATCTTTCAGCAGCAAATAGAAGATAAGGCCAACTTCTCTGATGAGCTGGGGTGTGTGTTAAAGTTATTAACATGATCTTTAAAAGAATCAGCAACTCCCTGTGTTTTTTAAAGTCCAGTCAATAGCACTTAATAGCCCTGGCTCTCTGCAGAACTCCCTCAGCCTGTTTGCAGTCACTCCCAGCAGTAAGACTGGTAGATTTATATGATTTCACAGGGTACAGAAGACTTGCTTTGCAGCACAGCACCATTTCCCCTTAATGGACTCTGCGACAAAGCAAATTTTGGTGATGTAAAAGTGCCTGGGCTGCTGGACCAAAGTACTTCATTTGCAACACCCTGTGGTGAGTGAAAGCCACAGGACTGCTTATAGCCACACTGAAAGGCTGTGAAAGCACTGATCACACCAGGCACTTATAAAAGCCAGATTTATAGCACTGACCTGTGCATTATAAAGAGCAGCATACCTTTTTCTCCTCAATTCAGGCTAATGTTAAAGAGTTGGTGTGCTGAGTGTTGCACAGAGCGTTGCAGACAGGGTATCTCCATGAACACTTCAGGGAACTGCTGTGTGTTACTGACATGCTTGTGCAAAGGGCACATTTCTTCCTTCAAGGTGGCTCAGCTCCTGTGAGGAAGCAAAAGAGTCCCTGTGAGGTGGACAGGTCCCCTGGGAGCAGCACGACCCCTCAGCCTTTGGAAGGTTGTAGGAGGCAGGTTGTGAGCAAGGAAGGATACTTGAAGGGTGGCCCTGGCTGAAGAGGAATTTCACTGTGGGGAGAGAGAGGAGATCCTACAGTCAGGGTTGAGACACTGCCACAGTTTGCAGATAAATGTCCAGGTATGGGACTTTGTATCATGATGCCAAGCAAAGTCTCTGTCCTTCAAACCCTCCATGTTGTGTTTTTTTTGCTTTTTTTTTAAACTGCAGCATTCCTCCCACTGAGGAAGGCTGGGAGGCTCAGCAATGGCTCTGTCACAGGGAATCTGGACTGAGGGATTGGTGTCACAGCTGACACCTGACAGGCTTTTATCAGGACAGCACAGCCATGAGTGCCATGCCTGGTTAACATATTACTTGGGCTTTAGGAACGAGATACAGCTATTCCACTTTGGGAACTTGTCTGGCTGAAGCCAAAAGCAGTTTGAGATCTTTCTTCAAGGCTGTGGGAGCTCCTGCCTAAACCAGGCAGCTGAACTTCTTGCTGCCTTGCTGCTGTGCAGCTTCGTAGGAGCAGCTCAGGGTGGCAGTGTTGCTCTGTGATTTGCACTGTTCCCTGTGCTCATTCCATTTTCTTGCTGACACACGGGGAATTGTATCCCCAGCAGGAGCATCGGGGGTTTCATACAAAATAGTCCACAGATGCAAACTGCAGAAGTCTGTGTCCTGCCATGCTGGGTTTAGTTAAGGGCACTCTGGAAAAGTCCCTGTTTTGTAACATCTCTCTTTCTCCATTCACACTGTGTTGGAATTCAAGTGGCTTTATGGCAAGACTGAGTTTGGGCTCACATCTGGCAATATTAAATCACTGCCATGTAGAAAGAGAAGGTTATTTCTATTTTCTCTATGTTTTGCAGTTCAAGTGACCATGTATGCCAAACACACATTTCTGTTGTAAGTGGTAGAAAGCGTGTAACCTCTGTAGGAATTTACTGGAAAGGAGCACTATAAAATGCCACCCCATTGATCATTAGCACTGTCTAGTCCCAAAGGAAAGTGTTGCCTTTGAGTGACAGCTCTTCATCCTGCCATCGGCTGGCTGAGAGGGAGCAGTGGCACATGAATCTGGAACAGACACAGCCTCGTGGTGTGCTAGTTGCTGTTTCATTTGTGCTCTCAGCACTGACCTATCTCCTGGGGATGATTGACAGAATTTCATGGGTTTGAGGAACTTCAAGCAGCTGATAAATGGCTGTAAAATCTACCTACTTGGTATGTTTCCTGTACAATTTATTATCTGTCAAATCTATTTATCCCATATAACCTACGTACCTACCTAATTAGACACAGTTGTATAAATAAATATAAAGGCAATGGAACATTATATTTTCTCCTAGGCATTTTATTGACAAAAATCGTTGTTCAGTTTGATGTTAAGAATTTTACTTGTTTTTCCTGGATTTCCAGTGTAGTCTGACATAAGGTACCTAAGCTGTACTGTTATCTTTTCCCTGACAACATATCTGCTGTGTGGATGCTCTTTGCTTTTTACGTGAAACCTGTGGCCCATGTGCTTAAGAGCATGTATATGTGTCCAGGGGCTCCCAGACAGAAATAAGGCAGCCCTCATGATGTATAAAGAGATTCAGAAATACATTTACATGTCTATATATGAATCATGAATCCACCCACTGCTATTCACAGTGTTTTTCTGTCAGCTTTGGAGGGGAGAATTTCAGGAGCCCTGGCAGGGTGGTGTTCTGTCACAGGCATCCTGCTGGGTGGCACAGCATACAGGTGAGTACATGTGTATATCTCCATGCTTCTTCTCTGTAACACATCACTCAGGGTTATTCCAGCCTCAGAGGTAACATCCCATCCTGGTGAAGTGGCAGGTTTAAGGCCTGAAATATCCTTGAAGCTTTGGTGATTTGGGAATCAAAGAGTCTCCACTTGTTCTAGACAGCATCGGGGCTTCCCCTGAGCTTTGGTATTGCCCAGGGCAGCTAGCTAGATTTGGAATAATTATTTCTTCTCCTCATCCAGCTGGAGGCTTCTCTCACCAGCTCCTTTCCCCGTGCTGTGCTTTGGGTCTGCTCCTTGTACAGTGAAGAAGTAACTCTGAGCCATACATGAGCTTGAGCTGGTCGTGCTGATACAGCAGAGTGTCAGCAGTGCTTGGGCACAGCAGGTCACAGTGGTGGACACATCTCCACTCGTTCCCAGATCTGGTTTCTGTATCTCTATGGCTATGTGGAATCAAATCCTGAGTTGCCTAAGGGGAAACAGCTCCATCAGAAAGAAGATTTGCTTTATGGTCCTGTGTTTGTTTCCCCAAAGCATAAACAGCAGGGGTGTTTTACTGAGGCTATAGAGACTCTTTGGCTGGAACTAGGAAAAGGCAAAGCACAAAAAATAAAGAGAAGTAGTGATATGTAAAATGGAGCTAAATACAGTTTTCCAAGATTGGTAAACCCTGCTAAATCCAGGCAGGGCATTTTATCCCTAAGAACAAGGACAGCAGTTGTTTTTTGGAGGATGAGATATTCTGTTGCCTGTCTATAGCACAGGTCTCTGCTGCTGTGTCTCTCCTGCTGCCCCTAGAAAGGGAGCACAAAGGCTCCTGCTTAGTAGATATGGCCAAGAATTTCTCCAAAGCATCAGATGTCAAATCAGCCAACATTTTCAATCTCTTCTCTCAGCCTGAGTTACTTTTCCTTCATGTTCTTTTCACTGTTCCTCTCCTTCTAAATCCTCCCCCTCCTTCTCACTGATCAAACCCTTTCTCTCATGGCAAACATCATTACTTTAGCAGGTGAGATGAAAGATGCCTCAGTCTACCTCAATCCCAGTGCAGACAGAAAACCAGGAGAGAAGGGCAAAGAACAGCAAATAAGGAGGTTTGCAGAATGCCAACACAGCAATGACAGTGAGAAATACAAGACAAAGCAGTTAACCACACAAGGAAATAAATGCTCCTGTGGGAAAAATCATACACTAATGCCTATTAGCTTAATGGTCCTGTGGTTTAGGCAGAGGGCTTGGAGACAGGGGGTCTGGGCTCTGTGTGCTGCAGCCTGGCTGTCACTTGGGAGGCTGGATCCTCGCTCTGCCCTTGGTCATTTTGCTTTCAGCTTTGCCACTTTCCAGTGTAAAACAGAACCCAGTTTCTCATGGGGCTGTCGGACACTGGCAGAGGCCAGGAGCACTGGAGGAACCTCAGCTGCTGGATGAAGGATTTCACCAGACGTGTGCATACGCTTGTGCAAGGGACAGGTCTGTCCCCATGTGTGGTTCCTCATCTCATTCTCTGTCCAGAAGTTGGAGATGAGTGAAGGTCTCCAGCACTTGTCTTCAGAGACTTCACACAGTGAGCCCAGTCCAAACCCCTGGTGCTCTGGTGTTTTTTTATTGGTTGTTGGGACTTTGGGGGCTGAACCTCAGAGCAAAAAGGTCAAGGCAAAAAAACCCACATTGAATGGAAACAAATGGCAGAGCCAGTCCAACAGAGAGCAGGAGATAATCAGCAGTACCAGTTTACTAGGAAGGTTTATGAGGGAAGGAGAGCAAAGATTCCCTTGGAGAAAAGATAAAGAAGCAGATTATGATATACTTTACTTCATAGTGCTTCCTGAAATGGAGCTGAGGGCATTGTTTTCTGCTTTAATATATTGTGTTAAACATTAAAGGAATGAAGGCAGGGAGTCTGAGTAGCAATGAGTTAATCTGAAAAGCAGACATATTTTAGGCTGGGGAGTAGAGGAAAGAAGAGGAACTTTATTGGTTATTATTAGACTTTTCAGCTCACAATGGACAAGTCAATATTTTTTCTTTTGACTGCTGCTGTTTCCTCCTTTGATTGTTAAATCCCCTCTCTGCCTAGAAGTACCCTGCTTTGAACAGAGTCTGCTTGTATTTAGCAAATGGCCTGAGAACGCTGAGCATTGAGTCCATGGGGCACATGACTCAGTCTGAGCACTGCAGAAGCAAGATTTGGGGAGGTATTGGGTTAATAAGAGATAATACCCCTGATCTAGATCTCAGCATGAGGATTTGGGGCAGGCATGTATCAGCTCCCAGCATCTTTTTGTTGTGGGAAGAATGGCCTTAGAGAGGATAAATAATGGGATAAGATTCTGTGTTATGGGTTATGAATATTCTGGACAAGAAATTTTAAAGAAAAGTGGTTGAATGTAGGTCCTACTACTAGTAAGTTGAGGTATGAGATCTTTCTCACTCTTTAGCCTTCTAAGACTGCCAGGAGTTGACACAAAAAATAGTTGTTGGACAGTGAATAGATGGTGATGCTTAAACACCCCAGGGGGAAGAGAGGTCTCTAATGATGATGATGTTGCCAAATACTGCAAAAGGTTTCATCAAGACAAATATTACAATTAACTGTTGTTAACTACTGCTCCTTACATTTCTTAAGAAGAAAGGACAAGGTTCCCTATACCTGGAAACTTCTACAGGCATGGGGATGAATTTTGATTAGGTATTTAAAAAGAAGGTGAAACATTACATGTTTCCTCTTATGACCATGCCATGTCAGATTTACTGCCTTGCAGCGGCTGGCAAGAAACTTATTAGGAACTAATACTGCTATCTCAGAGCTGGGATATTAATTTTTAATCAATTACTTCTTTGTGATGATGATAAAAGTGAAATATCAAAGATGGGTGAATAGTGTAGCACATGCTCTTGCTGTTCTGGAAGCACATGCTAAGCCCCCAGCTGTTTTTAAGGCTTTCCTTTCCCAGCTGGCCAAAATAAGATGTGCCAGCCTTCTCCTGCATCCTGCTAGCTTGTGAGCATCTCCCAGGCTCTAATGCATTCTTTATCACTGTGCCACCACAGGTGACAGATGGGGAAGCAAGGGCAGGAGGAAGGGTTAAACCTTTTGGTCCCAGCAGGAATGAATCACTGAAAGATGGTTTATGATATTGATGAAAATGAATAGAAATGCCCTGGCAGAGGAAGGACGCAGAATTTGCATCACTCCATGATCTGAAGGGGACTACCAAAGCATGGCACAGGACACTGTGTTTTGGCAGGTAACTGCTCTGTGCAAGTACCACCAGAGATGCACCAGCAGGGGACCCTGGCTCCTGCCATGATTGCTGCACTGGCAGCCCAGTGCCGCTCACTTGTGCATGTCACCAAGATCCAGCTCTTCAGTTTGAGTGTCTTTGGGCTTTCCTGTGAGCTGGGTACCCAAGGCTTTAACCAGCTCCAAACAAATGCTCCCCCAAAGACTCTGGTTGGAAAAGCAGCTCTTTCTCCCAGGCTGTCTTCTCTACCTGCAAAACATGTTATTCACTGTAAAGCAAAGCATCAGTTGCCTACACATGGTAAGACTGAAAAGCCAGCATCTGAGGATAAAATAGGAATGGAAAAAAATTTCTCCAGTTGCAGCTGCTAGTGGAGAGCAGCATGGAGTCAGGGAGGCTGAGAACCAGCAGGGGAACACCAGCCCTCAGGCCCTCTCTGGGTAAGGTTCTGGTAAACCATGCTTGCCACAATTGCCTTGCTTTTCAATATTCCACCCAAGGAAATGGCCCCTCTATGCCCCCATCCCCTAAAGCTGCAATAATTTGGCCACTAATGTGAATCATGAATGCAATGATTCACATTAGTGGCCAAATTATTGCAGCAAATTAACACAGCAAAGCTGTGGTTCTCCTTAGAAACTTCATGAAGCAGTTTTGAAGCAACAAACTTTGGCTTTCAAAGAGCAGGTGCAATCAGAGCTTCTGGTGGTGGGAGGATGTCCATGTGCATGCATACATGCACAGATGTTATTTACAAACAAATTAGGGCTTCTTTTCCAAAAGGACTTAGCTCCTGATTTTGGTGTGTTTGGCTTTGTAAACCTCACAAATCTTTCTAAGGTAGCAAATTCCTCCCAAAAGCTTTCAATCCCCCTTAATCTGACTTTGTTATCTCAGCTGCATAACAGCTCAGTGCAGCATGGGCTGAGGGACATGGTTTTCAGCCTTCTCTGAAAAACACAGGCAAAAGAGCTCATTGCAGCTGACAGATACTGATATTTTGTGAGTGTGTGTGTGCATCCATGTACATTTCAGCCTCAGAAAACATAGATCTGCCACCTGCTTGGAAGCCTGCTTTGAAGCCTCAATAGCAAAGCAAGCAACAATGGGAAATGTGAAACAAATTTTTCCCTTTTTTCTCTTTTGGCCTTTCTGATTCATAAAGAAATTCCCCAGTGAACACTCTTGAATTTGTAGAAGCTTAACAAGGAAAGGACAAGTTAGAAGTAATGCAGTGAGTTGCTGTTGGAAGCTTGTTTCTATTCCTGATGGTTCTTTGCAGTACCCTGGATTGCATGAACACAGTGTGTTTCACACAGGCTCACACTGCAATCTTTCTCCCTCAAAGGCAAGTGTTGGAGCTCAAAGAAATCACAAATCCAGCTCTGCTCCCATATTGCAGATGTGCCTTCAAGGGTCACAGATGGAGGAGAAGGTTAGAGGTAAGTGTGCTTTCAGCCCCTGCTTCCACTGGGCTCAGAGCGAGCACTAACCCAGGCTATGGCTCCTTGCCTGTTACGCAAAGCAAATATCCGTGCATCCTAAATTCTGTGCAGTCACAGACCCCAGCTTCAAAAACTCCTAATGGGGCTTGTGATTTAGCACAGGCTAAAGGTCACAGCTGGGGAAAAGTCCTCTGGGAAGGGTCCACCAGATTAGGTTCCACCTGAAAAGGGACTCTCCAGGAAGAAGAAGCAACTTGTCACTTTCTGCTTTCAAGAAACACAGAGATGGAAAAGGCTTCCCTGTTCTCATCAGTCTTACGTCTTCACTTGACTGCTAGGTGCTTGTTGAGGGACTTAAGCAACAGTGTGGACCACCTGGCTCCAGTGGGAGCTGGATTTGCCTGCTCTGGCTTAGTTGAGTTAGAATTTTTCTTCTAGAAACTATCAGAGGGCATCATCCATTACTGTCATGTTTGGGTTTGGATCGATAAGCATCATCTCTGCCCCCAGGGACAAAGCTGTCACTGGTCAGCCTAGACCAGGAGAGAAAAGAAATCTTCTGTGATTTCAGAGAAAGGAATACTTACTGTTTGGAAACTAAGTGTGCTAGGCTCTTCAAAAAGTAGCAAAGTAGCTTTTTTTACTGATCCATCTTTCTCTAAAGGATAAAAATCAATTCAAGAACAAGAAAGAGGGAAAATAGAACTAGGACTTATAAGCAAAAGGAGTCTATTGTGTAGCAAGACTGAACCCATCCTCAGGTTTACATTTCCCTGCTCACCTTGGGGCAAAATTCAATCCTGAGGTTTGCCTTCTCCTCTGTACTGAACAGAGTGATTATGTTCATCCTATTCAGATTTCAGACTCAATTTTCCTTTTTCAAAGGCCTGTGCTGTTATTTTCTATCCATCCATTCTACAAGTTAGAAAACATACATTTTAGAGCCTGACTTGGTTTGCTCTGTTTGCTCTTTCCCTTGGGGAATAATAGATGTCATGCTGTTCAGAAAAACGAAAAGGAAAAAGCCCTTTCCAAGCACCAAAGGGTGTGGGGAGAAAACCCTATTAAAAATCTGCATTCTAAATACTGTTATCTAAAGCTGATAAAGAGGGTCACAGACTTATTTTCCTCTTCAGGCTCAACCTTCCTTTAACCAATACAAAAATTTCTTGTAGCTCCTGTCTCTCCAGGGAGTTTGACCATCATTATCTCAAGCTGTGCTTTCCTCACTATTAATAGGTAACAATTGTGTAAGCTGTGACTCTTTTTGTTAATATTCTAACAAAACAGATTTTCCAAACAACCACAACTCTTTTGTCCCTTTCAGTCCTGTCTGATACCTCATTGTAGGTGCCAGTGAAAGGCAAATAGACATCTGTGGAATCTAAAGAGGAGATCTGGCAATTTTACAGTCCCCTACTGCCTGCCTCTATAACCTGACAATAAAATTGGATTTTTGGTATCTCTTTAACACTCCAAAAAGTAAACCCCTTTCATAACATGTATCATTTTCCAAGGTAATTTGAAGAGAATACCTTTCACTTTCAAATTGCCCTTTGGCAGCTTTGAAACCACTGTTGTTTTGTGAAAGCTCTTGGCATTTAAAACTGCTTTGTAAGGAGGAGGAGGAATAATAACAAAAAAAAAAAGTTCCCAACCCTGGCTACTTCACGTTCGTTCTGCTCTGTCCAGAGCTTTTCAAGTGAATGGGAACACGCCGACAAATGCATTCTGAAGAAAATCTCATTTTGACCCTAAATGCTTCTTCACAATTTCCAATTCCCGCTGTTGCCGTTTTTGCAGGAGTTGATGGCTGCCATTGTTATCAGAGCTGACAGGCCCTGGGTAGGTTGCACAATCAGCGCAACCTGCTCGAGCCTTTCATTATTCCCAAGTGGCAGGTTCTCATGATATCTCTCTTTTATAGGCATTGCTCATTTCTATTTTGCATTTGACAGGGCTGCCCCACTCGCTTGCTGCTGGGGTGCCCAGATAAAATGGCTCCTCTGAAGTTAAAGGAACAAAGCTCCCACATGTGCCCAAAGTGGTTGGCAGCTCCTGTCCTTCCAGCACATTCCAGATCAGAGGCTGTTTGTGCAAATTAGCAGTTGGGTAATTGCCCAGCATGTGGGTCCATTCTGCTCAGCTCTGGTGTTCCAGCAGTGCTTTGCAGACATGCAAGTGTCCTCTAAAAGCAAATCCAAATCAAAGGTTTGGGGAGCTTTTGTGTTTACAAAAATAAAGAGGACAGTGTTTTTGTTGAGCTGTTTTTTCCCCTAAAAGTCTCTCTTTATCTCAGCTGGAAGAACCTGAAAGTGTGCTGAAACATTCCCCAAATGACCAAACTGGCTGTCAGACTGTGAAACAGGACAAGTGGGAAAAGGGTGACCAGCTCCCCAGAAGCATGAAGGAGCTGAATGGAAGATAAAGCTCCCAGCAGCCAAGAGCTGTCTGCCTGCATGAGCACAATTCAAGCAACCTTAAAGGGTGCTATCCCCCTCCCTTGCACATTTTCTAATCTGTAAAACTCCAGCTAGTGGTTCTGCTCAAGCCTGTACAGGGCCTGGGATCGCATGAGTTTGTTGTGTGACAGAGACAGCACTAAAGGGCAAAAAAAAAAAAAAAAATAAAGACCTTTTGACTACACCTTGATAAACCTAATCTTTCAGAATTTTACTCTGTAAGATTTGCATAATGTCAAATAGGTGATTCCTGGTGGATCTGATCGGAGATCCTCCTTTATTATCCCAAGGGCTTTGTGTTTGTCCCTACCAGATTCTCATAGAATTCTTATCTTACCTTTGCCTTTAGCCCCAGCTGTGCTTTCAGCCTGATTTTGATTTTTTTTTTTGTTTTTAGTTTTTTTTATTTTAAATTATTTAGCCTGAAATTTAACTTTGAAGTTGTTCTTTATGAAGCTAACTCTCTGTGAGGAGACCACTGTGGCTGCCAGCTGTGTCTGTCCTGCTCAGAAGTGCAGGATCTGATCTGCAGTGGGCTTCTCCCCACTGCTGGACCTCGGGTCAGCTCTCTGAAGGTGGGAGCCACCAAGTGGTGTGTGGGACCAGCTGTATAAATGTAGTTCTGCAGCTGTTCTGTGTTTGCACTTGCACAATTTAGAGGGAATGTGAGGAAGAGGGATCTCGTCTTCTGCACCAGCTCTGGCTTCTCTAGATTTAGTTAAGTTTAACCCAGCCTCCGGTAAGTGTTGTAAGTTGAAATCCCTAGGAAATCACATTTCTCCATAGGAGAGTGCCCAGTGAGAGATGTGGGTGGTTGCAGCAGTCAGTGAACACCACAGGGATGCAAGGAAAATGGGGCACAGACCCACAAAAACTACTGTAGCAGAAAAAGCAAAAGAAATATGTCCCCCATCTTCTGGCCTTACATCATGAAGGCGGCCAAAAACCAAGGCTTTTATGGTGTGAGCCTTCTTTCTTGTTTCTGGTGCTTGGAAACACTGTCATAAAAAAAAGATGTACTGCTAAATAGATCTTAAAAGAAAAAGGAAAAATCAGCCTTGCAGGTAAATAAAAAAAAAATATTATGAACATATAAATTAGTGAGCATATATTGACAGATAAGTAACTCTACAGCCCCTAGTAACATAATCACCATAAATATTTGAGATAAAATCGGCAGTCAGGGATAATATATTTTCTTATTAGCTCAAGAGCCATATCTAGAAAAAAATTAAATACTGAAGGAACTGGTGGGCACAACAGACTTTCTTTGGGCCTAAAGCACAAGCAGCCAACTTCCAGGTAAATAAATGCTGGGGACAATTGTCATACTTTGATTTAATTACACTCATCATGAAACAATTAGAGCGAAAAGGGTTGCTAAAATTTCAGAAACAGGTGGGAACATTCAGGTTTGATTTCCCAAGTCAAGCATTCCTGATGATACTGAGTCAGGCATTCAAACCTTTCCTTTCTCTTTCTCTTCCTGGTCTTACATTTGTTGCACAGACAGCACTGTCTGTGAAAAGGCACTGGAACAGGAGCAGAAAACAGAGGGAATTAAAAAACAATTAATGAAAAAAGAATTAAGCTTTTTTTTTTTTTTCTTTTAGGTCAAGGACAGCTGTAGAGATAGAAGGAAAAGACAGTCCTTACGAAAAATTTCAACCCCCACTGCTTCCAGAACTACTGCTATGAACAGCTGATGTCTATTTGGCTCAGCTGGACCTGGCATCACTAGAAATTAGCAGGTAGTGGGAAAGGGTTGTCTGGCCACTGTCAATGCATGGACGCACAGTGTTGTGGCATGCTGTCCAAAGGCTGTTTGTCATGTGAGCTGGAACTTAAACTCTGCCCTAGAGAGAGCCTGAAGACAGGGGGACTTTTAATGATGGATGGTAGAGAAATAGATACATTTGGTATGTGTGGGTAGGGTTTATGATAGACTGTTACTATTTGCTTCCTCAGAGTTGAATAATGCCCCCCTCATGCAATCCTGAGACACTCAATTTTAATAAATGGTTTTGATATCACTGGAGGCCAGATATGCTATGAGGATAAAGGGCTCTTACCATATTGCAGCAGCTTTGATATACCAGATCTTGCTCTCCTGCTAAAACTCAGAAGAAAACACATTCCTGATGAAGGAAGACATTGGATAAGTTTCCTTCTTAAGCACCAATGAAAAATCCAGCATGGGAGGGGTTCACACTATTTCTCACCTGGCAGGAAGGCATGTGGGCAGCAGCAGCAGCCACAGGCTCAGGGTCTATAAACAAACCAGGTGAGCAGACAGCTCTACACCTGTATCCTCCGCCTGGTTCTCATCTCTGGAAATTCTTGCTTGTAAATTTCCAAGGGACATGCTGGAGTCTCATAGCCTGACAGAAAACTGGTAGAGAGTGCTAGTTGCAGCCTCCAGCTACCCAGGGCACTCTACTCACATCCATGTTCCCTACAGTTTCTGCTGGGAGGCAGCATCAGTGATGAATTTCACACTGTTCACCATCACAGAACAAAGTGACAGCTCCTTATTTGATGCATAAATTATCCTCTTTCATGATGTTGGATGCTTAAATACGCTGTTCAAAGCTGCGTTCTTCTTTGTTTTAAGAGGTTTCACTATTTTTAATGTGACAGAGAAGCTTATTCAGAGGATAAATCTCTTGTTTAGAGGATAAATCCCTGCAATGCACAGTTATCTGGAAATGAGAGAAAATATTTTTTCATGGCCATTTATCCAAAAGTTCCCAAAGGCTATGGACACACATCCAATGTGGTTCCAGTCCATGCACCAGGAGTAAAACACAGTGGCCAGAAATCTATTGCTTTCATGGACATTTCACAGCAGCCACAGCTGTTGTTTGCCCTATAACTTTTGGGGAAAGGAAAACCTCTGTGCTTTGTGCTTTTGACCTAGCCCAGTTTTTATCTTTAATTCATTTGTTGTGCTGTTGAGATGAGGAAAGTCTTCCATGTCAGAATTTAGTTCTTGTTTCACTGAAGCCTTCTGCTCTGTGGGAAGCATTATTTAGATGAGTGACCAAAGGTGATTCAATGGCAGGCATTTATCAGCTGTTAGGGGTAAGGACTTGAACAAGCTGGTGCCGTGTATCCCTCCTCCTGCACAGCTGGTCCCTGCCTCATTCCTGAGGATTTGCTGTCATTTCCACTTGTCTTTGCTGCTTCCTCTCACTGTTAGTGGGACTGATGGGCCGTATATGGAGCCTCTTATATCTTCCTGCAGTTTAAGCAGTATAAGTTCTAGGCTGAAATCACCATTAAGTGATTTTTTTGAAGGAGTGTAATTTATATTGTGTTAGAGGCAAAGTGCACCATGCCTTGCTGTCTGCCCTCTCCCTGATCCTGATCCAAAATAATTCTTGGTTTGCCATCAAATACCAGAGTTTTAATGGCACTTGTTGAAAAGTGAAGTTTTATTGGATGAAGTAGTTAGAACTACAAAGTAGTTAGAGCTACAAAGTGTCATTCTCAACACTCAGGTTGTCCCTATGAGTCTGTTTGGTTCTTTTTCCAAAGCAGACTGGAGTACATTTAAATAATTTCCAGCATGATTCTGTGATGTCCTTATAGCTCCCTGGGACTTTACCTTTTTTTATCTACCAATACTGAAAGCTCCTAATACTGGTCATGGCTACACAAGAAATCCTGCCTTTCATGTGCAGATCCAAGTTTGGACAAGGTACATTTGAAATATTTTGGCCTTGAACAGAGCTCTTAAGGCCATATACCCTTGGGCTTGCAGCCAGTCATGCTGACAAAGGGGCTGTACTTGACTTTGTGTGAAATCCAAGAGCTGGAACATTAACAACTCACATAAGTCTAGCCCATATCCTGCCTGATTTGATATTTTGGGGAATGTCTGAATGAGAAGTGACTTCTAAGCTTCCTTCAGATACTTTTAGACCAACCCAAGAGGTGTTTTTGGAAGATGCTAAATAGCACACATTAGCAGTACTACTGTGTCAGTAGATTACAAATATTAGCCCTTTGTAGTTAGTATCTTCAAAGTGACAACAAATGAGCCAGATTGGCACATCTATAAGTCATTTGCATTTTGTGTTATTTTTTGTACAATTATGTGTTTGAAGAGAGAATTATTTTTTTCTTCTTTTATTTTTTTTACCCTCCCCTTCCAAAACTCCCTTAATTACTTTCAGTTCAGGTTGACTTACCATCTTATTCTAGGTAATGAAAGTCAGGTGGGAAATAGTGAAACTTAGTCTAAAGTCAAGCAGTCTGTTAAGCTGAATACAAAATGCACTTGTGGTTAATTCATTCTTGGTAGGGAAAAAGAGATGCTGACAATCCAGTGAACACCTAGAGAAGAAATGAAAAAAAAAAAATCATTAAAGCAAATAACAACACTGCAGATAGGAGAAGGAACAAACGCAAGGCACTCTCTGTCTCTGAAGTGCTGCTGCATTACAGAAACATGGGAAATAGTTCACATGAATTTCAGAAGTTTCTATCTTTTCTTTTTGTTTTCTTGCCTCCTCCCCCAGAAGCTCCATCAGCCCAGATTATATGTGACACAAAGAAACGGTACTGTCATTGCAATTTGCATATTCCTGTGCATGAGGCTAAAGTGAGGTCCCCATGACTAAACCTTTCTAGAGCTGTGGAGCACCCTTGGAAGGGAAATGCTTTTGTGGGGGGGATTCAGCTCTATCTCCTCTAGCACAAAGACAGAGCTGGGAGAGGTTGTGATATTTTGGGCTGTTGAGAAAAACCTGTGTGTTCTTGTGCTTTCAAGCTCTCTTCTCTACCCAGAGGGCTGTAATTGATTGATAGAGGTCTCGGGCAGAGGCTGGAAGCTGCAGCTGGACCTCAGCAGCTTGTCAGGCTGTTCTCACCACCGGCACGTTCCTGCTTTTGGCAGACAATTTTCTAGGATACTCCTGTCTCCCAGCTCCCTGACGAAGCAGCATGGGCTAGTGGAACTGCAGATTCTGCCTCTTCAACCCTGATCAAATCAACACCTGTGTGTATATTCTTCCTAGAGCTGGGACTCACAAGACAACAATTCTAGTGCCACTGTGCCTTTCCTTCTGTGCTTCACTTTCCTCTGCTGTAAGATGAGGGAAAGATTTCCAAACTTGTGCAAGCAGGTAGTTCTGGACCAGCTGCATGTGGAGTGCCACAATGAGGTTAATTGTGCACTGGCTTCCCTAACTTTCTCAACTCCTTAGCTGTAAAGATCTGTCTAAGCAGAGAAATTCTCATTTTCAATTCACAGCCTGAACATTAAAGCTCCAGCAAACCTTCCAAGGTAGGGTGACATATGTAAAGTATTGTAACTGCTGATTTCTCTCTGGCTTGCAGGTGTTGGGTTTGTTTTCGGCTCATTGGCATTAATTGGAATGAATTTTAATGAGTTCATGTGGCTTAGAATTGAGGCAGTTATAACTAATTCCATGTGTACATGCCAGATATATGTGTATGAGAAATCTCATGATCAAATAATTATTTCCTTGCAGGAACAAGAGCTGACAGTGCCAGCAGCTACCTAGTACCAGCCTGGATTATGCAGCCTGAATTAATCTGAGGCCTCAAAACCATCTCCAGTTGCTTCTAATCCCTGGGACCACAGGCAAAGTCCCTCACCATGATACACTTCAGTTTGCCCTCTCTGCAAGGATGTCAGTGCCAGGAACCACCTTTCAAAAAGATTTTTGAGATCATTTAATGAACAGTGCAATGTGACCAAATACAGCTATAGAACAGTTTAGGTTAGAAGTCCAGTCATTATCCTAACACTGCCAACCATGTCCTTAAGTGCCACACATAGGCAAAGTAAGTGGAAATCACTCCAGGAAAGGGATGACAGCTTAGCTTTCCATTACTCTCATTTAGTGGCATCTGTGAGAGGCAGAGCATGAATGAAAATTGCACATCTCAGCATCTCTCACAACTGAGGGCTCCATTTACAGTCCTGATAGAACATCCTTTCCTCATATGAAAAGACAGGGGTGGGAAGGTGGCCCTGTGTTAATTTTTCAGGCTTCTTCTGCCCTTTCCTTGTGCTTGATTTTTTTTTTTTTTTTCAGATGCAGGGCTTTGTGCTGCTGATGATTAAAATGTCTGTGCAACCTTCCATGGTGCAGGCATAGAACAAGTCAGTCGCTGTCAGTATGGCTCTGGCTTTCCTCATTGTGCCCATTGTGCCAACAGGGGTCTCTCATGGTCTCACAGGGAAGAAGATGGGTGGCTGCTTGAAATGCCCCATTTGTCTCAGTAGGCAGAAGGTGTGAGAGGCTCCTGGATGGCTACAGCACACACATATTCTTATAGGAGCTCAAAGTTAAACATCCCTTTTAAGAAGGATGAGACACTTACATTTACATAAGTGTCAGCCTTAATGGATTTCAAAATGTATAAAACAGCCCAGGGATCACTCCTGTACAATTGGAGAGGCTGGTGAGATGGGCTGAGAGAAGTGCTGCATGTGTCCCTGTCATGGAGGGTAATGCTTGTGATCTTCCCCAGCACCTGCACAGGAACCTTAACAACCTGTGCACTATAACAGACCACAAATCAGCCCTAAGCTACACAGCCTAACATGACAACAGCCTCCAGCATGCATATTAAAAGAAATACCATGAAATATGGGGCTTAGACAGTTTTCCAAATTAAACTTGCTCAGTATGTCACTGGGAGGCAGTTGGGCACTGCTGACTGTCCCTCCGTTCACATGGCTTTAATCAGAGACTGGAGCAGCATGATGTAACCTTTCCTTTTCCTGGGGATAAGCCATGCTGCGTTATCTGGGATGCTACCAAGGCTAAGGAGGAGTACAGTTAATGTAGCCCAGCTGCTGTGCAATAATACACTGATCATCAACATGATGTTCTGCTCCAGCCTGATTGTGAGCCTGAGCTTTGAGTGTGATTCAGTCTGAGTGTCCCCTGGGTGGGTTCACTGCTCGCTGTATTTTACTTAAGCTTTGGGAGGACTTTCTAAGACATATCTGTTTTCTTGCTGCCCTGACTCTGTGCTGTCTTTTTCCAAACTGGAGGATGTGAGAGCCTGCAGGAAGGCCATGCTGGCTTTGACATGATGAACCAAGACAGGTCTCAGCAGGAATGACATAGCTGAACTCCGTGTTGGTCCCATGGCAATCCAGTATAGGAGTTTCTCTGAGAATATGAGAAAGTGAGTATCCACTGATGGCCAACAGGAAAGGGTCTTAATGAGATGTTTACCTAGTTTATCTTAGGAAAGTGTTCTCACAGACCTGCCACAATCCCTGACTGGACACTGACAGAAACCTGCCTTTTCTCCCCATGGCTACAGCTGCTCTGACCTACCACAACCCTTCTTTGGGGATCTCAGCAGGACTTGCTAATTCTGGCTCACCACTGAGCTAAAGCAGAAATACAGTTACTAAAAGGTTCCAGTAAATCAGGGTGGCCAGGGGGCTTGGATCCAATCCAGCTGTCAGTGTAGACACAGTAAATAATATATTGACTGAACTTGTCCATGTCCCTTTGCAGAGATCAGATCCTGGTTCCTGCTTCACAACTACTAACACTGCTCTGACAGAAGTGACTGATGCCTTTAGATCCCAGAGTCACAGTTCAGCTCATGTGCATGACCTAGCCAATGGACTGCAGCATGGTTTTGCAGAAAACTATTTCATTGCAGTATAGATTTGGTTTCAGACTCTTACATGGGAATGCCAGTGCCTCAGAAAAGCTATTTTGTAGCTGCCTTTATTTTTGTCAAAGGAGCTGTTTGTTTTTTTTTTTTTTTTCATTGGATCTGCTCTGTAACAGCTATGATTATAAATCATATTTGATATAATTTTCCAATGCCTTAAAATTCTGCTAATCTGGCCCTTGGTTTAGCAAGCTTTGATCCCACAACACCCCTAATCCCTTTTCTTGATGTCAGCAGTAGCCCCATTAGAGCTGGAGTCCAAAAGGTTAATTGACTAAACCATAATTATTGACTTTCTTCTCTCTGGTGTGAGCTGGGGACATCCCACGCTAGTGATAAGTGAGTCCTCAGAAAAGAAAGCTGGGTAGCAGGGAGATAGCTTGCTCATTGACCTGGTAGCCCTGTGTGAGGTGATAGATTCCTAGTTCTGTAAATGTTTTCAGGTTCAGCAGCCTGAATACTGCCACAGTATAATCCAGCCCTGTCTAGCTGCCCTGCACACAACTCTATCTTGCAGACAACCTGATTCCTTCTGCAAACCTGGGAGAAACTTTGTGTTGATACCTAGTGGGTCCCTGAGGCAAGACCTGGGAGGACTGTCCAGCTTGGGAGTGCAGGTGGTCACTGTGCTCCTCTAACCCTGGGTGTTTCTCTGGAGCAGCTCTGAAGGAGCACGTGGAGTCGTGGTGTGATTTAGGATGTATGGATTAGGAGCCCAGGCACCATGAGAGGTTTCCCAGAGAGGTTTCCAAAGAGTCAACAACTGGTCCTGGTGCATAGTGCACTGGACTCTGTGATCCTGAAATGAAAGTGTCTTTGTAACCTCTCTTCTTCAGTGACAAGGAGAAAAATATGGTGTGATGCTACCCTGGGATTTGTCCCCAGCTACTGCAGAGGGAAACAGAGGTAACACCTTAAGCTCTGCAGCCTTTCCATGTGGAAGGGAAAGGCTGCAGAGTGAGGCTTGGAGGCTGCTGGTTGTAGGACAGATGCTGTCTTCCTGCTGTGAAATCTTGGTCAGAAGTGGAAACACGTGCCTTTTAAAAGAGAGTCTGTAGAGCGGGGAAAAAAAAAGGAGCAAAAGAACTCTCTCTGTCTTTCTCTCTCTCTCTTTTTTTTTTTTTTTTTTTTTTTTTTCCTAAGAAGATAAAAACAGCTGTCTCAGCCCAGTAAGGTACATTTGAAATGATTTTGAAAGGCACTGTGGGGAGCTGGACTTCTTCTCTTTAACAAATTTCTGCAGCTAAATAAGAAAAAGTAACAAAACCTGAAACAACGGCGAGGAAGTCCAGAGGCTTCTGACAAAGTTTGCTGGTGAAAGACAAGCTTTCCCGGTGACTGAGAGGGTAACTGCTGGCCAGAACAATCATTCAAGCATCTGAGCAAAGACAGAAGCATATGTGTATATGTGCATGTGTGAATCCCTTGGACAGCTCTGAGTGAGGAAAAAAGCCTCACTGAAAGAGGCAGGAGGCAGTGTAGGAGTCAGCATCATCAAATGCTCCCCCTTCTTTCTTTGAAAAATCACACCAGGCTATGTACTTCCCTCACAGATTAGAATGAAAACAATGGGTTTTCTAGTGAAGCCCACATGTGATGAGGGAGGCATTTTCTATTCATACATGCATATTTTTATACATAAGTACACAGTGATTACATATATAAATATAGTCATATATGTATACATGTATGTATAAGAAATTTTAGACCATCTATTTAGTGGTTTATTTTTGATCCTATATTTCCCCGTGCTTCTTTATGCTGTGTTTTATGTTTTTGTTGCTCACTGACACATTTTCTATCTTTTCCCCAAGTCAGAGCCTGTGTGGCCAGGTCCTGTCTTTCTGCAACCAGCCCACTCATAGCCAGAGGTAAAGAAACCCAGGGCTTTGTGTATTGTGAAAGATTTTCTTATTTTCCTGGATAACTGACATTAAATAGTGATTAGATTAAAACAAACAACTGTGCACTCCTATACCAAACTACTGAGACTGGACCTGAGAAATGGAGGAGATTGCTGGTGTGGGGCTGTAGTAATCATAGCTTGGAATGATGGAGCACCCTTCAGGCAGAGGAAATAGACCCCCAGCTTGCTGCGTGTTTTATTGTTCCGATCCTGTGGCGCTGTGTTGATTTACCACAGCAGAAGCTGTGTGTTTCAGACGGTGTTAGCAAAATCAATTTCCCCGCTCTGGAGCGCGGGCTGGTGCAGCTGAGCACAGCAGGGGCTCCATGCCCTGGCAGCAGGAGGATGCTCAGGACAGCGTGACAGAGATGGAGGAGGCAAACACATGAGGGTGGTGGAACTCGGGATGTAACCAGGCAAGTAGGAAACCTCTGCAGTGGTTCTGGGGATGGCCATTCCCCCGGCTCCTTGCCCACCTGATGAAGATCAAAAGCTGCCTTCTACATGCTGCTGTCCCTCAAAACAGCCTGCTCTGACAGGCTTCTTGTGGGGAGCACATTATACTGACCTTTGGAGCTCAGTGTTGTAATGGGGGTTTCTTGCTGATAAACAAATTCAAAGACATTCAAGATGAAGGGTCCCCAGCTCCTGTCTCGTGAGGTAATGGCAGGAAAGGCATCAGAAACCAAGGTGATTGGAGGAAGCTGGGAGTGGGTAATCTGAATAAATAAGAAATTCTGTGAGCAATGAAGTGATTGAAATGTTCTCGATCATCTCTTTCCCCCTTTCTTATAACACTGCAATCTGAGCAGACTTTCAAATATCTCCTTCCACACAATAGTGCTATGGGGCAAGGAAAAATTCAGCATATTACTTGAAGCATTAACAAGTGTGGAGAGAGAGCTTTCCTGAGATGGGACCAGTGGAGTTTGCAAGTTAGCTGAAAACACAATGAAAAATGCACCACTTAGGGAATGTATAAATAATTCCATACATTATTCTATAGCACATCAAAACACAGAGCCAGCCTCACACGCTTCAGCAGTTTTTGCTTCTGAGTGTTTTAAATGAGCTCGAAACCCTCTCAGATGCTTTTCTTCATAGGTGAATGGCTATCCAATGTACCAAAAGCAAAAATGTAATTAAACTTTAAACTCTTAAAATGCCAAGTACCACTGGGATAACACAGGGGTAAAACACAGTAATTGTTTATATTTACGTCTAGTTACCGTTTCTTTTCAGGTGTCTGCCAGAACTGCTACTTGGGAAAGGCAAAAAATGTAACAATCAGTATGTCTTTGTAAAGTCAGAACTTCAAAGTCTTCATTGACTTTCAATGTGGTGTGATCTCATTACGTGCCTGCTGAGAACAGTGTTCTGCTTGATGTTGGTAATGCAGGGGGGCTTATTTCCCAGATATTTCAAAGTCCTCCCCTTCCTCTAAAGCCCTGGTAGCACTGCATCCCATCTCAGAGCACCTGAGCATGCTGTGTGCCAGGCCTTGAGACTGCACTTTTGAAAGAGAAGAATGAGTCTCTGCCCTCTTTCTCTCAAGTCCTTTCCCAATTTCCCATGGCCATGGCCTCTTCAGAGGCATTGGAAACTCCCGTGTCCTGGCGTCAGGATAACATCTCTGGTCTATGTTGTCTGCTTAGTAGGAAGTAAGGAATAAAGTTGTTACAGGAATAAGGACAAAAGACAAGGTTTATATTACACAACAAGGATTTTTTTTGCTGCCAGGTCACATGACAAATCATGTTTAAAGTGTTACAATCAAGTGTGAGGCCCTGTGTCTCAAGTGTTATGATATAGATGCACATACAAGACCCAAATAATCCTAGTAAAATTTAAGGGACTTGTTTGAATTTATGAACTGACTTTGACAATATTCTCAAATCTCTGCTCAGTTTGAGAAGAGATGTTTGTTACATTTCCAGTTCTGATTTTAATATGTTAACTGTAAAAAAAGATGCAGGAGAGAAAAGCAAATATGAACTAAAGCCTACATTTCTTGAGCCTTGGCTTAAGAGAAGGTAGAAAATTTTTTGTTATTTGAAGGAGTTACTGTGTGTGTAACTGGCAGAGGCTGTGCAGGGACTTTGAGGAGGGAATTTTTCTCTTTTTATTTCTTTCCTACTGCAAAATGGACTTTACCAATAAGCCTTGGTTTCTAACCAGAGGTGTAATGCACACAATGCCTTTTCAACTTGGCCCCAGCCTGCTTTTGAGCAAATGTGAGTGAGTCTAATTTTCATACTAATGGGTGTGTTGAGCTTTTAAGACTTTCAATAGAAAACTGTGATAAACCATCTTAGTAGTAATTCTCAGTCTGTGTTTTGCCAGGCTGCTCCAGGTTACTGACAGGTCAGGTGGTCCTACGAGCTCCCAAAAGATCTGTCTTTGCAGAGCAAGTTCTGCTAATGCTCAGATATTTCACATTGAGTACATTGGAGACTGCCACAGGATTGTATCTTTCTTTGTTTAGAGGCAGTGAAAAGCTTGTATAACAATCCAATTTAAAGATCAGACTTGCAGTGCATTTCTGCAAAAAAGATTTCTGGAGTGATCAAAAAACTGGAAAAGGCTTTTGGAAAGTTTCTGAACTTCTGCAGAGGTTTGATTAGCTCTCAAGGTGGAAGATCCCCTTCTGTGTATCTACATTCCCTCCCCTCAATGTTTACTCTAGATCACCTCAAAGAGCTGATCACCTGGCCAAGGAAATTAAACCAAAAATAATCCTCTGGCTCCCACCCCCCTTTATAAAATTGCTTGTGGTAAAGTCTTGCAGTGGAATCAGCACTATAATGATCATAAGAGTTAATTCCAAAGAGTTTTGTGTGGGTTTTTATTTGTTTGTTTGTGGTATTTCTTTGGTTTAGTTGCTGGTGTTTTGTTTTGTTTGCTTGTTTTGTTTGTTCATTTTGCAGTTACTGGAGCTCATTTAGCCACCCAGACTGCAGACATCTACATCAGCCTATTTGTTCTCCCTTAGCAGTGAGATGGTAAGAGATACTTCCAAGGGGTCATTCATGCTTTAGAGAGTGCTGCTGGTGGGAGGGATTAAACCAGCTCTGTTCCCTCAGGACCTTCTGTATGAAATATAAATGATAAAACCACAAGGCTTTTAGCTGTGTGGTCTGGGTACCTTAGTTTAAATTTGGTAGCAGTTTGCCTCTAGACACAGTCTGCACACACTGCAGAGGCTGGAGAATATATATCAGTAGTCCCTTGGCTTGATCATAGCAAACTTGTGGCAATTACTATTTCTAGGTGTAATCTCAGTGTATCCATGGGGAATGGGAAGCCAATTGCTTTGGAAACCTTAGTTGAATGCTGTGGCCCAGTCTTTAATTTCCAGCTTGTCTAGATAGAGATGAAAGACCCGTGTGCAAGAACAGGCTCATTCAGTCTGTGAACACTGTGCAGCAGGGCAGCCAAAAAGTCAGCTGAAAACCAACCTGCAGAAAGGTGGTCAGACAGGCCAGAGAGAATTCTTTCCTTTGAACACCAGGGAGTCTGCAGGCTTCCCATCCAGTGCTGTTTGCTATTAACAGCCAGACAGAAGAATCTCTGCCCTCTCTCCAGGCTGGGGGATGTTGATGGATGGGTGCGAGGAGCTTGGTTTGGGGTGAGGTGAAAGGTGAGCAATGTGAACATATCCACCAGGCTTGTTCCTGCCAGCTGCTCTGAGCCAGGCAAAGTGATATAATCACAGAGAAGGCAAACCAGGCCGATCTGAGGAGTCATGGGTTTACCCAGCTCTGTGCATCTTAATGCCTGTTTCTACTTTTTTCTCTAGGGTTATGGATGAAGCAAAGGCAGAACCTCTTCTCTAAAGCCAGAACCAAAAATGAGCTAAGGTGTGAATGCCTCAGCATGCTCTCTTGGCTTTCCCAAAGGATCACATCTCCAGGGATGTAATAAATGTCTTTTCTTTGCACCTATTTCTTTGTTTCTTTCAGCTCTTCTGTGACTTTCTACTGGAATTCACTTCCCCTGTCTCTTTTCAAATTTTTCAATCCTTCTTCTCTTGCCCTTCTATTGGCTTTCTCAGGCTTTCTCTACCAACTATACACTTCAACCATTCTTGTCCCTTTCTTTGAATACCTGCTTTCTCCTCTCATCCCCACAACTTCTTTTTTCTATCTTCAGTTCAGTCTGTTGGAAATCCTTTTTCACTTTGCCCATGTCCTGGTCAGCCTTAAGCCTGCCTATATAGTTTTATTCACCTCACAGATGATGACTCTTCCTCATTTCTCTTTAATTTTAGGATTTCTCTCCTGCACTTTTGAATTCTGTCAGATTCTGAGTTCATCTTTCCTATATTGCTTTATTGCAGGGAGGTTTTGTAGATTCTTTATTGACCAGCTTAGCCTTATCTTCTCAACTTCTCTGTTATAGGGGCTAAATATATTCTGTGTGTAATGTGGGTTGGGTTTTGTATTACAATGCTGCTAAAATGCTGCAGCCATCTCAGGCTCAATAAAGGTATACAGCATTATACTGTATTATGGCTTTACAATATAATCGTGTTACCCAGCAGAAAGGCTGCAAAAATATAAGATTTTACTTCTTCCTACTAGGTGGTGAATTGTGATTAGAGAACCCCACAGAAAAACTGGGTTGCTCCATTTAGTCCTGGTCTCAATTCATCAGCCTGAGAGTTAATCGCTTGCCTGCAGCCACGGCAGACTGAAATAGCACCATTTGTTCTGGCAAGTGGGCAGAGAGGACAAGGCTAACCTGCTGAGCTTCTCTCTGCCAACTGGCTGCTGTTTGGAGACGTGGCCTGAAGTGAAGATTTGCTTGTCTGTGCTTTGAATCTAATTGTGTTTGTTGACCTTCTGACTTCTTCTGTTGTGAATCAGTTCTAAACCTGGAAGCAAAGTGCTATTTTAGTATTCAGGCAAAAAGGGCTGCTTAGGTCCTACCTGTGTCTTTGTGTGTCTGGGAGTAATGATGAATGCTTTATTTTCATGAAATCAAGAATGAGAATTAGCTCAAGAGGGGCATGAAATGCTTTTAGAAACATATCTTGAAGTAGATAGCATGGTATTTGGCTCTTAATTAGTTTTTGATCAGGTTTCTATAATGCAAGGCAGCAAAGATCGATGTTTCAGGATTGTTAACATGATAGTTTATTTCATGAGGTGAAAAGGGGAGTATCCCACTTTCTCTGTTTCTCCAGCACCTTACATTCATTGCTGTGTAGTCTTTATTCTATTATATAGAAGGGTTACTCACCTGGCTTCTAAGTATCATCCTGGTTACATCAGAAACCCGCCAAGCGACAAATGGTATCTGGATACCCAACTTCCCAGTAGCTTTTGTGCTTTCTTTTACACTCCAAAGTCTTTTAATCAGGGATGAAACCCTGAGTTGTGCCTCTCTGTTTCTCTGTGGTTTGCTTACTATTAGGTTTGAGTGAAGTAACAATAGAACAGAGCTATGCCATGCTGTTAAAATTCAGTGTAACCCTTTCAGTTTAATACTGAACTTTTATGGGGGTAAATGGAAAAAGGTTCAGACACTTGATCTGCATCACATTTATACCTTCTCTTTCTATATCCTGGAAATACTGTCTTTGTTCTGCTTTTCATCACACATGAATTTGGTACACTTCAAGCTGTCTGTTGTTCTATATTTTCAAACCATTGCTAGTAAGAAATTATCTTATAGTACGTTCTGTTTCAGTGAACTATGTTTCAGAGACAGATAAAGAACTCCTGACTGTCAGTTGAAGAGATACTAATGTACAAATGTGAATAAATACATGAATACATATAGGTAAGTACATATAGGCACATATATGCAAAATCAGAATTCCCATTTTCAATTCCTAATAGTATTGCTCTAATGAATACTGCTTCTGCCACACAGTTAAAAGCACAGTGGTTATTTCTGCAATTTTCCCCCCTCCCTGATTTTTTTTTAATTCTTGTTTTCTAATTGGTCTTAGTAGTTCTAGTTTGTTTCTCGTAAACAGTTTCATTTTTTCTTAGGACAGCCCCTCTAATTTTTTCCAATAGTGCAGCAGGAGATAACAGAAAACTAGCTATTCTCAGTTGGAATTTGATTTCTTGCAATGTTGTGGACAGAACAGTAATTTAACAACACTTGCTGGCTCAGAAAACTAAAAACAAAGTACCAGGACAACGGGTCCATGCAGTGCCTGAACACAGCATTAAGGTACTTGTCTTCAAGACAATGGCTTCCAGGAGGTGAGAGTGCAATACCTGTTTTTGCTGATGATGAATGTAGGCACCAAATGATTAATTGACTTCCTAAAGACACAGGAGGAAGAGTCACAAACTAAACTTAGGTCCCTTAGCTGCTGAACCTTTATCAATAAGATCAAATTCCTATCAATAACTCATGTATTCTATATTCAGATTTAACAGGTCCTCTCATTTCTGTTTGTGTGTTCATCTGATACTGCTGGCTATGATTTTGGTGTAACATCTTTTGACAACAGTAAAGAGGAGGAATGTCAACTTCTAAAGGTCCTACCTGTTCAGGAATTTAGTTGTTTGGCATTACAGAAATAGGAATCAGCTACTTTTAGCCAAATGCTTTTCCTCCAAAATGAAAATGATATCTGTTGTCCATGGCTTTGGGCTTACATATTCTGTTAATTTGTTCAAATGGAATATTTTAGAGGATGGCAGCAGGATGAGAAAAATCTTGTTGAGATAGTTGGAGCCTAGTTGTTTAGACAAGTTTTTTGTAAGATATTAATAGATCAAGTAGTTATAAAAAGCTTGGGAAAACATTTAAAAAAGACATTGCGACCTTAATGATCCTAAAATCATATGCTGTTAATGTAGGTTAATTTTTAACAAGTGCATGAAGAACCTTCATATATATCTAAAAATATAATGAACTAGTGCTTTATGGAAACTACTTGGTCTAAGCTCTGAAAGGGCATGTGTAAGAAGTGGTTCTTTGGGTTTTTCTTAGTATTAGATTTCTTTAATAACAACAGCTCATCTGCTAGGGTAAGTATTCTGTGAATATGAAAAGACTAACAAGGTGCTTGTAAGATTTTTGTATTATCAGATTATAATTTTTAAAATATGATCTATTTTTAAAGTAAAGGTCATTAAGAAGGCTCATCAGTTTGGGACTGGGACTTTCTACAATGAACTGACAGAATCAAAGCTAACCAAAATAACAAGTGTTAATTAAGTTCTGACTAATGTCATGCAGTATGATTGTTGCAACTCTATTTTATTCTCTCCTCATTTTTTCCCTCATTCAAGCCCAGACATTGAGCATATTGGATGCTCCTTCCTCACAAGTCCCAGCTAGAGTCAGGCCATAAATTAATCTATTTTATGTGAGAAAGGCACAAAGACATGAAACCATTTGACAGAGATCTAAAAAACAAAGTGGAGAAGTGAACAGCTCTGCCCACAAATCTCAGTCTCCCAAGCAGAATACAGAACATGGATGTTTGGGTAGTGTTTTTATACTGCTTCAAATTTGGAGCTATTCCATTCACTGAACACTGTAAGCTTTCAGGGGTGCTGGTTTCAGGTTCTAAAGACCGTGTGCCCTTCATTAGTCTAAGCTGCAATTCATCACTGTCTTACTAGAAAACAAACAAACCCAAACTGTGTGGTGAACTGACAGTCCGGAGCATTTCCCTTTTTTTGCTAGTTTTCCTTTTCATATCACAAATTACCAGCATTAACAGATGATGCTGAGACTTCTGATACTGGTCTGCTGGAAAGATGTTTGCTTTCTCCCACTTTCTTTGTAAGAAAGTGGCAGTTAATGAACAAGGTGTGCTTGGTCTCAAGCCACGAAGATCAGGTGCAGGTGAAAGCAGTGCTAGACCTACCATGGCTCAACAAGTGGTCACTGCCCAGCTGATCTGCAGCACAGGGCTCTGAGTCCTGAGCTCAGTACAGTTCCAAGCCATCCTGCTGGTTGGTTATTAACACTTTTAGCTGTGCCCCTGGAAGAAGCTCACAAACAGGAAGGTGATGGGAGGAGAGACAGTAATGCATGGAGGGGCTGTAACACAGTCAGGTAATCCACTCACGAGGCAAGGTTCCCTTTTCAGAACCAGTGTGAGTTTCTACCATTCCAAAATCAAACGGGACAAGCTGGTGCAACCACATGGGTATGGTCTTGCCCTATAATGCCATCATATCTCTGGTTTATTCCTAAAATATTAACTATTGCTTATCAGCAGCAATTTCTAAAAATGTCATAGTCTGCAGCAATCTGGTATCATGCTACAATGAGACTTGTGTCTAAATAGACCTTAATTTCCTGCTGAAGGGGCACTGTGACTACCTGCTCTTCTGTCCTGTTGTGTCTCTGGTAAGGACACTATACATTTTTGGAAGCTGTAGCCCAGATGCAGTCATTAATTCAGACAGCAGTTGCAAGTGAGAACTGGTGGACAGCAAAAACAGGCAGTTTCAGTGACTAGAATGTCAGGAAAACTACAGGTGGGTGAGCAGTGGTGGTGGTTGTGTGTGTACTGCTTTTGTATTCATGACAACCTACTCATTTGCAAAGAGCACAGAAAATCAATCAAAATCTATACCAAACAAAGAAATTATAAATTAATCAATAAAGCCACAGGCTAATCAAATGGTACCCTCCTTGACAACTCTAATAGAAAAAGAACAATTGCTGGTTCTGGCTCCTGATTTAGAATGACAGTATTTGCAAACAAGCACTGATTCAGGCTTTAGTTAATTAAGTCAAGTGAGCTGTATGGAACAGGATTCCACTTCAGGTTTTTTTCTCAGTTAATGAGATAAATGGATACAATTTCTCAATTTCATACACCTTTCCCAAAGACTGAATAAGAGTGCATTCGTTTATACACAGCTGTACATTGTGAAGGTACAACTACAGGTCACAGAAGAGCTCTGGTCCACTGCAGAAACTTAAGTTTTTACACTATATAATCCCTGACATACATCAACATTCAACTTCAAACCCAATAATCTCTATTTGTCTTGTTCCTCTATCTAGAAATTGTCCCCTCCATCTTCTAGAGATAATTCCTAGCTTCCAGATTAACTGTGTCTAAACTACCTTGTACTTAGTTTGTTCCAAATACTCATTTCTTTCCAAAAGCTGAGTGTCTGTGCTTGGGTTATTGTCACTTGTGTCTGATGCATAGTTGGGGATGTAATGGTGGGCATTGTATCACAGACAGAATCCACCTTGTCTGTCAAAGAGCAGGCTTTGGTCACTTTCTGGTCCAAATCTTTCTCAATTTACATGTGATACTCGGAAGCAATACTACTCTGTTCAGCTGCCATAGTTATTCCCTTGTTCACTGTTCAACTTTTAGTACAAAAGCATTGAGAAAATTCTTATTCCATTGGAGTTGGGGAGGAAGGGGTTGTAAAAGGAAACTATATAGGTTTAGTCTTGGGCCATTACAATAATTTAAGGAAGGATTTTTGAGTTTAGGTACATGGGTGATCATACAAATTTCTTTGGTCTTCATCCTCCCTGAGGAGGCAGAGCAAGGGATTTGATTCCTCCAGAAAAAGACCCTGAGGGCTGGAATACTGCCTGCCAGGCCTGGGCTTGTGTATTCCATGGGGATAGGTCACTGCAGAGGTGCTGTTTTGGTTCTGCAACAGATTGTGCTTTTATATCCTTTGAGCTCTTGGGATCCTTTCAAACACGCAATGAGTGCTTTTACAAACAGAGTCATCATTGGTGGTGCTGCACCAGACTAATAGAAAGTGTTTCCTATTGTCTCCTCTTGTTCTGGAAGAATCTAAGACTGGGAACCAGAAGCAGTATTTGCCTTTAATGTTGTCCAGAAACTTTGCTTCCACAAAGTTTTCCATGAGTTTTTCAGTTTTAATTTTTTTTTCTTTTCTATGAGAGTGAACCTTGAGTGAAGATAACGAGCTTCATGCATTCAAATCAGTGCTTGAGTGTTAATTAGGTCACTCTTACTAGGATGATTTATTGACCTATATTCAGTATTAGCAGCCCTAAGTTTTCCTACATAGAGGATCAGTGAAAATTACATTCATCATTCTTTAAGACATTGATAATCTTATTTTTTCCTCTATTTTAGGTTTGCAGGGCAGATTAATAAATAATGTAATCTGAGGGTCTGATTGAGTAGTTTTTCAAGATGTTGAGAGGCCTCAAAAGAAAAAATAAGCCTTGATTTTTAGGTTTTCAAAGCAGATTAACAAAGATCAGCTTTTGGAGCCTGATTAACTATTTTGAGCTGAACTGGAGGGCTTCCACTGATTGCAGTAGTCACTGGATAATATTAATATATTGTACATAGAGAAGATGGCCCAGCTACTTATATGGGAAAAGAGCTTATAAAAGTCTCTAAAACCAGAATCAAATATCTTTGATGTTTCACAGTGTGATGGATAGCTTGTAGAAAGAGACTTTAGACTGAGAACTTTTATTCCTATACTTTTTCTGTTCTGGGTTTCAGGGTTTTTTCCCAGAAGTCTTGACATGAGGGATGTCAAGTACTAGCAGCCTTCAGATTTGTGTGTGTTTGAACATCTAACGTGACTAGTGAGATTCTGATGTTGGTCTCTGGAGTAGCCTACAGGCCAGGTACTTTCTTGTACAGACCGGAGATATTTGTTTGATTTCTTTTTTTTTTAATCTAATGAAATACAACACCATGCCTTTTTCAATATGGGGGCATAAAGCTGTCATGGTGCAGTCTTAGAAAAAACAGAAGGAAGTCATCTTCACAAAATGTATCCTCAGGCTGTGGAGTTCCTTGCTGCAGTTGCTGTAGATGCTAGAAGTTTCCATGTATGTAAAATATAAATGAGCAAATTTATTGGGAAAAAAAAAATCCTTTGATGGGTATCCCCTTTGGTTTGGGAAAACCTTTAACAGGATTTCCTGGAGGCTGACAAAAGACTTGAAGTATCATTGAATGCTTGCCATGTTCTAATAGGTTTCCTCAAATAGCTGGCATTGATCAGCATTGAAGGAAAATCTTGGATCAACCAATCCTCTATTGTGCTGTCCTTGGCTTATGTGACCATGCTTCCTGTGTCTACGTAGGCATGTGTGTTCATCTTCTACCTGCATGAATTTTTTTAGAGGGTTGAATTGTCACCAAATTTGGCAGAGGGTAGAGATCTCAAATATACCCAGCTTCTACGTATTTTGTAAAAAGAAGAGACTTGAAAGAGGTTAAGGAGAATTTTTCTGTGCTAGTGCATGACCGCAGCTTTTGCTACACAGTAGAGTCCACATAAGGCTACACTGCTATTATTGCCTAGACTTGGGAAAAGGCTTCAGAACTCACAATCTATTAGACATCAGAAAATTCAGCCAAAGACAAAGCCAACCAAACAACTCATTTAACTACCTTCCATCTCAGTGTTTTCTCTGCAGAATCAAACCTGCAGAAATTTCCCTGAAAGAAAATTGCCATATTTTTCTTTGGACCTGATCCAAATGGCAAAAATGGACTCTTGGGAGTAGTGAGGTCCTCTCTCTTCCTCATGAATTTAAGGATCATTAAGGACTCTTAGCAATGATCAAGGATTGGTCTCTGCAGAATCTCCACACCTTAATTGTTGTATAGTTAAATTCTTTCTAGTCTGTAGGAAAGGCTTGCAGAGAGCAATCAAGCCTGAAGTCCTTGCAATGGAATACCCGAATCAATAGGAAAATTTGAAAGCTTGTTCCAGCCTATGGGTAGGAATAACAAATACATGCAAAACCAGGTTCTACATCCTTTGCAGCTTCTTATTTAGCAGGTTCTTAGTCTGGAGTCCAGCTGAGTGCAGTGGAATCAGGAGGGACAGAAGCAGCTCCGTAATGGATTGGCTAAAAGGAGGCAAACTGACTGCTGTCCTGGGACCCAAACCCAGGCTTGCTGGTACTCCAGGCCCTCAACAAACCAAGCTGAGAGGACATTCTTGTGCTAAGAGCCCCTCCTGGAACTGGTGCTGCCACACTCTGTGAGCAGGGCTTGAAAGCCACGCAGGATTTCTGCATGGGAACAGGAACTTGACAATGTGTATATATAATTTTTTTTCTAATGAAATCCACCATTGCCAGCATTTTATCTCCCTTCGCATCCTAGTCCCACAGTTTCCATTCTAATAAGACCAAAAGGGCATCTAAAAGTAATAAAAGCTTTTTTCCTCCCATAGTGAGCTTTCTTCTCCAGCATGTTGATTCTCCTGATAACTGATCATGCCTTCTTATTTATTCATGAGAGTGATTCTGACCTACAGATGCACACAGCTGATAGTGAGCAGCTCACTCCGGAGACATGACTGGACAAGAACAACTCAGTGTTACATGAGGCTGGGAACATTTGCAGTGAAAACACTTCTCTGGGGAGGTTGGAAATGGTGAGAAATGTTATCTGCTCAGGATCTCTGTATAAGTGCATATGGATTGGCATTTAGTTAAATGAGAACAGGGAAGAGGGCACTTGGCTCTTTCAACACCAGTGCAGATTAGCACCAACTAGTTATCATAAAGTAACACGGAATTTGAGCTTCATGAACTATATGTGATTAGTTATTACATGCAAGTGTTAATCAACACAAAGAAAATGCTAATGACTGCTAATGACTGCTAATGATTCATGGAGAAAAGGAGTGCCTGGGGGAAAGTTTTGTATAAGCTCTCTTGACCTCTTGTGCTGTGGAAGCATATTGGGCTGGACCTTTTTTTTTAACCCAGATTGAGTGTTCTTAAGTTCTCATATAACATAACAGATAATAACTTTGACTAGGAAAAAAAAAATCTATTTTCCTTTCATACATTTATGTAACAAAGAAGGGAGAGAACGAGATGGATTGGAAAATGTGCATCACAAAAGTGCCCAAAATGTGGAAGGGTTTTGGCTCTCTTCTTGAGTTGGAGATGGAGTAATTTGATTTTGTTGATGCATTTCTTGCTTTTTGGCCTTTAAAAAAGTTTCTAATAAAAATCAAATCCCCAAAAGAGAGCAGCAATTTCTCAGAGGTGGAAAATAACATCAAAGTAGAAATGATTTTTAGAGCTGGCATTTCTGGGATGTTTAATGATAAGTCAAACTTGCCAGAACAGAGAAAAGCTGAGCTAATGCACAACAGTCAGAGATTTTTTTCCCTTGACTACCACAGCTAAAATTATCAACAAACCTGCATATTCCCTGCAAAGAGCAGATGGGAAAGCATCAGTTAATGACCATATATACAAGCTTGGGAATCTCTCTTTTGCAAAAATGCAGACAATTCAGGTGAAAATTTTTGTTCATATATATACTTATGAGTAACTATTAAGTGAAGGTCAAATTCATTGGAGGCAACCCTTCCCTTCTTCCCAGTTTGGAGCTACTCAAACAGCTGAGTCATGATGGATGCAAAAATCTGGTGCTGTAATGAGTCATCAGGAGAAAGAAATCTGAATCAAGAGATGTAGGATTATCTGGGACAGGTGTGGCTCACTGGTGGATAGCAAGGGATGACTTGCAGTTGGACCTGGTACTGCTTGTATTCTGTTGACCAACTGGGAGTCCTGTTGGGCACTTAGGTTCATTGTCAAATTTTGGAGAATGATGGCTAAAATCCTGCTGATCCCTCTAGTGCTGCACCCACAGAAGTGAGCAGCCACTAGAGTTCAGCTCCCCAAAGACTTTAAATGAGAAGCAGAATGAGAATAAGCACAGAAAGAAAGGAAATTGCAAGCATGAAATGGAGGAGTTGCAGAAGGACTTCTCTGAACACATTATTTTAATGTAGGGTCTGAACTGGTCCTCATATCTAGCGAAGGGGTCTGTGCAGGCTCACAGCAACTCTATGCAGGAAAGGGCCAGATCAAAAAGAATATTATGTAGATATTTGGTTTTAGTCCAATGACTAGCAGAGACCTACCTCCTGAACCCCTCTCAAGAAGCTTGTTCCCCATCCTCACATGGACATTCTGCTTGCTAAAAAAGGTAACATCTTTTAAAAGAGAAACCCACACAGTAAAATGAGAATATGGAAAGGCCAGTAGTAAACTTGAAACAGAGATTTGAGGGAAACAGATTATTTTTGGTCTTGCCATTAAGAGTGGTTTTAAGATTTCCTGTCAGTATTGGGATATGGCATTTATTAAATTAGCAACTGCTTCTGGTTTGTGTGGAAGACATACTGCTGGGCTGAGAAGCTCATTAGCAATATTTGTTGAATTCATATTTATTCCCAAAATCAATACTTGTAACATACTAATTAAATCATCTGTTTAGGACAGCCCCATGCTGTACCAGAGCGAGTCTGTTCCCATCATGACACATGCAATACAACATTTAGTTCCCATTATTATTAATGAGCACTGCAGGCTTTAATTCCTGACGTGAGTCTCTGAGCAGGCATGCACAGCCTCATCCGTCTGCTGTTTCAAGCAGGGCTTTTTCCAGCACTCAGGATGCATTAACCCTTCTGGTGCCTTTGCTCTGGGGTTCTGAATGGACTTCAACAGAGACTCCAGAACCACTGAAGCGCCCTTCAGTATCTTGGTGAACTTCGAAAGAGGGCACAGGGGCCTTTGCAAGGAATTCAAGGGACAAGTTGGATATGGCAGACCCATGGAACTGCATGGAAGAGCAAGAGTATTCAGATTTTCTCTCACTCCTGGAGGTCAAGTCATTGTAAGAGGAAGATAGTGCTTCTGACTATTGGTTATCTTGGCTTTATGTTAAAATAATAATGTTTTAAATGATTCTTTGTTGTATCATGAAGTATTTTATGACTTTAATTTCTTCAATTGCACTAGAATACAACTTTCTGCCCTAGAATTTAGCTGCTGAGCTCAGACTTTCCTCAAGGGAAGAAGATGTGCACTTGGCACTGGTGTCTTAGAGTCCCAGCTTGCAGCTGCACTTCCCTTTCAGGCCAGAGATTTCTGCAGCACTTCTGCCAAACCCTGACCAGCAGTTGCAAGAAATGGGTTTGACTTTCAGAGGTTATTAATTAATCAGCCCCAATGGTCCCCTTGCTGAAAATCAGGAAGCAGAGCCAAGTCTCTGCTGTACTTGGCAGAGGTTGGGTGTGTGTGGGAATTGCTGTTGACCTCGTGCTTTCTTCTCCCACTGCAATTCCTTGCTCCCTTTTTGCCTTTGTCAGAGTGGTAGGGGGGAGTATCTCTTCTTTATTTGGATTTCATAGCTGAAAATTACTGCAGCAGGGATAAGTGGCCTCTTGCTCCAGGATTTGTGGCAGCTTCAAGCTTTTACTCATTATTGCAGAAATATAAATTCCTCTGCCATGACTAGACTATGATTGACAGTGGGACAATTTATGTTAGAAAAGAAAATGCACGTGGTTTTCATTTTGCTCATTAATCCCACTTCTCCATCACTCTTTTGTTTCTCTCAAATGTTCAAACAGGCTCTTTGGGGCTTCCCTTACTCTGGGACTTTCTGGAAATGGCTGAAGCTCTGTGTGTCTGGCAGATACATTCCTTTGAGCTCAGGAGAAACCATATACTGCTGGAGGTGCTTGGCCCAGGCAGCAAGTCTGAGCTGCACAGATGTGGAAGTGGGTGCCCAGAAAGCCAAAGGATGGCACTTTAATGGTCACAACATGTATGAGAATACTGACTGGGATGATGGTGGTGCTGCACTGCAAGTGTGGGAGATGTAGACATGGGGGATTGGCTAGAGGAGGAGATGTGTGGCTCACAGGGCCCAAGAAATGGTGAATTTCTGCTTGGACTAAGCACAGTGCAGGCAAGATTTCTCCATTGTTATCACAGGCATGCAGTTTCTGTTCTCCAGTTGGCCCACTTTAAATCAAGACTTTAGGGAACATAGGATGGGCTGTGCTGATGTACCAATTGCAAAATCCATGACTTTAAAATGATGGGTTAACAAGGAAAATTCAGAGTTTTCATCCTCTCTTTGCGAAAACTGGGGAAAACAGAAACTCAGCCAGAAGGGGTACAAATACTCTGGGATTTGTTTGTTCTGGCTTGTGCAGTGCCTTTGTTCGGGGATGTTTGTGTGTGTGCCCCCAAACCCATTGTGTGTTAAACCCAGACCCTGCTGTTCTCTGGGGAATTAGACCACTGCCTTTGATTAACCAGTGTGACTATCTGTCATGAGGCCAGCAAAGGAGCTAAGGCCACCTGGCCAAATTCTTTCCTGGGATTGCTGGGATTTCTGTGAAGTTCATCCTGAAGACCTCATTTCACTATGATGAAGGCATATGAGGGAAGGAGTGTATTTTTTGCCTCTTTTACTTTGCCTTTCAAAGCTTTTTCAAATTCCATCCTATTCTTCCTCTTTCTTTCTGTTCATATAATTCTTAATATTAAAAAAAACCCAAGCTAGCCCTGCCTAATACAATTTGAGGCAAGACTAGCACATTTTATTAAGCACTGCAAAACACTTAGCGGCACGAGGGTTTTCATGCGTAATCAGATGCAGCAATTGGCTTGATTGCAATTGCTTCTGGGTCTGTTGCACAGAAGCACCTGATTAGATTTTAGCAGGGCTGCCAATTCCAGAGGAGCTTTCAGCCTCACGCACCGTGAAGGGGCCTGGGGGAAATCATTTCTCTCATCCTTAGTGCTGCCACCTGGAGAAGGGAGAGAAACTGCTGGGTGAGAAAAGCAATTTCCAAAAAGCAGGAAAAAGAATTTCCAGCTCATCTGCCTGCCAGTTTAACACTGGGAATTGTTTCCTTGTTCTTCCTTCAGTTTCCCCGTGGTTTTGGAGAACTTTATGCCAGGCACCCCCTCCTTGACCGCTATGCACTGTTGCATAGTGTCTCTGCTCTGCTGTCACACCCACACCTTGGAGAGGTGGATGAGCACTGCCAGACAGGGCAGGCCCTTCTGACTCTCTCCCTTTGTGTGGATGGGCAGCAGCGCTCAGCTGAATGGAGAAGCAAGCAGAGGTGGCAGCGTGGTGGTGTCAGGGAGTGGTCAGGCTGGAGACAGCTGGGTAGCCTCATGGCTAGGGCTGTGCTGGCTGTTCCATCTACAGTAATAAAATGCAGGGCATGTTGCTCATTGCCTCTGAATCCTCAAAGTGAGTCTCGTGATCTCAGCAGATGTAGAGCTCTTCAGCTCAGATGAGAGGTGAGTCCCTGAGAGGGTGCTGTGTTCTTCCCAGACATGGTGGATTGGGTGCTACTGCGCTGTGCAAGTGCCTAGGAGGGGGCTGTGGCAGCAGTGTGCCCCCCTCCTGGGCACTCTGGGGACTTCTGAGACACAGAGGCAGTCAGTGGCAGATGCAGTCATTTCATCTGGAGACTGGGAGAAGTTTTTGAAAAGGTGTTTTTGGGCTGTGATAAAAATCAAATTTTTGCTGAATGCTTTTCCTCTGGAAAATCCCAGTTCTGAACTATCAGATTGATGAATAGTGACACCTATGATCTAAACAAATGCTGATGTTTTTGGCATTTTTGAAATGTCAGTGCAAAACTAAAATCCTCTTATTTGACTCTTCTTGACGAAAAAAAATAGATCATCAAGTGGAAACAAAGTTTTCCTGTGAAAAATATCACCTCTAATTAAAAGAAAAAAAGCAGACTCTTTTCTTTCATGAAGGAAATACTTTATGAAAATAATTCATCCCACTGTAGGGTGGTAAAATCAATATTCTTCACATCACACACCACTCTACATGTTATTTGAAGGAGGACATCTTCAACATCAGACTTTTTATTACCCGGGTGGAGATATTCTAAAAAACCGAGATTTATATAGGTGAAGTGCTCTGAAAATCACCCACCTTCTGGCTGTTTCCAGTTTGATGTTCAGAAATGCCCTGTGGCTCTGGAAGCTTTTGATGATTTTCAGTCACTGAGTCCCACTCAGGGAACTCATACCTGCCCCTGCCAGTGAAAGTGATGAAAATTTTGCCTGAAGAAAGTTTGCAGCATTGGACTTGCTCCAATTTGTTTTCCATCATGTATAACAAAGTGCTTATTTACTTTTTTTTCACTTTGCCCAGCCTGGACAATTAAACCCCTGAGTCATTTTGCTTTTATTTCAAATCAGTTTCAGTCCCTGGTTCACTGACTTGCCTAGAGTTTTACAACACTTAGATACCAGAAGGAAAAATGCCATTAGAACCCCTGAAGATGTTGAAATTCATATGCTTGAATTTACAGTGCTTCAGGGGCTGCCCATTAATTTGATGAATTCCTTGAGTTCTCTGTATGTGTGTGTGTGTTCTTATTAATGTTTTTAACAGCAGTGGGATATATTAACAGGGGTTCACCTCTGGAGGACAGAGCTGTGTAAGTAGCAGATGCAGCTGAGCAACGTGGACAGCCCTGAACTTGGGACAGCAGATGAACCCTGGCTGAGATATGACTGCAGAAATGTTTGTGGGGAAATAGCTGCCCACATTTAGCACTGAGGGTCTGCCTAAGGCAGGTGAGATATACATCTCATTCACACCAACAGAAATAAGTGAGAATTAAAAGCTTTTTTTGGGCTGGGAGCACTTTTCTTATACTGCATTTAGCACCTGGTGCTCACAAGCAAGGCAAAGATTCATACTTTCCCCACAAACCTGGGTGCATCTAAGGATTCTGCCTCTTTCTCTCTGTGGCTGGGACTGCTTTCAGCACAAAGTTCTGTTACGTTCAACCAGTTAGATTTTAAAACTTTCAACCCGAGAAGAGTTTGCCAGAAACATGCACATAGATGGATGTAAGAACACAAGGACAGCCTAGGTGCTCACAGCTTTATAAAGCAAAAGCATTTCCAAACAGTTGCAATTTGTTGATTTCTAAGCATTTCCCATGGAGACTGAAGAGGTGCTTTGAAATTCTGCATGTGTTACTCTACAGCACACATGACCTTTTATTTGCCTCCTTTCACAGGTGCTTAGGAAATAGCTAAACTGTGAACCTTGGGATGACTGTGAATAACTTTCAGCATTCATAGCTGGATATAAGACTTAGAAATGAACCCTTCACAATAGGAAGCAAATGGCATTTCAGTATTCCTCTATCTTTATTTTTTTTTTTTTTTCAAAATCACATATGTTTGTTGGTTTTGCTTTGTTTGCAAGGCTGGACCTAGAAATCCTATTTGAGGTTTGGCCCTTTCAATCCTCCACACAGAAAGCAGAGGCAGCTGTGACAGGGATGAGAGCCAGTTTTCCATCTCTGGAGAAATCAGGTGCTAACATAAATACAGCCATGTATTAATCTCCACAGCACCTGGGGCCTCAGTATTTTATTTTAGTTTCATCACTTAGGTTTTTAAATAAATACTCTGATTGAGGGGATGCAGTGCCCTGGGCCCAAATACTGTACAAACTCTGGACTTGTGTAGAAGGTGCAGGGGCAGATAGGCTCAGCAGAGACAGGCAAGGATCCTGGAAGCCAGTACCAAGCATAAAAATGGGGAGCTGTCATGATATATACAAAATTTATTAATTCTTAGGAATTATCCCTCCTCTTTCTCTCCTAGGTGACTCTCTGTGTGAGACTGAGTGGGCAAAAGAGTCTGGAAGGAATTCTGGCTCCTTGTAGCTAAAACTAATGCTTCTGTGAGACATCTGTCCTCCATCACCATTGAATTTTCAAGACAGGCTTACATGTTGATTACCACTTTGGGGGTGAATTTTAGAGAGTGTCTCAAGTCAGTTTAATTCAGGTCACAGTTTTAAGATTAATTCAGTGCAACTTATTGGAAAAATAAAATTCCAAACCAACCCAACACCCTGGAGAAAAAATAACATTTGCACCTCCAGACCACAGGAACTTGAAGGCTGGGGAAGCAAAGAGTGTCGTCAGGCTGTCGTGCCATGTCAGGGAGCTCACTCAGTTTGCTGGGTGTCACAAGTGTAGCTGCCCCAGCCTCCAGCAACAGAGCTGAAAGGCAAGTCAGCTCCCTGTACAACACTCCCATGCCAAAGGATTTTGCTCTCCCCCAGGAAGTACATTCTTCTGCCTCTCAAGAAAAAGCCATGCTGTATCCACAGTGTTCTTGACCTTTTGACAAAAAGCAAAGAGATGAATCTTGGAGTATGGGCTTGCTGGGCTGCATCAGGGACTAAGCAAACAAACAGTCTCAGAGGAGACAGCAGCATCCAGAGCAATCCATGCAACAGAGCCATCCCCAGCCACTTTGTATTTGCAGCCCACTGCCTGCCCAGGTTATAAAACAGTGGGTAGTTCTTTCTTCCTTTGATTTTTAGAGAGCTTTGGCTCTAATTCCTTGCTGTGAGCCTAGCACTGTATGTATCTTGGTGAAAGCAGGGTCTATGAACTACTCCCTCTGCAGTGTGAGACATTTCTTTAACTGCAAGGGAAAGACAGGAGTGGTACAGGAGAGATGAGGGGCAGGTCTGCATTTTACTGATGGGATTGCAATTAGCAGCTTCAGCTGTCTGTAGGAAGAGAACTTGGCAAATTGGGATGTTTTCAGGGCTGGGCATTAGGAGGAAAAAAACAAGAGTGAGAGAGGGGAAAAAAAGGAAGAAAAGGGAGAAGTCCAGGTCACAAGTATAATGGCAGAGAACATAAAGCCAACATTTTCCATCTCGTTGTTATACAAGTCTTGCCTGGACCTGACAGACAGTCTATGCTGCTCCACAACAGAAGTGACCCATATGACTTCTTTATTGTTTAAACAAAGGAAGGTGCCAATTAAAATATTTTGAGTTTTTTTCAGCATTTTGCACTCTGGGAGCCTCATTGATTGGAAGGGAAGTCTGCTCTGCTGTGAAGCAATACACTCCTTTCATGTACATCCTACTTGTCCAGCTTTTGTTAGGAAATGTGTCAAATCACAGATATCAGATGTATAGCAGAGACTCAATAGATCACCTAATCCTATCCCTCCACCCCAGAGGCTGTTCTAGGATGATGTTTTTCTACATGGTTTATAAAACCCTTCTGCAAGAGTCATCATACTTGCCTCAGCTTCCTAGTTCTTAATTCTCCTGATATCTAATTTAAATCTCCATTGCTGAAGTTTACACCCGCTGTTTTTGCTCTAATGAGTTCAAGGGGACGTTATAGCACAGAGTTGGGCAGCTGTCGGGTGAACAGTCTCCTTTTCAAAGCAGAGCTAGTTCTAAAGTCAAAGCAGAGGCTTTCTCTCCCTGGGTGACTTATTTGAATACCCTTACCAAATCTTCTCCCTGTCTTCTAAGCAGTTTGTCATCCACTGTTTGAATATTCATCGTAGGTCACATTTGTTAGTTTGTGTTTCTGGTCTTTTCTGTGTTATTAGTCACAACTGTGTATCTGAGGGATGTTGTCATAGACACGTGCATGCACCCATAGACAGATAATTTTTGACATGTAGATGAAGAAAACCAGAAGTCTTTCCTTGGCAAAATGATTCAGTAAAGTGAAATTAATTCTGCAAGCTGGGAGTAGCAAACTGAGTTGTGCAATGTGAAATGCAGTGAAACATTACGGGCAAAATGCTATCCAGCCATTACAAGCAGCTGTATCTTGTAGTATGACAGATGTATAGCATGGTTATTGATATGGCAACAGAGCCTGTTCTTGGCTTTAACCATTTCAGCAGGCCTGGTGAACCTGAGTCTCTCAGGTCTCTTTTCAGAGCACATTGGCCTACTTGTCTGGACGGCATTGCTGTGACTTTGACCACTAGTGTGATTTTAATCTGCTATCTCACCTAGCTCTTCAGCATCCTTGTGCTTGCTGATATTGTGACTTTGAGAAAATTGACTGTGAGCAGGAAGGAGCTAGAGCTTTTTGCAGGATCACTGACAGGTTGCACATTGAACCCCAGCTGTGAGAAACAGTGATCACTTTACATGTTGACTGATGTGGTTGTTCAGATATCTTGATGGACAGGAGAATTGGACCATAGCAATCTGTCTGAACATAGCTCTGAAAACTCAAGACAAAGAAGCAAGGAAGTCAAACTGCAGTGCTAGTTTATTTATCCAGGAGTTGCCTTATCTTTAAGTGCTTTGTGACCCTAGCTGGCCCACAATGCACCTACTTCTAAAGGATAACAGCATTTTACCATTTGCATGTTCATAATGTAGAGGAAATCCAGATATAGATCAGGCTCCATTTTGTCAAGTGCTGGAGAAACACAGAGAAGGGAATTCAGTGATTACAGACTAAGCATACAAAAAGGATAATAGAATGAGACATATGAACTTAATACAATGAAGATATAGATCTTGCAAAGCAGTGAAATCTACTCAATGTTTACGTAGTTTTGGGGAGATTCTATGGCAAAGGATTGTTGTAAGAAGGACTCAAGGAAGGAAAATAAAGCAGCTACCATAAATGTGGCAAATTCTAGTCGCTGCTCTATAAGGATTGTATTTGTCACAGATAAAACTTAGATTTTAAATGAGCTCAGACACATGTACAGTTACAAGGCCAATAGTGTGTGTAGGCTAGTACTGTCATGTCTTATTGGACAGGTATTTTTACTTTTATTTTACTTGTTATGTTATTAGAAAGTGATCAGGACAATGATATTCTACCTGTAGCTGTAGCTAGTTCTGTGTCTCCTAGAGCATATAGAACATTCCTGAAATGGGAACTAAGAAAATAAAGTTGATTAGCAATTGGCTTGAATCACTGCAGGGGGGCTCACATGCTGCCATTAGAATATGCTTAGACCCCTGCAAACCAAAAGAAGTTGAAAAATTGCTAGTGTAGAATGAATAAGCAGGGAAGAGTTGAACTTCTTGTTTTCATTTTCCCCAGCAGATGTTTGGTAGCTGAGACACTAGAGCACCGGGTGCTGGAAGAGGCGTTTATGGATGACCTGCTGTCCTGTATCGGTGCCTCTGGGGGTGCCACCAAGCTGTGCTGGAGGCACAGCAGCTGGTGTGTCACCATGGGGTGTCAGCGTAATGGCTCTCATTTGCTGGACTGGTGAGAGTCACCATGGTCTTCTGCTCAGCCGCCACCTGGTCTCTGCCACACGCCATGGAGATTGATATAAATCAAACCCTTCCTGCACTTGGGAAAACAAATGGATGTTTTCAAGTACAAGAAAGGAAGTGTCAGAGATACAGCCCTGACAGGCTGGCAGTGAGCTGGGGGGTTGTTGTGCTGTTTGAGCTGAATGCTGAAGGAAGTCATGAACACATGAGAACATCTCTGGGAGCATTGGAAGAGGAATCAAGGGCTAGAGCAAGACAAAGGATACCTCTTCCCTTATTGTTTATGTGACCTTCAGGCTGAAATACCAGCTAGGGATGAGAGGTTCTCTGCCTCTGAAGATATGCAGGCCACATGTCACCCAAGAAAGTAGCTTGTAGTGAGCAACCATTTACAGGCTTCCAGGAGACAGGAGACCTTTAAGCTCCTATTATGAGTCTCATTTTGAATTAGTGAACCTTGACAAGCAGGTGGTTCAAATGGTATCCTTCATTCTTTTTGCCGATGGTCTAGATTTGCTTCTTGTTCATTAAACATAGCCTCAAAATATGTCTGCATGGTTAAGGTTAGTCTTTTCAAGTTGGTCTCAGGGGTGAGAGAACAGAAAACCAACAGAGTAGTGGATGTTCACACCCCTTGGCCAATTCAGGACATATATGGGTTCTTGTGCCCAGTACTAAGCAGGAAATCCAGGACCTTTGTCTTTGAATGAAAAATTAAAGTGAAAAGGAAGAATTCTCTATGGAGTGCATTTTCCAGGACTCTCATTTTTCTGTGTGGTTTCTGCTGCCTGAAAACAAAATGCTAAGATTGCCTCATCCCATCCCTGGCAAGAGCTTAGTCAGAACAGTCAGCGACTCTGTTATGGATATTTCTACAAACACTAACAAGAGGGACAGGTACAGATGGTTCAACAGCAATCAGATCTACATTCATTTTTGTACACTCTGTAAAAAAAAACCAAAAAAACAAAAACAAAAACAAAAAAACCAAAAGACAACAAATAAAGAAGAAAAATGTAATTTCTATTTTGATAAATCTGGATTATTAAAGTTCCCCAGTGTGAATCAGTCATGAAGCATTAATTTTTATGCCAGTCAAGGAAAATTAAGTGGCGTAATCACAGTACGTGTTCACCACTTCAGGAACTGCAAAGCTTTTCCTGTGTTTGGTTGGAGGCTATTCCATTTGGCTGGATTTTTTTGACACTGCTTTGCCTGTGTGTGCAATTAAAAGACTTTTTTTTTTTTATTAACCAGTTTTTACATTTCACTCAGCAGCCCCGTCACACAACTAAATGACCCGTTTAACAAGCATGATAAAATCCTCATTAGGGCCTATTATAGGATTTAGTGGAATCTTCCTGCTACACTACAGCACAAGCCTAATCTAATTAACTCTGCCACTTAATTCTCTCCTTCCCTCTTCTTGCTGTTTATTGGGCTTTTTGTGGAAAACAGATCCAAGGAACACAATTAACGTAATTTATCCTGGAAAATCCCCAAACATTAGCAAGCTACAAATGTAATTGGAAAAGGCCTCACAGAGTTCATGCATACTCGGCAATTACTCCAAAACTACAGCACTACATATTATCATGTTACTTCTTATTATACTTTCCCAAGATGAGCAAGGAGGTAATTCTAACAAGTGCATTCAAAGCTATAATTAAGGGTCATCTTTGGGCTTGAACAGCTTTCATGTTTAATTGAGGAAAAATGTGTGCCTTCAGGAATGAAGCATTTTGCTAGGATGTGCAAAATGTAAAGGAACTGAATGTTATGCTCTTGAGCTCATTGGTATAAATGACTCTGCTCTTCAGAACTGAAGATGTGGACAGTTGTTGGGACTCCTAGTTGGATACCTGTAAGGCGAGGCTGCTGTTTGGATGAAAAACTTCTGACACTTCTGTGTTAAAATAGGTGTAAAGGTGACTGGTATGGGTTCAAGATGCAAGTGGGAGAGTGATCAAGAGGTGGGTGATGGTGTATAAAAATATAGGTCTTGTCTAACTCTTTATTTTAATCTAACCTCTAGTACTTGGATGTTAGTAAAAATGATAAACCAAATTAGCTCATCTTACAGGGACAAAAGGAGATAATCACAAAGGGTTGCCCAAGACATCCCTTACTTAGAGGGATTTGATTTTATGGATATTTGCAAATAAGCCATCTGTGGACCTTGATTTCCTCTTCCTGGAAGAAATTAGCCAAATCCCTTGGCTAAACTGAGCAACAGTCAAGTGTGACAAGCAAATAATTGAAGCATAGGATGAAGCAGAATTCAGTCCACATCTCCCATCTTTCTCTGAAATGACAGAGGGGAATTTTTTAGTCTTGTATGGATTTGGTCTCTTTTGAAGTTGTCAAATCAGGGCAAGCTACCTTTTGGACAATGTGCTTTCATGCCACTCTGAGTACTAGATGGAATTATCTCATTTGCATTATGCAGGGAGTTGGACAAGATGACATGACATTCCTCTGGAATTTTCAGTACTACATGGTATTAATCTTTCTTATTAGCTTTGGCCTTAGTTTTTGGAAGCTTGACTCCCAGGGAAGTTCAAAACTGATTTCCTTGAATGTAGAAATCTTTTGAAAAATTAGACATAATTGCTGCTGTTCCTTCTAGAAACCCCACTTTTGGTCTATCTTCTCTAGCACAGCTTTGTTTAAGAGCAAGAATTCATAAGGATGCAACCTGAGGATAATCAGACGCTGAAACTCTAGTGGAAAGGATCAGAAGCCAAGGCTGAGCTATACAACAGCCTCCTTACCCAGGAGTAAGGGAGTTATTGTGTCTGAGCCAAATTCTTTAATGAATCACTGCATTTTGAATAATAATAATTATCCACGTGGTGAAGAAAGCCCTTAATTAGTTTGCAATGATCTGAGACGCATGGTGTGCCCACACACAGCTGCTCTGGCATGTGTGGATCAAATCAACAAGAATGTCTCAAGAATTTTTTTTTTTATTTTTTGGGGGATCTGGTGTCTAAAAAATGGAATTAGCAGCAGGCAAGATGCACTGCATATTGCCTGGCTTTGTGGAATCTCTGCTGATGTGGAAAAGGATTGCTCCTATCAGTTCTCACAAATCATCTCAGGACATTGAGCGAGATTTGCCAGTCTGGTACAGAAGAGGTTGATACACTGGGGGCAGGTCCCAGGCACGTCCTGCTGCCTGGAGTTCAGCTCTGTCCTCCCCATCGATCCTCCTCCTGAGCATGGAGACTGAGTTTGCCCTGGCTTGCTGTTTTGTAGGCATGCACCAGAGACAGAACAGGCATTTTGGGGCCAAAGAAAGACACAGCTTATGTGCTCAGCAGTAGGTAGGACTAGGTGACCTCCAGAGGTCCCATCCCACCAACATTTCTGTGATCCTCTATATTTTTTTGCTATGTAGGCTCCATAAACAATAAAATGGATGTGTCAATTTATTATCCTTGGAATGGGTTTAAAGAAATTGAAAGAGAAAATGCTTTGATATTTAAAACAGTTAATGCACTCCATAAAAGCAAGGGTTTTTTTTTACTTCCAGTTTTGTTTTTCAGGTTAAGTAAAATACTGGTATGAATTCACATTACAGTGAGGTCACTGAAAATACAGTTGTGGTAAGCCAATAGAATATGATAACCTGAGTGCTTTTGGGAATTCATAATTGCTGTATTTACCTAATTAATAATTAAGGTAATTAGGCTTTTAAAAGATAAAAATGATAGCCACCTTGAGTGGTTTCTTAGGGTGATGTTGTAGGAGCTGCTGTTCATCTTATTTCTCCTGTACTGGGTCTGGAAATAAGAGAAAACTTCCTGTCATTAGTGCTAAGGTTGATTTCAGCAATAAAGGAAACTGGCTCATATTTTGTTTATTTGTTTTTTTCCCTGTGCAAACACAATTCCCTGTGATAACTTAGTGTGAGACTACTAAATAAACAGTTTCATAAAGAAAAGGAATTGGAAACTTCCTTCAAATGGATCTGCATTCATAGTCACCCTGGGATGGAGTGCCATGGAGGAAAAACTTGCCAAAGGATGTGTAACTACTAAACTATGGCAGCTTCATGCTCTGCAATGTGGTGCTGTTCTTTACCAGTAAGCAGGTGTGCTCACAATGTGATCATACCTTGGCTCATGCCAGGCCAAAAAATGTCCCAGTACTTCTTGCTGGAGTCATCTCTGAAGTGAGGAAGGAAGATGTCCTAGTTTATTGTAGGTATGGCTGTAGAAAAGAGTCCCAAACAACACCATATCCACAGCTGGGCTCAGCAGGGGTGGGCTTTGCTGTCTCTCTGTTTGGAAATTACAACTTGGGTTTTGTGTTGGAGGGATGTATGTCCAAGGCAGTGTGATTCGAGTGCTTGGGCAGGGATTTCTTGGCAATGAATCAAAATGCCATACCAAAACAGCAAGGAAAATATAGAAGCTTCAAGTAAAATAGGCCACCATTCTTGTCCCCCATTCACTGAGAAAAATTTTCTGGCCAGCCCAAGCAAACCCCCACACTGCAAGTATTGTGGTAGGCACTGTACGTGTGTGTGAGCAGCCTGAGCTTCCTGCTCTGGTGGAAGGTGTCCCTGCCTGTGGCAGGGGGTTTGGAACAAGATCATCTTTAAGTTCCCTTCTGACCCAAACCATTCTATGAGTCTATTAATACCTGCAATTGTTTTTTTTTTTTTTGAAAGGGAGTGGTCTCTGGGCTTTCTGGGGTTTCATCTGAAGTCAGCTTTAGACTGCTCCAGAGCAATTGGTACAGGAAGCCACTGGAACAGCTACAAAGAAATGAACGAGGCAGCAAGCTCACTGACAGCTGGTATCAATAACCATCTCCCTTTAGGTAAGCACAGCCACAAAGCCCTGGAGAGAGCTGATGCTTCCTTGTCAGGCAGAATCTCATCTCTCACTCCAAACTTTCCTCTTTGTGCTGGGAACATGGAAGCATTCGCGTTTCAACTACAAGCAGAGCATGAGGGATTACTGGAAACCAGTTTGGCATTTGCTGGTAGACACAGCAGCGTGATGCAATCAGCCTCTGCTGGGAGCATCACATCAGACAGCTGTGCTGGAGTGGAAGCTTTGGCTCCAGCTGGGCTGGCCTGTGGTTTCTGGATCTAGATAAGTCAGCTTGGAGAGGTTTACCATTAACATGGGCACAGGGAAATGATGTCCACTCTGGGAGTAACAGCTTGGAAGACTGAGCAGATGGAAACACCTAAAACTAATGTTGTCAGATTGTTTTATGTCTTTTAGTCTTCTGGTCTGATTCTTAATTCAAAAGGTCAAAACCCCCTCCTGTAACTATCTGTTCTGATATTTTGTGTTTGGTAGACCAGATTGCTTCACTGTATTGACTCTTGTCATCATCAACAGCTTGACTGGAAAAACTGTCCAGTCTTGATTCCAGGTCTCCTAGTGATAGAAAATCATCACAAGTGCAGGCAGTCATAGATCTTAGTTACCAGAACTGTTATGTGTTTCATTCTTGTTATCTCACTGCAGTCTCTATTTGTGGGATTTCTTTTGTACCAACCTACTGACTTGAAGAGTGTGTAAGCCAAGTATGGATGATTACTGAAAGGAAGACTGTAGCTTTTACCTTGGCCATCTCAGCTCTGAAGGCTGACAGCTTGTCTCTCAGGCGGGAGGACTGAAGGAGGGCAATTGAAGTGTATGAATGAAATCAAGGGAGACATGTGAAACAAATCTACTGAGTCATGTTTGCCCCTAAAAGGCAGGAGCCAAGGGTCAGGTCTTAATTGTCACAAAAGCATGGACAGCTGTCTGATGAAAATGGGTTGTGATTTGTCGTTGTGACTGGAGGGTAAATGAGTGAGCTCTTGTTCATACACACCAATTTCTGCCATGCTGACTCAGCCTAGTCTGTAGTTTTCTGCGGGGATACCTGACAATCAGTAGGCTTTAAGGACCACACTGTTTTGGAGGACTTTGTGGGTATGTTTGAGGGAAGGCAGCTGTCTGTGAAGGCACTCAAGGTAAGCCATTTCCCTCTAAAGAAAATGAGGACTGGTCTCCTCTGGTCTCATTTGCTGAAGAGCACAGAGCTTTCTTGGCCCTGCAGACTCAATGTGCAAGAAATTCCTCCACTGTGGAATCTCTTTCTTCTTTTTCTGTTTCATTTTACAGAAAGAAGGCTGAAATAATAAGGAATTCCATTTTAACTCATCGCCCCAACCTTGGTCTGACTAATATTTTTGATTTATACCCTCAGAGTGTTTCAGTTTTCATGATAGCTTTTTGCTTTGCTGTTTACAAGCATTATAGTGGGGAATGGCTCATATTCTCCATACAGTAAAGGAGGGAATGTGCAAGGTTTGTTCCCACTGGCAGGCTGTGGAACACACAGTAATTTGAAGTTCTGTCTCCCAAAGCAAGAGTAGACTCAGGCACTAGAAAAAATGGTCAGTCAATTTTTCTGCTTAAAAATTAGCTTTTAAAAAATAAATGTACAGTTTTCTGGGGAAAAATAGTTTTTGATAAAAATGTGAGTACCATGAAGACTGATTTTTTTATAAGTCAGCAATATGTCTGTGGAACCTCCAGGCTGCTGTAGTTCAAGCCTTGTTTTCTCCTAAGAGAAATGAGTTCAACTGCACTTCCCGTGATGCCAAATGTTGGAACAGCAACAGCTCTTGAAAACTTGCAATGAAAGACTCAACTTGCTTTTTAATGAGTTTAGTGTCTCTAACTCAGTTTCTCTAGCTGTTGAAGTCGGTGAAGCCCCCATACCACTGGGATAGTCTGTAAGACATACCTAGCTAAATCTTACATTCCATTTCTGAGCTGAAAAAACAGCTGGAAAATGCTGTTTCCTTGCCAGCACCACAGTTGGGAAGTGTGACCAGGCCAAGAGAAGGCACCTTTAATGGTTTTAAATAAGTTGCCTTGAGTACCAGTAATGCTGTGACAGCAAGAACTTGCTCCAGGCATTTGCTTTTTCTTAGCATGGGGGACAAGAGCCACCAGAGCTGGAAGGTTGCTCTGTGCATGGCTTGTCCCTTGCTGGGCTTTTTGCTGGCTGGGACAGGGCATGAGTGTGCTGAGCCTGTGGCTCTCTGCTGGGGAGGCTGCTCTGCGTGATCCTTCTGGTTGAGAGAGTGCCACCCAAGAGACTTTGAGAGAGGCCTGAACTGTGTCTACTCCATCTTTTCCACACCTCAGAATCTGACTTTCCTGCCCCTCATTTTGCTGCCCTACTTGACTGCTGCTTTACTTTGCTGGAGCTCAGGGTCAGCCTTACCCAGGATTCAGCCTGGGCTGCAAATGCCAGCCAGTTGAAATGGACACTCACATACATCAGGAAAATGTCACTCACCACTCCCTCTACAGCCCTGCAATATAGATGTATCCTTAGTGAACTTGCAAATCAAATTGAATTTCTTTCTCCTGCTCAAGTAATAAGGAGATTTTGTTGTTAACTGACAGGTGCCACTTTGAATTTCAGTGGTGAAGCTCAAAATGGTTTGTATGTAGGTCAAAGCATGGATTACTCCATTTACAAACGTGATTGGGAAGAATCTCTTCTCAGGAAGCTTTTCTGCATTTTGAGGTATATGTAGACATTGCCATAGGCTAAAATGAGTCAAAATGTTGCCAGAAATAGAGAGAATGAGGTGTCTAGTCCCTGTTTTGTAATTGCAAACAATTTTTAGATTAAAAAGAAGGAAGAGGCCTAAATGTTTCCCTGCTGCTTATGTTCTTCTTCAATCCCTGTAAAACTTCTGCATAGTGGGCCTCTGTGAATTATAACTCCCTCAGAAAAAAATGAGCAGCAACTTTTTAATCTATCCATGCATAAGAGAGACATATGTAAGACAGAAAATATTTTGGTGGAGGAGTATCTTTTACTGAGTGCTGTTACCAGGACAGCTCCCGGAATGAGAAGATGATGGGAGAAGTGGAAATTGTGATTTCACTTCACATAAAGTAAGAATTTGTTAATAAAAAAAAAGCATTTTCAGAATCATCCAGGAGATTCAGGAGTGTCTCACAAATCTCCTGTTGGGTATAGGTGCTGGAGTTGCACAGGCATTTTTGAGGGTCTGAGTACAGATGGTGAATGACAACATGAAAGGATGTGAGGGGCTTTTTATGCATGAAAGCTTGCCTCTTTTTTTTTTTTTTTTTTTTTTTTTTTTAGCTTTATAAGTTGGTCTAGTAATTAATTACATTGAGTTAGTCTTCCTGAAAACTGCATTTGCTGAGCATAACATGACTAAAACTTACAACTATTTGTGGTATACACTAAGTTCTAGTTTTTTGTCCCAGGACATTGTACCTGGAAGCACAGATAAGTACTGGGATGGATAACATTAAAAGATTGTAATTTTCTGTACGTGAAAATATTTAAGGATGAATGGGACAAACCTCTCATAGGAGATGAACTATGTCTATTCTGTCCATTCAGTTAAGGGGATGGAACAAGGCCTATCAGGCTCCTTTCAGACATGAATTTTTAGGATTCTGCCTGAATTTCTAGGATCCTAGCTGAATGCCCTTGAGTTATGTGTTAAGTTCTGTAATATCTGCCTTGTGAGTTCTACTTTTTGCTTCGCTTGCTGTGGGAAAGAGTAGCATGAGAAGAGGCATGCTCCTTATGAGCTTCACCTTGCTTTTTATTGCTTCAATCATCCCATGTCCCTTTTGGGGAAAGTGCACTGAAAACACATACCTGGCACTCTCCAAAAAACTTTGAAATTATTCTTGGTCTTGTGGGACTCTGAGATGATTCTTGTTTCTTGCAGAGATGAGATTTACAGCAGAGACATGACTGTGGCAGTGGAAAGGCTGAGACCTTTCTTCCCTGCTGAGCATCTGTTCTTTCCACTGTTCAAGGCTTAGTGCTTAGTGTCTTCAGGAGCAGCTGAAAGAAAGGCAATAAAACTTTGTGGGATGTGTGAAATGTGGAATTTGTAAAGCTAAGTCTGTGTGGGAGAAACACAGTTTTAAAACATTAGGTTTGATTTTCTGAGTGCATGAGATATCAGGGTCCCAGGCATCATCAAATATGTCCAGATGGAGATACTGAGATCCAGCTGTCATTTCACTCTTATGTTAATACTAAGCAACTTTTCAATAAGCCATTTTGGATCCAACTTCAAAGTATGGAGACAAAAATTAAAAATCAAATACTGAAAGAAAAATATTAACTCTATATGTATGAAGCTGTTTACCCTTACTTATGCTTGTTTATTGCTCTTAGCAAAAAAATGCTTTCCAGTTGTTAAATTCATAGCTCATAGTGTCAGAGAATTATTAGATTTGAGAGGTTCAGTGTTATCATCCACTTAGACTTCCCACACTCCAGAATCAAAGCATTATGGCCACTTTGCCTGTTTTAAATTCCAGATGTGAAATATGCAACACAATTGATTTGAAAAACTCTTCCACCCATTGCAGAGCTGTAATTTCACTCCCAATTTATCAACTGACAAGACAAAAATGCTCATTTTCAATTTGAGGAGCTCTGTCTTGTAAAAAATTAGTCCGAAGATTTGGGTTTTACTTATTAAGGCAGTGAAGGGAAGTTAACCTCAGAGAGGCAGTGAACCTTTGCAAAACCAAATTGTGTGAACAAGCAGCTGCCCAAATTGTTAGAGGCCTCTGATAAAACTTCATTAAATAAGAAAGGTTTTTAATGTCTGTGAATACGAAAAGAAACTTGAAACTCATGAGTTTTGATTCAGCCGAAATATATTAGGCTGCAATCCAATGTCTTCTTCCAGTATTTGATGTCATTGAGCAGAAGAGAGGAAGGGGTTTAATTAAAAAGGAATCAGGACAATTAAAATGAAGAAAAAGCTCCCTCTGCTCACAGAGGCACTGGCAAAAGCAGATGATTAGGTTATTTTGGAGGGTGGTTTTCGATTGTCAAAGTGAGATTAGCTCTTGTGAAAGCCTTGCTCTGACTTCTAGTTTTTAGCTGTTTTTCTCATTTCTTCCAATCTTTCTTTGGAGATGATATGGAAATGTTTTTTTGGAAGCATCTATTATTCTATATTATCCACGAAAACAACTTCATGCATTTTACAAAAGAAATCACTTCTATAGCTTCCATTTTGCAGAAGGAAAAAAGTGTGAAAATTGACTTCAGAAAGGAGTGAAGCCAAATTTTGTGGGCCCAATGAAAATACAGAAATCCTCAAGAATCCTGTGCTTAGTTAGAGGCATTTATTCTCACTGGATCCCAGTGTGGTGTTGGTTCTGTGAATGAAGATGGAGAGGATCGTGCCTCTAAAAAAGGTGCTGCCTTGGCAGTGTGATGAGACAGGCTGAAACCTGCTGGTGACAGCCCAGAACTGGATTGAAGGGGGCACCTGAGTTACCACGTGTCCTGTCCAATCCCATCTTCTGTGGTATATTGCACTTTGTTCAGGTCAATTTTCTGAAGCTTAGAAATAGTCTCACAACAAAGCTTAGGAAATCAAAGGTTTTTTTCAGTGGATTGATTAATAGACACATGGATTTTAAAGATCATTAGAGCATACTTTCCAGCATCCTATTCAACTCAGGCTGCAGAATTTTTCCTGCTTTCTCCTCAAACACGCTGAAATAGATCAAAGCTCTTTTCTTTCTCGTCACAAACCTAGAACACTAAAACAAGATAAATCTTATCTCAAATAGAACATTTTTTTTTCCTGTGAGATGTGGAAAACTGTTGAAATGCTAGACAGGGAAAAAAGAAAAACAGATATCTTGGAGAATAAAAAAAAAAAATTCTGAAGGAATTTTACCACTGGGTGGGAAGATCTTCCCACCAACAGAGATATGGAAATGCCCACATGTAGTTATGTATTCACTTGAATAAAAAGGAAATTATGTATTTGGAATTAGCTGCACATGGCAATGTCCAGACATGCAGATGAAGAAGATATATGGAAAAAAAAGAGTATTATGAGATGAACCAGAACACATTTTCAGAAGAAGCAATAGTAGAGATGGACTAGACAGAAAGAACAGCAAGTAACTCAGAGGAGTGGAATTGAATAGTTTTTGCTTGGAAACTATATTAGGGAAAAAAAAAAGAAATCCAGTGAATCAAGTTTCTGTAACCCTGACTTAAGGATAGGAAAAGATGGAGGAATCATGACTCCTTTTGATATTTTTAGTGCTTTAACAGCCATAAAAATGGCTTAAAATGTTCCCTTACATCTGTTTGGAATTTGCTTATCTCTGAGTTAATTTTACTTTCTCAACTGTTGCAAAAATCACACAAATTCTACTCCATTCCAAGCTTGAGCCAACCAAAATGAGTCACAAGTCAGTGTCAGACAAACCATGAGCAAATCATTGCTCACACATTTCGTGTCATGGCCTATCTACCTCAAGACCCAGAGAAAGAGTGGGACAGAAGTATCCTGAAGGGAGAATTCACATTGGAGGCAACCAGTGACATTGAGCCTTTATGCAATGCTGTGTCAGAGTCAGAACAGTGGAAAGAAATATGAGTGAGTTACACAGGACTTCAAATACAGTTTTGGGAAAAAAATCCCAATGCAGAAAGAATTGTTGCCTTTCAGATAGCGTAGACTGTTTCAGGAGAGCAAAATTTCACAGGGTGCATCATAATCATTGGTTGATTTGAAAAGAAGCACAGAAGCCACTGCTGAGACTAAAAGCAAACCAAACCATAAAAATTAAACTAGCAGGAGAAGTTGTGGAAGCTGCAAAGTGGTCTCCAAGCCTGCAATGGAGTGGCAGAGTGTGGGGAGCGCTGGGGCTCAGAGAATGTTGACACAGGTAATCTGTGCTGTAGGACAGGGAAATAGAGGGCAAACTTGCTGTACTGCTAAATCCATGGAAAGAAATTTAGAGGATGATTCACAGAGCTCATGTACAGGTATGAGATGTACTTTTGGGCTGTGTACAAAAGGAGAAAGTGCTATGATCCACAGTTTTGGAGAGTTGCCTTCAGCTGCCTTGACGTGAAAAGTCTTGGAATGGGGCTGAGAACTCTGGAAACTAGTTGGAAAGTCTTCAGTTTGGAAGGTCTGAGATTATGCCAGTACTTCTGACCTTGCTTTTACCAAGCATCCCCTGCTGAGCAAATTCTAGCCTGGATCTTTAAAGTGTAACAGTCATAATTCCTGCTGGTCCTGATGAAGATACTCTGCTGCCTGTTCTGAAGGCAGCTCGCTTTCTCTGTGGTTTCCAGTAGCATTTAGATAAATTGTTTGGTGCTGAGCTCTGCAATGGTCCAGAAGGTACAGACAGAGCCTGCAGCAATTGCACTTCAGTACCTTCCCTCACTAATATGTGTACTTTCGTTACATGTCCAAAGTTAGGTAAAGCTGGCCCTTTATAAACCACCTGGAGAACAGTCATTCTTTCTTTGGAAAAAATTTTCCCTTTTATAGTGCATGACTTTTTCCAGGCAGTTTCCTGTCTGTGAATTATCTCATAACACTTCTGAGTGTTTGCCAAGGAGTGGCTTGCCTTGAGACATTTTTACCTGCTTGTTTGTTCTTTCTGGACAGCTGCTATTAATTTAAACCATATATTCATTCATACAGACAACATCCCAGTAACCAGGTCAATACACACTAGTCATAAATTATTACAGAATGGGTCCAAATCCATCACTCAGGCATCCATTGATTATCTATACAGCTAGTCTCAGTAAGTGAGCACTTTGTATGCAAGGTCACTGTAGAATCCAGCTATTTTTAAAAGGCCGTTAATAGCAACACGGAAGCAAGCTTTGATTGAACTGGAAGTGTAATTTTCAATTAAGAGCCTTCACTCGGTCTTCCTCCCATTAGGGTCTAATTAGATTTCAGGAAGACACGAGGTTTCAGCCGTGCAGCCTCTCCATTAGCTGACACCATATGCTTTGCGGTTTCCTTTGTGAAGTCCCGATTAATTTTCCAACGTTAATTTTAACTCTAGCTGAGATGCTTCACCAGGGACCTGATTAATGGACTAGCTGTAACTAGCCCATCCCTGCTTCTTTCTGCCATCAGTTATACAGTAATGAGGTTAGTGAACATCAGACTGATAAGTTTTTTTCTCTACTACTCTGGGAAATGCACATATTTCATTTGGACTGTGTAAAGAAAGGAACAGTCCCACCAGTTTGTCACCTGGATTAGCTTGCTAGGTTACAGACCCTCTCCCAGCCTATTCCTTCCTGCATTATTTTGTCTCTCTGTGACACCTATAGTATCTACACAAACCACGGATCTGTAAATACACCTTGGACAGTAATTTTAAATTAAATTTTTATTCTTCCTGTTCCACCCTTTTCCAAATGCTTTGCTTGATCCAGAGACTGATGATTTAGTAGAGTACCTCTAGTGTGAAGCCACAAACTTCACCTATTCTGATATTCTTTCAGTGAAACAAAATCATCTGGGACTGTGGTTGCTAATACAAATAGAACAGGTTTTTGTCAGTACTCCCAAAAAATGTTGATTTGTTTAGGTTTTTCATAGTAAAGAAAGGTTTATCATAGTAAAAAAATGGACACGTGAGGTCAAAGATGCATTAGTTGGAGATCCATCTCATGTTGGTGATGAGAGATGCAAAAGACTCATCCTCATTGGAAGGGTTTTTGCAACACAGACACTGTAAATAGATTTTGAATGAGGACCAATTTTTGTTAGGCACACACCAGATATCACAAATTAGATATTTGGATGATCTTTTTTTACAGCTGTCAAACTGTGGGATTTGCACTGCTGTTAAAGCAGCTCTATTTCATAGGCATTCAGGTATGCCACGAGATGGAAAAAGGGTGTGACACAGGCAGATGTGTGATGGGACACCCACCAAACAGGTAATCCTTGACAGATTTTGCAAGCAGTACAATATATGTAACACATTTCTTGCAGCTCTACTTGCTGTTTGTATTTCAGCCCAAATTGCACTAGCTCCTCAGCATAAACCTGAATGATCTGCAGTAAATAAAAGACCAAGTTAGGTAACTTTTGACTTAGAAATAATCAAATCCACCACTGAAGTATAGTATAGTATAGTATAGTATAGTATAGTATAGTATAGTATAGTATAGTATAGTATAGTACAGTGATTTTCAGTCTGTGAGGATCTTGCCTGTGATCCACATGGAGAAGAGCTGCAGCAGGGTTCAGCTGGGGAGGTGCTATTTTGCTTCCATAGCTTGTGCTGCTGTGAAGGACCATAAGATCACTCAGGCTGTGCATCAAGTCCATCTTTATGACATTCAGATCCTGAACTGCCCCCTCAGACACACCTGGGAGATAAACACAGACCTTCTGTATTTAGGGGATTCCTCCAAGTCTCCTTCTTATTTCTCTGTGTGGTTTTGGCTGCCAGGCTTTTTTTTTTTTTTAAAACAAGGCACCACAGTAATATCTTATTGACTAGGTTTTATAGGAAAAGAAAGAGTTGTAATAACTTTTTATTGACATTGTTCTTCCAGAGAGACATAGAAATAAATCACCAGCCTGCAGGAGTCAGAATTCTCTCATTCTTTCTGGGACTGAAATTCATGGGTTTCACAGCAGGAGTTACCCAACATGGAATAATAAAATATTCTGAATTGAAAGGGACCCACAAGGATCATCTGGCTATTTGCTGCCAAAAAACTTCCTCACCAAATGAGCTGAAAAGAGCCCAAAGAATAGAAAGGTGCTGGGTTTGTCTCTGACAACAGGATAGACCAATAGTGCTTGAGTGCTGAGGCTCTTTCAGTGGCAACCAAGAAGTTTAGAAAGTGTTAAGCAATGAGCTATCCCACACAGAGAACCTAACTACAATGTGAAACTTCCTGATTTTTTTTTTCTATTTGATTTCTTTTTTTTTGCACTCTTTGCAATGTGAATCCCGTAAGGAATAAAGGAGCTGAGGGAGGGAAGAGCAGATTATATCTTTTGGGTATAAATCAGATACATAATGATTAATAAGTGTAGGTTTTTGCCACAGTATTTTAAGAACTCTGTCAATAACCTCCCTCCTTCCTCCCTTTCCCAGCCTACAAGCAAAGGCCTAAATTAGACAGCTGATTAAGGAGAGCTGCAGGGTGAACTAAATACATCAATCTTGTTTGTAATGAGGAACATGGCTACATTTGTGCAATGATGAACCTCGGGGCCAGGGGTGGCTGCCTACTGAATATTTTCCGTATTGATCTTCCCGTGCAGCCGTTACTTCCCAGTGTTTCTGAATGGCTGAATCTGATCACAGGAGATCTCTGGGAAAGGAGGCTGCTGGGGACTGAAGTGGAAGAGTTTGTTTTTTGTTTTTTTCCCAGGGTGAAAGAGACGGAGCAGCTTTCTAGACTCTAACCTGTTTGCCAGCAAAATGGGCTGTTGCATGCCCATTTCCCCTTTCACTTCTCGCCAAGAAATGTGTAGCAAAACTACACTGAAAGGTTCACCTTGCCCTAGAAAGCCTTTCCTTACAGTCTTTTACCCTTAAAGACACATCTTATGGTCCTTTTTAAAGACTAATGGCCCATTTCATGTGCCAGATGAAGAGCTTTTATTAGACAAAGTGTAAAGATGTGCCCTGCATCACAGGAGCAGAAATCCACCAGAGGGAGAAAAAGTCTGAACCTCCTATAAGCAAGAGGAAATAAAGTTCTACTAAACAATCTGGTTTATAAAGTAAATTAAACTAAATAATATTTCTACATATGACAAACAACCAAAACCTATTCTGGTGTCTAGGCCAACTCCAGAATTGCCCTTTCTCTTGTAAACAAACTCCACTACTAAACCTCCCCTTATGCTCTGATACAGTTCAGTCACATCTAAACAAATATTTTAGGAAAGGCCTATAGACTCTCCTGGGACTTAGGATCTTCCTAAAGGATGATTGGAAGGTCAAATAAGTGTCAAAATATGGAGATGCAATCCTTTTATGTATCCACTTCAGCTTCTGCCTTAGCATCACAGGCTTTCTTTGCTTAGAGTTTGTAGTTCCTGAAAGAACTTTCATGGTTTAAGCTGAGCAGTTCCTTCTGATTTAGACCAGAAGGCCAACCTTCATCTGCCCACATTCCTGGGTGGAGCGGGAAGCTGTTCCAAAACAGTCCCATGATCACCCAAATAATGCTTAAGGAGAGAACTGTGGGTTTATGCCACCTATGGGCTCTATTCCCAGAATTAGACCCAAAGTGTTTATCTTCTCTCTTTTATCTTCTGCTCTGCTGTTTGTGGGGAGCAGCAGTCCCAGGAGACAACAGCACAAACACAGCTAGAGAAGAAGAATTTCTCAGCCTTTTCTGGGGGCTGAGAACAAAAGTCATCTAAGAAGAGAAAGGTATGACGATGTAAGCTTGTTGCTGCCATTTGGTTGTTCAATTTTTTACTGTGCTTGGAAGATGCAAAGGCAGGTAATCCAATAAAAAAGCTGCCCCTGGACATGAGTCTGACATAGCAGAGCATCTCAACATGCCAATGGACCCTAAGTGAGAAGAAAGAAGAACTAGGCTAAGATACTCTTTTATATGCTTATCCCTTGCACAAAACTTATGGTTACTTCAAACTCAAGGCTGAAAACCATTGAAATCTCTGCTTTCTCCAAGAGAAAGAGCTTCTACTTTCTTATGCCTTCAAGCTCTAGGTGTCAGAACCACATTCCCCCTGTTTGCTTGCTTCCTGCTACTCCCAACTTCTGTGGTTTAAATCAATGTTCCAGAGAGGAAATAGGAAGAATTTCTTTGAGATTAAAGGGCTCCTGAAGAGTAGCAAGGGGGGGAAAAAAGATGTGTGCTTCAGCTTAGTAGTTAGTGATTTGTGTCCTTTTCACTCTTCTGTCACCAAAGGAAAGAGAAGGGAAAAAAAAGAAGAGGAAGAAAAAAGCTAACGAGGGAGAAAGTGCACAGGCCTGTCAGTTTAGACTTAAAGCTTGGGTAAGGAATTTAGTATTCTGCACAATTGCTTCCTTCTTACTTCTTCTTGCTGCAGTTGCTTTTCTGCTTGCTAATTCATTTTAATTATAGAATATTTGGACAGCTCAGAGTAAAGTTCTCTGTTGACAGTGCTTGAACAAAAAGTATTTGGGCTCATGAATAGGTGCTGTGGTGAGGAACTCTAATTGGCTTGCCATGACCGACAGTGCTACAGATTACACAAGTGGGGCTGGTGGTGTGCCTGGATTTTGCACAGTTTTCCTTGATCTGTCTGTTCTGTCACTGCTCTCCCATATTCTCCTACCCTCTCTGTCTCCTTGCATCTTGTCCCTCCTACAGGGTGAAGTAATTGGGGTGAAAAGATTCAGGTACCTGGAGGGTTTTAACAGGATTAGAAAACAATGGAGGATGTCTTATTCCTGAAGAAACCCATATGCAGCTCTTGATCCTGGAAACAGGGTATTAATGGTAATACATTAATTGTATAGATAGTTTTAGTAGCTTGATTGCTACAGAAATAAGGTCTCAAGTAAGATAACATTTATAACTGGATAGAGAAATGATTTTCACCTTGGATCCCCAAAGAAAGACCAGAGGACCAAATAGAGGGTCAGGCTCAGATCACTATGGCTACAGAGCAGAGAAGCAGCACAATGCAATGCCAAGAAGCAATAAGGCGTCTCTTCATCTTAGTGGATCTTGTGTCCTTTTGCTGGTGGTGATGCTCTCTGCATAGGGCTGAGATGCCCTCTGCTTTAGGCTTGCCCATTTTCCTTGAAGCCGTGTGGTTACCCTCCAGATGAGTGGGAAATAGTCTATTTTAAAGAAGTTATTATCTCTCAGGACAACCAAAGTGAAATTGCTACTCTCCTTGGAAATAAGCAGTGGTGCTTGAATGCCATGCTATTCTAATGGATCTCAGTCCTGCTGGGAGTGACCTTCCAGAAACTTCTTTTCTCTGCAAGAGATCTCACCCCCAAAGCCATCCCATTTTCTCCTGTCTATCTATGCAGACCAGAAAGGAGCTTTTGTTTAGGTAGCTCTCTCTTTGCACTGTAGGCCAATTACCTTTTTCGTGTGAAGAGCACAGGGAGGTCTCTTTCAGCATAAGAGGATGCCTCTAAATGGTTTTGAATGGTAGAAAACAAATGACACAGATTATTGAAGAGGAGAATATTTCAGGGACAACTGGTCTAAAGCATAGCCTGCTGCTTTACGTTATAATATGGAAAAGTTTGTATTATAGCTTGTATACCACTCTCCATCTCTTTCCCAAGATCTTTGTATTAATGTGAAAAAGTTTTTCAGTCATGATAAACCACAGAGACAGCTACAAAATGGAATCTATTCACTTTGCAGTGTCCAGCTCTGTTGTTTCCTGTTTCTACAATAGGTTGGGCAGCTGGGTATGCTCCCCAGCATTCCTAGACACACTCAGAGCAGTCAGAGGAAGGCCCTCCTTGACCTCTCCTAGTCACTGAGTCACACTTGTGATAAAAAGTCAACCAGAGCAGAGGGCAGCCTGCTCATTGCTCTGTTACTTAGATAAGATGCTGTTAATATTAATCCCTTTATCACTGAAATTGGCATTTTACTTTAACAAACACAAAATCATAAGCTCCCAAAGTTTCAAATCTCATTGAAAGTCTAAGGAAGTTGAGCAACTTTAGGATCTCCTTGAAATTCCAGCCTATGAATGCAGAAAGCAGTGCTATTAAATTGGGCAGACTCTTTTGGTACTTCCAGGGAATAATGTAACTTATGCTGGAAATGTGGATGGAAAAGTATTTCTAGGACATAACTTTGTCCAAGGAGAACCAACTTCTGTAGTAAAAAATGCAGGAGGAAGGGACACCTTCCTCACCCAGATGCATGCTCAGGGCAGAATCAGGTTTAGCCAAGGTTTTAGTTTATTTTGGGCCAAGGTTTTAGTTTATTTTGGGCCTTGCCAGCTTTTTCCTGATGTCTCACTTAAATCCTCCTTGTCTGCTTTTAAGCCAATACCTTCTTATATCTACAGCATACATGCATTTATTTATTTATGACTCACTCTGCTGCTACCTTTAGTGCATGTAAAATTTGCTTTTCTAATTCTCCTCTTTTTCAATCATTGGAGACTTAAATCACTCAATTTCTTTTAGTTTTTCCAAATTAAGTCAGACTTCCTAGATATCTGCTGATCCTTTTTGTTCTGCTTATAATTATTTTCAGTTAGCTAGATTACGTCTTTCTCAAAGAATGGTTTCCAAACCTGGATGCAGCCCTGCAGCAGGACAGAGAAGGAACATTTCACACCTTTGTACTACAGCAATCCTGTATTAACATGTACATTAGTGCTCAGTTTGATGCTGTTTTTTATGTGTGTGACAATACAACAGGATGCCAGGGCTCCACAGAGTTTTCTGAAATGAAATTTTGCTACGAGCTGCAATGTTTTTCTAGATACTGGGTTTTTTCCACTAAGGTTTAGACATGCTTTAGAGCAGCAGCTGGGTTGACTATGGAAAGGTGTGAGTAGCAGAGTTAGCACGAGCAAGGTAATAGCCATTTTTCTATTTTCCTTCTTATGATAGCTAAATATTGCTGTCTTGCTGGTATTAATAACAAATAAGCAATAGTGTTGCTTTGCATGCTACTGTTCTCATTAACCTTGGTTGCAGGATACCATAATGCAGGTCACTGTTACGGCAGACCAGCAAGGAAAGATTTCAGTGATGTTTATGATGTTCTGGTGGGATTGGATTCACATGTTCCTGGGATAAGAGTTGCCCGTGAAGGTAGAACACTTTGATCCATCTTGACATGAAAGAGAGAATGGGTAACGAAGGGAACAAGGAGAGGAAATGTCCTCAAAAGGAAAAGACATATATAATCAAGTTTTGCTGAGATGGGTGGGGAGCCAAATAAAACCTGTGCTGTCTGAACCACAGATGATCTATGAGAGGCTGCAGAAAGAGGGAGATGGGAGTGACCTTTGGAAACCCCAGTGAATGCAGTGGCTCAGCAGCAGCTCCTTTCCACCAGATTGCCTCAAGAACATTTTCCAACCTTGCCTTTTCTTTTCTTTGAAGTGAGGCACTGTCAGGGTTGCTTGTACTTTTTGTTTTCAGCTGTCACCCAGTCCCTCTACAGTCAGAACTGAATTTATCAGCCCTGTCACGAAGGTGCAGCCACTGAAATAACTGCAAATAGGAAAGGCTTTGAGTGCTGAGGCAAACAGCTCTGTCTGGATGGGCTCTCCTGAGAAACAGCATTCAGATACAAACAGTAAGAATTAGGAAGCTACTGAGCAGGATGGGATATTTTCTCAGGAAATTGTATCTGCCTTGTTTGGCTTGGTTTGTGGCAGCTGGAGATGGATGGATGGATGGATAGATGGATGGATGGATGGATGGATGGATGGATGGATGGATGGATGGATGGATGGATGAATGGTGCTGTATTCTCCTTCCCTGTGATCTGGAACGGGGAGGGAAGTACCTGCTGCAATTGGTTTACTGTGGAGATTTCTGTCTGCTAAAATCTCTTTGGTACCAGACTTTGGGCACGCTGTTATGCTGAGGAAATGTTTAAATGCAAAAGTCAAAACCTGCTGGCTGGGTTTTCAGGGTAGATGGCCACAACAGCTGAAGAGGTTCCTTCACCTTGAGCATCCCCACTATTTTATAATTGATTGATTTTTTTGTTTTTTAGCTTAGACTTTTCAGGAGACTGGAAGCTCAGCAGAAACCTTGCAACTGCCCTTTCTCTTTTGAAACTCCCACCAAGGAGGAAGGGCCAAATACCAGCCCCAGCCATGCTTGGTTGGAGGGCAAAGTGCAGTGACAAGAACACATACCTCCTGTTCTTCCTGTTGGTCCGGGCTTCTGTGTCAAGACTTTACAATGCTCCATTTATTGGCAGCAGAACTCAGTGAGGTATTTATTAAGGCTTTTTGTGGGGGAATAGCAAACTTCTTTTGAATGTCACTGCCGAAGGTGAGGAAATGGGAACAGGTGGCAAAACAACCCCTTGCATGTATTTATTGCATGACTTGGCTGAGAAGGAGCACCCTCAGCTTTGCAGCTCTTGGAATAGCCATGGCAGCTGCAGCTGACCTGCAGATGTTGCCCTCTCAGAGGGACCCACTGGCCACCTGCTCCAAGTTGCTTTTGCCAGGAATTGGCTTGAAGCAGAGATGCTTGAAGCACTGATGGCTCCAGTGGGATGGAGGCTTTCTCCTGATGGACACCTGACCAAATACAGCTCAGCAGGGAGTGATTGCAAATTATTCATGCTGTGCTCCAGTCAGGTGGGTGCAAAATTGTCAGTAACACTGCTGATGCCAGTAGTTACTCAGAGGTAACTGAGTAACTCCTATGGAGTTACTTCCCTCCTATGGAGGGGGGAAGCAAGCAGGGATTTGTCTGTGAGTCCTCTTTTTCCTCTGAAGTTGCATTGCTTAGGCAGGTCTGTGTGAAGGAGACAGCTGTGCTCCTATTCCTTCATCCTCACTCATTTAAAGCTCTTCAATTGAGGCTCAAAAAGCACTGTATGTTATACAAATAAGTAGTTGTGAGGAGATGTAAACAGAACTGAGAAATGCTTTACTGCAATAGCCTTTTATTTTTAGGATTTTTGGGGATGTAATTGTCCTTTGCTGGTGGATAGGCCAAGATGCAGCACTGATTAAACCTTCTGCAGGCACAGAAATTTTTCTGGTTCCTTCACTTTATTGAAATTTAACAAGATGCAAAATTATTTAATAAACCATATGTGTCAGTGTGTGCCTGAACAGCAATAAAAGGAAAGTTTTCCAGAACCCATTTGGTGAAAGCAGGGCACTTGAGCTGTGTCTCACAGATTATAAACCTATCACACATTTATTGTTTTCCTCCTGGAACAAGCCCAGCTCTGTGAACCTCACGCTGTGCAGAGGGTCCCATTATGAACTGTGTGAAACCAGCAAAACAAAACCATCTTCAGTCTTTGTGAATCTTGTTAGCATGAAATGTCTTGCATTTACTGCATACTGTGGCAATAAATACAAGGTGAAGTGAAAGGATGCAGATTATTAAACTATACTCCTTAATGGATTTGATATCATCTAATGTCTAAGTCATGCAGCATTGCTGAGATATGAACAGCACTTCTAGATACAGCAGAGCCCTTTAAACTGAGGGCTTGATGAAGGAAAAGTCCCTCTATGGTAATACCTATTCAGTGTCTGACAGCATAATGCCCCATTATAATGGTAGGACACACATCTTCCTTCCCTCTGTGGAGTTGTGATTACCATCCAGGACTGAACTGAAGTGGCCTTCAATAATATGGACAGTGCTTGCTCCTGCTGTGCTTTTCTGATTTTAAATTGGAGTAATTTGTTGCAAATCTCTCCTACTCTTGCTGTCAGGATGCTTGCATTAGAAGAGTGGCTAACTGACAATAGAGCTGATCTAAAAAATAATAATGGAAATGGTCATTGAAGAAGCCAGCTGATGTTCACCTTTTTGGTTTAGAAGGAAAATTTTAACCATATTAGAAAAAGAGAAGGCTGTAATTGCAAAATGTTTTTTCTGAAATAAATCTGAAGGGGTGTGGGTAGTGAAATGAATAACTGTCTTTAGGAATAAAGCAAGTAGTGACTTAGCATTCCATGCTATAACCCAGATGGGGAAGGACTGCCAGGACTATGTGCTGCTTGCCTGCACTGCTAACTCCAGGGAGGGCTCATGTGACTCGGGAACCTTTTAAGCCAGGAAAAAAGACCTGGTGGGGTGGTCCTCACCCTTTAAGCCCTGGGGATCTTCTCCTTGTCACTCCCACCCCACGGCACAGAAGGAGCTGCTCCAGGCCTTGCTAGCCTAGCACGAGCTGCAGCCCCTGGGCTGGTGACTCTCCACTCTGCCCACCCAGCCAGGTCACCTGGTTCTGCTCCTTGCCACCTTCCCAGGCAAACAGCTGGGTGGCTTCTGATGTAATGGGGGTGCTCCTAAGCTTTTGCCCCACTACCTCCTCCCCCTTTTTCAAGGCTCTTTCTTGCTTCCTTGCTGCATCCGTCCTTCCCCCTTTCCTGTACCTGCTGGTGCCTGAGGGCAATGGATTGCTGAGGTGACTTTTGCTCTAACAGCATGTTCTGACTCAGCCTTGTGTTGGCATAGGGCTATGGACAGTCTGACAGGCTGCCTCTTTGCTACCACTGGCTCTGGGGTCTCTCTGGATTGTATTCCATGCCGTGGTACAAATCAGCCTTCATGATAACCACGGAAAGTCTTGGAGTTCTGGTTATAAACTTCCTGTGATCACCAGATGCTTCTTTTTTATTCCCTCGCCTCCCTCTCTTCTACTGACATTTTTGTGATTATTTATATACTTTCTGGAGAAAAAAGAAAAAGAAACTCAATAACATATTTTTCCTATACTTTTTTTATGAGGGCAATATTGAATTAAGGTATATTTATTTTTATTAACAGTTATTTCTACTGTTCTTTTTCAGAACACAAGAGGCACCAGTAAGTAAGGCTGTACATCAGCCCATGACTGTATGTGCAAATGTCACTGCTGCACAGAATCTCCCTCTCTTGCTTTCCTCTGTGTGTGTCACCTTCACACTACTGCCACCAGCTCTCAATCACTCCCCTTGACAGAGGTCAAAGAGTACTTACAAAGTCTTAAGTCTTCCTGGTGACAGTCCAAGAGGCTGCTAGAGCACTTGAGACAGCCTTCCTCTCCCTTTCTCAGCCTTCACAATGAAAGTTACTTTTTTCTGACCTGGAGGCACTTAATATTTCTTTAGTGCTTTGCTAGCAATGGTGTCAGCTGGCAAATTGTCATGACTCATTTAGACTGACTTTGTCTGGACTAATTTCTTCTTAGACTTTCAGCAAAATGTAAGTTGCTACATGATTCCCTCATCTCTACCAAATCTTCAGTGGGAAAATACTGGAATGGCTTCTAAATTCCACACCCACACCATTACGGGCTTCTGACACACAGCAAAGGACTCCTCTTAATATATCAGATTAGCAGCTGGGATGCTTTATGACATACTTATCTAAAGACTGTGGATAACTCATTTAGCCTTTCTTGGCTTCCACTTGTTACTCATAAAATGGACATCATGCTCTTCCTTCCTTTCGGATAATCCACAAAGCTTTTATGATTATTCCCTATCTACATGCTGTGCATTTCCTACATAATTTGCAGGTTCTTTGGGACTGGGAGTACCTGGGGTTTCACATGCAGTATTTTTGTGCAAATAGAGTGACCAACTTTCTCCCTTAATCTCTGTGCAGCATTCCATGGATTTATCCTTTTGATTAGGGGAACAAAAAAAGAGAACATGTAAAGAAGAATATTTTCTAAAAATGTGAGTGTATTTGGCATCAAGACAATTTCCCTCTGCAGCCATGAAGCCCCACCCAGGAATGGAGAATTTAAAGAACTGTGTGCCTGAGGCATCCTACCCCATCGCCATGTCAGACATGTACTCATCCTCTTGAGTAACCTGCTTGCATCATCCAGCCTAGAGGCTTTATTTGCATTGCTCTGAAAAAGTAACCTCTATGATTTTGAAAGGCAGCAAGTGCGATAATTCCTTCCCAATGCTAGGCATCATGGCTGTGTCACACAAAACCTGTTCCAGGTAATGCACTCCAGCATCTTTAAGATTTACTGTGACACTCACAGTCTGTGTGGCAGCTGGGTCTGACAGTAGAGGCTGCAATTACCTTTAGCACACAATGAAGACGACCCAGTAGCCACACAACAAGGCACCACAGGGCACCTGAGCAGCCTGCACAGCAGTTATCTCGAGCTGGCTCCATCTGTGTGAGCCCCAACCACAGCCCTTCTGAGACGTGCACTGTCCCCCATCAGATGGCTATTTCTCAATAATTTGGGTGGTGCTTGCCTTGGCATGAAGACAGACGTTCATTCATTTCATTTGGGCAGGAAATCTATATTCTGTATTATTCTTGTGTTAATAATACAGAGGGCTAAATCAAAGGTGAATTGATTTCCTGAAGCTGAACATACTTTTGGCATTGGCACAAATACAGCCACAGTCAAAGAGCAGACCTTTCAATTTAGCTCTTCTGCTGTCGATGTAAATAAAATTGCTCATGAAGCAAATTACAGCCAGTTATTGTCTGCACTCAGAGCCATTATGTTCTTTGGAAATGATCATTTATGTTAGACAGTGGATTAAGTTTCTATGAAAGTGTGTAAGACAAATGCAAAACACAATTTACCTTGAAGGTCAACTGAATATTGGAAATGGCACTTACAGGTCATTATTATGCAGCTGAAATGATCCCAGGGAAAGGACTGATATTTGTGAAATGGTACAAAACCAGAGATTCTTGATTAGCTGATGGAAACAAGAGAAAAAGCCACATGGACTGTTAATCCACAGGGCCACAGTGGGCTGGAGTTGAAGTTTCTGTATAATTATCTGACTTGTGTGGGCAACACATGGGTATGGAAAAACATCCCTGTAAGACATGGCGAGGAGAGGGAACGATCTTTCCTTTGGTGCCTCATGTCAAGAGAAGGACTTAACTCCAATTTATGCAGCATCAAGGTGGGGATTTGGATAGACAGCGGGAAAGTAACCTTGGGCATGAGATGGCATTTCTGGCAGAGCAGAGGACCCATCTGAATATTTCTGTGCATGTTTTGGTCAGCAAACTTACTGTCATCTAAGGAAAATGATGACCTCTGAGGCACAGCCTGTTCTTCCTCCTAGGAAGAAGAATGGGTTATGTACAACTACACCTAAAAGGCTGCTGTGAAATACCATAATTCTCCTCAGGTACAGTCTTTGTACTGGTGCTTGTGGCTGCATAGAAGTCCAGTCACCAAAATTCTCTTTACCTTTGGATGCACAGTGCAGCAACAACTGTGTTGCTGTGCCTCCAAACTTCTCTTGGAGACAGCCTGAGCTCAGCTGGGCTGTAGGCTGGCAGCCCATTTTGTGCATCCTGGTAATGGGGTGTCCTTGTAGTATATGTGTCCTTGCAGGAAAGGCCCTGAGCTGCACAGCCTGCATGGCCTCAATCCTGTAACACTGCTGCAGAGAGAGAGGAGCATGGAACTTGTCAACTTGTCAGGCAAATACCACATAGGAAGATAGAGACCCTCTATATGGCAAGGCAATTTTCCTTGGAGCATACCCAGAGATCCCAGGTTCCTTTTAGGTTCACCACCTGGATCACCTAAACCCTCACTGTCCCTTTCACGTGGCTGACCAGCAAGGAAAACAGAGCAGAGCCACACACTCTTGGGGTGACTTCCTAAGAAGCTGATGTTGGAATAAAGAAGCTTGCAAACGAGAGAAGCTCCTTTCAAGAGAATCATTGTGAATGATCCCAGATAAGTATGCCCACAGGGATCTCTGCTGCAAGCTGCCACTTGATGTGGGCACAGGGACCAATCCTCTGGCACAATTGGCTTGTACAGCCAGCACTCCCTGGCTGTGCAGCCTCTGCCTTATCAGCACAGGCTCCAGCAGGTTCAGGAATGATTTTTAGCATTTATTGGAGATGCATGATGGCATTCTGTTCAGCAAAAATGAAGAGCTTATGAAGTGCTTTCCTGCTTTGGAGAGAAAGAAAAACTCCCACAGACTTGCCTCTATTGTCATTGGCTGGTTGCAAACTGTCTTGAACAACCATTTAAAAATCCCACAGGAATCAGCTTTGTGCTTTAAAGAGAGCAAAGAGTCCTGAAGGCTCTGAAATAGTGACTACTAATCCTGGAGTAGGCACCTCCAGAAAATGCGAAATGGAAAATGGTGGACCTGGCTGTCAGAAGTAATCACCTGGAAGACATATCCCAGTGCCTTTTCTAGACTAATTGGACGAGATCCTGCCATCATTTCCAGCACAGGTCTGATGTTTGATGGAAATAGCACAGCCATGACCTGTCAGTATTGCTGGTCCCATGCTAATGGTTCATGGGAGAGAAAAGGGGCTATTAGTGTAGCTTTGATGTATAAAGCTGGCTTCTTTTACTTCCAAGCTTACAGCAGGAGGTAGGATAGGAAATGCCTTAAAACACTGCGGGATACTGAAATAATAATAAAAAAAACCTGAGTAGATTATGAGTGAATGTCCTTTTCAGTTGTGCTGTCCCTAATGAAATATAGCTCTCTCACCTCTGTCATAAGTTCCCTTTTTCTGTATGTTAACATCAGACAATCAATCTTGTCCCATCAGCTTCAGCAGTATGCAACTCCCCCAGCTCACTGGGGAAAGGCTTCTTTTTTTATTTCCTCTTTAATTAAGCTCTGTGGCATGCTGCTTTGCTTGCAGGACTCTAAGATGTATGCATGCTGCTTCAAACAAACCATTGGAGAGAAGAGCATTAAAGATAGCCCTCTCTAACAGTGAGTGGTTCAGAGCCACAGGTAAATGAAGGCACAGGCAATAACATCAGCAACAAAAGGAGGTAATGATATGCAATTACTGGATTTGCAAACACTCTGCTGGGATCAGGACATCTAAACACACTATGCCAGGCTGCCAAAATGTTGAAAACAATTTTTTTACAAATGCAAAGCAAGTGGGCACTTAGTAGCAGCACACACGATATAGCAGGTTTTTTGAATAGTATGAATGGCTCTGTCAAGCAAGTAAGAGACAGGAAAAGATAAATGTTTTCCATCCAGTTTTACTATTGTCTGCATCATTGCTCCTACAGTGTAGCCAGAGGTGATTTTAAGCTGTTGTGAGCAGGTAAAACTCAGCCCTTTTAAGTAGACATTCATCAGGCACCTGCCTGATGATAATCCAGGTCTCTGTAGATGTCAGCTGGCCCTTAATAATTTCCCTCATTGCTTGAAGTCATTGCCCAGCCCATGAACTTGCTCTTGTTATTCAAAGGAATCTGTGCCCCATTACCATCAGCTTAAGCCTGTCTATTCAATAAAGGTGGCTGGCTGCCCTCTCTCAAATCACTCACCTCATCTTTGAAATGCTTCTCCTCTCCATGTGCTGTTGTACTGTCCAGCCACTACTTGGGCATTCATCTGTTGACTGCAATCCATGTTTTTGTCCCGTGAATCGACCCATTGTTAGAAATACTGGCAGACATAACTACCCACTGAGACTTCACAGTGTTACCTGTATTTAGACCCTGAGACATTGCTGGTGGGGTAAATAGGGTTACACAATAATAAATTGAAGCAGAAGTTAAGGAGAGGTGCAATGTGTTCGGCCTTCCTGACCACATACCCTGGGCCATTTATTGATTCACCTTCAGCAGTGCACAGGGACTCTTGTGACACATAAGATGCTGAACATCAACTCAGAAAGACCAACACCATTACAGAAAACTTGTCATCTAAATAAGCAATGAGGTAGACATATAAATGTCAGAGCTCAGGAGCTGGCTCCTTGGTTGTTTTCTACTTAGATTTCACACTCGTCAGTATAGTGCTGGAGACACTATACTTTCCTCATAAGGACATGTGGGATCTTCTGCCCAACTACCTATTTTCATCCCACTGGGAACTCAGTGTCCCTGGGTTCTTTATCTTTCCCTAAATTTGCTTGAAACCGGTGAAAAAATGTAAATGATCTGCTGTGGAAGGGTCAAGTAGTACAGCCAATGTAGTGACTACATTGATACTGTTTCATTGGAAGACTAGGCAAAACAACATGGAATAAATTACTATTTTAATCCTTGTTTTTTTCTGGTGAGGAACGTAAGTAAAGAGCAGGATTTGAAACTTTGAAGGATTTGAAACATAAGAAGCACCTTGCCCTGTGAATTCTCCTGTTACTAGGCTGTTTATGAAAATCTTTTTGCACAAGAAAATATCTGGTGGCTTCAGATTAGATTATACATACCTGTTAGGAATAAAGCAGAAGGAGATTCTGATAAAAAGACCAAAGGCATAACCCATAAATCAAGAAGCGAAACAAAAATGGAACCTGCTGCTGATGGAATTTCCATTGATTTATTTGAACAGCCCCAGTATGAATAATAACTTAATCTGTCTCAAGACTCTCTCCCCACAGCACACTGATTTACAGCAGCCATCCATCTCTTTTCATAATTAGCAGGCTCTGACAGTATTTATTCTTCTCTGCCCACCTTCATTACCATTAAAATTTAGATTTCCTCCCTGCTCTGGAGCAGCCAGCATTTGTGCTGCCTGGTGCACTGGGAACAGCCTGATTTGTGGAGGTGTTTTCTTATGCCATACCTCCTTTGCACTGGCAGATAGACCCTGCTGCTTACAGAGGAAACTTTTCCAGGAATTCAGCAGAAATCAACACAGCTGTGGCATTGGTTGACAAAGTGGGGCTGTAGTGCTGAAAGTCAAGGCATGAAGCAACCAAGTTTTTGCACCTTCAGCTGCTCAACAGAAACAGAGGGAGCCAGGCTGGCCAAAGGATCAGTTAACAGAGTATATCAGGCTCCTTTGTTACAGGTGATTTTCTTCAATCTCATGTTTATTTCCAGTCTAAACTTTAGAGAATCCTTATTGTCTAATACGCTGCAGAAGCAGATAAAAAAATAATCGACAAATGAAAAGCATAAATGAAGATGTATCCTTTAAATTTCAAAATATATCTTATATAGCTGAATGTAAGATCAAAAGGCAATTTTCTGTTTCAGCATAATTACATTGATGATGTGTCATTATATCACTGGCTAGTTTGATCCCAGAGTTGATTTGGTAAAGAGAAAGAAAGACTGCCTGTCCAGAATGCTAGATGGGCCTGAAGTTTCATAACTAACCTGATTATACACTTATTGCTTGCTAACATGGTAAATCAAGAGATGGTGTTAGGCATTTAATCAGCATGTAATATTAATGTGGAATTGATTAAATAATTATTGGCATATCCATCTGACTATTTTTGATTATTAACTGAAATTTAATTAAGTTGCTTATGGCAATGTGTGAAATAATCTCTAAACAGGTTTATTGGAGACACAAATGGAACCTCCTGTTTGAACCAGGTACTTTGGGGTTCAGAGTAACCTCCTTCTGTCTATGGAGTGTCAGTGGTTGAGCATGGGCATTATACTAGATAGACAAACTCGACTTTAATTCCTCAAATCATTCTGGATGAAACATTTTGTTAATTTCTCTCCCTCTTGTAGGAACTGTTTGAAGGTGACAGGGTGACCAAAGGAGGTGTCCTGGAGGATACACACTAAACCAATTCAGAAGTGAAAACTGTGGCCTCCCTTTTTGTAAGTCAGAGGGAACAAAGTCAAATACATCATTTATTGCAAATTCTTCTTTCTGCTTGAATGACTGTGTCCATTTTTTGGATACAGAGACAGAATATAGAGGTGAAAATGAAGTGCCTGTCTTGCCCCATGAGCACGCACGCTGACATGTTGATGAAATTTCACTTTCTGTTCCCTGATTGTCCACCTTAATCATAAGCCCAAACATTCCAGCTTCATTGAGAAGCTGATTGCTCATGAATGTCACCCAGCCCCCAAGACTCCTACAGAATGTCTCATCACATGTGCTTGTTTAGACAAACAAATACTGCTGAGAGCAGCACAATGAATGAAACCTTATTTGCACAGCTTTGTGATTTGTGCCTGAGCTTGCTGCTGATTAGGAAAGGACATGTTCATCCTGCTGAATATTCATAGGTGAAGAACACAGATTCTTCTGTTTTGATGGTGCAGGTTTTCATGGAATATGAAAGGTGTGCATTTGAGAGCTCTGCTCCTCGGTCAAATTTGGCTGAAGACAAGTGATGTTTTCAGAATTTATTGTTGGGGTGACACCCAGTCTGAACCTTCAGGCTGATAGTAGGAGTCATAAGCCCTGCTTTCCTACATGAAATAGGCTATAATCATTCCTTGTAGGTAAACCAAAAAGTATCAACACATGAAGCCTCATTTTGTTCATCGCATCCCACGTCATCATACCATAGCCTTTTTAGTTATCTTTATTATAACAAAGCCTATCATGCCCCTCTAAGAAAGCCACCTTCACAGCAGTTTGCCAGCAAGTTATTTACAGGTCTAAGTGTGTCTGCTAATTTCTGCAGTCCTTCAGCATAAGAATGATTTTCAGTATGACTGCTCTTTAATTTTGTATCTGAACTAGCTTAATACCACAAGTCCTGTCTTAAAAACCACTTAGATCCCTAACCTCAATAGTCTATCACACTTCTCTCTTTAGTTGTGGTTACCAGGAGAATTGAAATAGAATATTATTCCCCTTGCTGATTTTTGGTCGTAATGTGAGATCTTTGCTGTTTGGTACAGTTTTGATAAGGGAACCCAGAGAAAGTTATTAAGGAGTAGTTTGTATCAATGGTCAGTGTCCCTTATAGTGCCACCTCTGAAAAACATCTTCATTCAATTGCCCTGTCAGGCAGCAATAACTACTTCCACTGATTTATGGCAAAGCCAAGAAAAAAAGAGTACTTCCTCACCTCTGTTGTATGTGAGAAAAGAATTTCAAACTGGCTGTGGGGAACACCTCTGTGTTTTCAGAAACAGTAGAAAAATATATATGTGTGGAGAAAGGCCCCTTCCTAAAGATTGCACTTTGGAAATGTGGTGCTGACAACAGCAAATAAAATGTGCAGGGGTTGGGGGAGGACGGAGCTTTGCAGTGACACACAAAGCTGCTGACAGGAGGAGCGATAAACGCGGGATGCAGAGGGAGCAAGGCGACAACCGCACAGCGAAGCGCCCACAGGCACCACCCTTCATCTCAGCAACATCTGGCTCTAAGTGAACCACAGCTGTGCTTGCCTCACCTTGAAATCTATGGCTTTTTTTTTTTTTTTTGCAACTTCACTACTTCTTCAGCAATAAAGAAACAAATTGAAGTTTATGGAGACCTTCAGAAAGTGGGTTAGGGTCTATGGAGGCAGACTAAGAGTGTGAAGCAGGTTTCAAGGTGCAGAATAAAACCATATGCTCATCTTTAGCAGATATGGAGAGGATGCTGTATTCTTGTCTCTTGGGAATTTATTTTTATGTTCATTTTTGTCAGGCACACCTGCAGAGGAAGGAAAAAGAAAAGGAGATCCACGCGCAGAGTTATGAAGTCAGACACCTCAGTTGTGAGGGGCCTTTTAAATAATCCAAGTCCCAACTTTCATTTGTGTGCACAACATCCACCAGTCATTTGTGGTCCAATGACAATACAATTCTTGTAGCTTGTCCTAAACACCACCAGGCATCACTACAGCATTTTGTGTGTGGCTGTGTGATTCCCAGGCAGGCATGGAAGACACTGAAGAGATAAAATCCCTTCCAAAAAATGTCCCCTTCTGCTCATGCTCATGTGAACACACGTTCAGAGTTACAACTGTCCTTTCAAAAGTTTCTGGGGAAAGAGACCAAATAGCATTATTTTGGAGCTGTGTAAGTTTCTGTACTGGTACCCAGGAGAAACATTGCTTTCCATCTCCCAAAACATACATGAGACTCTATTTCAATTCTAACAGGATTTAAAACCAAATCTCTTCCAGAAAAAAAAGAAACAAACCACCAAAAACCCAAAACATATTAACATATTATTCTGAAAGATATTTCAGTATTTGAGTTTCTTTCTTGGACCGACTTTGAAAATTTTTATTAAGAGAAATTTGGAAAAGCCAGTTTACTTTGAAGTGGAATACAGAAACTCACTGTGCAAAAAAAGCCACTGAAATGCTTTGGCCTTTTCTAAATTACAAACAATGATAAGGCAAAAAATTCTTTCAGACAACACAGTGTGCCTTTCTTCCATCAGAGCTGTGTTGCCCTGCTGTCTCCCTGCAGTGAAGAAGCTGTATCACTAGCCTTTCCTGACCTCTCAATAAAAACGGCTTGATTAAAGGAAAGGGAAGATGAGGCAAAAGCCTTCCCTACAGCCGTCTTCTGACAGTCACAGTGTCCTTCCTTTTCTTTAGGCACAGGGACCTTTTACACTTTGGGGAAAAAGGAAATAGATTCATTTCAAAGAACTGCATTCAGGCTCATTTGGAGTTTAACAGCCAGTGCTGTATTAATGGCTGTCATTTTCTTCCTGTGCTCATACCTGCCGACACGGGCTTACAGCATCCTCGTGTTCATCAAAGTTGTTCATCTACCCCAGCCTGCTCCAAAATTCACCCCAGAGTCCAGAGCGGAACAAAGTGATTCTTTAACTGCTGCTTTTCCCTGTGCAGTCAGGGATCTGTCACAAATGCAGTCTTACAAATCTGAAATTTAAAAAATCATGTAATAAATGAGATTTCTGCTAGAAACAGGCTTACTTCCAGCTGAGAACAAGCTGATGGGAGGGAGCTTGAAGAACTCTGTGCATTTCAGAGGGTTCTGTCATTTCTTAATTATTTGAGGTCCAAACTTAGCTGCTACACTGAGAAACATAGATTTCCTAAATTACCAGCACTGTCCTCTACTTAACCATGTCTTGCCAGCAAGTAATTTCTTGGGCATTTTGAAAAGATAGGCTTAGAAAATGATGAGAGTGTTGATAGAAATAAAGACTATAAAGTCAGGACAACAGACCAGGTGTTTTGGACTAACATCAGCTACAAATTAGAAGGTAGAGAAGATGTTTATAGCTTTATTGCTCAGTCTGGAGTACCAAGAGTATGAAAGGTATAGGAGTTTGTGCTGATGAAATGTATAACAGACCCTCAAGTCTGTGACTGAAGAAAATATTCATCAGATCTCTGAAATCTCATTTGAGATTTTCCAATTTTTTGTTAGCTCTGCGCAAAAAATTCTTTAGGAAACTTTTTTTTTCCTGTTCAAGTGAAGATTACAACAAAGAATAAATGAAGAAAAATGTGGTTTGTACAAAGGACAGATAGAAAGCATTTCCAATGAAAAGAAAATGCAGATAATGACACCTGTCTCCACTGCAAATTATTCAATACAAAGCATTTGAAACCCTCCAGCTGCACACTGGAGGATGGAGTTCTTGGAGTATTGATACATATCCTCTTCTGTAGAGATCTGCTTTTGATCTGAGGTAAGGAGCAAGACATGGGATGAAGTAGACTTTTGGTTCATTGTTGTTCAATTTGCTATGTCAACTGTTCTTCAGCACACTGGGTTATTTAGAAACATGGTGAGACTGGGAAAACACCCATCCTAACACCACAAAAAAGCATTACAGATGTTCTGAGTTAAAACAGAAAAAGGGAAGAAAAAAGGAAAGCAACTTGTGTATTTACTCTTTAAATACAAGGTTAGGAAATGGACTTGAAAGACAGCTTTTAGTTTAAAGATAAAGCCAAGTCATTGATTTGACCCATTTAGTTACCAAAGCTAAATACTGACGTTCTACATTACACTGAAAAGTTATTGCTCCATGTGATTCTTTCACTTGCTTCAAACCCTCCAATCACATAATCATTATATAGGTCTGTATACTGCTATTCTTGGTTTATCGTAAGTTTATATCCAGACACTGGAAATATTTGAAAAGTGAGGCCATCTCTTCCTGCTGAATCTGCATCAAGGCTGCCTTCACAAGGCAGTTGGACTCCTTCATTTTCTAAGTGGGTGGGCACATAACATTTTACTGCAACATGACTGCCTTGCTGCTTTTCAAGGTCATTGCATGCAGAAATGAACTCAGCTCAGAAAGATTGCAGGACTTATCGATGCAGCTGCAGCATCTAAGGAGAGCAGAGCAGTTGCAGCATGCAGAGAAAAATACAGTACAGTAACCAAAATATTCAGGGAGGCAGAAAGGCTGCAGGATAATTTACAGGACAGGCTGGCCTTTCCATACTTGCCTTTAAAGGATGACATTCACACCATGGGGGTAGCAGGTGACATCTCACATGAGACTAATCAGGTGGGAAGTGCACCTGGATCACAGCCTTGCTCTGGCTCTGGCTGTGATGGATGAAGGGCTGCAGCATCAGGTGTCAGCTCAGACATGCAAAGTGCAGGGGGTGGCCATGGCTTGGAATCTGTCTCTGGGGCAATCACAGCACACCCATCTCTTGCTACCTTGTAACAATGACGGGTGGAAAATTCAGGTGCTGTGGGCTCCATTCCAGCTTTCTTCTTTCTTCTTCTTGTATTTCTTACAGTGTAAAAGAAGCCAGTTCATGAGGCACAAATATTTCTTCAGTATACTCTGAGACCTACCACTCATGCCAGGAACATGAGAACTTGTTACACAAATATTTCAGTGGTGAATTTTTAGTCTTGATAACAGAGTTGAAAAGTTTTGAAAAGTGCTGAGCTTCCACTAAATAGGAGAGTGGGTAGAGACAAGTGAAAATGGTAAGAGGAGGGGGAACCACCCATTGTGTAAAACCTATTTGATATTTTACTCTGAGTTATTTTACTTGTTTTATCTCATGATGAGAATCATAAAACTGTAAGACAGAAACCTGAAAACCCATTTATCTCACAAATAAATCCCACTCTGCTACAGTGGCTGATGTAGCAGCTAATTAAGTGGTTATGATAGTCTTCCCAACTCTCTTTTTTTTTTTTTTTCTTTTTTGTGCTGTGAACTCCAGGCCACATTGCGAAGATTAGAGATTCTCTGTCTTTAAATTGAAGCATGGAGACTGTATTTCTGATTGAAACATTAAATATACAGAAGATCTAGATGCCTTTTCAGTCTCAGATGCTACTTCAGCTAATCTAGGCACTTTTCCTCTCAGCATTTCATGCCAGAGTTACTAAATAATACCTTAGAAAGAGAATTGCTGGAGGGTTTTATGCACCAATTGGATAGTCAAGAAACAGGAAAAATTAAGCCACCTTTTTGCACGAACAGTGCTGGACATGCTGACTTTGCAACCTGATGGAAGGGCCTTTTATTCTGATATTTTGTGAGCTTTGCTCATTGAGAAATGTTTGCTGTTTCTGCAACAAGTGAAGCTCTTTGCAGGGTCCATCACAAGGCTTATTGTTGCCCACGGGCAGCCTCTGAGGGGCTGCACAGCATTGAATTTCTGCCTCTGTTTCAACCCCTTTCTTCCCTCAGGGCTTTCCATCCACATGAGACTGAAGGCATCCCCACAAGAGGAGGCAGCATTGTTCAGCAAGCAGGGTGTTTTGCGGGGCCAAAGCCAGCTCCAGGAACCACACACAGCATGGGGCTCCTGGCAGTGAGAAGGAAATGAGACAGCTTATTCTTGTTTTTAAAGGAAATGTATTGCTGTGTTGAGAGGCATAAGCAAGGTTGGGTTTTTAACAGTTTTTTTAACCACCAGTAACTGTTTGTAACCGTATGTTGGACCGTCTCTGCACGACACCTTCCCAGCCCTCCTTAGTGATTCCTGGTGAGGCTGCCTCACCTGTTGAGCCACCAACACCCTCCCCAGCCATCACTGCTTGGCAGACACTTGTAATGGGCTTTTACAAATTAGCTCTTGAGAGCTTCACAGACCACAGAAACCTGTGTAAATTCAGAGGTGTTGGCATGCCTCTAACATTCAAATAAATGCCTTCTTTTTTCCTTTCCTCACCAAAGTTTTGAATTATGAGAATGAAGAGAAAGAAATGTAGTCCTATAACAGCAGAAGCTTAGTTTTGAACTAAGGCCACTTAAAGTGGAGCACTTCTCCTTCTTCCTCTACAAGCAGAGTGAATTTTCCCTTTTTTTTCCAGTTCAAGGCAAATATTCTTTTAAAGCTGTACTCAAATTACCTTGTTCCTCTTGTAGTACAGATTGAAGGAGGAAGAAAGAGAGTTAACACAAAATACTAAAGAAATGTTGGAACAGGAAAAGGAAATTTTAGGGTAGGTTGGCATGCCCTGTTCATGCTCCCTGTGTACAGAAACTATCCTTAACTCTTGTATCCAGTTCTCTTTTTCTATATATTAATTTCCCATCCTCGAGCTGCAGCCATCCAATGTGTAAGGAACACATTTGTAATGTTCCCCTCACAGCAGACCACATGGCACTGCAGCCCCTCCTCACAGCTGGGCTTAGTCACCATCCCTGGCAGTGTTCAAAGCCAGGTCGAGTGGAAGGTGTCCCTGCCCATGTCAAGGGGGCTGGAATGAGATGATCTGTAAGTTCCCTTCCAACCCAAACCATTTTGTGTCAGCTGGGGGGGAAATTCTTGCACTGCAGAGTCATATCTTACACACTTGCATCCGTGTTAATGCCTATTACTGAAAAAGAGCTGCTGAAGGCATTTCATCCCTGTCAATCACCTGCAACAGCAACAGTTTGGGGGCTGAAGATGCTCTGAGCATTCCAGAGTCCATGGTTGGGTGCCACGCCTTGTGATCCAACAGCAGGCTTCAGGGCACAGGCTTTTCTTGTTTCCCATAAAGCCTGCTTACCTGTAGGTACGAGAGAGGAAGAACACCAACTAATTTAGGGATGGTGCCTCTGGCTGGCAGAGGCTTTGGGAAGCCAGGCAATTGGCACTGTGCTCAAAGGCTGCTCATCTTGCCAGCCCATCCCCAGCTATCTCTCCAGAAAGGCTTGGTCTGCTGTAGTACCTGTATCAAGTTTGCAGCCTCCTAGAAGTGTATCACATGCCTCAAATCATTTGAAATGACGGCAAACAGCTATGTTTATTATTGAATTGAGCCTAGAAATCATGCTTGTCACAATTGAAGCCAACAATCTTCTGTTTTCTACACAACTTTGATTTATTTGAAGATTGTTGTGTGTCCCACTTGACTGAGAAAACTCACTCAGATTTTCCTCCTAGCTCATATTTTCAAGTCCAATGATTGCTCTTATGTTCTTACCTCCCCTTTCTTCACTCAGTTCACATTTTGTTTTCTTTTAAAGATGTTCTAGACTGGGCATGATGCACCATTCTTTGCTTTCATACCAGAAAGAAGAAATTACTCTTCCATTTTCTGTCTTTCCTGTGACCTTCCCCTTATGTATTTATCTCAGAATAAGGTTTATTTTTTTTAATGTATGACATTATTGAATTTAGCTTTGTAATCCAACCTAACTTGAAGATCCAGTTGTGACTGCTCCAACAGAAGCCCAGGTTTTTTCATTGTCTTTGAGTTATTTTTCTGCCTCTATTTCTCCACTAATTGCATAAGAATTTTGACAGTGATCCATTCCTCCAGAGTGCTGGCAGCCCCTTCCAGCCCAATATCACTGCAAATTCAATAAGTAGCACAACTACTCCTTCAGCCAGGTCATTAATATAGAATAGAATGGGACTGGACTGATGTTTGACCCCAAAGTGCTGCTTTTCCAAAACGTTTTGTACTTTTTCATAATCATAAATAACGTTTTTATCATCAGTTGATTTGCACTCATATGGGGGGGGGAATCCCTCTGTTTTCCCTGATGGATTGTTCAGGAACTGCACTCCAAGCTTAGCAAGGCTCTTTCAGCTGGGTGTTGCAGAAATCACACACAGAGAATTGAACCTGCCCTTTGTTTACTTGCGTGGCAGGATCCCCTACAGCATCTCTGCTGTATTTCACACAGTAGGAGGCCAGCCTGGACTTTCCAAGGTCAATTTTGCTGCTGAAGACCAATGGCTCTCCTGCTGGGCAGGTGTCACAAGTCAAGTTTGTAGCAATGCAAACTTGTCAACTGCTGAGCAGGCTCCAGCAGTTTAAGTGCATTTGACCGGTGAAGACCCTCAGTGCCTCAAATTCATTTACTTCTCTGCAGGGGGTAATAAGGAAAAAGAGGATGAGACAGATGCAAGTGGAAGAATCTGTGAAATTGTCAGGCTTCCTATCAAAAAGGCAATGTGAGCGTAAACTGTCTCCTGGAAGTACATACTGGTGGGCTTAACCTGCAGTCTTGGATCTCAGCACAAGCTGCTGGGGAAATGAGCATCTGACTTGAATTAATCTTCTATGCAGACAAATAGTCTGTGTGAGGCACCTGGGGCCTGTATTTCCACCCTCTAGAGTCTACTGCTGATGAATTTAAGGGGAAGACAAAAACAATTAAAGTTTATTAGACCTCCGTTTCAAAATAGATGAAAAAATAACTTCAGCACTGATTTATTGAGAAAAGAGTTTGGGGACTGAGGGTCCATGGAAATGGAAGGGCTGTCATGGGGTGACGTGCATGAACATGGAGCATCATGTAAGAACTGTCTGCCAGTGGGCTGTTTGAAAGCAGTAGACCTGCACAAGGGTGTCGTTGTGCTGGAGTCAAGACCTGCCTTGTGACTTTTTGGTGGCAATTAGCTTCATACAATCAGCCTCTTCATTAATGCAGTTATTTTGGTCATGGGACAAATTTAGCTGTCTCTCCATTGATGTCCTCTGCACAGTAGAAAAATGGAGAGGTGATCAGCCATGCTCATTATTGAACTTATATATATCAAAAGGGCTTTGTAAAGGTGTTCAGTATTTTACAGATGTGCAAACTGATGCAGGACTCAACAAGGATCTTACCCAAGTTTTCCTGTGGAGCAGCATCAAAGTCAAGGCTAGAATCGAGGTCCCTGTATTCTGGCTTAGCTTTGTAAGAACAACTCTGTTCTCCAAAAAGTGAAAGGGCATGAGCACAACAGGTTCTTCCCAGGTCATGTTCTGCTGTAGGATGCCATGAAGACCCCTGGGTTCTGTGTTACAGCTATCGCAATACGTTTCAACGTGGTAATAATGAATGGATTTTTTTCCTGTTATTGTTATTATTTGCTCCACTGCACTTACATTTTCTGTATGTGTTAATTTTAGGTTGTTTTATGGCTTTAGCAAAATATTTTAGCACATATTTAATTTTAAGCATATGCTCTAGAACCTTAAATGCATTTAAATCTCATGTTCAAAGTTAAGCAGATACAGGAATGGACACATATGCTCTTTCATTAAGTTTGTGACTGTTTTGCCAAAGTAAGATGTACATAAATGAAAATAATATTATTTTACATATTACATCAAAGATTATTATTCTAGTGACTGCAGAGGATTATGGCAGGAACTGGCTCTACTCTTCAGTATTTCTCAGATGTGTAGTCTCAGACACCAGGCAGGAGGCTCACACCCTCACTGCCCAGCTGTGGCTCACCAGCATTCATCCATGCAGCTCTGCATCAGCTCTGGCTCTCTGGAGCTTGTGATTTGACATCTGATCCACGGGCATGGCACATGTGGGCCTGAAGTGGGGAAGGTCATGATGTTGCCCTGCCACTGATGTCACAGGGAGTCATCATAATCTTTTAAATCTCTTAAACTTTTAGAGAAAGACTGTGATCCTTGTACATCCTAGATTTATCACTCCCATGTGACACTGATGTAGCACAATCCACATTATGGAAAAGACATTGGAAGTATATTTCATGATCAAATCACAGTGTGTGGGAAAGGGGAGAGCTGAGCAACCCCAACAAGGAAGAATTCCAAATGGAGAAGGGACTAATTGCCTCCATTTGTTACAGCTTTGGCTTGGGACTGTGTGGCTGCCTCAGCCTAGATGGGTGAATTTGCTCTCTAGGGAAACACAATCTTGGCTCTGGAGAACTCTTTTCCTTAAGGTCTCATTTTAGGCTGTAGTCAATAAGTAGTTGAAATATGTGTCTATTTAATGATGGTGAAAATTGAAGGTGTCCAGGAAAGCAGTTGTAATTGTGTTTAATGCTGAGACAATGAACCTAATTAAGATTCAATTTGGTCTTCCTCTTTGTTCCCCTGTTCCAGTAATAAATGGTTAATTACCAGTTTCAAAGGCTTGGTGTAATTTGTCAGCTTGCAGAAATCACAGTGATCACCATATTGTCAGTAAGAAGTTTGACCCCATTGTTTTTACAGTTGAAAATATTTATTCTTTTACAGAAAATGCTGAGCAATCTCCTGACTTGAGCTACAAGCCACAGCCTTTTTGGGTGGGGTGGGGGCTGACAGAATGTGCCCATCTGCTGAGTGCTGTGAACAAAGCTTCCTGCATTCCTCAGCGCTGTGCTGATGTCTGTGTGAGCCCTTCTCCTCTGCCACCAGGAGGTTTCTGGCAGGACAGAGGCTCAGCACCAGACCTATTCCATCACCCTGAGGTAGTGGAACCCCCCAGCAAGGACTCCCATTTGAGCTCTCATATGAACAGATTTTTTAGCTAGATTTGCTCTCTAAACGTTTCTATTACCAAAAGCCCTGAAACCTACAAGCTGAAAGCCACTAAATCCCAGTCTGATCTATATTTGCTTGTCTTGAAGGAAGGACCATTGGCCCCATGGGTGATGAGACTGAGATGTCCCCTTTGCTCCAAGCACTGATGCCTGCATTGCAGAAGTGGGGTATTTTAGGCTGTCATGGCAAAACCACTTTTTACTTGTTACTGCCCATGTTTAAAGTGTTCAGTGGATTGTGAGGGAGCATCAGCATGAAATTTTCACAGCTTGGGCCAGAAGCTGTCAAATAGTTTAACTGCATATATGGTTTTTGATTAATATATATTATATTATAATACCAATTAATTTGAGCATTACAGTTAGGATTTCTAACTAATTTCTAAACTTATTTCTTTATTTGTTAGGGATGGTGAAACAGGCTGAATTTGTACAATCAGGCACAGCTTATCAGTGTTGTACTCTTGTTGCCACTATGTTGTTCTCCAGTATTTCCTGCACACAGCTGTAACTGCTAATTCTCTGAGCCAAAGACAGTGTGAACACAAAATTAACAGCACCTTGCTATGGAAATGCTAAGTGCATTTTAGATAGACAGTAGTACCCATCTATTCTGTTTTACTATATGCCACTCCAAAACTCCAGTCTCTTTAAATATTTGGATGAAAAATATAATGATTAAAAAAAATAAAGAAGTCTGAGGAGACATACCGGAACATAGAAAAACGACAGAACAATTTCCATTTTGTAGCCTGCTCTTATTTTCAGGCTCTAATTTTCCTCAAGGAAGTAATCTGTTGACTGGAATTACTGCCCAAGATAGTTTCCTCAAATTTAACAATCTTCTCACTGCAGGACAAAGAAAGGGAAGGTTGTGCCCCAGTAACTGGAAAATGTGTGTCAGGGTCAGGGTAGATACTAATCTGCTGATCCTGGCATTTTACTGTACAAAAATGACATGTGCAAATGGCATTTGAATCTTTTCTCTATCCCTGACCAAATCATGATAAGAAGACAATTAAAATTGCACCTTCTCCCTTGCAGCTGAAAAAGAAACAAACCAAGAACAGCTCTGTTTCCTTTACAAACATTCCTTCTACTTTCAGAAACACTGACAAGCACCATCCAGGTCTAACAACTTTGGGAAGACTCATAATTAGGACACAGTGTCATTGAGCTACGTGCTCAGAGTTTAACAAGACAGATCACAAATTAACAAGCAGAGATCTTTCAAGTTGCTGATAAGAATGAACAGTGGGGTTACTCACTGTCTCTAGGTTTTTCTCATTCCTTTAATCTCTTGACCTGTCCTACTTATTTCCTGTTCTCAGAATATTTCAAGTTGGCATGATGGGTTTTCTGTAACTGATCCATAAACAAGTAAGTGAAGGATGTTTCTCTTAGGGAATAAATTTGACTTATAATCCTTTTTCATAATTGGAACCTCTAAAAAGCCCCAAATTATGCACATTTCTCTTAAACCTTTGGTGCCTCCTTGCACTACAGAGTCTCTGTCCTGCCTCATCATCTGTCTGTGAAGTAGAATGCTTCCACAAGCCTTAATTCATTACCAAAATGAGAGCAGAAAAGCAAAACAAGAGGTATCATTACCATCTTGAAAGCAGAGTGCAGGAGCTATCTGCAATTTAATGGGTGCTGCAATTACATCTTGATTGAATGTGCTGATGAAGCTTTCTTGTACAACATGGCACTCATCAGCACAACATGACCTAGACCTGACTGAGGATTTTAGTTTGCACAGGTGACAAAGGGGAAGTCAAACCTGGGGGAGTGTTTGCCTAGATTCTAAAATTCTATGATTTTCCTCGTATTCTTTTTGGCAAGTGTCTTGTGTTGGACTAGCAGTCAACCAGTAGGGAGTGAGAAAAATTACCCAACATTTTTCCTTGACCAAATGTTAGTAAGTTCCAGTAAGCACCTAGAAGCCTTTATCAGGAATAGATCCAAAACAAAAGTATTTTCTGTATTCCAAAGTAAGAACCAACTTTGGTCCTAAAGAGCTACCAGCCTAAAGAAACCAGTCAGGGAAGCATCTGATTAAAATCCTTTTCTCTATGCAGGAAAATTAAGGCTCAGGAGCACAAATGTCACAGAGCAAATGCTGGAGCAGAGCTGAGAGAACCTATTTTTTTCTGGCTTTAGATGAACTCCATGTAGAGTGTGGTGGAAAGGGGGACTGAGTTATGCATCTTGACACACACCAGTTTTAGATCCTGGCTCCATTTTCTACCTGTGGCCTGTGGCTGTCTTTAACCTCTTTTTAGGTGTACTATGATTTCTTTTCTCAGAGTCCTCTACAGGCTTTACTGCTTTCTTGAGATACGACAGCAGGTCCAGCTGGATGCCATACAAGGTAAGTTAAAAATAACTAATGGCTACCAGAACCCTTTTTGCCTCTCAGGCCTGAGCTAGGGCCTGCTGGAGACCGTGGGTTATTTTCTATTAAGTTTGATGCACTTTGGGTTAGGCTGTAAACTGTTGCCATTTCTGCTCTCCTCTTTCTGCTGTCACTTTCACTCTGTCAAGCAGGTGGAAACATCATATTTTTAAAAATCCATAGTTCTTAGAGAAGCAAAGTAATGAAGGAAACCTAAGTCACTAGTTTGGAGAGATGGAGGAAGGATTTAAAAGTGTGAAGACACTGACTAACAAATCAGTCCTCTCTGGGATACTGTCACTGAGGTCCAGATGGTACCTGAGCATCTCAGATGCTGGAGCCAAAGATCCTCAGCTCAGACAGATGGTGCATGATGGGGCAGGGTGAGGACCAGCTGCACAGGGGAGGGTGGCTATTACCTTGCTGCTGCTGCTGCTTCCTGCTGGAGTCTGCTACACACCCATTGCTTTGGTAAAGGTTAACTCATGCTGGGGGGTTTTAATTGTCTATTACCTGCCCAGAAGGAACTAACTATCTTGAACAGAGAAAGACAAAAACATTCTTTTTCTGTCTTTTTTTAAAGCATTTTTCAAAGAAATGTGTATATTAATCAAGCTCATGAATGAACAAAGGGAAGATAACAGCGGTGATATGTTCATTGGGGAAGGAGACCCTGGGTCACACAGATCCACCAGCAATGAATCTAAATAAAGTCAGGGAGAGTGTCACTGACTACTGCAATTATTATTGCAGTGATTGATAATGTAGTTCCTCAGCTAATGTGGTGGTATACGTGGTCTGAAGGTCAGCAGCACAGCTGGTGAGGTGGAAAACCATGCTGTTGTGATAAGATGGGCTGATGCTTCATGGTCTAATACCCAGCTCCTGTAAATCAAGATTGATTTGGATTACAGTGCCCTGATCCTGGGCCTTCCTGCATGTGGTAGCTCTGCAGGATTGGTCTGAAGTTTGTCCAACTTCAGCCTTTTCAAGTTGGGTTGCTGACTTCTATTGATTTCTTCCCTTAGTTTTAAATGTAATTTAGATTTCAGAAGAGAAATACAATGGATTTATCCGTTTCTGTCAAAGAATAGTAACATAAGAAATCCTTTTGTAGGGGTGTGACTGCTTCTATTCACTACTGAGGGATGTAATGAGATTTAATGAGTGTTTTTAGAGGGTAGAAGTGTGAAATTTCTGGTAGTTCACTCACTGACTTATCATGGGCAAAACAAAAAGAGGTGGGAGACCTGAGGTGAATGCTAGATAAGCTGTAATGATGAAGGAAACAGTACACTGAATTATAATATAAATGGTGCTAAGGACACCTTTCAGAGCAGATTAATATCTGTGTTATTCCAGAAGTTCAAACACTGGAGGTTACATATTAAATCAATGATTTTGAAGCATGGAGGAATGAACATATGGCATAATTGAAGAACAAGAAAAAACTGATAAAGTAAAATAAAGGAGCTCTGTGCTTTTCTGTTCCCACAGCCATGACTATCATATCCAAATGTAACCCACTGCTGTAGTGCAAACTGAGAACTGAGCAGAGAAGCAGAAGAGACACTGGGATTTTCTTGAAACTGGTGAATTCAAGGCTCTCAAAAAGAATGAAGGACTGGAAATTTTTGCCACAGTAGCAACTGTAATCAACACCTACTTTCTTATTACACATAACCAGCAACAGGAACATGAAGTAAGATTTGTCCCTGAATTTTGATCTGTCTTAGTACAGTGTCTGAATGTGCCATATTTTGTTATGTCACACAAATGTATATTTTTTTTTTTTTTTTTTTTTGCTTCTCAAATTTTCTCTCTGGATGTTTTGAGACCTTAAATTTTTAGGGCACGTTTTCTAAATTATTCAGGCTGAAATCACATAAAAATAGAAGATTGGACCATTTTAAAGGCATCTAGAAATCTGAATACCATCTTTATTTATTATCAAATAAGGAACAAATTTGAAGCTCCTTTACTGCATTGTTGTATAAATATTGACTAAAGCATTGCTGTACAAAGAAGCATGTAAGTTATTACTCAGTCCTCTAAAGACAGGGGGAATCTTTCATTCATTTCATTGTATTGCTAGAGCCTTTGAAGTCATTCATTCTAGGAAGAAGAGTCTCCTAGAGATAATTTACTGTATTTGTGCCTTCTGTCCCATGGGCTATAATGCAAGATGAAATGTCAGCTTCTGCTTTCAGTCTTCATTTCTCTTGCATTACTCCATCCACTTTCTCTGAGGTACTCTTCAATGGAATCATTATACTCCAGTTTGGCTCCCTGCAGAAAGCTTGAATGGTATCACTTGCAGTAAAGGCATTGGTTCCTCCACCTGAGGATTCTTCTGTTCATGGAAGTAAATAGTGAAGCCAAGAGAGTATTTGCCTCCACAGTGGAGACACTGCTTTGAGATCCATATGAACTCTCAGGAAGGAGAGGGGCACTGTGCTGGGGGTCTTCATCATCACAGCCAGCTGCTGGACATGGAGAAGGGCCAATGAAATAGAGTTTCTGAATTAGAGATGCAGATGAGTCTTTTTCTGTAAAAAGTCAAGAAGTGTGTCTGTAGACACTTCCATTTACATGTGGCATGCAAGAGTTGGGCAGTTTCTTCTATTAAACAAAGCACTACTAAAACCACGTGCAAGAAAATCATCATGGACACCTCTGCTTCTTTTGAATGGAAGAAGAAAATCTTGGTGGAAACACAAAAGGATGCCCAACACTCGCTTAATGCTCTGCCACTCTGTTGCTGTACATTGTATTGACTTTTGGCTTGTCACATACTGGAAATGTAAAGCTCATGAAATGTTTGTCTTCCATACCCTGGAGCACAGGCACCTTTGGGGGAAACCTGGTGGCTGTTTGAAACTATGATTACAGATATGGATAATCTCTGTTTTATTTTCAATTAAAGTAGTGAGTACCCTTGGCATAAGAAAGAAGTATCCCATTTGTGGATTGGATTCACAAGTGTATGTGTGTAACCCAGCTGACAAACCATGGATGTGTCTCCTCAGCAAACCTGTCAGCAGGACAGATGGTGTAAGCTCCCTTTAGGTTAAAAAAAGTCATTAAAATGGCCTTCTCATGCTCTTCTTGTGCACAGATGTGATTTTATGACTGAGTGCTCAAAAATGCACAAGGTGTTGGCCTGTAGATGAAGGTCCTTGTTTCCTAAAGGTGTTAATACAGAAACCAAACATTTGTGACATTTCTAAAGGGGTCTGTGGCAAAGTGGGGACATCTCCTCCCTGGCAGGCAGGGGCAGTGCTTTGCTTCTTAATAGTTACAAGCATGACTGAAAAGGTACTGTTCAAGGGAGCATGAGGAATTATATTTTTGGCAATGACAGCCACTGACTGCTACAGGAAAGGTTCAGGCCCCTCCAGAGGGCTGGCTTTTTTTTTTCCTTTGAAGAGGGAAGAATCCACAGTGCTGCATTATATGGCCCAGGCTGTGGGATCTTCTGCCCATGGCTCTTACTCTGACTCTCCTGTGCCTCTGTTAACCATGTTAAACAGTCATGTTGTACCTGTTTTGTGTTCAGGGATTTCTACCTGTAAGTACATAGGATCCCATTGTTGGTCAAAAATCCTTGGTCCTTCTTCCACAGTAGAGGGGAATCAATGATTACCATACCTATGACCTTCCCCTCAAGAGAAGTGTAAAATTTGTCCATGTGCATGGGAAAAACAATCTTCTGCACTGAGAGAGCAGAGAAAGACAGATAGAGAAAAAAGATAAAAGAAAAGCAGAAGGATACCGTGACTGGGTATGGAGTAAACTCAGCAATAACACCTTCTAAAAAGGAAGTAGGTACTATCTGAAGGAGTTCAGTGCCCCCATTTCTTGCCTCTCTGGAGCCTGGACTTGGCAGATGCCTTCTGCAATGCCAATTTGCAACCTCATTTTCCTGCCATGGCCGGCCAGGGCTTGGGACCATGTCCCAGCACAGTGCCTACACTGCAAACACCCCTCTACGATGGCACACAGCTGCTTTAGCATTCTCCTGAACTGTTTTCCAGGGCAGAGTAAGTGTTTTCCATGTCTTAATTGGTAAGCTTATAATATTTTACATATGTAATGTATGTGTATATATATATATATATATATATATATATATATATATATATATATTAATAATAATTTTTTTCCTCTGGAATATTTCAGCATCCTCCTTTTGAAATAGTTTATTTGGGATCAATTCTCTGTCCCTGGACAAATGGAATTTTTTTTTTTTCTGTTCTTTCAGTGACTATATTGTTATCCTATTCTGTTCTAGTTCTTATACCACTGTTACTCCTGAAGGTACCAGTACCTCCAGTACCAGCTAACTGTGAGTGCCCTTACTGAGCTCAGAGACCAAATGTAAAGTGGAATTAAAGAGTGCTATGACACATACTCAACTTCAGCTCAGGGTATTCTCTGTCTTTCCCTCTCAGCAGCTTCTCACCCTGTCCTTGTCCCCCCAGAAAGGTGTAAGTCCTCAGTGAGGCTAACTGAACTCTGCAGATATGGAGCCCTGGAGACTGAGCTCACAGTTAGAGCAGGGCTTTGTTCTCAGGAGCTGTCAGTGTGAGGTCATGCCATGTTACAGCAAGAAGGTTCATGATACCACCTTAACAGGAGAAAACAATGTAGCCCTGAGCTGTGTTTCAAGAGATAAAAGAAGTGGAACAACTAGGGGAAGATCCATCAAATAAGATGAAAGAACATCACCAAGAAAAAAAAGAAGGAATGAAAAAACCCCTGTGATGTACTAGTCTATGAAGCACAAAGGTAACAATGAAAGTAGTAACTTCAGAGAGTGCTATTCCTTGTTCAGGCCTGCCTTTGATCTTTCTTTTTGATTCCCACAAGGGCATCTTCACAGCCCTTAGATGTGGAATTGCTGGTGCTGAGCCTTCCCCCGTGGGATGGCCGAGCAGCCCTCCCTGCCCCTGTGATGTACTTTTGCTGTGGCACGAGTGCACCGTGCAGCCCCTGAGCATCCACGAGAGCCATGCATGGGAGCACAGGTGCTGCTGAGGCTCACAAAGGAGGCGGCTGCCCTGGCCCAGCTCCAGGGCAGAGGTGGTTTGTGAGCTGTTTCCCTTTCCCGTGCCACCGTGCCATTGCTGCAGGCTGGTCAGAGTGTCTTCTAGGCTTCTTTTCCCAGGACAAGCTCATGTGCATCTTCACAGACCTCCCCTGTTCTACCTGCAGCGGGGCTCCCCCGGGAGCATCTGCACCTACTGAGGAGGCAGGCCCAGAGCTCTGTCCTTTTGGAGAAACAGCCTCTGTGATTGTTTCCCATACGGTTTCAGAAAGACAGGAAGAGGCCAGAATAACCCTCAAAACTGAAAAGGTAGTATTCTTCATGGCTTCTGCTGTTTCCTCCTTGCTTGCTGTCTACTGGTGAGAAGGACTCGGCGAGTTTGTCATTCCAGGCTGCAAAGGAAGCCACCCTGACTGTGCTGGGAAGTGAGCACCTCCTGTACCATGACACCAGTGCATGGGGCACTTGAGCTTCCTCTGAGCAAGCAAAGAAGTAAGAGCAAAACCAGGATTATTCTGCAAACCTTGCAAACCAGTGTTTGATTAATTTCAGACAGTTTTAATTAAGAAGTATTCTCTCCTCGGTTAATTATGTGTTTTATGGGAAGTGGATATGGTTATCTGAAATCAAGCGAGGGATGGTGTTTCTGTAATCTCATCAATACAGGGTATATCACCACTGGGAAGTAAGACAGTGTTAACAAATAACCAGAAACACTCCCCCTTCCCCCTCCCCCCTGACACTAATAGATCCAGCTTAAATTAATATTTGAATTTGCTTCAGTTTGCTACATATTGTGATGTACCATCTTCTGTATTAAATGCTATCTGTCTTTCTGTTGATTACATTTTAGTTTTACTGTAATGCTCTGTGTGGAAAAGAGGATTATTCTGAAATAAGGTAGGGTTCAAGCTTGAAATGTCTGGAGCTGATGTGCTTTTAGATGCATTATTTCTAAAGCAAAACATTCAACTTGCAGTCTCTAAAAGTTTCTCTCTTTTTTTAACCTAAAGAGTGATTGGTCTTTCCTTCCTTTGGTGATCAGGATCTTTTACAATAGCTCATGAAGGCATTCAGATACTAGACCATTTGAGGAAAGGATAATAATAGATGTGCTCTTTAACTGCAGCAAATGTATATGTACAAGTGGATGCTGCTAGTGACTTCATTATGATACAGAATCATGAAAACAAAAATTTTTGGCCCTGTAAGTCTTCAAGTTGACAGACAAAGATAATGCAACAGGTGAATGACAGAAATTAAACAGGACAGTATAGGAGGTCTACAGCAAATAAAATGTGATCACCAGGACAGCAGGAATCACATGGACCACTGCCTGCTTATTTTCCCTAGACTCTATAAATATCCTTCTGCGACAAATGCAGACTGTAGAAAACTGCAAATGTCCACTTTTATGGCTTTGAATCTTAGCCATGAATTGAATAATTTACATTACTAAGAGTGAAATGGTGCAAAGCTGTTTGAACATTGAAGGTAAATTGAAGTCTTTTAATGGAGATATTTTGCAAAGGAAAGGTGTGGGAAAGTCAAGGAAGACACAGAATAACCTCAAGGGTGATATGCCTAAGCTTCACTGAATAAACAACAGAATGATTTGATATCCTTCCCAATAAGCTTTACAAATATTCCTGCACTGTCTGAACGTATTTCATCCTAGCAAGCTAACAGGGTGTCAGAAGTGGCAGCATTCATACCAAGACTCCACTCTGCCCTGCTCCCCAGTTGAGTGCAGGGATAGTAAATTTCACAGCATCTTTAATCTTTGTCTCAAGTCTAAATAACTTCACATGGGCTTTAAAAAAAAAAAAAAAAAAAAAAAAGTCCTTGCCTTCTTGCAGGTTTAATCTCAGTGCTGATGCCTGTTGATGGTTCAAACACTCAGTCCCCTATTTTTAAGTAATTTAACTGGTTCAATAACTGTCTTAGCTTTTGCTTTGATAGTTAAATCAATTCTTAGGAAAGAAAATAACCTTGTCAGTGAATCATAGCCAAAGGTCTACCTTTCCTTAGAGCCAGTTGCAGATTATAGAAAATAAATTTACTCTGAACTTCCTTCAAATGAAAGGGACTGAAGAGGCCAAATGCAAGAACTGCAAACCAGCAGCAGTGAGGGGTTAGTTAGTTGCCCTCATGATACCACAGATGGCCATAGACAGTTGTATCTCTGCTGTTTGCAAGGAGTGGCTACCATCACCACACCTGTCCATTACTGTATCTTTGCAAGAAAAGCACAAATGAACTAATGTAAGACAACTGTCATGAAAAATTAAAATGTTTAGAGAGCTCTTAGACCTGAGCTGGAAGTACTTCCCCAGGAGAAACATCCATGGGGTTTGAATCCATGGAAGGACCTCAGCAGTGGGAAATGCATTTGTGTCCTGCACAGCACTTGATGGACATCCAGTAGCCCTGGGGTCTGATTTATAAGGAAATGGTATAGCCTCTACCTCTCTCTCTTTCCTACACTGCACAATAATCATGGCTTTTGTTTTTTTCCTAAAAATCTGGTTTATCATGAGATACCAGGGGAGGTGTGTGAGGGGGTGCCAGAAGGATACCTCTGGATGAAATTTCTATTGCATTGATTCTTGGTATTGCAGGGCATTGGGCTTAAGGACCTAATTGTAGGGACAAACTGAGCCAGAAATGTAATACTGGGAAAGAAACCCATGTCCTCTAAAATAAGACATATTAGTCACTTAGGTCAGAGTGAAGTCAAGACAACAGAATAAGATTTTAAACCTCTTCTGTTGACATTTTTTTCTGCCAGCTACTAAATCTCTTCATGCTTCATTTTCTTAGTTTAATAGAAGATATTGTATCAAAATTTTAACTTCCTCTGAAAATGTTTTCAATTTTCCTTTATTTCGGGGGACAGAGATTGACAACTTATTTCTTTCCTTCACAACTGAATGAACTATAAAGTTTCTATAAAGGTAAATTTCTATGGTTGCCTTTCTTGGTCTCCTGAATTTTTCACAGATTAACAAAAAGACGTTTTGTAACTTTGTCTTGTTTGCAAAGTGTAAGATAGTTACACAGTGGAGAAATAAAAAAAAACATGGAACACAGAATTAGAAGGAAAACACAAGAACAGTTTCAACAATCACCTTGATTAATGAGACACTCTGAAAATAAAGTTTTTCCAAGACTAAGGAGAAAAGTTGGATTCTACCACTGGAAATATTCTTTTCATGATTTCTTCTGTATGTGCAAGTATATACAAGTCTGAAGTCATAATTTGGGCCATACTTTTCCAACTGGAGTAGCCTTTTCTGAAATGAGCCCTACATTATAGCCAAGAGTTGTATATACTTACTAAGCATTTGAGCTGCATTATTTGCTTTTAAATGAAGATGTATTTTAACTTGCTGCTTCCAATTAGAATAACAATAAACATTTTCCCTAATGATGATGACATGCAATAGTGGTAAATTGGAAATGCAAAAGCTTTTTCTGTTGGTACAGTATAAGTTACAGTGTCATTAAATATATAATCAGCCATTTATTGCTTGTGTTATTTTTGAGGCACTTAAATGAAAAGTTGATTTGTCTCTTATTAGACCTCAATAAATGTTCCTTTAATAGTCATAGGGTGTTTTAATGCTTTACAGAATCATTGTCATTAAATTGAATGCAGGACATTGGACTTAAATAAAAGAGAAATGGAAAAACTCAATAAATCAGGACAATAAAAGCTTTTCTTTGTGCTGTTTGAATTGTGCTGAAATGGATCTGTCTCTTAAACTGCCTTACAAAGGCCAAAGTAGCTTAATTGCTTTAGGGCTTGATTATGCTGCATGAGTCAGCTGTGAGACTGTGGCAGTAAAAGACACATTTCACCACAGAAACTTGAGGATGAATTTTGCTGCTGTATTGGTAGACTTCCCTCAGAAACAAAGGTCAGGTGAGAGAAATATACTGCAATGACTTCTGCATTATGGGAAACTTTCTTCAATATCAGGGACATGTGGAGAATGCAGAAGGCACAACACTTGGGGATAATTCCTTGCCCTTTTGTATTGATTTTCTTCAGCTCCTATGGGCTACTCTGGCATTCAGTGCCAAGACATGAAATGGCTCATAAGCACTTCATGAGATATATCTTATGAGGTATATAAACTATATATATATGATATGACATATATCTTAAACATATTGGTCAACATTATCCTGAAAAGCAGACATTGACCCTAATAGTTGTGTCCTAAACATCTCAGAAGTGTTATCTTTGCATGAATGTCTTCAGTGTAAACTTATTCCTGAATTTGTCTATGCATTTGATTTAAAAAATAGTAGGTTGTTTTAAATCATACTTTCTTGGCCAGCTCAGTTATCCAGATGAAAAGTAGACTTTTATGATGCAAATTATTAATGCTCAGTCTTTTCAGGGTTTGACAGCTCTGGCTCAAACAAGGATATAGAGACCTGATCCATTGTGAAATGAGCTAATTTACATAATGAGCTTGAGCCAGGGAGATAAGGATAGTGTAACAATCCAAGATTATTTGAATACAAGACTCGAAGCCACTTGGAGCTGCTTCACCTCTCCAGGTACTTTGTGAGCTGCCTAAGATGGCATTGTGCATCAAAAGCCCTTCACACATCCTGCTGCTCTGAAATATCTGTGGCTTCTTTTATTAGTTAAGTTAGAAATCTCTAAACTTGAAAGTCCTCTTTTCTTGGTAGCCACCCAGCATTCAAACAGCTACAGGTGAGGACACGTGAAGCCCTTGTTTTCCTACTTTCCCCTCTATTATTTGGTATTTAATTGGTCAGCATAATTTGTTTCTCATGGATGCAAATGGGAGGACAAATATAAAAAGGACCCAGTAGGCATGGCAACAGGAAATATTTCATTTAGTCACAGAGCATGTATGTAAGGATGGGCAGTGGGAGCTTTCCTAGAATGGCTGCCAATTCACTTTGTAAATAGAGAAATAAATACAGAGGCATAAAAATCCCTGAGTGATGGCATGTCCCTTTGCAACTGGTTTAGCTTCAAATACGAACTGTCTATCATGTCTAGGTATTGTTTACTTTCTTCTGACCCATTATGTAAATATTGTTCTTAAAAGCGTCCTTTCCCTTACTTTATGATTTAACCTGCTTATTTTATTGAGAGCTTCATCCCATAGAAATATGACAGGTTTGTATATTACTACAAAAAAGTAAAATATTACAGGCAGAGAAGTGCTGATGTCATGCTCTAGAGATTTTCCAGGTCAGATCTCTGACATGGAGACTCATGATTTCTTGAAAAATTATCTCAGATTCCAATAAATCCAGCACATACTAGTCTACAAAGTCATCCTCTGATTATGAAGAGCAGCCTGGTTTAATAAAGCCTAGTGATATTGCATATTTTGGAGCTTGTGGTACTGTAATGTACAGTAGTGAGTATACCCACAGCCACAAAATTTAAAATAATAAAAAAAAAGTATAAAAGTAAAAAAAGCTGAAGATATTGGGGTCAAACATTTTGCAGAATCCAGAGAATCAAAAGAGACTCTTGATAGTCACATTATTTATTCATCCTTTTTCTTCCCGTGCAAGGGAGAAAACATTTAACATTTAAACATTTTTCCCCATAGACTGTTCCTCCTTGCCTTAAAGGAGACCTGCAATGCTGCAAGCCTGCTTGGGAAGTGAGCAGGGGAGTGGCCCTTTTCCATGGGAGTGTGCTGGGAAGACATGGAGTTTTCCCTGGAATGGATGATGAGCCAGTTTATGGTTATCAGTTATGGTTTATCAGTTTATGGGTCAGGATTAGAGACAGAATAGACTAGACTAGAAGCCTGTAGAAATTGCAGTGCAAAATTCACTGGGTAAAACCTCCATTCACTTTTGTACAAGTAGGATTTTTTATTCTCTAATCCCATTCAAAAAAGGCTACAAGGAGGCTTGAGGAGCAAGACTGGTATTAAATGGTAATAGCTATAGGGAGGTAAGATTTCATCTCAGTTATGTAAGTGTAAAACCAATTAATTCTTCTAGATTTATCAGAATAAAATTATATTAGGATTAATCAAATTAAAATCAGAACAACCACACTGTGAATTAATAATTCTAAGGTAAACTACCCTACCAGTTCCAGTTTCAGAGGGATTACATTGGTGTCCTAGGAGATAGAATATAGCTACTTTTTCCTGGGATAGCAGAGCAATTTTTCTCCAGTGATCTGAACCCAATTATTTATTTATATTACACTTCTTTTTTCCTTTCTATTTTATTGTATTAGAGTTTGTTGGGTTTTTTTGGTTGTTTTTTTAATAATGGCTAACAGTGATGAATCTCTTTAAATAAAGAAGCAACAAAGACAATACACAGAAAAAGAAATCTAACAAAAGTCATGATAGTTTAGAAAATCCTTCTCAGATAATTTGGGAGATCCTTCTTATGTTGAATGTTAAAGACTCATCAACATTCAAAAGTAAAAATTTGCAGCATCTCTTATCATCTCTTGTCTATGGCAAATGTGATATGCAAGTTAAAACAGAATCCTGTGCTTCATGAATTTTCAGTTTTAAGTACAGAAAAGACATGATAAAAGGATAAAAGGAGGAGCTGGAAAGAATTTAGATTTAGGGAGAAATAGCCCTTTTGCTAAATCACATCTGACTCCCATGGAAGAAAAGTTTGTTGCTTCATAAATGATGACACAATACAGCACTGAACAAAAACTTTCACAAAGGAATTTTTTCTAAATGATTGTTTGTTACCAAATAGTATGGGAGTGGGGTGATTGGAGGACTTAATTTTTGTGTGGATCTCCTTAACTGTATGTGGCAGTCAGGTTGTACAAATAATTTCAGCAATGCACATTGTAGGCTACTAACAGACAATGTTATTCCCAATTAAAATCAAAATTTCTGCTAAGTTGGCAGGTAATACCAGGGATGAAAATCTGAAGGTATAAAATTCCAAAGGGGAATGCTTTTGTATGTGGACATTGTGAACCTCAAATCACTGAGCCATGGTGGATGATTTAGGATATACAATCTTATTAACTCAAAGTCCAACCCTGCCCCCAGGACTAGATTAATTTACCATCCATAGTGAACCCTCACACTCACATCCTGGGATGAACATAAAACTGATGGACAGCCTAAATCATTAGTCTATCTACAGGTATGTGGTAAGGACAGATCAAGCACAGACAAGATTTATTTCACTAATTAACTAGTTATTACCATGTTGGGTTTGCGTGCTCAAACAAGAAATCTGCTGGGTTGGAAAATATTCACTTTGACATTTTTTAAAATCACAGACTGATTTTTTTAATCTCCTTTTTGAGGTTCACTGGTTGAATTTGCTGTCACTTTTGTTGTGACAAATAAAGCTTCGTGTGTACTCTCCTCAAGCCTCTCTGTAGTGATTATGTTACACACTTGTGCACTCTGCTCACTGTAAGTCAGCTAAAGCTGAACTGAGCTATATCCCAGGCAAAATAATTTTTTTAAGAAATATGAAATAAGAAAAATGAAGAATCAGATGCAGGTTAATAAAAGCAGGACTAATTAGTCTTCAGTAGATGTGAATATAATTTTTTTCAGTGGAAACACTGAAATATTTTTGAGACATGCTTGTCTGCTTTACTACACAATTTGTGAATATGTTTATCAGAAGAGAGCTTTTACTAGCACAGAACCTTGTGGAGCTCCACTGTTAATTTCCACCACTTACTACTATACTTTTTCCAAATACAAAAAATATTTTAAAAGGAAAAATTAAAAATTCACAGAAGTAGACATATTTCTGTATGTTTAGAAATTTTCTGTGGTATTTCATAATTATTCTTTGATGGAAAAACACCTGTTCTGTGACATTAATTTGTTTGAGATTCTAACTAATAGGTAGAGAAAGTAAAAAAACCCAGAGAATTCTTATATGTCAAAGGACTCCAGTGGTTATCTGTGAAGCCCTGTAGGGCATTGAGGCAATTGATTTACATTAACACTTATAGATGTTGGTCATTCATCTCAGAGAGATGGTTTGGGAAATCTCAGCCCTGCTGTAAAGTGTGGCATCATAAATATTTGCCTGAGTATGTCAATTGCTTTTTATATGCAGTGGGTCTGGACAAAGCCCCTAAAGAGAGATTAGAAGACTGAAACATTTAGAGCCTTACAGCAATATCAAGGATTATCAAAGCATCTCTGTGCGGGAGAGCAGAATCGTTGTGTCAGACCATCTCTGTCTCTGGGAGGGAGATTGGTCAAATCTCTTTGTAGAGAAGGGGAACAGTCTCTGTTAGGATTATACCCAGCAGGAGACAACTTAGCTCCCTTCGAAAGAGGAGCTATAAAAGATTTCATTTGAGAACCAGTCAGCTCAGAAAACATCGTATTACAATTGAGGACAATTAACGTCTAACAAGAGGCGTGTGGAGTTCGTGCTTAGTTTATGTTTCTGCATCTGGGGGGTCTCTCTGTGCTCTCACTGCCAGCTCCTATCAGCTTGGATTACACTAAGCTTCAAGCATCCGTGCAAGCAAAAGGTAATTACTTGAAGAGCAGCAAATCCAAGGGAGAGTCTCAAGGATGCTCTTATACTTTATCTGATGCCCACCAATGTGTTGCCTGTGTCTGTTACAGGAATTCACAATCAAGTCGTGCTAAGAACTTTAAATAAGTACAAAGATTTTTCAGATGAGATGTGAAATTTTACAAAGCACATATAGGACACCAGTATGATTGCTGTAACAAAATGGAAAGGCAATGAGATCATTGCAAGCTCTCAGGATCTCTGCTCCTCCTTCAGAGTAGGTTCTCCTTCAATTATCAATGCCAGTTCACCTGCTTTCCTGAAAAAAAAAATACAGTGTAGAAAAAGGGAGTGAAAATGCCATGTGTTTCTCTTCACACAACCTCTTTCCACTTTTTCAGGCCTGGGAGAGGTATTTGGCCCATGAGGGGATCCTAATGTTCTCAAAGTCATGGAATGTGTCAGATCTCTGGTCTTTGAGAAACACATCTGGATTTCAGATTAGCACCAAGGTAGGAGACTTTTTAGTGGCTCTATGATCCCTACTTAGTTTCTGTTATAATCTGGCCATGCTGATCACATTGTCTGCTGATGAGTTTGGGTTATTGTGCTGTTTCTCATGTCCTTCTATCTTTGTGTTGTGCCTGTAGATCTGGGTTCAGAATTACCTTTTACTATTTCTCTGCTTTGATGACCCTGTAGTCACTCCTAGGTGCTATGCAGAGTGGGTACTTGTATTCAGTCAGAAGCTTTCTTCAGTTTCCATCTACTTGCTGCAGGCTTCAAAATGTTTTAGCCTAATTCTGTTTTCAGTTAGTAAAATATAAGCTAGGTTATAGAGAAGTGATACAGTCTTTGATCTAGGGTCAACATTTACTAATTTCCTTGCCTGGCAAGTACCTGGCTTATCTGTTTTGTGACCTGAAATATTGTCTGATACGAGTCCCTCTCTCTGGTTAAGTAAATGGTGCATTTGCAGCTTTTTATGTGCTGCTAAAGGCTTTTAGCCATTTCTTTCTCACAGTCTTTCCTGAAATACCCTGTTGCCTTGCCCACCCCACCAAGGTCTGGAGTTACTGTGGTAGTTGGAGATGATGCTACTCCTTCCTCACAATGGAAGGGAAAGGTCCTTTGCAGTATCTCACAGCCAGAGAGGGACAGATGCTGTCCAGAGTCCCAGCTCTGTAGTCTGTATTGAGTAGCCTGTACCACACTGCCTTTCCTTGCAGCTATCTCCCATCCTTCAGAACCACCTTCCTTGCTCTGTCCCTGGACTTTCTGCAGGGCCCAGTCACCCACTGCTTAACTGGCCAGAAATGGATAATAAAAAAGTATACTATAGAGATTACTGATAATAGAGATACTGATAATTAAAAGGTGTGAAATAAAACTGTATGGAAATATTTTAGTGTGCAAAAGGTTAAATGAGAATGACTTTAAAATTATTCATTTCCCCATCTGAAAACCTCAAAATTCACAGAATCACAGAACCACAGAATGGGTAAGGTTGGAAGGGAGCACTGGAGGTCATCTAGTCCAGCCTCCCTGCTCAAGCAGAACCCCCTAGAACATGTTAACACTTTTGGCAGTCATAAAGACAATAAGCAAAATTTTGTAGTTTTTAATGTGTAGAAAGCTTGAGACATTCTTAATGAAAAGGAATTCTAAAGAAAATCAACACTTTTCATAAAGGGCAAATATTTGGTTTGTGACAGCACAAAATATTCCTTGATTTTAGTTTTTTGGGTTCTATTCTCAACATAAGACTAATCACATTTTCCTATCTATTAGACTGCAGCTAATTAGCCTGAGAGTCACTAAGATGGTTGGTACCACAGGCTATAAACCCTGGTCAGTCACCTGGGATAGGAACTGAGCTCTTTGCTTAATCTCTTCTCCACTATAAATGTAAGTAACAGAATAGAATAAGATTTTTTTTTGAGCCAACACTTCTTAAAAAGTTAATTAGAATATTCATTAGGATATTTATTCACTGCTCAAAAATTAAAATATAGCTTTTGAATCAAAATTTATTCTTTTGAGTAAGCAGGAGGGGACAGAAGAGTTCATGGTGAGAGTTCTCCCTTGAAGTCTAATCTGGTGAGTAATTCCAGAACTTGAACTGACTCTAGGCAGTGACAGAGAATATTTTCCTTCCCTGACAGGTGAAGTAGCGCAATTGAGCTTGCTCATGAGAAGTAGAAATGGCAAAGCTGGGGCAGAGTGATGCTGGGAAGCCTTAGAAATGTGTCTTTACAGGTCATCTTGCCAGTGGGAGGGCTCATGAAGGTACTTTGCTTATCCCAGACCTCCAGGAGGGACAGCAGCCCTTGCCTCCTTAGAGCTGCGCCACAGCCAAGAAAATTGTGGAGCTAACATTTCTTAATTGGGGTGAGCACTCTGTGGAGTGAGCTGCATCAGATACTAAGCATGTGAGGTGTTGGTGTCTATGAAATACATTGATCTGTGTCCAGTTCTCAGTGAAAGGGTTTCCACCTCACCACTGGTGCTCCCTTCATGTCTCTCTTATCATTGCATTAACTTCTGAGCTCAGAGGGAGACAGGCAGAAGGAAACTGCATGCAATCCATAGAGAAGGGAGCTATTCTGTGCCTGGGTTACAGCTTATTTGTTCCCAGACCCAGAAGAGCTGAGGGAACGTAGCCTGAGAAACAGCCCAGCTGTCCCTGTGAGCTCAAGAGTATTTGCTTTAGAGCACTCTAGTCTAGTGAAATCCTTAAGAATGTCCCCAAATAAGTCTGAGGCATAAACCTATATTTCCTTGGAAGGAAAGTAAGACATAATGTACTCCTCATGCAAAAAAAATTTTTCTAGGAGTCTGTCCTTGGAATGGAACCTTTGAAGGTGCAAGGGAAGCAGGCTTTTTTCCTTCCTACAGACTGTGTCCTGGTGCTAATTATATTAATAACAGGAAAAGTCCCAGGCAAATTGAGTGTCCAGTCTCTTAGGGTGTACATCAGACAGGTAATAACACCACTGGTGAAACCTTTCAAAGAATACACCTGGAAAAAGTTCAGGGTTTGAATGGGATGTTGAAAGAAAAGGGTTGGGAGTGGTGGTGGTGTTGGAAAGGAAGCATGTCAGTCATCTAAACAGCACGACATCCTAAGCAGCCTATTGATCTTCTATTCTGAATTCATGCAGGGCGACTCCCTGTCATAAAACATTCAGCAGCCAAGATCAATAAGAGATGTGGAGCACTGAATCTTGCTGCTTCAAAGACATACTTGAAAACAACAACAAAAATATCACTGCTACTCAAATGTCACCAGGGCACCAGCTCGGTTTGGACCCAGCTCAGCAATTTCAATGATAAAAGTTTTCTTCCTGTTTTTCAAGTGGGAGTCCAGCTGGAAGGTGACAGGAACTGGATTCAACTGTGTGACAGGGAATCTATTTTTTACCCCTCTCTGTTTACAAAGGAGGGTTCAACAGGAAAGATAAACCTAGATAACGTGAAGCACTTGCTGAGGTAGAGCTTGTCTTTTGCTGTGAATCCGCCAAGATTTAGCAGTTCCCTGGCTAGGATCACATCCTTCAGCTGCAAAATGCAAAGGGAAATGCATTATATCACTCTGCAAATCAGAGAAATGCATTATATCACATCACAAAAAGATTATATTCTCTTTACAAACATACCCTCCCCACTATGATGTGTATCAAATTGCTCAGTATACCCATTCAAATATAACACCCAATTGGAGTGCCTTCTGGAGAATAAATTGTCCATTGAAGTTACCTTTCACTTATTTTAGTCTTGTCATGTATCTCATTACTGTCTTGTAGACTAAACAATGCTAATTCTATCGTCTCTCCTCTGAGGTTGTATTTTCATGTTTCTGCTTCAATAAAGGTCATTGGCATCTGACAGTCTTATGGCACAAAAGATTAATTCTGTCCTTGCATGGCTCTGAGCCTAATGGTTGCCATCACCTTGTTCAGAGTGAAGGGGAGGATTGCTTTTAGTAGTCAACAAAAACCCTGGGTGTTTGTTCCATTTCTAATGATTTCCAGAGTAATTGATGCTTCTAGAGATGAATACTTTACAAAAGCACAAATTGGACAGCCAGGCAAAGTGACAAGCAGGGATTCAAGTGGGAATATGCAGCACTGAGATGAGCTCAGAAAGCATCTGTTGTCACAACACCATCACTCTGCGGCAGATAAAGAAGCACAGAAAAACCTGGATGCAAAAGCAATAAATATAGGCATCAAGGAAAATTTAACATTTGATTTCAATAGATTTGAATGGCTTTACTGTAGGGGCTCTGTCTTGGGGTGGTACCATGTGGTAGCTTGCATGAGATGGTTGTAAACAAAAACCACAAATTGAAAAACCATTGAGGAATAATATCAGCTTGCTTATGTAAAGCTCCATATAATTACAGCCTGTTTCTGATGTTAAAACGAAGTTGTTCAGAGCTGTAATGGCTCATCCATTAATTACATGTTAATTTTAGTATCTGAGTTTATTAGGATAAAGGGTTAGTATTACCTGGACAACCAATAAACCAAACTTCTATAATGCTTTACTAGTTAGCCTGGGAGTCATGCTAAATATTCTGGAAACCTACAGTTTCATTAAATAATTTTCAGTTCTTGAAGCTGTTGATTCCTATTCATAGCAAACATAGAAGAGGCCTGGATTCTTCATTCTCTGTTTTTCTGTTCCAAGGTCAATAATTCTGTTCCTGACTCTTTCTGAAGAAAAGTTTCTGAAGGGTGTTCTTGTAGGTGACATTCTAATTTATGATTCTGAAGGAGGCGGGGGGAATTAAGTGACATGATGGAAAGTTTGTTACGTGTAATCAACAGTGAGGATAAAAGCTGTTAGAGATTTCTGCATATTAATCTGGCTTTGTTTTGAGCTACTGCAGCACCTGTGACAAAACCAAAGGTTATGAATTTGGAATCATAAGCTTTGCCTCTCTGGCTTAGTATAATATAGATCTCCAATCAATAAACTGATTGAGCTGGACTGGACTGATCTCCAGGACACACATGGGGTAGTGTTGGTATTTCAATCCAGTGCTCTGCACAACATGCCTGACTTACGACTCTTACCCAGAACAGGAAGACTTTCCTGTAGGTGCTGAGCCATTTCTGGCAGCCCTCGTGGATGTCTCAAATGGCACTACAGGCACTGGAGAACTGAAAGTGCCCCTGTGGGGTTCAGCTCCAGGTTGAACCTCTAGAAATAAATATTCAGTGGTGTTTGCATGAGAGATAGGGACTGAGCTCAGTCACCTAAGCCAGAAACCCAGAGCATTTGGAACATGGCACCATATCTCTGATTCTGTATGGGGCAGGCAGGGGTGGCACAAGATCTGTGGGGGACTTGGGCTTGCTTTGACACTGAGAAATGTGGCTGGAAAGGAGCCATAGCAATAATTAAACACAAGCTCATTGGAAGTATGGGGAGAAATGGCATTTCTGTCTAGCAGAAAAAGGGTGGAAATTTAGGACTCTAAAGCATAGGATTCTGGTGCTTGATTCTGTAGACTGGAGACATCTTAATTTAGAGGATCATAATTTTTTTAGAAATGATTTCTACATTTGTCCTGCATCCTTGTTCTCACATAAATAATTTCTATCTTTTTCCTTTTCCTAGATTTAGCTATTCTGTTTTAGACTGTTTATCTTGTCTAGCAGTTCTCTAAAGCATTCATTAAAATTCTACTTTATAAATCTTAAGTTTTCACAAATATGAAAAAAAAAAAGTTTGCAGAGAATAAATTGTCATTACTTGAAAGTGTCCCTGACCAGATACAGGATTCATGATTAACCCTTAACTTTCAGACAAGAAATAATTTATTTTTCTTATTGTTAGGGAAAGTAGTCTTTGAACTTAACTACCAAAGGTTACATTGGATTCTTCAGTACTAAACACGTTTTTTTAAAAGATGGAACATATTTTTGAAAGAGATTGTTATCTTCATCATAGGTAATTATATCTACAGGAATGTGAAGAGCTTTGTGTCTGTTTAATAGATGAGCCAGGTTCAGCTTGTAATGAGCACATAGAGAAGCCAGGTCTTTCATAGTGATGTGGGAGAGGTGTGTAATCATCAAATTGCCCATCTCTAAGGCAGATGCAGTTTTTCTGGCACACATGTACTTATTGTGGTCAGTCCCTCTTTTCAGATAGATTGTTTTTGTTGCTGTCATGGGCACCTGCATGAACGGAGAGACACAACTCCATCCTGTTTGTCATGAAAACATGTTTTCATCATGTAACAAATAGTGCAAATCCTTGTTTTCAGATAAAAGATCCTGTTCTGCTACTGCAGAAGTTTTCATAATCATTAGCTCCCTTTGCTTGGTTTACCAGGCAGCAAACAACAGAGGAGTTTTCTCCTACCATCAGTCTTCAAGTATGAATAGTGACTGAGAAAAAACTCTGCTACTCACACAAAATTTTCCACTCTCTCCAGTCATCTTACAGGAAGCATTGATGTTATTTTTGGGAAGTATTGACTCCTTTATAGAATAGAGGGCTCATTAAATCAAAATAACAGCAACATTTTCAGCTGCTTCATTGTTATCATTGCTATTGTTGCAAGCCACTGCTAGAAGCTGGGGAAAAAAAGAAAGGAGAAATAATGCCAATAAAGAATAGATACCCCAACGTATCCTGAGCCAAATATAAAGTGCAACACATCTTTTTTATGGCTTTTAAGTACTTGGTAGTCTACCACTGAGTTAATAATCATCCTGAAGAGGCAGCAGTGCCACTGAGAAGGACAGGGGAGCTAAAATTTATAGAAAGAATGATAAACTGGAAATAACAGAGTCACAAAAAGAGGGAAATGCTGTTCAGAGGTTGTGTTAATGAAAGCATGGGGTGTTGCAAGCAGAAAGAGGGACTTTATTCCACTTCCATCACAAACTTACACAGAGTCAATTTGGGGGTGAAATGTGGTTTTTTTTTTTTTTTTTTTGAACAGAGGGGTCAAATTGTAACAAGTGAGAGGGAAATCAAGGAAAAAAGTACAATATATGGAAAATCAGTGATGTGGAACCTAGAGTGTCTGGTGCCCAGGAGAAACAGAGCTGAAGGGTGACCAGATACAAAGCACAGCAGGGAGCTTTTCTGTGTTTGCTGGGAACTCTGCAAGAAATTGTGAAAATGGAAGGATTTCTCAGTAGCATGGAAATCTATTCTGGGACAGAAGCAGCATGAGCAGGAAACAGGACATTTTTAATTGTAAAACATTTACAACTTTAGGACATGCAGCAGGGAGAAAATGTAGTAATTCAGGAAATCCATTTAGTTTTTTGATGTGCTTATGTAATAAAAATCTATGTTTCTAACTATTATTCCTGGTATTTGGAATACTCTCTTTCCAAAGTCTGTTCTCATACCTCGCTGTTTTTCCTAATTATTTTTTATTGTTTACTTTCTTCCAGTTTTATACCTTAGCAACTCAGCAGCAGTGGTTGACTCAAGAATGCACTGGAGGAATGAAAGTTTCAAGATGACAGTCAGTGAACAAGACAGCATAGAGAAGTTGACCTGAATATGACTGACAGTTATTATTTCCCAGGAATTCTCTTTGAAACTGAACACAAGTGTTACAGCTGGACCTGCAGTGACCCATAAAATTTAAAATGTCCAGTCTATTAGAAAGTTCTGGATTCTCAGCACTTTTATTGTCACATAGAACTGGGAAAAAACCCCAAACCAAAACGGGTGTTACTTGGTTATTCACTGTCACTCCAGAAAAGGTCAGTATATGAATGCCTTTGAACCAGCTCAAGGAGAGAGAAGCCCGTTAGGAAAACACTGGATGCATTTTTCCAGTGTTGACCTACTTACCCTTCAGAATCGTGGAGTGACCCATCTGGGGTTTTTCCAACTGCAGAGCTAACTCAGGGACACTGACACCTTCTGTTACCTTGCTTGTCCTCCACACTGGACCTTGAGCAGGAATACTGGTGTGGGGTTTCTTTTTGGCTGGGATTGATACCTGCAGCGTCAAGGTGCCAAGTAAACGGATTGCCTGTGGTCCTTGGGGGTTATCCAGCAGTCAGGATGTTGTGACACCTGTCAAATGGATTTTCACTTTCTGGATGACTAAAAAGCAAAATCTCTCTTATCCATTTTCAGTTGAATTGGGGATTTCTCAGGTTTCAAGGTCATGAAAAGAGTGATGCTTATCCCCTCTGATGTTTCAGGATAGTTTTGACTGCTTTTGCACTTTGCATGGATCTGATGCCCTCTCCTTCATCATCTCTCAGGAGATTAATTGAGGTTATTCATGCATCAGTGGCAGCCTGTTGGAAATGTCACCAACATGACATGATGAAATGTTGGACTGGATAAAACTTCTTTGGTCAAGCCCAGTCTGGTTAAAGGCAGGCACCATATTCTTAAACATAGAACTGGAACAAAACAATAGTAAATATTGTGGAAAGGCCAGTAGAAATGTAAAAAGTTTCCCAGAATTTCCATTGGAGAACTTTTATAGGACATTGAAAACCAAGTTAGTGTGTAGGTTGTAGTATATAAGTGCTAGCATATAAGTTCTATCCTGCCTTGCAAAAGACATTAAATGGCTGCTCAACTTGGTTGCATGAGGAAAGAACAAGGTGAAACTGTTCCTTCAGTTATAAGCATGGATAAAGTAGTTAAAAATGGTTCTCTTTGTAACACTCCACAACAGTTTTGAAGGCTTCTTTTCTGTAAATACCTCTGCATATTCTTTGCCTGTGCAGTATTTTCTCCTGTAAATGACTCAGGAACACAGCTTTACTGCCTGTTTTGCAGTAAGGAGCCTTGTTTTTCTAGCCCCTGCAAACACTCAGAGAAAAAGAGACAGTTCTAACTGCGCAAATATTTCTGGCTTCTACTATTCACAAAATATTTCTTTTCCACAAAGTGAAATTATATATGGTTAATTAATAATGCAGCATAGAAATTTCTATGCAACTCTCCTGCAGAGCCCACTGGCATGATTTTATTTTGACAGTAGGAATTTAATAACCATCAAGAATTTTTTTTTGCAATACAAAACTTTTTGTGTTGGCTGCACTCAGCCAGCAGCTAGGCTGCTAAAGGTGTTGTTTTAAAAGTGGATTCAAGCTAGTTCTTGTGATCAGTTCCTGTAGCTGATCTGATTTAATGCCTTTGGAATGAAGAAGTGTTTGATTGGCTGGACTCCCCTAGCAATACCAACTTCTTTGTCAAACAGTGCTGATCCTTGAAGGATTTGGGAGGCACAAGCGTGGAACAGATTCTCATCATCTGCAGCCTGCACTTCCATTTACAAGAAACAAAGTGTATTACTGCATAGACAAAATTGTGTTGAGTAACCTTCAAAGATGATAATAGAGTAAATCTTTTGTTCTCATCATAGTTCAATCTTCAAGGCTCTAATAGAGCGGTTGCCCTGAAATCTGACCTTCTCAAGAGGTCAAGAGGCTGTGACTCTTACACCTCCTTGGTTCCTGTAACAGATAATTGAGTTCTTCCTGTGGTGTGCCTGTTCCCTCTGTGTACCTCCCTCTGCTCCCATCCTGTGCTGGTACTGAGCATGGCTGTCAGATCCACCCCAGGCAATGTGGGATTGACAGCCAGGGGAAGGTATTCTGGGGGAACAATAACTCTCCATATCCCTTGGGAAGGGGTAGAGAAAGGTGGAGATCAGAACTGTACGATTCTATTACCTTCTACCAGAGGTAAGCTCTTGGTAGCCCAGTGATCTGCAGGCTCTCATGGAAGGTGAAGCCCAGGATATCCACCATTGCACAGCTGCTCTTGGTGTCCCAGATGGTCTCCTTCCTTCAGCCTTGCTACAGGCTTTAGTCTTGTAGCCCTTAATAACACACCACTGTAGACAGCTGCCTACTCTGCCTCTATGTAAAGCATACTGTACAAATTAGTTATAAATCAGCCATTCCAATCCAGTGACTCGCTACCCTGGTAGGCACAAATGGTGCTGTGAGTTGTGAGAGCACAGAGGATCAAGATCCTAGTCTTAAGTGTAATGCCTAAAAAAAGAGCAATAAATACAAGAGGCAGCAGCAGCGTGACCAAAACAGAAGAAGTATAAATCATGCTGTGGAATGAAGTGCAGTGATTCACCTGCTATGCTGGGTGCTGCTGCCCTGCAGACAATCTGACAGCACAGCAGAAAAGAAATGCAACACACCAGAAATAAATACTCACCCTGAACTTACACAATGCTATTCATTTTGTTTTAATATATTTCTTCTTGAAATTCAGCTGAAACCCATGGCAACAAATCATCCCAGCATCAATACAAGGTAAATGTGTGTGATTAAGGAAGGAGAGGGACATCAACACAGTTGCAACCCATAAAAGTTAACTATTGTTAGGTTTCATCTGTGTGACATGGATCCTCTTGATATTTCACATATATTGGCTTGCCTTTCATCTACCCTTAGGCCTTCTTTCTACATTATTGGTAATTTTAAAAATTACCAGTTTCGTTTCACAATATAGTCACCAGCATGACCAGTAATAAGGTACAGTCAAACAAGATATAGAAAATGGCAAAGACAAACTTAGAAAGGGAGTTATAATAAAATTGAAAGTAAGGAGTCAAGATACCTTGAGACAGGGCCACCTAAAAGGTGGAGGTCCCTGGATCTGCTGAGAGTGAAGAAATAAGGACCCTTGGGAATCACCACTGGCTCTGGAAAGGAGTGTGCTCAGGACCAAGCACTATAGTGTTCACAACCAAGTAGGAGGGCTCTTAGATTTTATATGTGAAGCAGCAAAAGCTAATGAAGGTATATGTCCTTCCATTTCAGAAAGAGTTTTATAAACCTATTGCTAACTCGCTGTAAGAATCTGAGTTAATCTCTGTCATTCAGCAACTCATGTATCCACACGATAAACATGGGAAGTGTTATTTGCCTACCTGGAAAATTGTGAATGCTGATTAATACCTTATGAAAATGTTATAAGATTATTTGGAGAAAGTAACTGTGCCTTGCCAGTGTGCAGCAGCAGGTTTTTCTGCTGCCAGCCACAATAGGAAGTGATTTGTCTTCTTTCACCTCTCTGTCCCTCCTTCCTTGTACCTGGTCTCAGCAAATGCTTTTTTGCTCTTCATTTTTCGCTGATAGAAAAATGACTTGCCATACCTGGAGGCCAACAAGCACTTATCTTCCATTTTCCAAATTGCCCTCTAGTTACTGCCTCGTACAAGCAGAGAAAGGGTTCATTGGGTTTTGCAGGTCTCTATGACTGGATCCGTCCTTTACCTCTAATTTGCACAGTGTTTTTTTGTGCTCTATATGACTAGCAATAGTTATATTCTTACAATTTTTAATAACCAATATTATCTATAAAAACCCCCCAAACTGTAAAAGAATGTGATCCAGACACAACATGAACATACTATTATATCAGGGGGAATTTACCTCACAACCTTTTCTTATTTAGCCCTTTTTTTTGGGCCTTCAAATCCTCTGCCATTTTTTCTTAAAAAAAAGGCTCTGCCCTTGATTCTGTGTAGATTTTCTGAGATCTGGCTACTTAAAGATTAATTTTTTGTGGAGAAATGCTCTTAGAAGTGTTCAGGTTGTCTAATTTTATGAATTCATGAATGCAAATGGGTGCAGATATTCTTGTACAGCACAAACATCTCTGGATTTCCCTCAAGGACCAGCAATGAATTTATCCCACAGCTACAGGATCATGCTGCTAATTTGCAATCCCTGCCCCAAGGATTTTACTGCTCTCCCACATGGAAAGAGAAACAGTAAGGGAAATGCAACACAACACTGATAAAGAGCTGAGGTCCTGGCATACTTAGCAGAAAACTGGTTCTGTCCAATATTTCATGGGCACCAGAGGTAAATTGAAAGGAGGGAGGCAGAAAGAAGGAGTCCACTAGGGCTGTAGAGATTTACAGGTAACGTGTTGCAGAGAGAAAACTGCACAGATGGGCTGAGCTTCTCCAGAGCATGTGTGAACTGAAGTCTCTTAAGCAAATGAAAACACAGGAGACTACAAAAATTGATTAGAAAACCCACCTGAGTGGGGCACCTCTGACTTAACAGAGGCTTGTTGCAGGGGAAAGCTTTGCTTTTGAGTTTTGGGACTTTTTGGAGTTGGGTTTGTGAAGGTGGCTAATCTGACCTGTGCCCAGGGCAGGACACAGACCTTGCTTTCACATGTGTGACTTCACCTGGATGAAATGCTGCTGTGAGAGATCTCCTGAAGCTGAATCTAGGCAGATGTTTTCTGTGCAGCAGAAAAATCCCTGCAGTGTTTTTTCAGTGCCCAGCTAATGAGGGAGAGAGTGTGTTTTATCTTTGTTACCACGGAAAGTTAACCACAATCCAAGCAGTGATTTATAGGTAATGAGTCCTGTCACACTTACAATTCATGCCTCACATGAAAGTCATCAGCATACCTACTGCTGATCAGAAATCCAGGTATATTTCTCTGTGTTTTATTCACAGTCTAATGATCTGCCAAGGCAAAGGCTGGATTTAAAGCTGATTGCTATCAACATTTACATCTGTGAATGCATCTGAATGCCAAGGAGCATTTAGGAAATCAGCTGTCAGATGATTGCAGCAGAGGATACTTCCATTGAGTGAGGTAGGAAGGAACTGCAGGGGCTCAGGAGTTACTTGGAAAGAGGAAGGAGAAGAGGAGCAGAAAATAAAAAATATCTCTTTTGGACATTGGTGGTGGGACAGCTAGTGAACAGCAAATGTCTGCTGTGGTTTCACTTGCCCGCAGTGGGATGGGGTCAGAATTTCACACATGCAGTTGGTTTAGAGATGGTTTTGTCAAGAGCAGGAGTGAAATATCCATGGCTGCACTGGAAAGCTTGCTGTTGTCTATGGAGGCTCAGATGGACCCCAGACACTCAAGGGGAGATGTTCCCAGGCACAGGACACACTGGCTCCAGCCTGGGCTTCCCTTGGCTTGGCTGGAGAACCCCCCTGTTGCCCTCTGTGAGGTGAGCAAATGGAAATGTGCCCATGGCAAGATCCTGTTGGCTCCAGTGACCAGGAAAGAGGAGATGGAGCTGCTGTCTGTACATGTAATTAATTTCTCTTCTGCACAGTTCCAAAGGTACTCTTTGGAGACCAGTCCTTCCTAGGAGCAAGGCTCTGCTAGCAAATTTGGTATTTGAAATCCCATGAATTAGTGCATGTTTCTTTATTTAGTGCCCTATCAGCACCTGTCAAAGTCCCTGAGAATATTGTCATTTCAATAGAAACAGAAACAAATTTTTTTTTTATTTTTATTTTTTTTTTATTATTATTATATAAGACAGAGGACAGGTTAGGAATTCATCAACAGAGTTGTGCTAACAATTAATTTCCCTCTGTACCTGGGTCAAAAAGGGCAAAGCAAAGCAAGACAAGAGATGCATTACTTTCCCTTACACTTTTGCTGGACAAATGTGATGAACAGAATACATTTTTACATTTTTTGCACTTTGGGAAAAGTTGTCCCACATCTTAATTTATTTTTCACTTGCATGATCAATACATTTAACAAATGAAAACATACGGTTATTTCCAAAATACAGCAAGTTTTACTGTATTTATAAAATATAGAAAGGAAAATTGTATTACAAGAGGAAAATGCAACAAAAGAGAGTGACTTTTCCTTAATTTTCGGTTTTTATGATTATTTAATTATTTACTTATTTAATGTTATGCTCATTTTTAAAGTCTCCTTAAATTTTAATGTAATAAAATGTAATTAAAACAATGTTTTTCTTCACTTATCTTCTGCGATATGTACTGACTGTTCTCAATAGTTATCTAAACATATGCACAGTATGCAGTGAAGAGACTAATGTATTCTCCAAATAAGATGCATAACCTGAAAGGCACCAAAGCAAATTTTGTTCTGAAAAATACCCCATCTAAACTAGTTTTGACAGAAAATTTGATTGTAAACATTTTTCATGTTATGTGTCATGTTTCTATACTAATCTGAAGATGTACTTGAAAAAAAAAAGAATCCAAATGAAAGCAAAAGTCTGATTTTTTTTCAATAAAACATTACAATGCCTCTGTATGGCAATGATTTCTTTAATGACATTTTCCATGGAAAAATTAAATCTCTTTCTGATTCATCATACCCACAGTGTAACACATACCATACAATTTGCCTAATAGAAAATACCACCTCTGCTTCAGCAAAAAAAATGCACTCACACAGAATCATATTCAGAGTCCTGCAAGCTCTCTGATTTAAAACTGATGTAGCTACTGCATTCTTAAAAATAAGGTCCTTTTTTTAGGAGAAATAATGTTCTTTTATGTTACCCTCCAAAGCCTTTTTAAATGATAAATGCCCAGCCCTATTTTGTTTAGAGGTGACAAAAAGAAAAGCTCGCTTGAAGAAATGGGGACTGATTTATTGTGAGAATCATTAACCATTAGTAGAGTGTCAGATATTGCAGCATGGCAACTTTACTGAGACTTCAGGATTTTTTTCCCCTATGGTTTATTAGTGAATATTTACAGCATTATTAAAGGACTTTTTACTTTCCATAGGAAAATGTAGACTTTATTTTTTGTGGGAGAAGAAAAAAGTGTCAGAAAACCAGGACGAAATGCTGGTTCAGACTGCCTTGAGGTCAGTTTGTGCTTGCGTGAGCTGCTACGATGCCACAGTGAATTTTTTGTCAAGCACCTCAAGTCTGTGCTGCCAGGCACTGGAGGAGCGTGGCTGATGGCTGTGGGGGCATGGGCCAGGCAGGCTGCTCTCTCTGGCGGCACAAACACACGTAGCTCAGAGTCAAGCTGAGCCAGAACGTTGCAAATGACATTTCTTTCTGAGATGTTTGCTGCAGAAAGAAATTCACCATTTCAGCTTCTTACTTTGAGGCTGAAAACATTGGTGGAGTTTGCACTTCTCTTTTTCCTTCATCTTTCATGAGGCAAAGGAGGTAATGGAGGAGATGGAAAACTGAGAGGATATATCTGGGACTATGAGAAAATTGGGTTTACAAAGTGCAGTTGCCTAAACTGCAGTTTAGCTAATTGCATGGACAAGATCTAACTCATAAAAGGTATTTCAATGCTGGCAGAGACCACTTCTGATCAGCCCTTGATTTTTTAAATATGACATTTGAAAGATGATGAAGGGTACAAGGAAATTGTTTGGATTCTTTGGGAATTCACAGTCCATACTGCCCTGAAGAAACCCACAAATTATTCATCTAAGTGCTCAGCACTTTGCAGTATCATCCGCTCTAGAGGGTATTTCATTGGGCAGTATGTGATCATTTAAGCTTGCAAGTTGGAAGAAAATGTATTGAATTCAAAAACACCAAGGAAATCCAGACAAGTCAGAAGTCTGTAATGTGAAATACTTTAGCCTAATTGACTGATGCCTCAATTTTGGGCTGTTTGTGCTATCTGCTATTATTGTTTTTGTCTCTTTATTGAGGAAATTAATTAAAAGAAATCAATCAGCATTTATATTTTAGGCAGAAGCAATAAGTTTAAAAAAAACTCAAGCCAAACCAAAACAATTGGAAATTGGCATTTTCAGTTGAGCAAACTAGAAAATATTACCTGAAAGACAGGTGGAGGAATTTCTAAAATATTTTTGGCATTTCCTTAGCCTGCAAAAGTATAAATATATGGAAACTGGTCTCTCTTTTGGGCCTTGTCTGCAATACTTATCCCCAGTGCATGTGCTGGAGGCAGAACTGAGAGAGAAAGGACAGGGAAAGCAGGGCTGGGGCTGGGGCATGGACTGATATTTCTGTGTCCATTTCGGTAATCCTGTCTGGATGTGGGTCTGGAAAAGCAAACAGATGAGGCACTAGTCTCCCTCTTCTGTACTCTGTGTAGCTCACTGTAACTCTATTTTGATAAGGATTGAAGAATCACATATCAGATAGAGTTGAAAAATCAAGATTTTAAAATTATGATCTTTTTTTCTAGTAGAACCTTGCCTTGTAATACATCCTAGGACATACGGTAGTTTATGGGAAAAAGAAGGAGGAGTGGTGTGGTGTATGTTGAAACTTGATTGAAGAGCCAAAATGGAACTGACAAATTTGACAGGGTAGCTGAAGAAAATCTGGAACACAGTACCATTGGCAGCACACTGAGATCTCAGGGGGCAGAAGGCCAGAGGGAATATTAAAGCAGCATGATGTCAATTAGAAATTGGTTTTATTGTGGGATTAGCATCCTTCCAAAACCGTCATTAATAGGAACCTCTAAAATACTGAAGAGGGTGATAACATGCAAATATGATGCTTTACTTTGAGTGGGTATCCTGGGTAGAGAGAAATAATAACAGTAATGATGATTGAAGTAATAACAGTAATCACAATAAATATGACCCTTTATCATTCTCACTATCTTTGTTTATGAATCTCAGAAAGTTTTGAGACAAAGTAAAAAAAAGATTTTCAGACTTTGATTAAGAGGACTATCACACTGCATTTTCAACAAACTGCTTCACAAATCTGAAGCCTTGAAATAGCTTGAGTTTGCTGCAGAACATGCTGTACTTGAGGCCTCTGCTGTTCCCTGCATGACAAATTTGCATTGTACTCAACAGATAAACACCGTTATTAGCCTGAGCATTTAGGGGATGAGATGCAGTCTGTTTTGCTTCATGCCAAGTTTCCGTCAGTGTCTCATAGTTTCAGTAAATAGCTTCTTAATGTGATGTTAAATCCCTGAATTTCTACAAATCTCTCCTCTGTGGAACATGGCTGGCTTGGCAGCCCTGAATGAACACACAGACCCATCAGCATGTGAGGGACACAGGCAATTGCTGCCCCACGCTTGAACCTTTTCTGAGCAGGCTGAGTTGGCCTTGGATAAAAAGGCTTCTTCCAGCTCGGCAGCACTAGGAAGTCCAGTAGTTCTTTTGGAGCTGAAAATTCTTTCCTTGCCACTGCCAGTGGGGCCAGCCTGTGCAGTTGGGATTGCCCCTCACTGTCCAGGGGTTGAGGTCAGGGCTCTGCTCTTCTATGCTCTCCCACCTTCATCTGAGGCAGGTTGGTTAAGGTGTGTTCCCTCTCTTGCAGTGCTGTCCCACTGTATTACTCCTCCAGACATTCACACTGCCTCTGTGGCACCTCCTCTATGGGCTCTGCTCCCCCAGCAGGGGATCCAAGTGGGAATTAAGGCTGGGATGGCTTCATGTCATGCCATTTGCCTTCAGCACAGGCAAAATATCATTGCTCTGAAGAGCATAGAGCATCCCCCAAAGGGGAGACAGCCAAGATAAGCCCCTTGGTCTGGGTAGTGTGGGGTGTTTCTATGCTCACACCAAAGACACCCTCTCTCTGTGACTCCTTCTCTCAGCAGCAGGATGGAGATGAAGATTTTCCTCAGCTGTCATGTCAGACAAGAGCATGGGCTCTGAGGTCACATTACCACCAGATATACTTCATTAACATCAGCTTCACCTTCCACCTCTTCTCACTTAGAACCTGTCACTTGGACCATGCAGCAAATAGACCTTCTGCTCTCCTATCACTCAAGCACTATATTCCTGTCAGGAAAAAAAAACTCCTGATGCTGAGCATCTTAGCAACTTTCAAGAAAATTGCTGCTGAATTTCACTCTCACTGAGTCAGTTTTGAACAAGTGGTGATCATTTATTTCTTTAAAATAGATTTCCTTGAAATTATTAGAGATGAAGTGCTAATGAAATATATTTGGAATGCAAAATGTGGGTGAAGGATCAAATTAATGTTGAAGAAAGCCATTATAGATAGGAAACTAGTAAAATTCCTCCATGGAAAGGCTCAAGCATGCATACTAAACACAGATCATGAGGTTAGCAGATAACATCAAGTAACACCATCTTTTTCAATCTTCACAAACATGGTTTGCTGATCTTTTGGTAATTTATCATCCTTCTTCTTCTAATGTCATGCTTTGCCCCTGAATGCTTTGAGGGATAAGACAAATTTCTTATTAATATTCTTTCATAGCAAGAAGATGAGGGCAAACCAGGCCTAGATATCATTCTGCTCTGCTGGTTCTATACTGCTGTGATTTCAGAACACATCAAAGAAGTTTAAAAATTACAATGGGAGCAAAGCAGTCCCTCCAGATGAGGAGGGTTAATTTATGAATCTGTATTGATGGAACCCCCTTCAGCAAGAAGCTGGCACAGATCTATGCATTTATCTAACTTTATCCAATGAACAAAAAATGTCTCTTCAAATCTTTGCATGATTCAGGCCATTTACTCAGGATCAGTAGCATGTCTAGACTCTTCCTCCATCCCTACATTTGTTGCACAGGAAAAATGCAGTTAGGTAGCCTTTTGTACCACGTCACACAATTCCATGATGTGAAAATAACTGAAAGAAGAAAAGAACTGTTCCGATTTTAATTTTTTTGCCATAATTCTTTTAGTAAAACCAAACCTTCAAAGCTGCAAACCTCTTTTCCAGTAGGTAGGTTTTGTAAAGCATATAACAGAGGGACACTCAGCAAAAATAAATGCATTTTTAAAATGCATTCCACACCTATACTGATCATGACTGATCAAACATTTCAGGTCTGTGATCTTCATGCTCAAAACAGATTCTGAGAGCAGAACAAGAACCTCCTCTAGCCACCTTATGGTTAATACCTGCCTGTTTAGGAATTTAAGGTGTGTATACATTGCTCTGGAAATTAACTGTGATGCTTAAAATGTATAATAGATAACACATACATTAAGCACTGCAAGAGGTCCAAAAGAAATAAATAATAGATTTTTCATCTTATTTATTCACTTTTTGCTGAAGTAAGCATCAGTCTCCTACCAAAAGAAGCATGAAATGTTCTGGTTTTATTTTGTGGGGAGGGATTGTAAATGTCCCTCAGCAAATGAATTCACAACCTTGCCGTTGATTCCCAGTATGTACATAAAGAGAAATTAGAATTTCATTAAATCTCATCAGAACTTTGCTGTACATGAAGGCTGAATTATGAGTTTCCTTATAGTGACTGTAAAGCAGAAAACTGAAAGCTTGTTCTCTCATGTGCTTACTAGAGATGGGCTGGGACCAAAGTGCCCTGCAACAAATATATGAAAAACACCTGAATGTGCTTTAAGAAATTAGCCAGTGCTGCACTGAAGAAAAAATATTTAAAGAAAAAGATGTGGTATTTGTGATTGATCCTTTAATGGAAGGTGTCTGTAGGAGCTTGCCCAACAGTGCAAGTTCCCTAACAACGTCCATGACAGCACAGAATCATGGAATCATAGAATGGTCTTGGTTGGAAGGAGCCTTAAAATTCATCTAGTTCCAAACCCCACACCACAGGCAGGGAACCTTCCACTGGACCAGGTTTCTCAGAGCTCCATCCAACCTGGCCTTGAACATGTCCAAGGATGGGGCATCCACAGCCTCTCTGGGCAACCTGTGCCACTGCCTTACCACCCTCTGAGTAAAGAATTTCTTCCTCACATCTAATCTAAATATCTGACCTTTTGGTTTAAAACTGTTACCCCTTGTCTTACCACTACCTGCCCATGTCGAAAGTCACTCTCCCTCTTTTTCTATAAACCCCCTTTAACAGCATCCCCAGGTAAGTATATTTTTGCCCCAGAATTAGGAGTGCCATTTCTTTTCATAGAAACTGCCCCCTTTAGTCTGAATTTAACTTGCATTATTTCTACATAAAGAAACACTTTCCAAGAAAGCTGTCCTGGCTACAGGAGTCACCTTCCACAAACAAACTGCTCCTGCAGGCGTTGCATGGTGTGCTCACACCCAGCTGTGCTGGCATGGGGTAGAATGGAATGGTGGGTCAGACCTGTGCCCTGTCTGGTTCTGACCCTGTCCTCTGGGGCTGGGACTGTGCTTAGAGCCTGGAGAAGGTGAGCATGGAGCTGGGTGGTCCCTTGGTAATGGCAGCAGATTGTGAGGGCTGGCAAAAGGAGTGCAGTCCTGCAGCTGGCTTTGCACAGAGCTGATAGCTATTGCTACTGTACAGGGAGAGCCTGAGATGCTTGGGACACTGCTGTGGGGAGAGAGGCATCCCAGAAGGGCACCTACCATGTCCTAACCCAGCCAAAGGGGTCCCATTTGTCTGATGTATCCTCCCACACTACTGTGATCTTTTGTCTCTGGGGTTGAATTTTGTTCTTTCTTTGGAATAATCCTTTCCTCCCAAGGGGGAATTCTCTGCCTATTTCTATTGTGGGGAGAGCCAGACCCTTCCCAGGTGTCTGGATCTGAAAGGAAATATCAAAATACAGAACTGAGGTGAAAAAAGCTGGACTTTTGACAGATCTATGGTAAATAATGGGAAGAGTGAAGCAGAACAGGGAATTCACCAAGACACAAGAGCGTCCAGTGGAATAGTCAAGCAAGAGGGGTAGAACAAAGGTGCAGAATAGCAGAGCTCAGCTGTAAAACAGTAATTATTTCCACTACAAGTTTTACCAATTAGTAATGGGTCAACCCCCTCAAACAATTGGACATATTTATGCATCCAAGGCTGGATACAGAGACAAGCATAAAATCTTTGGCTCAGGAAATTTCCACTGAGAGGGCTGCATGGCAGGGAAGGGATTGTTTGCTTTATCCAGTGCTTTCATACTGTTATTACTTTCATACCAAAAAGCACTTTAGCCGGTGCTTTCATAGCTGTGAACCACCTTCTCCCCAGCAAAGCATGCATGAGGGATGAGCAGCTCCTCTGCTCACATGCACAGCTCGCAGGGTTCCCCAGCACAGGTTAACAGGCACACACAGGAGATGATTTGCATTACTTCTTCATCTAGACTTGTCCTCATGTTACCAAGGTCCTGGGCTATTTTCTTCTAAAACCAGCAGTACCTCATGCTGTGGAACGGCTGAGGAGAAAAGAAACAAAAAATAAAATCTGAGTTGAAACTCTTCCCTATTAGTGTTTTCTTCTCTTACTCAGTTGCAAAAGACACCAAGGGAATCAGACTGTGTAACTACCTGGCATCCTTGACAGGAGCCATGCAGAGACAAAATACACACTACAACTCAAATCTGCTTTCCCTCACCTTTCAGTATTCTTGGAATGAGCAGGTACTAAATTTGACTTGCTAAGACAACATTAAATCAGAGCCAGGGGCAAAAGATGTAGGCAGATATCTGGTTGACTGGGAGAAACAAAGCCCAACAACCCAAACCCCCCAAAACAATAAAAAGAGGGCCAAGAAGCTGCTCTTGGTACCAAAGATGCAATATTAAATTTTCAATAAACCATCTTGAACTAAGTTGAGAAAAGCCAGGAGTTGTAGCCTGTGTGCTGGGTATTTATGCATCTGGAAAATAAGATTCTTTCCTAGAGAATCCTCTTGCTGCAATTTTTCCCTGTGTCCTGTAGAGTGCAGAGTCGTGTTTTGAAATGGAAGATCTATTAGTCTGAAAATAGGATAAAGTCTAAGCCTGCTTGAAATTCTCTTTAGTAAAAGCAAGGCAGGCAGGCTGCTCTGAGTTATGAAGGTGGCCTTTTAAAAATGGAAATAAACAGACAGAGAGAAGAGATGACTTTAATGAACAACTACCTGTGTCTTTTAGGGTCTCAAATTCCATTAGCAAATGGAGACTGAAAAACCAGAGCAGTTCTGTGAGCAGCAACCAGAGACCCCCTCTGCACCTGAGCTTTCCCCAAACACACGTGCTCTCACTGCAGAGAGAGCCTGAAATAACAAGAGCCATCCACCTGCAGCTGTCAGCTTAGCAACAGTCTCATTATGGCTATGGAAGCCTTTGAGAGAATCAGCCTCAGCTGAAGGGGCTCAGGAGTCAGGTCCAGATGCCTGACTGGACCCACCTTTGGTTTTGCTTTTGGCTATGCATTCCAGGGGTCTCCAGACATTCCAAATGCCCCAGTCTGGGGAAATTGATGTTTGATGGGAAGCACTAAGTACCATCTCCTTCTCTGGTGTCTTGAACAGCACCACGGCACCTGCCAGAGACACTTAACTCATGTGATAAGAACTGTAACAATCTGAGGGACAGATGAGGTGTCCCTGGGCATCCTAGATGGGCTACCCTTGGACATATGGTGGGGTAGTGGCTGAGGCACCCATCATTATCCTGTGCTACTCTCTGTTGGCACTGGAACAGGCTGCCCAGGGAAGTGGTCATTGCACCACACCTGCCAGAGTTCAAGAAGCATTTGAATAACACTCTCAAGCATGTGGTGTGATTTTTGGGGTGGTCCTGTGCAGGAACAGGAGTTGGACTTCCATGATCATTGTGGGTTAGCTCCAGCTCAAGATGGTCTTTGATTCTGAGTGATTTCTATCATTGCAGTACTGCTCAAGAGGCCATGCAGGGCACAGATGTAACAACAGGAGCCTGAAAACAAGGATAGTATTACACTGTGCCATTAGAACCCTTTTGCCATTAGAGAACAAGCTGACATTCTTCATTTTGTTCCAGTACCATCCTGTTCCCAGAAAGTGGTTGTCTCAACTCACAGCATCCTTACTACATCCTTTGCTGCTGTGAACAAATGAGCAGAGGAAAACCTGAAGGAGAGATTTGGGATAAGATTTTTTTAACCATCTGAGCAGTTCACAAGATGCTACACAGGAAGTAGAAGGTGCCAAATTGCACTAGGATCCTGTATGCCAGTGCTGACTCAGCTCTCATGTTCCCTCACTAGCACCTCCAAGTTCTGCAGCACAGAGTAAGTAGGAAAATAGAGCCCATGAATTACCAAGGAGGATGGGAAAAAGGGCAGCCTGGATCCTACTGAGCAGCAATTCTATCTTAGGTCTGAAATGCCTGCCAGTGGAGATGAAGTTAATTCAGACTTGCCAGCTAGCTGCAGGAGACTCAGGGACCTCTTGCTTCCTCAGGGCCATGGCATGCAGAGCTGTACCTGTCACAGATACTGGATAAGACAGATCTTATATTATTCTTATAGCTTTAGGGCAACTGGAGGGAGAAGGAAGGGAGAAAATCGAATCAAACACAGAAAAAGAACACAAACAAAAACTTCTCAAATGTCTTCTACTTGACAGGGACCAAAAGTGACATTGTCTGTTCTGGGAGCTGCTGTCAATTATTTATTAACACCTTGAACACAGCAGAGTAGCTGAGCATATTGTGATCCAGGGTTTCTCTGTGTGAGTATGACTGAAGTTTTTTGCAAATCAGGGCAGAGAGAAGAAGAGATACTCTTTGCCCTTGAGGGCATGCCTTTGCAATTCTGCATGTGGCACAATAAGGGCGAGTTCCTTTTCCTGCCTCCCTCCCTCCTCCAGGCAGTGACCATCTCTGAAACCCATACTGGGCTTATCCTTTTGACTGCTGGAGGGAAAAGCTGCCCATCCTGATAGCAGTGTCCTCCCCTTCCAGCAAGTGAGACCTCATGGACGACATCAAAAACTGAATCCCTTTCTGGAATGTGGCAGGGTTGTGCCTGTGCTTTCCAGTGCTTCCTCTCTTAGCTGAGAGCAGACAACACCTCGATCGTGGTGGGTGTGGACACTTCTTTTTCTCTCCTTGCCTTTTAGGTCCTTCAGGGACAGCTGCCTTTCTAATTTCTAGCCTGAAGATCCATCAGCAGTGGGAAATAATGAATCTGAGCTCTGTTTGTGGTGTCTGGGCAGTCGTGTGGCTAAACAACTGGTGTAAATAATTGGCAGAGCTCAGAATCACTGCTTCCCATTGCTTCCCACTTACTGGTGTAAATAACTTACACTGGTAAGTCATTGCAAATGACTGGTAAGTCATTAGATGACTTGCACTGTTAAGCCATTTACTTTGGTTATGTGTTCTTGAGTATCTGACAATGATTGGCATGCTTCTGTATGCTCAATGAGCTCATGATGGCTTCAGTGCTGCTTTCCATCACAAATATTTTGGTCTCCACATTTTTGCCTTTAAAGGCTCTCCCTGCCTATGCTGTTTGACAGCTGAGAAACTCAGCAGAAGCAATGGAGGTCATTTGCAGATCTTGAACTGTTAAGAACTACCAGAGGAGCTGTTCCCCACACTCTTCCAAAAATACCTTCCTCTGTCTCTCTGCTCACTCTTACACCCCCTGTAGAACTCCTATTGATGAAATTTAGGCATCTGTGTGTGAGTCATGGATTTCAATAATCATTTCATGGAAGAATGTGTGATAGAGGAATTAAATTATTATGACTGCCTCATGCTGGGTAGATGTGTTACCTCTAATTGTTTTCTTTCTTTTCTGTGTTTTAGCAATGGCAGAGGAGTGTATAGAAGATGAATTTGGCTAATCTGGTAGTTGTGAAATTGTGAGCAGTGCGGCAAGGAATCCCTTTTCATTGTGGGAGTGCATGTTAAGACAGTGACAAAAACCTAGGTTTGGAGAAGCACAGTTCAGTGAGATTAAAGATTTTCACAGTGCCAAGTACACTCTTGAAAGAGGGACTTAGTTACTCCTATTGCTTAGAACTTACAACAAAAAGCAAAACAACACTCAGATAGGTCTATGAAGGGAATCCTTGGAAGTCCCAGTATCATTGTAAGGCAATTGATCTTCAATTTCCAGCTGCTGAAGTCACCTTAAAATGCTATTCTTTCATTTGTTTGAGGAAATATTGTCCTCTACTTAATCTACTTAGTGTTGCTTGCTGTACATGTTACAACATCAGCTTTATAAATTCTCTTATGTATTTTTGCTGTTGAAGAGTCCACATTGGATTGTTCTGGTCAAAGTTCCTTGTCTATGTTCCCTTTGCTGTCAAAGGAGAGATGTGAGTTCTGTCAGAAAGACAATTTATCTTCCCCTACTTTACAAACACCTTAAGTGGGGTGACATGCCAAGGAGAGCTCACCTTTCTATTCACTGAACTCAGAGACAGCCCGAGTAGTGTGGTTGCCCTTCATGCTGACTCTTCAGTACAGATATTCTGATTCCCTGCCTTTAGGCTGGGATTTCCAAAGTAGCTCCAGTGATTTCAGTGGGACAAAATGCAGTGCAGAACATGGGTCTCAGTACCCAAACACCTTTTCAAAATAGTGCTTATTTTCTGTGGGCCTTTCTCATTTTTGAAAATACTGCTTAAAATGCACTTAAAAACAAAAGAGAAAGTGTCATACAATCCTAAAGAAAAGAGATTTTATGTAAAGCTGACATAAAAGGGTAGATTTACAAATGCAGCAGTATTAAATCACTTCTACAATAAATAGTGGGCTTTTAATTTGAGAAGTCTCTGCTTGGAGACATCCACATCACCACAGGGAGGAAAGGTGACACCATGCTGTGGGGTCAGAGAGCTCCATCTGAAAAAATGATTGAATTGTAATTTTGATCAATTCCTGCAAATCTTTGACAGTTTAAATGGATTTGGAACCAAGGGATGTCTTAATTGATGATTCCCCAAGATGTCGGGATGGGCGGTGAACATCTAGGTAGCTTTTAGAACCCATTAATTATCAGGACAGTGATATATCAGCAACTGAATGAATAATGTAGAGATCAACATGGCTTATTTAAATTTAGCTTAACCTTTTCTTCCATGGGAGAGCGAAATAAGAATAATTGCCTCAATTAAATTTTAATCTTGGATATGTTGATCTGTAACTGGTTTGCCACTGACTAGGTTTCCCTTTCCCATATAGATGAGGCAAGGCATATAAACTTGAAGTCTCCATATTAATATTGACTGTAATATGCCCAAAAATTTTGCAAGGTAGACATTTATGTGTAGCAGTACACATATCAGCTAACCCAAGGGTATTAGTTTTGTGCTCCTATTTTCCAAAGTATCATGTGCATGGAATGGAGAGCATAATGTATTTTCAATACATCACATCAACAACACCCTCAAAAGAGAAAAAATGGGGAAAGAAGTCTCTTTATCTGAAAATTATTTTCATTCAGGTCTCTGCTGCACATGGTAAAGAGATAGTAGATGACTTTACTTGAAGTATAACAGAAATTAATATAAAAAATGCAAATGTTGCAATTGACTGGAAGTAAGGGGTATTTCCTGAGGTTGCTTGAATTGTCAAGAAGCAGATTCCTTTGTGGTCAGCCAGCTGTCTGTAAGCATTAAAATTTCTTGCTTATTATTTCATCCAAGTGTAAAAATGAAAACAGACTTCACAGTTTGCATATAATTATTTAATTATTTTTTTCTTTTTAAAAGCTGTTGAACAACTCAGGGGCTGAAAGCTTTTATGCTGTGAGTGATGCTGCATACTCAGTATTGCCAGCACTGAGGTCCCTGAACAAGAAATACCTTTGGGCTGGGAGAGGCTCTGCTGTGCCTTATCCTATTCTACTGTATTAGCAGGACTAAAGGCAAGTCTTTTACTGAAGCTATAGATGAATAAAAGCTAGAAAGTATATGCATGAGATCTAGCCAAGATTTTAGGACTCAACTGGCAATTGAAAGATAAATTCTGAGATGACAGAGCTGGAGACTGGTAGCAAGTCACTTGGTTGTGTTGTGCACTGGTTGAGCCAGTGGAAGAGGAAAGAGAAATAGGTTTCAAAAGAGGTAGGGGACTACAAATTCTTCAGAGTATCAAAGGAGTTGTTTTGCTCATCATTTCATAAACAGGAGAATTGAAGCATGGCTCACCAAAGAATTCTGCATTCAAAACAGTTTGATTGAAAACTTCACATCTGCTCCTGTTTAGGTGCCAGCCTGTGTTTCCAAAATGAGGATGCCTCTGGGTGCAGGCTTGTTGCATGGAGAAAGAGGTGCCTGGAAGAAAGCATTTAATGCATAGATCTTGAAGCTGGGGTGCAAGCATGTCACTTCCTAGACATGCAGCATCTCAATTATTTTGTGCCGAACACAAAACCCCACTCGAATATGAAGGGGAAATAAAAATTTGGTGTTGACAGAAACATTTGGAATGCATGTCTTCATACACTTTATCAGAATACAGTACTACAACTGTACCTCTAATTGCTCTTCTAATATAGAATCATTTACTCTTCTGGGGTTTTATTGCATCAACCAGCCTTTAGGAGTTACATCCTCCCTTTGAGGAAGCCACAGCTTATTAGCATCAATAGCACAGGGAATGCAAGGCATAAGACGGATAGGTAAAAGTATTTAGACTGGGTAGAGATGAGCCTTTATGGTATCTCACTTCATCAATCTCTAGTCTTGGCTGGGACTGCAAAGGTGACCAGAAAGTTGCTTATAAAGGCTTGGCTGAAGACATAACTAGAATAAAAACATAAAGGTTTTTTTTCCTTAGACTTCTGCCTTAAAAATATGGTTATACTGTCACCCAAAGAACATTCTCTCACTTTTCAAAGGTATTGGGTAATTCTGTTCAAAGACCGTTAAAGAAAAAGTACTGTAGGAGAAGGAGGGAAACATGAGAAGGAAGAAAGCAGACCTAAGTGGAAATTATAAAACAAGCATTATTATGTAATGCCAGTAACAGATTTTCACCATAATTAAGATGGATTACTTTAATAATCCTTAAGGGCTTGATTCAGAACTGCATTACAAACCATTTATGTGGTTTTTCCTCTGTGAGGAAATTGCAGGTGTTTAGTTTAAATAAGAGAAGGCTAAATTCAGAGTTTTTATATTTCTTTAAACAGCCTCCTTCAGTTTGGAGAGATTAGTGACTGCCTCCGATTTATGTGCTGAGGAGGATGCCTGAGCCTTGATAGAGCTCTTGGAAAGTAATTACCTTTTGCAGATTTTAGACCTGAACATACAGGGCATGGCAATTTGGCTAGGGGAAAAAAAAAACCCAGAAAACTTTTGTGCACAGAGAGCTGCTGTTTGGATTAATGAACTGCAGAACTAACTTTCTTCCCTCCACAGATGTCACATGTGCCTTTAAAATATACTTGCTTCCTTTGAAAACACACAAGTGTTGGAAGATACTGTGCTTCATAAGTGAGACCATGACTATCTGGGAAACCAGAAGGCAGTGTTTCCATTTTCACAAGAACATCTTTATGTGAGAATGAGAAAAATGATAAAGAATGCTACAACTCAGAAGAAATATTTAATGTTAGGGTATTTTAGTGTAATGTTATAATCTTTTGAACTTTTGTCTTAGTTTTATCTGAGCTCACAAGTATTAAAAATATAATATATCTTTGATTTTTTTGTGAGTGGGAGATGGTGGGATATCACCCCCCTTTTCCAAATATTTGGAATCAGAATAATTTCAGAGCCTAAGGACAAAGATTTCCCTAGTGAATATAGACCTTATGAATGTGAAAGATAACATCTCTTTCTCAGCCAGGAAATGAATCCAGGTTATGTCACAGACAAGCTTCTCTGGGGTTTGCTCTATCTTGCTGTGGGCAGTATAGAGCAAACACCTCCTGCAGTATCCCCCCTGCGAAGAATCTGAGGAGAAAACCCTGTTCTTGGAAAAGATGATGAGTACCAGCTCATTGATCTGGAGTAGCAAAGACCATCTGTGGACCATCTGTTCTGCAGGGGTTGAAAAATCAGGCTGGGATTTGGCAGATGCCAAAATGCCCACAATGCGGACTGAAACTACGCAAAGCAGAACTATGGGGGAGCCATGACCAACTCCATGCCTTGTGGGGGCCAGCCCCTAGGGATCTGGCTGGATGGTTTTCCCAGCAAAGCCCAGGATGGAAACCTGATAACAGATGCAAGAATATCTTCGTCTCTGTTTCCTTTTGCTTTTCTTGTTACTTAATAGTAGTGCTGCATTACAAGGTTTTAGTGAAATCCTTTGTGCTTCACTGTCTCTCTTGTTGGAGAGGTTGTGTGGGGAGAAGAATCAGAGCATTGTTTGTCAATCTTGAGCTTTCTTTTCCTGGAATATTCACTGCTAGGGAGCACAATGAAATCTTCATTTAGTAGGATCTGACCAAGTCTGACAAAACAGAATTGATCATTCTCACATAGGTATATTTATTGCTTTTGCTATTTACCAGATCATTATTTTCCTCCTAGTTGGCCAGAGCATGCTACAGACATATTTTGATTCCTAACTATTGAGGTCAGTGACAGTTAGGAGGCCAAATATTTTTATGGATCTGATCCAAACTGTATAGAGAGAATATATCTTCTTAATAACTTGCCTTTGTGATGTGTTTAATTCTTTAAAAAACTGCCCTATCATTTTATTAGTTCTGCAGGAGCTCTGTGCCTCATTTTTTTGAAAGGTTTGATGTTGATGCTCAAGAGCAACAAGTAGCTGCATTGTGTATGCAGAGAACTGACTTACAGGGGGAGTGTGCGGTGGGTTGACCACTGAATTTAACTCCCCTTAAACCATTTCAGTACCAAATCCAACCCCCCCAGCCCAGCTTACTGCACTGCAGACCCATGGCCACTCCAAGCATCTGAGCAGCTGTTGGGGGTCAAAGCCTGCAGGGTTTGTCTTCAGTAGTGGGGGTAGCAGGAGTGAGTAAGAACAGAGTGAGTTTGTGTAGCAATTACACTGAATGTTATTCAAGCATTTATTAATAAGTGGCTTCCTCCATCAACTTGTCTTTCATTCGTTTTTAATGTTCTCCCCTTGAATCCAATTAAACTGTTTTCATCTCTAACATCCTGACTTTCACAGCCTGATAGCACATTCCTAGAGGAACTACACATTTGTTTTGAGCTTACCTCCTTCTAGTTTAATTTGAATCTCTGTAATTCTTGCACTAGAATATAGATGCCTTCCTCTGATACATCTATTCAACATCCATCAAAGTGTCGTATAAGACTTTTTGAGTTGTAGAATTCAGCTGATCAGCAGAGTCAATAGCTCCTGATGGGCCTCTTCTCCCTGAATTTGCCTAATTTCTTTCTGAATCTATTTACATCTTCACCTCAAAGAGATTCACACACAAATACGTCTGACTGAGAAAGCCCTTTTTTCTCTTTGCTCTGAACCTACTGCCTGATCATTTCCTTGGTTGTCATGTGCTGGGAAATACCAAATACATAACTTGCTATTTGTCTTGTCTGTGCCACTTGTGATTTTATAGAACTCTGCTGCATTCTCCTGAGTCATCTTTTCCCAGGCTGAAGAGACAGATTATTAATTTTGCTTTCTGAAGAAGCTATTTCAATCCACGGGGTATCTGTGTACCTCCACTCTTCTTCTTTGTTTCTTCTCTGTGACCCTTTCAAACAGGTGACTGAAATTGCACATGGTCTCCAGGAGATGAACAGAGAACTAATGCATTCACATCATTAATTACTGTCTCTAATGTCACAGGGCACAAAACAAGTGTAAAAGGGTTAGGGGTCAAGACCTGATAGCACTGGAGGTGCATTGATTTCATAATGTCACTAAATTTCATATGTATGCATGCTTCTTAGATATATGTATGCCTTTCCTTTTCCTTTTGCATGCTGTTTTCATGCTGTTTTCTTAATTTAAGATAAAAATATGTATACTATCCCTTATATTTTCCTGAACAGTTGAAGTTTTAAAATTATGTTTCCATTTACTGTGGCCAAGGAAGTTCAAGAGATCACAAGGAATTTAGATGCCTGATTCAAAGGCACTTCAGTCTTTGGAAAAGTCAATTCTTGATGATTTGGTAAACTGAAAATGGGATCTGATGCAATTCCTTTCCATGACTGAGCTACACCCTAGTCCAATAATAAAGTTATCACCTTTCCATCACATGAAGATCACATCTCCATGATCTTCAGTTTGTTTTCCAACAGATGATTATTCAAATTAAAAAATCAGAATAAATTCTCCTTGACATGCAGTCTCTTTTCATTCTTATTTGTGTTGTCTTTAAGGAGAGAAACTCAAGTGCACAATCCCTTCAACTTGGGGGTATACTTAAAACTTGGACACACATGGTGCAATGTCCACAACTTGCTATTCTCCTCGAGGTCCACAGACTCAAGGCCCCAGTGAGAGGAGCCTGTGATTTACCCAGTGAATTATCATGACAAATCTGAAGCCTTATGAATAATACATAGGAAGGAACAGGGATATCTGTTGCCATTTCTGTGCATGCTACTAATAACCTGTAAAGCCTCTCCTCTGGGAATGCTGTTCTGAAAGAGCATGGGGCTAAGGTTGCAGAGCATCTTGCTTGGCATGTAGAATTGCTGTTTATAATGCAGATTGAATTTGCCAGCACACACACATACACACACACACAAAGAAAAGATGGGAACAGGCAGCAGATCTCTTATTGCTGAGAAGCGGAAACAGCCTTTGTGCTAGGAGGTAGACAGAGAAATGATGGTCCTGTAATATGCTTTTTGGCAAATAATCATTTAGGAGACATTAGAGAAATAAGTACAGTATGAAAAAGAAGTGACATTTTTTTTGCCCTAAAGGGGATGCCTCTTATTTAGCAATGCTCTTGAATAAAAGATGAGCCACACAGAGATTTTTTTTTTTGTACTTCTGTATTTTTATTAAGATGTTTAGGGTTTACAGCTTAATAAATTGCCCAAAGAAGAAAAAATAATCTGGGGATGGTGTTGTTTTTATCCAATTTGAATTTATTTAACATGTAGCATGCAAAATCTGTTTTCAGAAAATGGGTTTTAATTTAAAAAGCCTTCTGGGCTGTCAGTTATTCTGCCCCAAACAACCCACAGCTGATATACTGCTCTCTGGTAAGTTCTTCTCCATCTTCTCCTCTTTTTGGTGAAAATTGACTCAATTTCAAACCTACCTGGAGCTTGTGTAAGACAAAGAAACAGATTTGATCATGAAAACTTAGTTAATCTTTGTACCTATTGAATACAAAATTGACTGAGGTGGGTACCACACAGCCCCCTGGTGGTTCAGCACCCTGATCAAGCTGGATGTGCCTGAAACCAATACACAGCAAATGGACAAAAAACATGTCTCATACAAAAATGGAGATGGTCTTGCAGCTATTCTGCACTTAAAACCACTTTATACTCCCTGCCCATTTAAACAAATGTAGAAGAAATAAATTGCTGCAAACCCCCTTAACATCAAAAGAAAGGTCTTTGGCAAGCCTGCGTGTAGATCACAAAGCCAGGAAAGTAGAAATGAGTTCCCAATAGGCAATGGAAAGTTTTTATTAATTTCCAAAGCCATGACATGACACATGTCTGTCCAGGACAGGCTTTCCCATACTTGGAAAAGGGAAAGATGACTTGTGGGCAGATTTTCTTGGTAGAAGAGAAGCTATCATTATGCTTGAAGAAACCCTTGCAAGACTAAAATGCCAAAATAGCCATTTTAACATTTCCTTTACACAGAGACATTTATGCTGCTCCAGAACAGGTGGGCACAAAATAAGATTTCATCTTCTGCTACAACCTCTTTTCTAATAGCTTTCAGCCTCCTCCCGTATTCTTGACCACTTGTCACTTGCAAGACAAGAATCCTAATTGCTTTGCCACAATTTCTCTTTCATAACACTTTCAGTTTTTCTTCTTTTCCCATTGTGTGCCATTTTGCTTGAGCACTTGACCAAGTTCCATTCTAGCTGTTTGCTGACAGCACTGCTCAGATATCCTGCATATGTGTGTGTTTATGTATGGGAATTATCAAAATAAGAGAGCTAAAAAGCATTAGCTAATCCCATTCATTTCCCCTATAAATGCACAGAAATTAGCTTTAGTATGAAAGGATGTTTCAAGCTGGAAAGGATCTCAGTAGGTCATCCAACTCAACTTTCTGCTTAGAGCAGGGTCTGCTGTAATGTCACAAAGCTTTCTTGTCATGCAGCAAATTTCATTGTGCTGGTTTCTGGGTCTATAGGATGAATTCAAGAATAAGAGACTCCTGGATGCCCTCTCATGGTACCCCATGACTTCCAGCCATGCACTGCTCCAGAACATCTGCAGTCTCTGTGCCATTGTACCGCAGAGCTCACAGATGCTGGATATTAAGACTGAACTTTTCAATGTCTCTGAAAGACACCACGAAAAGTAGTACTCACTCAGCCCTTCTGTGCTCAGAAAGATTTAATTATGTGAGAATTTGAACTTTGCCAGAACAAACACAAAGGAAAACCTTCAGACAATTCCAGCATCCCTTTGTGTTGTTTCATAGGGAAGAGAGCAAAATTGCCAAACCTTTGACATCAAGTGTCCTGACAAAGCCTATGAGCATAATTAGCCCAAGCAAACTTGTGGGAGACACACATTACTTCCCACTATATGTGGACAAGTTCGTGATCAGATTATATCAAAATTATAAGTGGACTCATCCCAATATCCACATCTCTGCCTTTTCACCAACACCAGCTGCTGAGAATAACTTAATTCTATTTGCAGACTAATCACCAGGATGTTTACTATGGGAGGGGAGTATTTTTAAATATCTAGAGTGTAAATTTATCAAAGACACTCATAAGTCCAAAACCAGAATCTGCTCACACTCAGGTTGAACAGACAGGGTCAGATGCATTAAAGGTATTAGAAGGATTAAATGTGCTAACACAGAGAGTTTTATTGAGACAGATGAATATTATTAAGCTTGGTGATCGTACATGTCATTTTGGGAGAGAGGATAGTAGAAATGGAAACAAACATCATTAACAGCAACTAGAAGAACAGTTTCAACTGCATACATAAATATTTCAGTCCTCGCTCTTTCTCTGGGCAGTCCTTGGAGAAATGCTAGAGAAAAAATAATAACAAAAAGAGCATTCACTCTGAAGGTATTCAACTGTAAAAATGAATACAAGGTTAGGGAATGTAGGGAGAAATAAGAGTGAAGGGCCAAGCTATGAACACTACGAAAGCAGAGTAGTGTTTGTGACATTTTTACCAGCATGAACTAGAATCTGGGTCTGCCATATTAATGCTGAGTTTTTGGAACAACAACGTGTAGATGAGTTTTGTTATTTCTGTTTGAATTTCGATGACTGGAAACATGCTTGCAATTATATCTGGACCTCTGACTTTAGTGAGTGACTGGGAACAAACCTCTGAGGATGTGAATTCCATAGGTAATTGCCCAGAGGCCTCCTCATTGTGGCTTTTGCCTCTGAGAAGCATCAAGCAGCTCTTTAAAGTGAATGAAAATGCAACGTGGAAAGTTTGTGTTTGGTATCAACACGAGAAAAAACACACTGATAGGATTTGCATGGCCTGTGTCACGCCATAACACAGCATTGCTTGCACCCAAATCCTGTCTCCCCTCAAGGTACCATGCCATTGTTCTTTCCAGAACTAGTAATGGAGATATCTTGCAATAGTCTCCTTGATGTGTCACTTTAAAGTCACTGCTTTATAACTGTTTCAAAGCTTGAAAAGAAGGGTTGTCTTTGCTATAGTGAAATGCAAATCAGCTTTCCCAGGTTTATATCCACAGCACCACTGCCTTTGAAAGTAGCAATAAACTGTTTCCTAAGAAGAACCACCTTCTCTCTTCCCTGTCATGGATGAATATCACTTCAGCGTGATGCCGCTCTATCTGTAGAGTCAAAGCTGGCAGGTAATTCATCATCCTGCACCAAGCTGACTCATTAGAAACCCAGGAAACCAGATATTAACTAGCTCCTTTAATATGTTTCCCTTTATTCTCATTTCACAAAGTTTCTTGTGCCTCTGTTTTGTCCTCTGTTGCTAAATTGCAATTATCATGAAACTTTGATCTCTTCACCTGTAGATGGCCCACTCATCCATCACCACACTGATTTTTTTAAACACTAAAAATCCAAGACTTTCTGCAGGTTTAAAAATACATTTAATGCTAGCTCTTGCCTGTAAAATAACCATGCAGACTGTATAAAAGGAGAGGCAAGGACGCAGGGCTTTACCAACTGAAAACAGTAAAAGATAATTTGTGACTTAAAAATCGGATTTCATTTAAAGAAGAAATGTGTGTTTGTAATTTTTAAAAATTCCTTTCGTTTTCTAGATTTTATTTTTCATCTCTCTTTCTTTCTCTTTCTGATAAGGAGAAGTGACTTGATGGCCAGAAATGAGGGTTTTACAGAAAATGCCAAAAATCACAAATAACCTCTACCATGGACTGCTAGAATCTCTAGTTTTAAATTGGAGATGCTACCAAACAATTTCTATAATTTTGTCCTGATTATCTGGAGCATGTGTAATCTTTCTAGAGCTTTCAGCTGGATTTACTGTGTGTAAACTGAATAATTAAGACAGCATGAATACCATATTTCTATTCAGCATCTCCCAACAGTGTGATTACAGATCACACTGATTACAGATCCAGGGTAGAGCTGATTTGCAAAATTATTATGAAACTGCCTGGACTTTTCTGAATGTGGATCAGATCTATTAAAATTTGTTCTGGCTGGATATACAGAAATTCCAGAAATAAAAAAAAGAAGAAATTATCCACAAATTTCTTGTGCTCATTTCTACACAGAAAGAATAGAACTTCCCTCGAGTAATGGCTGCTTTTCCCTCAATATAAGGCTCAACAATTCTATTTCAAGACTACATTCATTTTTCAGAACTCATTTTTACCTGCAGTGAGTTATGCTTGAATCTACATCTTAAGAAAGATTTAGTTTTAAAAAGAAGGGCAACACAAAAACCCAGTGATGAATTCTTCTCTTCCCAAATAATTAAATGAACAGAGGCCACATTTCTATCCTTATGAGAGATTTTAAAATTTATTTTTTCCTTCATGTTTTATACTTTTTAACTAAAACTTAATTTTTGCATCAGCAATACCCAATGATATTTCTTTGAAATTTTAATCAAACATGGGGGCTGATTCTCATTCACATTCCACCATCTCAAGGGGCAAAAAGGAGGCATTTCAGAAATTACCATATTTATGACACATTGCTAATGAGTGTGAGATGCCACCTTCTGTCAGTTCTCTTCAGCTCTATGCTCTGCCTTGGCCATTTCTAAACTATTCCATGGGATTAGTCCTGCATTGCCACAATGCCAGCACCACCAGATTAATGGAATCATAGGATCATAGAATATCCTGAGTTGGAAGGGACCCATGTATTCCTTCTTTGAGGTTCCTTGGGATCTCAGGCATTTGGAAACTCAGAATTTCCAACTGAAAATATTTTGTACCTGAATATGATATACAGAACTTTCATATTTGGTCAGGAGAGTGGGGAAATACAATAAGAACACAAAATATTTCATGCAAGTGTATTAAAACCTGTACCCAAAGTTGTGCATTGGTTATTGATGTGGGAAATCAAGCCCTTCTGCACTTCAGAAAGCCCACAGGATCTAGAGGGGACTTATCTGACCCGAGCAAGACGCAGACAGTTCTTATTGTCAGACAGAAGCCACAGCACTGATCCTGGTCGGAGTTCGAAGGCAGCGTGCCTGGGAGGGAGTACCTTTAAAGTAACTCTCTACAGAGATCTAATAAGGGCCCCATGAAGTTCTAAGCATTCCCCCTCCCTTTAAAGCTCCTAAAACTGAACAGTTCATTGTATTTTTAGAGGTAGGGTACCTTTGTGAAGGCTGTAGTGCCATGGCTGCTGACCTCTGTCTACAGACAAGTCATGGTTGTGCCAATCCCCCTGGCTCTGGATGCTTCTTCCTGCTTCAGTTATCATGGATACTCCTGTGACTGGGCTGTTACCAGTCCAAAATACTTTTTTCCTTGTTAGTTTCTATCAGGTCCTTTAACCTTCCCACTGCACAGTCACAGTTCCAGTGGAAGTACAGGGCTGGGGACTGTGCACCCAGAGATGGAGCACAAGGTTTGTCCAGATTTTCCAGTCTTCTCATTACACTGCTGAGTTTGGAGCCAGCCTAGCACTTCTGTCTCCACAGCCCAGAGTGCTGACACTGTATTCAGGCCTGGAAAGACACATGGAATCAGAAAGGGACCTGGAGAGGATTGGTTCAGGTCCAGAAGTTGCCTGCAAACGTCAACAAAAGCCCACTGTACTTCTTTGGTGATAATGTCTGACAGAATCACATACCAGAGGGGACAACAAAAATTATACTTTGCTTGTAAATGCAGTTAATAACTATTAGCCTTTTGAAAATACCAATATGTACAAGAACAAGCCAGTAGGGTTTGTTTTTTTTTTTTTTTTTGTTTTAAGGCAGATATTGTAATGCACCCACCATCAGCCCTACTATTTAGGCCATTTTTGCTAAGCTGTACTCTCTGCACAATAATACCACTTTGTGCTTCATGACTTTCGGCAGATTCATGCAGCAAGGGCTGTAATAAGGTGTGAAATAAAGATTTAGTAGCACAGCATTGCAAATGCAGTCTAGCAAAGGAGTTCATTACACTTCCATTAAGACTGCAGACTTAACATTAAAAACAGCCAAGAAACACAAAAAACCATAAGGTGTTAACATTCCTGCAGCAGCATTAAGTCAGACACATTGTACAACCAACAAGCTCTGTTCCCTGCTCTGGGCCAGACTGTACAACTTCCAATTTTACCACATTTGTCTGATCATAGTCATCCCAAGGTCCCAGGAACCATGAGCCCACAGGATTAGGAGCTCTGCCTAAGTGAAAGAGCCTTTGTTTACTTTCATGAACACCATTCACCTTGAACAGTCCCCCAGCGCACAGCACAACTGGGAGGTGTCAAGCAGAAGGAACTTAATCAGGTCAAACATTTCAATTTGTATCAGAAATTTGTTTAAACAGGAAAGAGCTGTTCATGAATCTATGAGGGCAACCTCTTTGCTCCCATCAGCTCTTGCTACCTTATTCATTTCTAAGTGTTTTCAGTCTTGACCTCCAACAGAATTGGAAAGGAAATGTTTTCAGGGAGCCAAGATTTTATTTTCCACACAAGCATCTTGATTTGTCTGAAGCTGGTAGGGGCTTTTGATAATTACTCCCCCTTGAAATATTTTAGAGAAAATGTTTTGAGATAGTGAAAGTATTTCATTGTGCATTTTCTGAGACGATACACATTTTCAGAACCAAAATGCTGGAATGTAATCAGCTTCAGATGTTGATTTAGAGCTATGAGAGGCTTTAATGCCTCTCTTCCTTGAGGAGGTTGCTGGCACCAGACACATGGACTCTGCCCCTCTCTTGCTGCTGCCTGTCCCTTCCCATCCCTCAGGGTTGCCCGAGCCCAGCACAGTGGAGCAGAGTGGTCAGAAGCAGTGGTAAGATGCAGACGATCTCAGTTTTGGGGCTTTGTCCATCCTTGTTTTCCATTGTCTTGGGCTCAGGGAAGGGGAGAGCACTGCAGGGAACAGCCACCATCTTGTCTTTGTCCCATTGCCAACATGGAATGAAGTTGAGGTCGTGAACATCTTTTGTTTGTAAAGCACCTTTTATTTATATACTTTTATTATTAATTTTGCTGCTGTCCATTTATGTATCTTATTCCATTGCTGTTTTCTGTCACTAAACAACCTTTACCTACGTGTTCTGCCTTTGTCCCTGTCTTACCAGAGGGGTTCTGGGGAAGGGGAGTGGCTTATTTGGAATTTAGCTGCTGTTAAACCACCACAGTGTCAATTTTAAAAATAGCTGAAAATGTTGCTGTGATAAGCTGTGCATCACTACTTCTGTGTTTCATTCTCCAGTCTGTGTTTCTGTCTTTCTTTGCCATACTATAAATCCTAAAGAGGAGGCCATTTAAATGTTCAACTAAATGTCTAACCGTAGTCATCACATTTAAAGAGTTTATTCACTTAAGTGACAAACTTTTCAATATCAATCTGCCCTTTTTGTCCTTATATATGACTTCTCATAGGACAAATAAGAAAAGTTATCCCCAAATTTTGGAGACTAAAAGTATTTGCAGCAATGCTTCTCACTGAGGAAAGCATGGGCAAGCTGCCCAGGAGAACTTAGCTGATTTTTGGTTTTGTCACAATCCTCTTGTCTTTGGGCAAGTTCTTTGACCCCTGTTTTCCACTCTTTTAGGAAGGAGACACAGCTTTTGGGCTGGCTATTGAGGTTTTAGATCTCCTGCCCAGAAATTGGGTAGGTATTATGGCCTTAGTTCTTGATATTAAGGGGCTAGGGGTGTCTATATTCCATCTGGATATAAGCCACAACCACAAATATTGCCTGTTAAGAGAATTGGCAAGGAAATATGTGCAATCTTCACTCTCTGAAGTGAAAGCTGCCAGACTGAGGCAATAGAGATTTAATGTATTCAAACATTGCAGTGCTGTGTGTAAGTGGATATGATTTAAGGTAATGCATTTTAACACAGCATTATACACTTGCCAGAGTGATTTTATGTAAAGTTATAGTCCTGCTTTTAAATGACAGTACATCAAGACACATCTTGAATTAACTTGACCGAAAGCTTTTTGTGATAAATAGCTGGTGCAGTGGTACAGGATACAACTGACCCAGGCTCTGCAGGGACAACATGCCTGCTGGATTTTGGGGGATTACTCTGGGCTGGTGAAGATGATGCCTTGAGCCATGAGTAATGTTTTCGCCTGAACATTGGTTCTTTGTGCACATATGCACAAGAAGGGAGAAATTATTCACCTTCCCTGCTCCATTGGTGGTGCTTTGAGGTGTGCTGGGCTGCAGGAGGGGGGGCTGTGTAAGCAGGGCCAGGGGAAGGCAGCTGCCCTCTGTGGTATCAGTTGCCCCAGAAATGTCAGATAAGTGGAATACAGACTTCTGGGAAGCTCATCCTCAAATCAGTGCCGAACTCATGACCTTCTGAGCCATGGAAGATGAATTTGACAGGAAAGCAATTAAGAGTCTGAAGAATCTCCTGACTGGCAGTGCTGGCTGCTCAGCTTGAGCTGCTCTAAAGGAGCCCCATTTTAGGGGAAGCTTCCCCTGCAGTGCAGCTTGTCCAGAGTGCTCCCTCTAGGTACACTAAATGGGGAACACTTTTCCAGTAGCATCAGGACTGGGATGCTGGCATCCTGGTGCCAGCTACAGAAGTCTGCTTTTTGCAGAGAGCATGAAAACCATCAGCAAAACCAAATTAACAGTATTCACAGCTTGCATCCAAATTCAATGGTATATTAATTATGACCAAAAGTACAAATGCAAAAAACATCTCCTTTGGAAAAAGAGAATTATCTGTCCAAATAACATTATGAATTATCAGTTTATCAGCAGCTTGACATAAAACACATAATTATATCAGTGAATCATTTAATAATTAGAGTACGAGTTAATTGACATTATTCACCAGCTGAATAAAATCTCCATGAGGCAAACAATGGCACCCACTGGGGTAGAAGTAATTTTGACACCGTTCTTCAATTAATAAAGTAAAATATATAAACCAAACATAATTACAGTGGTCGGCAGGAGTGTGTGTGATTGTAGGGAGGAATAGGAGTTTCAACAAACTCAGGGCAGTAAATTATCAAAATTTAATTATTTCTCCAAGTACTCATGTTCTCAGAAAAACTATACTCTGACAGAAGACAGGAAAAGAAAGGAGAGAATAAAAATTGGAATAGAATAGCAATAACAGTACCACTGACTTATTCTGAGCAAATCTGTGGAGAAATTAATGCCAGGTATTTATGGGATTTCCATAGGGACAAAAAGAATTTATTTGTGATCAAAAAGAGAGTGAGACAACAAGCAAAATATCCTCATAGTTGCTTTGTAGAGACTTTTTGTTTTTTAACTGCTGCTGTTGTACCACATTGTCTGGATGGGGAGTTTGAGCACTGAACTACTTCTCAAACTGATGGTATTGGAACAATTATTCTGAAATCATGAATGAGTTGTTCCATGCCTCTCAGCACTATCAGATAGGAAGGTTTCTTAAAACTGAATACTTAGAGAATTCTTTCCCTTTTGAGTCTTGAAATTGCTTTCATATTACAGTTGCCAGATTTTTTTTTCTTCATTTGGTCTAGAAGAGCACTTTAAAAAACAACAACGAATGTCCCAAATAGTCATGGTACTCCAAGAGCTGGGATAAAGAAGCAAGCTGCACATGTTGCCAGGGTGGCAGTAGCTGCACGGGCTGCAGACAAAGTGCACCAGGAGGAAGTGTTCCTCCAGCTCACCTCTGTGTCACATCTAATTCTTTGCATCCCCATTGCCTTTGGTTTTAATTGACACTGAGTAATGACACAGCTGAACTGGATATTCAGAAAATATTATAGGAGCATATGGTTTATTTGCTTTCCATTGCTTACACACCTTTCTGGACAGGCAGCAAACAGATTAAGATTGATTTGATTTCTCTCTCAGTATTTAACATGAGAACGAGGTAACTCCCATGTCTGTAATCATTGTGAGAAGGAGGAAACCATAGAGAACCCATTTGGACTCATTGTAGTCCTACAGAGGAGTCTGTCATTTATGCTGGTGGAAGAATACGGCCAGACTGCTTATCACATTCAGCCAAGTGCCAGGTTATGGGGACTGAGCCCAAGCACGAGGATATGGATATGATGAAACCTCACCAACAGCAGTTTGGAAAGGTAAGACTTGTATGTCCATCAGTAACCTGGGGTTTTGTTGTACCCCCTTTGCTAAACTGTAGGCAACTCTATTTTAACTCCTCCTTCTACTGTTTATAATTTGAACTACTATCCCAGTCCAGACTGGGACTCATTGTGAAAGAAGCTGTACAGACAGAGGGTGAGAGATAACACAGTGAGACAAAGCAGGTGAGAGAAGCACCTGCTTTTGAAATTACCCACCTGGGATACTCTGCCATGGTTCTCAGGCCAGGACACGCTTCTGTCCTGTTCAAGGTATGTTCAGATACTTAAACATTGTGAGTGAAAGTAGAAGAATCCATCATTATTAATTGAACTGTTCCTGGAAAATCTGCTGCTTTTTCTCTGCCTTGTGTAAAGAAATAGAAGGAATAGGAAGGAAAGAGACTATAGCAACAGAAGTTACAGAGGCTGGGTTCAATTAGACCATTTTCTGATATTTTAGGTAAGAGAGATAAATGTGAAATATAGACAGAATATTAATAATCTAATATTTGCCTCAACGTTTAAATCAGAGTACTAAAAACTAGATGGGTCAATGTGTTTCAGGAAATAAGTTTCCTAATAAAAATCCTCAGCAGACTCTGTGCAGAGATAATGGTTCATGTCCAGCTGTAAGAACTGGAAGCCAATGAACCACAGGTGCTTGCTGGCTAGGAGCTCTGAAATCACCCATTCCTCAGGTGGAACTTATGTTCTGGGTATCACCTCTAATAACAATGGTGTTAACACCAGTGACTAATTAACAGCCAATTTAAGAGTATCTAAATAAGTTGTCATTGGAAGTTATCTTTATTTTGTGATGACACTGAAGATTTAAAGAACAGTTTAAATGAGGGGGGTTGCTTACTCTTAAATGAGACAGGACAGCAGTAGAGATGCTACAACAAGTAGGTGGAGCTGTGGGTTAGGTTGCCTTGGCTCACTCAAAGAACTGGACCAAATTATGAATAAACAGGCTAGGAGAGAGTAGTCTAGCTTGAAGTATTGTACTCTGAATGATAAAAGTCTGGAAAACCATACTGGGAGAGCTGCCCTCTGTAGCTAATTAAAAGAGTCTGTTAGGAAGGATCTCAAAGCTGTTGCCATGAAATTATTCACCATACTTTGTAGTTTGTTGAGGGAATAAAAATATGGCTTTGGATAATTTTGAATGAGGAAAGACTGCAAAAGTCCAGCAGAACCAAGACAGAGACCTAATTTGGAAAAGGAAATATCATGCAAGTCAACAAAGTGGGAGCAATGTGCCCTGCCTCGTAGGAATAATTTACAGTGTAAATATAGAGAAGAAATGTGAGCCAGGTAGTATTTTAGGGAGGAGAACAGTGGGAGTAGGATAACAAATCAAGTAGTTTCAGACCATGAAAATAATGCAGATCTCATTCCAGGATATAGACTAGGAAGATTTCTTACAATCTGTTTGAGATAATCATTCTTAGGACTCAGTAAAGGCTTTCTGGGGTGCCAGAATGTGAGTCTTATCACTGTATTTCAGGAGGTGCAGATGTTGAGAGCCTAGAAAAAGCTGAAGACTTGAAGGCTGCTGCCAAGAAAGTTGAAAGAAACTGAGTGTGAATTGCCTAGGGAAGAGATAGCCAAAGGCAGGCATCCATCTAGCAGTCAGCTTCAAGGCAGAAGGGAGAAAATTGCTCTCTTCATTCATTGTGAAAAAGAGTAGAAGTAATGGCCTTAAAGTATAGCACGAGGTGTCGTGTGTAGTGTTACATTAGACACTAAGAAAAACTTTGTAGCAAGGTAGTCGTTATGCCCTGAAAACAATTGTGTGGAAGGATGATGTTTTTTCCGTACTGAGGTCTCAAAGAACTGGGTAAACTCATGTGGGCTGATGGGCAGTAGGGAAATATTGGCAGAGTAGGGAGAGAATTTGAAGGTCTGTCATTAAAAGACGCTGTAATTGTTTGTATTCCATGTGCAGAAAATTAAAATCTCCCTGTTTGAGAACTGAATAAAGGCACATTCTTTTAGAGAAGAGCATCCAACAAGCTACCAAGCCTTCATCCAGCCATGTGTGATTTCTCCAGGACGGGGAACATATCAGCTCCTTGTCTATCTGAGAGATAATCAGTGTTTTCCCTAAAGAAACTCTTGTCTGTCATTCAAGTTTTGTGTTTAGAGGATGGTAATTAAGTGCTCTAATATGAAAAAGACTTTTATCTGGTCACTGCTAGCACTTGATTTGCACAGGCATTAACCTAGTCTGGCTTGGCCCATGAGCATGATCCACTTGTGTATGTAATAATAATCATGATAGTAATGAGAGTAAAATTAATAAAATGAGCAGTTATTTCTTGAGCTATATACATCTATTTAGAAATGCATATTGCACTTCATTAGAAATATTTGAGAAATTGGCTTTTCTTTTCCTTGTGGAATTCTGAATTAGTTTCCATTTCACAGTGATAAGCATGTCACTTTTAATTTTTTCTGTTTTCAATACTTTTCTCAATTCTTTCATATTTTTTTTCTACTTCAGGCTTAATTTTTTTACTTTGTTTTCCAAGGTCATCTTTTTTCCAGCTATTTCTTATGGAAAATTATCTTGAAAAATATTATGACTAAAAAGAGGCAAAAAAAGTGCCAAATAACAGGGAAAGACAAAAATGAGAACAATACATACCAAGGAAAGGTAAAAACCAGACAGGCTAAGGTAAATAAAGTGTTATGAGAGTCAATTAAATTAACTCATTACTAGGGAAAAATATGACTACTTCTATAATTTCTGGATATGAGTTCTCTTTTGTAAACTTGGTATTTAGAAGAACCCTAAACTGTTTCCTGTGGCACTGGAAAGTGTATTTTTTCAGGAGTGGAACTTAGCAGACTCCAACTGTTTGTTACTCTCCCCTGATTTAAGATCAGAAGTTACCACCAACTCAAAAATGCAAGACTACATAGGAAGCAAACTAAAATGTTAACTGGTGATGCAACACCTGACCTGCAAAAATACAAAACCAGAGGTCTCCTCACCTCCTCTCCCCTCTCACTGTTTTAAGTAATTAAAATCCACTTTCACTTTCCATCCCTCAAAACTCCTTACTCCAAACCAATAACCTGTTTTTACACCCCAGATGTAAAATTTTGCAGGTGCTTTTGTGCTTTCTTGAAGTCATAATGAACATCTGATATCTAGGACTATTTCTGCAGTTAATACCAATACCCGATATGCTATAAGAACTTTCATATCCATCTTACTTGGGTAGAAGACAAAGTAAGCTCAGGGGAAAGAAATCTTAATGTAGTAATATCTTGGGTAGTGGCAGAGTAAAGCAGTGAAAAATACCAGCAGAGCTAATGCTTCTTTGTGCAATTATTCCCACTTTCATAAGTTTGCCCCAGTGTGAAAGTTTTCTGCTTTAAAATGGGCTGGTAAAGATAATCCATTAATTCAACAGCACTGGGAAGTTAACATTTTTTCCCTTCATTAGCAAGTTCAAAATTGCATTTTATTTCCATTTTGATGAGATTTTTATGAGTTAGAAGAGAGGAAGTTGAACCCCAGGAGCTTAATGGACCTAGAAAGATTGCAGATACAGGATTGAATTCAATGAACTATGAGGAGTTTAGTAAATTAATTAAATTTAAGAAAATAATGATTTTTTTTTGTCTGCTGGATTAAACATGCTAAAATGTAATGAAAAGTTAATTTAATGCTAAAACTTTCCCCCCTAAATTTATTTTGCATTGATATTAAAGAACTTCAAAGCTTAAAAAGCAGAGAAGAAAGAGGGAGAAGACTTCTAGAAAAATGATTATTACATTATTTTCTGATTCCCTATTGTTTCCTGTAATCACTTTAGTCTGAGGGCTGTCCTTCAGAGTTGTGAATCGCATTCTCTGGGGTGTTGGCAGTGTTTCCCAGACCCACATGTTCCCTGTAGCCCTTTTTTTTATTGGGTTTTCTTGCAGGAATAGCTCAACTGTTGAGAAGTGGCTGTGTTCTCATGGAACATTCATAGCCCAGCATGTTCACATGTGTCTGTGATGCAAAGCCCTGAAGCAGCTCAGAGAGCCACAAGACTCTAGACCTAGTTTCTAGGGTCAGAAACTGTGGTTTCCCTTTTCAGGTGAAATGTAGAAGGGTTTAAATTCACCCATTAAGCTCTCTGTGTCCCACTGTAGGCTGGCTTGTAACATCTGGTGCAAGTTTCTTTTCTGCTTGGTTCCATCCAGCATCAGCCCTCTGCAGCATTTCTTACACTATATTGCAGAAAAATGGAAAAATCCAATCTTGAGGGCTGCCTTCCTGCATTTTTTTGGAGATAGAAACAAAAAGAAGGCAGCTCCCCCAAATAAACATTGAACTGCAGAATGAAGCTTATTGCCTAGACTGCTCGACCCACGCAAATGTGTGAACCAAACAGATCAGTGAACATGTAGGGTTAAGAGCTACTTTAATTCTGAGAAGCTCAGTACTTTTATTTCTCTTTTCCCTTTTCATACACAGTGTCAGACATTACAGAGCCAGCTTTTCCCATGTTAGGTGCCTGAGCTGTAATAAAGCAAGGAACTCAGATAATTCCAGAAATTGGTGGGAGGTGTATTAGTGGCACTGTGGAAACAGGCCCGAGAAACCCTGACAGAAAGAAAAGTAAAAAATGTAATTTTGAAAAAGCAGTATTAAGTCCCTTTCCCTTCCTGCTTTTCTTCCTCAAGGGAATCCTGTTGTAAGGAGTGACATTTCAGAAGTCTATCATTATTGATGATATGACAGATTCAGGTGCAGTCATTGGAGGAATATGATTTTATTCTGCATTAAAAAACAATGCATAAATTTTCTCTAAAATATCAATTGGCTTTGTCCTGTGATTAATGACCTGCCACTCAACAGCAGCTAACCAATCTCCAAGGCATGGCATCCAACAGAAAATTAATGAGTTGCTGAGAACGGATGTGACCAAAACCAGAGAAGAAACCTCCTAAAACCTATCAGCAGAGGTATGAGTTGAAATCAATTGTATGGTATGTTCAACTCTTACTGACAGTGTGCACTCAGCATTGCTCTTCAGTGGAGTTCAGCTAGGGAGATGGGCTCCAAGGTCATTTGATGTTGATGAAACCCTACAGAAACCACCTAGAAATTGCAGTATTTTTCCATGAATACCAGATACCGCTGGAGTCACAATGCTCAAGGGCTGTGAATTCATATGCCATGAGCTGCTGCCCACTGGTGGTGTGCCCAGGCTTTTTGAGTAGAAAAAAAATGGTTACTCAGTTTAAAATGTGTGCAAGAGATATGGAAGAAGATGGCAGTTCATGTAAAATAAATAATGCAAGATGTAAGGGGCTGATTATACATGTAGGAAAGGGGCATCATTTGACTTCATTGGATGTGGGATCCAGGATATCCGAATCTCTTTGTGCATTGCTGGCAATTGATGCACCACATCAAACTTAGTTCCTGCCATTCTTCAGGAGCAGTGAATACAGATTTGAATTTGCCTGTGGTTCAAAGCAACTGAGAGATACGAGGTTTCAGTCAGCAGGGTTCTGTAGCATCTCTTTATCTGTCTGATGCAAAAAGCCCCAACACCTCCAAAAGCAGCACTTTTTCAAGGCTTATCAAGTAATAATAGTTCAGAATATAATGTTTCCATTGAGGGGCTGGGAACCATGAACTATTCTCCAAAAGAGCATATTAAAACAAATTTTATAATATCTTATATTGAATCAGTACTTTAATTGCTGCAAAGAGCATTGAAGCACTGTGTGGCATTTGGAGAGTGATTCTGGACTCAGTTTATGAATTCTTTTTGATAGTGGGAACTCTCTGTAAGGGAATGCGGAGCATTCAGGTTTTTTTTCTTTTTTTTTTTTTTTTTTTCCATTTACCTTCTAATTGAGTCAAAACTAGAAAGGAGACTTTTACCTTGGTAGAACAGGGCTAGTACAAGGCTAGCTGTGAGGATGATAAACTTTGATAGCCATCCTTAAAATGAAGCCCGCTTGAAAACAAAACACTTCAGTTGAAGAGGAACCATTCTTTCAAGTCTAGATTCTTGGAGGATGCAGAAGAAATGAAACAATGAATCAGATACTGTGAGATTTTAATTGCTTGCTAAAATAAGGCTTATCAGGGAATGCAGTGGCTCTAGGGATTGGAGGTAAAAAGTGCTCTCTGACAAGCCATGCCTGTGGAGATTTGAGCAGAGAAGGTCAGCTGAAAGAACAGTCATATAGTTCTGTTCAGAATGGAGCACATTCCTTCATCCTTTGCAGGATCTAATGTAATATTCAGAATATGATCATGGCAAATGCATAAAAACACATATTCTGTCAAGAACTCTGTTTTCCTGTATTTGTGAAAGCAAAGAGGTCTTGAGGTACCCATATGCTTGCATTAATGCACCTCATTCAAACAGACCAACCCAGAATCTGTGTGAATTCAGTCTTGAAAAGGATTGCTTCTCATGTCTGGGGAATCAAACTGAGGCAACTTAACCATCAGGTCCCTTTTAAACAAAGGAGTAACAAGATCCTCAGCACATTAGTCCTACTATTATCTGCTCCCACAAAGGAGGTTTGAAGGCATTCCACAAAAAGAACTGGAGTGCTCCTTTTCTACAGTAATGCTGGCTTGGCTTCCTCAGTCTTTGCAAATTTAGCAGGTTTGTCTGTCTGGTGTGTAAGGACTCCCAAAGGGACTTCCCTCAGCTCAATATTACCACAAGCCATTTTCTTCTAATCAACAAATAGCCACATGATAAACTGCATTCATCCCAATTTGCATTTAACTTAAAAATGAGCTGGGGTGTGCACTTCACATATCACCTTAATTTACCCTCTCTTGCCTTCTGAACATTTACTAGCAATTGTGATATACTTCAGTCATGGAGGTTGTGGTCTGTTTCTTCCTCTGCTTTTATTTTCCAGGGGAAGAATAGGAAAGCAAGTTTTTTGAAGCCATTTATTAATTTTCTAGTGTACCACTACCTTCCTGCAAAGTGAGAAGTAATGGATAGAAACTCCACTGGGCTGTTAGCACACAGATGCTGAGAATAAAATGGGATGGATAAAGCTTTAATGGAGTCCTGAAAGCATCTGTAACTATTTGTGGCTTAGAATTATACCTGTAGATTACCCAGATCTCTTGAAATATGTTACAGCACCTACCATGACCCCTAGCACTTACCAGCAAGCAAGATTTCATAGTGAAGAAACAAGTGTGTCTCATTGGAGTCACTTGGATTCTAGGAGTCTGTAACCACTGGGATTTGGTTTAAAGTCTTCAGGTAGAGAAAGCAATGGGCCTGGCATCCTCTTGTGCCAGTGGCCTTTGGGATGACAGGAGAAACACAGAGGTCTCTGTAACACATTCCAAACCACCAAAGACATGAACAGTAGGGACTGGTTATAGCCAGAGTTTGAGAGTTTGCTCTCATTTTCTTATTATGGGTTTTCATTGGGTTATTCACTCACAAGTGGACAGCTGCCATGCCCCAGGGGTAGGTTCTTCTGCCCTTGCTGGGAAGGAGAGAGACTCACAAGACATGCTCTGTGTGTGTTGGTGGTTCCCATGTCTGAGGTCTGTCCTGGGACAGAGCAGAGGATGTTGGGCTCAGAGAAACCCTTGTGATAGGGAGCCAGATGTGGGTCAGAAGTGTTGCAACTGTCCCCCGGGTTCTCCTCTCTATCCTATAGCAGTGGCACTGCTGTCCAGATCTTTTGGTGAATGCAGTAGCCATTGCTGGGGTAGGAACCCACTGTTCAGAGATAAATCAGCAGAAGTCTGTCCCTCTGTTCATCCTCCCTGGCTGCCTGCAGCCCCATGGCTGTGTCAGAGAACAGCACAGCACTGGAAACTCAGCATCCTGGGGCTAGAAGGGCCTGCCTGTCCTTGGGCAGTGAGGAACCAGGCCCTGAGGAGAGGGAAATGAGCTGTTACCTTACATGCAGCACACTCACGGCTGCTCTCTATATTCCATACCCCAGTGCTTCATCCAAAGTAATTTAAATGTCTTAAGCTCTGATGTCCCCATCACTTTTCCTGGCACGATATTTTGCAGGCTAACTCATCTCACCATTTGCATTTTTCCACATGAAATTAAGGAGATATTTTCCCTCCCTTTCAATCCCTTAGTTTCACTGAACACTTTGCTATGTACTTCACTTTCCTTCCAATGCCTCCTGCCTCTCATTCTGGCTCCTCCCCTGCTCCTTTGCATCTCCCAAACAGGACATGGCACACAGAGTCTTCAAAATGCTGAAGCAAAGGCAGGATGGGTTACTTATGTCTCAGTGACACACAAATGTCTAGGGCACCAGTCTGAGATAGAAGGCCACAAACTGCTCAGCCACTGGCTTCCTGCATCCCATTATTCACTTCCCCATTCCTTACCACCTTTATAATCCATAAAGTATTTCAGAAGGGAACTGAGGACCCCTCATGCCATTTAGCACTTTGTTTAGGGCCAAGCTAAACCTCTGTTCTCTTTTTGTCTGGAAAGATACCCTAAGCATTACCATTTTTATGCAAATAATAAATGTTTTTTTGGGTGTGATTCAATCATTAGAGAAGTTACTGTTTACATAGCATTTAGATGAGTATTTTAAAACAAAAAACCTACATAGAAAGCATGTCTAGGTAGTTTTGGCATGCAGGTTTTTAAAAGACTAAAGGAAACAAGCAAAGCATTTCCTAGAAGTTATGGAAATGTTGTTGGGAAACAGGGATTACTGATTTCAATACTTTTGTGTAAAAATGAGAAAGTCCTATAAGCAACCTCTGACAACCAAAGAGTTCAGTGTTATTTACAAACTGTAATGGTATCCAAATGTTTGGGGTTTTTTATTAAGATCCCCTGAAACAGAGATTGCAGTGGGTTTAGGACTATGAACATTTTAGGTGTGCTATAACCTATGGGTTTAATAAATATAAGTTGTTTTCTCTGGCTGATTTAAAACCTACTTGTCCCATAAATGTGTGGTAGATGGTTTTAATTAACACCTCAACAAAAGCAATTTTTCCGGAGGGGGGGGGATTGAAGTGTGGGCTGCATTTTAAATTGTATCTGGCAAAAGGAAATCTATTTTATACTTGTTCTTCCCCAGAACATAATTTGTCACTGAAACTCATTGACATTAGACATTGCCCATGAGAACAATTTGATAGGAAGAACAGTAGTATTTTGATAACTTATAGACCCTTCATTGCACATCTATGAGGTGGGAAAAGAAAGTCTTAGGATATCAATCCTTGTATTTTAGGGCATAACACTTCCCATTAACGGAGGCTTGGCCAGAAGTTGCCCCTATATTATTCCAGTTTTAATTTATAGGCTTGTATAGCTTCCTTTGAAGCTGCCAGTGTTGTGGAGATAGGAACATAGGTGCCAAGGACCCTACTCAGAGCTAGATATCCATTTGCTTTTGGTGGAGTCTCCATTTCCTCTGGGGAAAATATACAGAAAGAAATCAAGACTTTTGTGGTGCTCCATGTGATGCAGTCTAGCCTAACCTCTGGCCAGTGCTGTGGCATCTGTTGGACATGAGAGACACAGTCCTGGGGAAGGGGTTTGAATTAAGTGACTGGCTTCTGAAATGACTCAAGGAAAGCATGGAGGCCTGGAAAAAAAACACGTCTGATATGAGTTTCTTGCTATACTCAAGTAGCAGATGAAAGATTTCTTCTGATATATTTTGGTGTCCCTTGCTCCAAAATAGTTATAAACCTTTTCTTTGCATGTCCTAATGAAAGAATGCCACAGAATGTGACCAATTTTTAGAGCTTCCACATCTACTTTACTGTTTTAATTTTTTCTTGGCATTTTGTTTGTTTTTTTTTTTTTCCTATGACCAATATTGTTCTGTATCAGAAATAGCTCTTCTTTTACAATCTGAGTTTTCTGAAAGAACCTGTAATTAGAAAGTATTTTTCACTTGGTATTCATATTGTTTAGTCAAACAAGCCACATTGGTTTAGTCAAACAAATTTCACAAAAAATGTGGACATCATAGTTCTTATCATCTCAGGAACCTGTGTTTTAGACGTGCTTTTGTGTCATTCTTTTGAACATGCCCGGGGACATAGTGACCCTTCTATTTCAGTCATCTCCCTGTAGTCATTGGCTATTAAAATCCAGCTCAAACTCGATCATATTTGGAAAACATAAGGGAAAGGGATCTAATTACTGCACAATGAGAAAACTCTTGTTAAACACCTTGTTTTGACTGCTAGACCCTCCTGGGGTGCCTAGTGAAGCCATGCATGTCAGGTTGAAGAGAGATGTGGGGAAGTGAAGCAAATGCAAGCCATCTGTCTGGAGAGTTTATAAAGTATTACTTGCTCTTGATAAATCAAACAAACAAAATCATCTTTGGAATCATCATGTTAAAAAATAAGAAAATATGAAGGATTTTGCTCACTACAGTCTCATCAGTTAGAGGTCTGAATATATTGGGGTGCTCTAATGATGCTCAGAAACACAATACATACAAGTGGGATGACTTCAAGAAACAAGGGAAAAGAAATTTTTCTTGTTTTTGTAGATATTCTATTTCTTGGGATATGTTTTATCTATTACCTTGATGCAGAAAACTGCATCATTTAAGCAAGATAAGGCAATTTGGGCAAGTACAGAAAATGCTGAAGACAAGGCTGTTGAAGAAACCTGCTCAGTCCTGAAAGTCCGTTTGAAATATCTGGTAGCCTCGAACAGGATGTAGAGCAAAAGACAACAGATGGGTGGGTACATGTACAGGTTAATATCTGCAAATGCAAATTGAACAGGAAACTCTAATTACATTTAAAAACAACATCAAGGGAGTCCATTGATCTGAAATCAGAATTTCTGTCTTTGTCTTTCAACTTCCTTTTTGCCAACTTCCCATCATGGAGCAGTTCAGTGTTACTCTTGACGCGGGAGGATTCAGTTCAGCTCATGTCTGTCTGGCTCTCAGTTCTGTGGTTTGGTCAATTTACCTTTTATTTTCTTGTTATAAAGATAATATCAGCACTTCCTCTGTCTTTCCCATTTAGATGGCAATTCTTTGGGTGCATTTTATATTTTATTATTTCTCTGCTTAAACCTGGACATAAGGAGAGTGTGAATTTGGTTAGTGCATACATTTTCTCCTTTATTTGTTTCTTACACAAGTACTGCTTTGAAACTTCCTAAAAACTTTTGTCATCTCTTTCTGCTAAAAACACAGCATTATCACATTGTTTTTATATTAACTTGATACACTTAACACTTGCTAGTGAAAATGTAGCTTCCTTTCTCTGTGTTTCTGTATATCTCCATTTAAGATATGCATCCTTTAAATTACAGTTATATCATGCCAAGAAAGATTGATTTCCCATCTGGAATAATCAGACCCATTTACTTTATACAGTGTTTTACCCTGAAACAAAGTAGGAAGTAGATGTAGATGTAGATGTGTCAAAATCATAAAGGGGCTATTGTTTCAAGGCACATCCATAATGCAGGTGGAAGCAGGGAAAACTCTTCAGTGGAAAATGCTGATAGTATGTATACAGGAATGTGCAGGATATACATGTCTCAACTTGCAAAATTAACTCTGCAGGAGTTGTATTGACCACCAGCCATCAAGGCCATGGATTTATGAGCCATATCTCCATTTTATTCTAGCCTGAACTTGTATCCAATTGCAAGTTGCTGTTTTCAGATATTGCCAACAGAGAACATTGTGGGCATATATTGTATGTGCATGTCAATAAAACCTATTTAGAATATGGTTTCATTTCCTTACTGCCACCTACCAGGAAATAACTACCAGGTATGAAGTTTAACAGCTGTCCCCATGATCAGAAAGTGATTTTCATAAGGTTTTGAAGAAACAGAGAAAACATTGATTCATATTCAGCCTTATAGCAAGCATACAGGGAGCCTAGATTGATAAGGACCTAAGACTGGTAAATCATAATGTAAATAAAAGCACTATTTTTCATGCAGTTTATTTACAATGGCTTTAGTATGCTACATTTCCAGGGAAATATATGTTCTTGTCAGGAAACTTCAGGGGAAGTAAATGAGTTTGAATCACATGAATAGGTTTAAATGCCATGGCTGAAATTTAGTAAACTATTTTGCACTATCTCTTCTTCTTCATTAAAAGTGGAACATTTTTCTCTGCCTCTTAACGTACTTAATAATAAGACTGGATTACCCTGTGGGACGCTGGGTAAGAGCAGCATCCTTTAGCTTTTCTGAAAAATCTCATACTTTAGCATTAATTCCTCATCATGAGTCAGAATCTGAATCTGAATCAATATATAATGTAGTCTGGATCCATGAATATTCTTACTGGTTTCTATTTATCTGTGTATCACATAGTTTGGGACCCAACTATCAATGAAGGATCTGAGCAATTTCCACAGCAAAGAATTTAAAACTTTGAATATACATGCTGCATATGAAATCTCCAACTTTCCCTCAGCTTGGGGTCCAAATTTTGCATTTGGGAGAAATATATCATCAAGATTTTGGGGATGGCAAAAGACATTTACTTTATGATCTAAAGAGATGAGTGTTAGTGTTTCAGAGGGATAGTGTGTTTGCACATTCCTGGTTTCTAGTGTCACACAGAAGTGACAGGCTTATAGGGTGGTGTGGGAGACTTGACTAGAACTGCATTTCTGGCTTTTTATGGCAGTTTAGACATGTGTAACTGGATGCAACTTGCAGAAGTCACCACATTCTTCTGGCTTCAAGAAAATAGAATAAATTACACAGGTCATAATCTGAAAGGTATTTATGAAAGTTAATAAATGCTTCTTAAGAACAGGATCTCACAACTTTCCTAAGGAAAAGTGAAGACCTTCCCTAATGTCCACACCAAAGGTTCTTTTCTGATTTTGGAAACATTTCCTGGATTTTGATGTAACAAAATTCCCTCATTTGGCTTTTAATTTCACACATGAGATTTTGGAATTAGGATCCCATGAGCTACCAGACTCTGAGAACCACAGGGCATTGATCAGTTTCAGAACCTGTAGTCCAAGTTTTTTCTTTTTTTTTTTCTTTCAATTTCTTTTTATTATTTTCCAGTTGTACTGCATTTTTGTGTTTCAAGTTGTCCAAATCCACACTCAGCATTGGAGTCCTGTGGTACAAGGTGATTAACAAATACAACAAGCAGGTGTCTGTAGGAGAAACCTCTCTAGCTCTTAAGAGAACAGATAGCAGTGGGAACTGAGGTGAAATGAACAAGGCAATGCTTTGTGCAGTTTAGGCAAATTTGAACTCTTTTTTTTTGGTAGGGTTCAAATTAGAAAAGTGGTACAAATAATGGTGTGGGTGGGGAAACTAAGAATGGTATGGTAGCTTAGATTTTAGATAGGAAAACTTGTCATGTCATTACCAACTATATGGATCAGATAAATCTAGTAAATTTGGAAATCTTTATTCTTTGATAAAACCTTTCTACCTGGGCAGGAATGGCTCTCATGCTTCTTGCCACATGATTATCTCAGATTCATTAAAGACTTGGAGCTAGTAATGAGATAAAGAAACCAAATCAGATGTGAAGCATTCTTAATTCGTTGTGAAGACATATTGTGCATGTACCAGACAATTCATGATTACCAATTAACTTTATGTGGAAGGTACTAGGATTTTATGAAGATCAATGACATAATAAAATCCGTACTGTAACTTAGGATGGGTGGATGGTTTCTGAGTCTTGAATAGACTCAAGTGATAACTGAGCCTGACTAGCTGTACAATTACTCACCAAACATTGTCACCTATAATTTTCAGCAAGGAATCATTGTGGACTCAGTGATAAGAAAATTTTCCTTTAACTGATAATACTCACAGAATCTATTTCATTTTCCAGGCTGTTTTATTTTCCTAAAACTTGAGGGCAGCACTTGTCACTTAAAGGAGATGGAAGAGGGGCAGAGAGAGAGAGAAATAGACCAAAGTCAGGGAGAGCAAAGAAAAAATGATGGGTGCAAATAAAACTAGAGGTGCAATGACATTCCTTTTGTTTACTTTTGGAAACACTGAATACCTTTCTCAAATTGTGTTTAAATTGTCCAAGAAGTGAAAAGTTCTTTGGAAACAGGACATTGACCAACAGAGATGTACAACGACACCCCCCATCCAATGTAGCTACATTAAGTCTTTTTCCCTAGGAGATTTTCCAGATGAGAAAGAGCCTAAAGGTAAACACAGAAAGAGATGTTCCTGAATTATCACCATTCTCAGCAGCCAATAGATTCACCATTCTTTGAAGCTGCAGCAGTATTTGCTACATATTCAGACTTTCTCCCAGATTAATCCTTCTCTACAAAAGTCCACTTCCTCCTTTAGATTAATAAATATTTCACTACACAGGAACATGAGAAATGTGTATATATTCATTAGCCAGTGCTCAAAAAAGAGACAGCATTTTCAGGTGAGTGATCAGAAGGACCAGGAGGTAATGTCTGTGTGCACCACTAGTTCTTCTCTGCCTTAGTTGAAAGGCATCATCCTCAGTTACAAATGATAAAAGTTAATGACTTTTTCTATTGGCTCTAGCGTGAAGCAGGTACTAGAGAGTTCAAGTAATCTTTCATAGAGTGATAATTCTTCAACACCAGGCAGGAATTAAGTTATGAAAGGCAGGTTGAAACCAGCCTTTCTTTAGATGATCAAAAGCCTGGGCATGTAGGATGGTATAAGCCAAGGCCAGCCTAGCTTTGATCCCATTTTAGTTGATACTTCACAAAGGATTGTGAAGTCCCTGCTGAGGCTTCAAAATGTCCCTCCTTCTAAATAAAACTCCTATATTACAAGACCAGCTGAAAATGAGGCTCTCTTCTTTAAGAAAGGAGAGTGGAGGGACACACTTGAGGAAGGTGATGTAGGGAAATGAAAAGAAAAATGGTCTTTGCCACAGGGTAAGAACTTTTTATTCTGATTTACGTAAGTCTAGTTATAATGAGACTTATGCCTGAGATGTCTTATTCCAAAACAAAAAAGCAAGCAAATTTAGTCAAGAAAAAAAAAAATTACTATTTCCAATGCACATAATAAAGTTATGTAAAGCTACGTAACTCATTGCTTCAACATATACTAATGTAATTTCCAGTGCAAATGATAAACATATAGGTTCTTTACATAGTTTTCAAAATTACAAAAATGGATGTATAAAAGTGAAAAATAAGTAGAAAAGTTTATGAATCATTATGTAAGCCCTCATTTAATGGGTAGGAGTTAGATAAGGAAATGCATAATTGTCAACTGTGAATTCCCTTTCATTTTCCTCCTGAGAATTTGGTACCAGACTTTGTGCCAGAGACAGGATGCTGTATTAAATCATCCATAATGTTCTCCAGCAAGATGATTTCTGTGTTTCCAGTGATGTCTGTCAATGAACTAAAAGCATGTCTCTCTAAATCTTGCATGAAGTGGGAACTGGCCGCTTGCTAAAATACAATGTACCTGCAGCACAAAATAGTTCAGTTTCCAAACTACACAATATTTAATAAGCAATGTGATGCAGAATGCAATAACTATTAAAAAAGCCACCCCACTGAATTGATTTTAGCATGATTAAACTTTTCTTTACCTTATTTCACAGTCCATTTGAAATGTTCTATTTTTATTTTAATGGCAAAGGAAAATCTAATCTTTAACAAAACACAACAGCATAAATTCAAGGCAGCATATGGCACAGATGAACATAAAGATTTATCAGGAAAAAGGCAACAGCACCAAAATCAAAACTCCAAGCTGTGACACCATGTAATTGATTTAGACAGAAGAGCACCTGTATGCATTGAGCAGTGAGGAAGTGTCAGCAGTGGGCCAAGTTACAGTTTTTCAACATTTTTTTGAGAATATGATCATGCAAGTAAATGCATTTTAGTGGGAGGTAGGAAGAGAAGGAGAGAGTTTGCAAGAAGTTTACAGCAGCTTTGGTCTCTTTTTGGATAAAACCCAGATCTGTTCAAGACCATTCCTCCTCTGCTCACCATGGAAAGCCCCTTGTTTCAGGAGAAACACTCCTCTAAATGCAGGCCAAGTTTTATGGTATTGCTCAGGGAGAGTTGTTTCCCATTCACTAAAAACACTGTCAGGGCCAGGACTGCATGGTTGTATTTTTCTGGGTGGCAATACAGACCTTGTTCCTTATAGAAAACCATATTGTCACAGAAGGGATAGTGGATAACAACTGTCTGTGGGTGAAAAGCAGATCCAGATTTTTAATCTAAGGTTCAATTTAGAAAACCAGCTACCTCAATCCAGGAGTCTTCTTCCTCCTTTTCATGAGTTGAAGACTTACAGTACTTAACAGATAAGTGGGAGCTGTGGGTCTGAGTTTCCTCAGCATGAGCTTTCTAAACCTTGAGCTTTGGCATGAGATAGGAATTTCTCTGGTAGATTTTTGCAAAACAATATAAGCTGTGCATGTGGTCCAAGGCCATCTGTACGCTATGCAGTTAAGGCCCTGTGCAACTGATACTCATGGTGATGCACATCCAGTTGTGTCAATAGTAGACTTCTGCTCCACTTCTGCTTTGTTGGGAACTGCATAGGTAGTCCTGCCTAAAAACCTAAATATTAATGTGTTAATAGTGCTCAGAGTGCAGTGAAAGATTAAAGTGTATGATACACAGGCTAAGCTGTGTCCAAAGAGGGGTGGTTTTGTAGGTGTTGGATATGGCCTGTTTTGGAAATGAAAATTGTCAAGTATAGGGCACAATAGCTTTGATAAATGACTGATGGACTGAAACTGAGGACAAAAGTACATGATGGAAGGCATTTGCCACCTGCAATGTATCAAGTCCTTTCCATCAGCAGACCCAGTGTGACTGATTGAGCACACATTCACGCTTGCTTCAGCTGTAAAATGAAATGTATTAACTTAAACCACCATGGTTTATGTTCCGTTTTCCTTTCTAACAGGGATAGGTTAGGAGTGTTCACAAGGTCACTCCTGGTGCCTCAACGTCTTCACCGACAGATGGCAACTTGATGAGCTGTGGTAATACCATCATTTCCACTCATGTGCCTGTATCCTGAGGAGTCCTGAGCATTTGCAGCTCAATAAAATACAGGATCTTACTGTGCCTCAAGAGAAACAATTATAAAGGACACCACTTCCTACCCCATGGGACCACAGGGAGCAGGCTGCAGAAGTTGCCTGAGTTTTCCATCACACCAGAATCTCTTTTGCAATTCATTGCCATTGATGTTTTCAAACCTGTCTGTCTGACAGCCCCTCTTACAGCAGACAGACTGTCTGGGAGCTGACAGTTTTATCTGTATCTCTTTCACACCTCTTTAGGGATAATTTTTGATGTGAGGTAGGTTTTGATCAGCTGCCTCCCCTCTTATATGCTCAGCTAAACAAGCTATTTGATTTTTTTTTAAATATATTGTGATGGGTAAATATGTCACTCATGTTGTGGAACATATTGGCAACAGGAGATGTAAATATGCCATAGCTGATGGTTACAAGCCTCACTGATCATCCTGGGCTTGAATTAAGGGTTATTTTTGTACTGCCTTTGCAGATGCTAGCAACCAGTTCTCTGCCTTTGAAATCCAAGGAAATGCTTTGGGACCACATGAAAGGAGCCACTTTCCATAAATGTAGAAGACACTGGTATTTTTCACATTCATGTGTATTTTTGTTCATGGGAATAAATAGGGCCAGAGAGAAGCAAGTAAGAATAGCTCTCCCATGTGAATTAGCCAAGAGGAAAGGGGTTATGGAAATTTTCCTAGATCTTCTTTTCAAAAGCCCTCCTCTGCTATCACTTGAGCAATCCAAGTAATCCTGCAGGAATCAACAACAGAATGTGTTTTTTTCCAAGAGTGTTTCTTAATGAAAAAAAAGTTTTTATGCTCCTGTCCTTTGTTCATGGGGGAGGAGGGTGGTGGGAAGCATGTAGACAGCATGGTCATGAACCTCACCCTTAAATGTCAGAAGGACAAGGAAAAAGTAAAGCTGCTGTGTTGAAAGAAATCAGATTTTCTTCTAGGGACAGGCTTCATGCAGCCTGCGGCTTGGCCAAAACTCTTTGAGTCCTTCTGCCTGTAAGGGCATAAATCCCTCTAACACCATCCTAGAGTACAAGCCCTGTGCACCAAGTTCTTCATGTCCAGGTCTGTCCCTTCCTACAGAGGACATTGGCCCAACTGAGCTGCATGACTGTAAAACTATTGCTGACCAATATCTCTCTTTAGCTGACTTTATTGAACCTTTTATTTTATTCCAAGTTCAACACTGGGGAAGTTAGACTGAATCTTTAGTCCTTCTTTCACTTAAGTGGTTCTGAGGACTGCTGCTACAGGGTTTTCTGCTTTGCTTTACTTTATGTTCTGTTTTGCTGTATTTTATGTGTTTTTCCTTTCACCTCTTTTATTTTGATTTTTTTTTTATTGTTTGTATACTAAAACAGTGGTTGAAAATCCACATGCAAGTGAATGTCAAGAATCATGATTTACATCCTGTTAATGTTCTTTCAGAATCTCATGTGACAAATGGAAGAACGCCGCTATCTTTTCAAGCCAATCACCAGCCTTTGTTCCAGCCAGACAATTTCCTTGCTGATAGGGTTATGTTTTGTGGCCATGTAAACTCCACATGAGTGTGTTTTTGACAAGTTGTCAGGACCAACCATCTGGAGTGATATCCTGGTGTATTTTTTTTCACACTTAAAGCATCAACCAGAGGAAAACAGTGTAATGATCATCTTGTAAAGTGATGTCTTAGAATCACATTAGCAGGGAAACAAATGTGCTAAGAATGCTGTTAGCATCTATCCCAGGAGGTAGAATAATTGAAGGTGTTTATTGGGGATTTGTCATGAAAAGAATAACTGACTTAAGACAGTATTGCTCTGGAGAAAGAAGATGTTTTGAACTTCATTAAGACAAAACTTTTGGACCTGTCATAATTAGAGTTCTTTTCTAAAGTTAAAAAATTAGGATGGCCTTTTCTGCAACCATGAAATATTTCTGATAAAGCTCAATACAGATTTCTTCTAAATGAGTATGAAAGCATCCAATAACGGATTCTGAATTCGGGGAGAGGCAAGTGCATTCCTCAGAGAGGAGGGGATAAGGGATTTCCCCCCCATACTTCTCTCTGCAAGGAAGTAATATTGTTAGGGTGGGTGTTTTTTATCTTAAGTACTGGTTACCACCACCCTGAGGATACTCTCCTCAGAATTAAACCATAGCTTTGGGTGTCTGTGGGGACTGACTCATACTAAGAAATGCTCAACACTGGCAGCAAGGAATGCACATTCATATCTGAGGCTGTCCAAGGATATATGATTTGTCTATTATTAAGTTTTAATTAATGGGTGCTACTGCACTGACTAATTAGCCATTGTGCTATGAAGACCCATGTCAATGAATTCATGTCTTCAGTGAAGGATAAAATTTTTCACAGCAGGGACTCATTGCGCTCACTTTGTGTTTGTATAGCATCCATTTCAACAAGGTCTTGATTTCACTTTTTGGTCCACTGCAATAGCATAGGTATTACAATAGAAATTAGAGTACTATAATTATTCACCATCATAATTTTCTGTGAATGTCTCTGTTACTTTTACCAAACAGACTTTACAGTATGTATCAAAGAAATAAACAATGAACTGTATTTTGCCACAGTTGTTTCTTGAAATACATCTGTTTAACATCTGACAATCAGGCTCTTTTAGCCTGAGAAATCCCCTTGGGGCAGAGCACCTGAGAGATGCTAAACCAAAAGTACTGTGGGAATTGCTTCCCTTCATGATTAACTCTCCTCCCAAAGGCTGAATGAACACTTAACTATCTAGTAGAGGTCTGCTAATGGCTGGGCATATTCAGTTCCTTGTAGGATTAATCCAGAAATTCGTGCAATTGGGCTAAAAACTAGTCAAAACTCAGGAGTCCTGAGATCAGACCAGAGCAGAAGTGTGCCATCTTGGAGATCTTCACCTGCATCCCTGAAGGACAGTGACTCCTGGGAACTGAGAAGAAGCTCAGAGAACTGGGATGTGGATTTGACCAGATACCAGAGCTCCTCACAGCACCTTCTGCAAGCATTACTGAGTGGAGGCATCTTACAGCCCTGCTGTGCCCAGGCTAAGTGTGCCTTGCCAGTGATGGTGCAATCAATCTCTCTGATCCTTCAGTGGATCAGAATAAAAGACCATGCAGTCCTATAGGACTTTAGGTTACAAACCACAGAAGTAATTAATTGTCAGACAAATGTTTGTAGCAGAGATCTGCCTCAGTATCTATAGAACTGTTGCCTGCTTTGTTTATGCATTGTGCATCTCTTTTTAACAACCTTCTTATTTTTATGGCACATTTTTTCATCTCCCATACTCCTGTTTATTCCATATATTACAAGCTTTTATATTGTGCTTTACTAGTGGATCTGAACTTCAAAATTGTTGAAACTAAAGCACTATTGCCATAGTTTATATTTCCAATTTCTTCTATTTGTTTTCATTAATCATGCCTTTCTTCACAGGTTGTTTCTCGTATTACATCGTTATTGATGTGAGAAAAACACAGGGTTTTTTTTCCTCTCTCATACATTCACTTTCCCCATTTGAATTACACCTGTTGCATTTATAAATGACTGTACCTTCAAGGCATTTGGGCACTTAGATGAGAAATGCTGATGAAAGACAGAGCTTTGAGACACTCCTGTCCATTTGCAGTTAATTTAGGCAGCATCCACAGCTCATGGATTTCTATCTATCTGCATCCAAATCTCTGGGTGGTTGTGTTCTGCTTCTTGCATTGCAAATAGAAGAGAAAAAAAAAAAAAAAAAAAAAACCAAAAAAAGAGAGAGTAATATGCAAGAGTACAAGAGTATAATAAGAAAACAAGTGAAGGGTCAAAATGGTCTAGATGTAGCACATTTTTCTCCATATGCTGAAAGAACAACAACTGTTCAGCTTTGGGAGAAGTCATAGCACAAACTTGAACATAAAATAAGGAATGTACATGAAGTAAAAATGAATTATTCTTGGTCTTTTTTACTGATAGGAGTCACTCCAGAGTAATGAGTAGACAAATGTTTAAAAACATACTTTCTTTTGTGCTTCCACCCCCCACCAGGGTGTAATAATGAAAATCAGTCTTCCAGATTTCAGACAGACATGAGGCTTTTAAAGGTACCTATTTACTTATTGCATTAATGAGAATTATAACACTAATAAAGTATAGAACAACAAAGCCCCAAACTCAGAATTCCAGTATATAGTGCTCTAACTTCTCTTTGTCCTCTTGATGTTGAACAAAAAGTCTAGAAAAATACAGGGGGATGTTGCTGGATCTTATTGCACTTTGATGGAGTTCATCTAAAAGGAGTCTTATCATCTTTGGTGTTTGGGGAAAAAGAGGACACACTAGATCATAGGAAAGAAAGGGCTGTGCTTGCATCAGCAGAACTAACAGCTTGAACTCCAGGTCATGGTCTCTGCAAACTTCCAGAAGTCCTTCAACTAAGCTTGCTGGGAGCTGACAAGACAGGGCTGAACCACAGCCTTAATGAATTTTTTTTAATTTCTAATACTCCTGTACTGCCTTAAATATCTAAGAGTCAAAATGTAAATGAAGATAGCACACAATCAAACCTCAGGTACCTTATCCTGAGCTCTCTTTATAGCCCCTGTGACAAATTAGTCACCTGCATGTCCTTCATCTTCCACACCCAGGTCACTGCTGTTTGTTTCAGTCACCTGCAAACCTTGTTTCACCTCTCCTGCTACAACTGAATTCTGGTCTTTATCTGTCAAGACTGCAATAAATTATCCTTTTTTGTTATATAGGTTTGGGTCAAGGTCTCTGGGATGAGATTGGCAGTTTAATGGGAGTCTTTGGCTTTGGAAAGAGAGAGGAGAGAAAAACAGGTGCCAATAAACTTGGACTTTCTCAGCTGACGGCTATTATGGGAGCATATGTAGGGCCTCTTGCTGTCCCTGTGTCCTTCCTTTTTCCTCTTCAGTCTATTCTGAGAAAAGCAGATATTTTTCTTTCTTGGTGCAGTATGTGGCACATTTTTCACCTTGCAGTAGCATACAAACCAAAACCATTAAAACAGCCAAAGACCATCACAGCAGCATGGCAGGACCATAAAAATGAGTCCACCTCTGCTCTGGAAATGGCTCAACTTTATTTTCCACCTGCCATGTTGCCATAACAAATAAGAGCACACCTACAGACCTGTGGGAAGGGCATCCATTATTTCTCCATCCAGGTTATGCACAAAAATTGAGCTCAGCTTTTGTGCAGTCCCTTTCAACCTCCCTGTCCATTATTAATCCAGAGATTTACTGTTGCTTGGGTTGTATTTTTACTGGCTTAGCTACTCAGGGCCAGGTCTTACCTGCTTGCAGAATCTGTAGTAAAGCACCTGCCTTGTCTGCTAGAGTAAAAAATCTGATCCTAAATGTAAACCCAGAATAAACATATTTAATCCTCTCCTAATTATTACTGTATTTATCCCAAAGGATTTAATGAATTCTGGAAGATAAAAAGCTGTCTTGAGAGCAGTCAGAAACTGGTTTTTGGTAGATACAAATTCCAATTCTTATCTATATTTTCTTCATACATCTGTTGAAGAAAATCATGGGTGTTAACCCATTGATAAAGTGCAATCCCACGTGCAAGGCACAGAGTACCACCATGCTTTACTGAGATATATCACTTAGGGAATGTGTCTATAGGTACTGAAAGAAATGTATTCAACATAAAGAATACAAATACCATTTTAAATGAGGAGTTAAAAACTTTACATGGGGCTTTCACTGGCATTCTAGTATACATTGAACAGAGCTGGTCTGAATCCCGACATTGCTCCAGGGTGACCTGGAGGGACTCTCTGTCCTCTCCTCTCCTTTTTCTTTCCTGGCTTTTTGCTGCTTCAATTTGCATGCACACTGGGATGTGATGGGACTCTGATTAGGCTCTGCTGTAATAGAAGAAGCAGGGTGATTAAAAAATATTTTTTTATTTTGTTTTACTTGAGGAACCTTGCAATGCTCAGGACAGTGGAGAAAAGTTTAAGTCCTTGAGCCCAAAAGCTATCACCCAGAAGGCAAGTCAAGCAAACTTCTCCCTGCTTCCTTTTTGAAGCCACTCCTATGGTTCAGGGAGCCTTGATTCTCAGTTTTATTGAAACTGCAGTCCAAGAAGACAAAGTGAAAACCATTCATAGTTTAGCTTAAAGAAAGACTGATCAATACATGTAAGAAAAATCCACACAACTCCATATTCTTCTGCAGAGCTGGGACAGCCAAAAGGCTGGCTTTGCACTGCCTGCTCTGTCATGGATAAACTTCCCATCTATTGGGCAAGCAAATGAAAACACACTTGGGATGGGTGCTTCTTCATCAACCAACAAAGAGGCTGACATCCCCTGCCTTAGCAGAGCTGACAGTGTGCAGCAGTGGGACTTCTGCAGCACATCTTCCTGGCTGGGCTGCATGCAGCTGGATGTTCAGCTTCCGAGATGTCTTGGGTGCACTGATGCTTTGTGCCAATGGCTTATCTTGGCTTCTGTAAAGGATAAACATCTCCAGTCTATCTTTTAGCATTTCAAAGAGCACAGAATTACTCTGCAATTCTACGGTTTGGGTGAGAAATGGCAGCACAGGGTGCATCCCTGCTGCAGGCAGAGATAAGCACTGTGTCTCCCACAGGCAATCTGCCTGAGCCCTGCTCAAACAGCTGCCTCTGCCCTGCCCTTCCCGGGGCCCAGCAAAGGCTGGCTGCAGCTAGAGATTGGGTCCTGTTTTATGGTTCTCCAGCCAGCCTGGGAAGACTGGCACAACACAGTTGTCAGCCAGATTGGCCCTGACAAGTATCATATGCTTTCCTGCACCCGTTAACTGCCTGCCTTTCTCCCCAGCCTGGCTGTCACTCAGCCCCAGGAGCAGGTGCATCAGCATCTCTGTGTAACTGCCTAAGAGGCAATAAATCGTCAGATTTGCCAGGTGTAATTGTCATTCAGCAAAGCCAGGATTAGACAGCCTTGTCTTTACCCTGCTGAAGATAGGCTCTGTCCCTCTCTCTTTCTCACAGCCTGTCCCCAATGTGTCATACTGTGGTCATTGAGAAGTTCTTTTAAATAATTTCCCTGCAGTTGGAAGATGCCCCAGTGCTCACATTACTCACACTTGTCAAAACTGAGCAAAGATAGTAAAACACCCCTCTGGTGTCCTGAGGCTTTCGGCTGTCTTTCCACATGCTGTACTTGGCTTAAAGTACCCTCTGACTCTTGGTTTCAGGATGAAGAGGATGTTTTCATGCCTGAGGGAGGAATACTGTCCAGACAGGACTCCTGAGCCCTATTCCTGCTCCTTTGAGCTGTGAGGGACTTGTAGGAAAATTATCTTTCTGACTGCAACACAGTTTTGCACCAGTTAGCCTGTGATCCTGACTTTACATTACTAACCTAATTTACCCTGGAACTCTATCAGAATCTATTCTCTGTGCAATGTCCTTACATGGGATAACTTTCTGCTTCTTGAATTTATACAAGTACATGTATTAAGATATTTGGAGCCTTAGTTTGTGTACATGAAAGCCAAAGGCAATTGTTGAGTGCCTGTGTTGAATTAGGTGCTTAAATAATTTAAAGGCATCTAAGCTATAGACTTGTTCATATTAAAACATGTTCTTAAACTGCATAATTGCACAGCATCTGGTCCAATATAGCCCTGATCCCAAGCATCCTTGCAAGAGAAGGCATGGGTAGCACCCTTGATATTGTCTGCCAATCATGCTGTATAATTAATAAATGTGCTTCCTCCCACAGAGCTATAATGTAGCTATTTCCACGGAGTCTGATCCTGAGCTGGGACATGCAATTTAAAGGCAAAGTGCTGTTATTGCTAAACATTAGTGTAGAGATTACCTTTCCAAAAAGTAATCTCACCTCTGCCCCCAGTAAGGAATCTCAGTGAAGTACTGCACATTGCTCACCAAACAGGCCAGCCCCATAGCAAGGTGTGTGTACCCTGGTGCCCCTGCTCCTTTGCTGCTTTTATTTTAAAATAACTCTCTTATAGCTCAGCCTTATCAAACTTACATCTGAGTTTCATTTAATGCACTATTGAAGCACAGGTTCAGTCTGATTCCTTTAGCTCATCCAGGCACCTTTTCCAGAGTAACAATACCTCTTTTGAGAGTGCGAATCGGGTCCCCACAGCCAGTGGAACATGGGAGCCCTGTGTGACAGTCCAGCACTGCTCTGAGTCAAACACCCTGTTTAGCAGGGGGGGAGGATGTCACTCAAATGGAAAATGCCTCAGAATGGAGCTAGTGCTAAGAGGCCATGATTCAAACTTTTTGTGTAAAAATTGGTGCAAGAAATTTAGACTTCACTACGACCTGTGTTTCTCATGATGAGACATAATCCATATGAGACAAAGTCCACAGGGAGTCTGCTATTTTTCCCCATCAGGACTGTGACATTTACAGCTTTAGCAATTTCAGTGAATGTTGCTTCACTCTCTCACAATGACAGTCCTTTGGCTCTGCCATCCTGCCACAGTGCCAAGAAAAAGACTTGGGATATTTTACCAGCACATGAGCTGGACTGACCAGCTGTTTTCTGTTACTCCTGCTGTGATCCTGGGGAAAGCACTGGTTAAATCCAGAGTAATACCATTATTTATGGTGGTTTTTGTCATAAGTCATAACTTTCTGTGTAATGTAAAGCATCATTTCACTAAATTAGGTATTCGAGATGGAAGAGCTCAGCACTCACAGCAATTAACAGTCAGCAGGATGTCCCTGAGCTGGGCGAACATCCCTGCTACTGGCTGCCATCAGAGGATGCTGTAACTCCCTGGAGAGAGCTTTGGCTCAGGTGTTGATATTGGCACATACATTGCAGACATCCAGGTTAGTACAGCAGGAGGTTGGCACATGGCTGGTGTTGGGCTGGAACACTGCTGGTGTTGGGTTCCCTATGAAAGGTGAAACTGGCAGGGTGTCTGTGGAGCTGGGGTTGTGCTGAGCCATGGGCAGCACCTCGGGTCACTGACAGGATTTCTGGGGCAGGAGAGTTCTTTTGGCAGGGCTGCTGTGGGCTGCTGCCTGCAGGCACACTCACCTCCCTGACGTTGCTCCAGTGTGTGCACCATGATGGGGCCAAGGGCTGACGTTTCTGGTTTTTTCAAGGAAAACTGTGTTTGGGTTTTCCTGAGGTGTATATTTTCCTACAGCAAGATGCTAAAGTGCTGTAGATGAAGCAGACAGGTCGTGCTTTTTCCACTCATTTGCAGATACTCCAGCAATTATCTCCACTGTATCAGTCCACAGCATGATGCTAAGCAGGGAAAACTAAGCCCCAAAATCACCTTCAGCATTAAGGGCATGAATGAGGAAAGAAAACCAAGTTAGGAAAAAAAATGAGGCTAGGAGTTTCTTCTGAATGCATCTAGATGAATATCCACCAGAAAGGAAGAGAACATAGGAATGGATGTGTCATGTAGGTTGCTGGAGTGATATTCCTGGGACATTCCCTGTTGATTTCAGCAAGCTCCAGGTGTTACTGTGGCATACAATTTAATTCCCTTTCCTACTTCTCTGGTAGTAATTTTTTTTTCCCTAGCACACTGCAAATTCACAGCCTCCTTGAATGTTACCTCAGACCTGTCCTTCTGCTACTCGTGCATCTTCATAAATGTTCTGCTTCTGCAGTGGTAAGGACAGTATGATTCAGATAGAAATAGGAGGAGGATAAGGACAAAGGCTGACTTTAACAAATATTCCCAGGAAATTTCCTATGAACATAAGTGTATAAGTGCATGGGTACAGCATGTCAAGGAGGCAACTGAGTGGAAGAAGATAGAGGAAAAAAGCCAGAGAGAGCAGGCCATACTCATTTGCCATTGTTACTTTCTATACTAGCTGTGGAGAGGTGAGTTTGGCCTTTCACTGTGCTCTTGATGTTTTGTTCCACTTCTGCTGCCTGAAACAGTGTATTTCAGTAATCAACAAATGTGATTTCTAGGCATTGCCACAGAAGAAAGGGTAATAACAGAAAGGGTGAGACTTGAGATCTGATGGGCTTAAAATTGCTAGTGCCTATGACTGAACAAAAAAAAAAAAAAAGTCTGGTGCAGACAGGATTTGTTTGGGTGGGTAATCCACCTGTGGCACTCCACTGATGGCTGCCTTGTTCCAGCTGTGTACCTTCAGCTAAGAAGCTGTAAATTATTTACCAAGGCAGCAAATTAATGGAAGCAGCAGCATCTTAGTGCTCAGTGAGTCATCCATAAAACATGCTTCTTTGTGTGGGGGCATGGTGTGCTGGTGGAAAGCAGCCTGAGAAGGGAAGGACTGTGAGATGAGGACCTTGGGATGGCAGAGGTAAGAATCTTCAAGAGAGATGAATTAGAGGGAGGGAGGAATAATCCCAAGTCAAGCTTCCCAGATGCCCTCTGAGTTAATGTGACAGTAGGAAAAGAGATAAAGTAGAAGAAAAAAAGTAGTTTTAAATACTTGGCAGGAAATATTAGAGGTGACAGAGAGAATGGCTTATTTTATTGCTCCCTCCCAGATATGTTTCTATGCATATGGAGTATGACTGTAAAAGTTTTTGCCTTTCTGAAAAAACAGCAGGAACATAATGTAGCCCTGGCCCTGGAGTGAAATGTGCTTCCAGCTCCACAGCCCCCTGTTGTGCTTGCCTCTCCCTGAAGAGTCTGATTTCAAGTGTGCTGAGCTCTAAAGCACCTCTGCTCTAAAGGCAGTCACCTCACACAGCAGTTTCTAGCTGTGCTTGGAAATCCCTGAAGATCTTGCATGTCCCCTAGTGAAATTCCCCTCAGGGCCAGTAACATGAAGATATTAGCCTTTTTTGGGTTGATGAAGCCCTAAGGTGCTGCCAATCTTTAAAATCCTGTGGCTTGGAAGAAGTTGCTGCATCCTTGGCTGAGTTTGGAGACAGAACCAACTCATCAATTTATCTATTGATGTAAGATGTGAAATGCCCTTTCATTTGGGTAAGGTTTGTTATGGTCTTCAGGCTTTAATTAAAAATTATCTTAATGAAGTGTCTTTACAGACAAATCTGTCTTGGTGCTGTGTGGATGTTGGTGAAAAAAATGGAAACCACTTTGAAAGAAAGCAGAACATTTCTGTCAGATAACTAGTAGGCTGTGGACCAGCATGAAAGGTCTGGGTTAACAGCACAGAAATAGCAATTTTTCTGTGCCATTAATGGGTTACATTGTGGCTGGAGCAATATTGCCCTAGAACTTATCATCCTAGCCCTTTGTTCAGGGGTACCTATAGCAAGGGGCTAAACTCCCACAGCAGCTTGTAAGAATTTAAGAGTGGGGAATTTGCTCTGTGGTCTCCAAGTGCAGGTTCCAGCCACTGACTGGGGCAGCTGGGCCCTTCCACCCCCACCACAGTCTGTGCTCAAAATCATTTCCAAATTGTCCACAAGATAGTAGTTGTGATAGGCAGTTCTCTGCAGTGTATACATGTGTGTGACTTTGTAATAGCAATCTAAAGAGTTTTTAAAGTGTCTGGAGATTTCCCACAAATGTGGCAGGCTGGAAAAATATTTCACAGACAGGAGAAAAAATAGGGAAACCCTCTATAGGGAATACCCCTAATGGCATGTGGAAGAAACTTGTATCAAACTCTGCACGTCCACAGCAGATTAGAGGTATTATTTTCTGCTAGCCAACTTTGAAAATCAGTGCAGATTACTCAGGGTTTTTTTTTTTCCTTCCCATCAAAGCAAGCTCTTGCAGGAATACTTGAGCATAAGCAGTTAATTAAATCTGACTGTCGTCACAAATAGCATTAGAAGAATGACACTTCAGAATTCTAGTATGCAGCTGAGGTTTGTGTGGGCAGTTAATTCCCCTTGCCCTGCCCTCCCATGATTTTCAACAAGTTCTCTCAGGGTTATAATGAGGCTGATGATTGCTGGTGCCCTTTCCCATTTAATAAATTAATGGTAATAACAAATGTCTATGCATCCTTCATTAGGTGATAGGGAAATGACTTTACTCTGAAGCTGGGATTGCTGGAGCTTGACAGCTTTGCTGGATGGGTGGACATGGGGGTTAGTTGCTCAGTTTATTATGTGTGCAGAACAGAACTTTTTCTGTCTCCTCCTGGAGCGCTCAACCTTGTGGGTATTCACTGCTAACTTTGCCCAGAAGCATATTAAAAAAAGAAAAAGGTAAAATCCCAAAGAAATAAAACTGTTTTTTGCATTGGAAGAGTGTGAGATAATGTTTGGCTTCACCTTCCCAGAATCACAGGAAACAAAGAATCCTGTTCATTAAGATTTGTCTCCTTGTTTGAGGAATGCATTTTTTTTTTTTTTAATCTCTGGTACAAGAATTTTGTGGGGTGATGGCTGGAGACTTATTTCATCTGACAACTGTATAAGAAAATCTGAAAAGAGGATCTGTAAGACCTTCACTATTCATGTGCAGAAGGAAGGCACAGTCCTGACTTCTTCTGAAGGAGATCAGAGGAAAACAAGGGAAGAGCAATGAGGATTTTGAGTTCTCTTTTACTGATAATTTTGCACCAAGGTCTTCTGGGTAGTTCAGTACATTTGGTGCTCTTAGATTTACAAGGAACAGACTTCAGCTATCTTTCTCTACAGTTTCAAGTATCTCAAATTTCTGCAACTGAAGCTACTGCATTCAGCTGAATCTGGTGTTCAGCGTGACCACTTAAGCAAAGTAGGTGCTACCATGATCTGTGATTGTTAGATGCTTTTCCCCAAACCACCTAGGTCAAAACTCACTGTAAACTTGTCATCAAAAAAAATTTTGATTTGCCGTCAGTTTAATCATTCCTGTTTAGTCCTCCTCCTCTGCAGTAACACCTTTTCCTTTCCTACAATTCTGTGCAGTGAACTTACCTATACTCAGAGCCCATTGTATCCCATCTTCAGACCTGAGTCCAAGTTACCTCCTGGAGACAGTCTAACATTTGAGCTGACACAGAATTGGAGGTAGCATATGAGCCTTCTTCACAAGTTCTTCTTTTGCTTTTGAAGAAATCTTAATGTATTTCTCAGAGAAATACTCTCCTAAAGTATTTGATGTCACTAGGATTATTCCAGACTTAAACAGTTGGGACCAATGTTCATGTTGGCATTGGGTTATGGTCAAAATTGGTACTTTTTAGCTGCAGAAGAAGCTACCAGAGTCTGTAAAAATTCACTGACTGAAAAATACCTTGGTACTCTCCATGTTTGGGTTTCACCTCCTTCTGATGTTCTACTTGAGTTCTCCATCCTGCAGTGAACCTTGGTCCAACAGCATAACCTGTAGACAGGTGCTCTACTCAGGGTGTATCAAACAGGCAGGTTTCAAGTCCATTGTGGCTGTTGCATTTTCCATCCTGCACCAATGGATATTTGGCAGTAACTTGTCACAGTCAATCCAATGACAGCTCACTCCTTGCACTGCAGCAGAGAGGAATGTGAGGTAAGTATTGCACTAAGCCTTAACCATTGCAATTAAAGTCAAATTAATTGCATTGCTGTGGTGCATTTTGCTTACTGTTTAGTGACATGGATATTAAGCTGTCTTTTCACCTCATCTTTCTTTTGGTGACCAAGTGTACAGAGGGGAGTTCTGAAATATTTTGAGGAGGTCAGAGAGGGGATAGTTAAGTTGCATTGCTCTTTCTCCTAATATAGGTATACTCAGCCTCTTTGCCCTGTTATAATTTTAATTGTTGTCCATTTTGGGTCTTCTGTTGTATTTTCAAGAGCCAGGAGAATTATAGTTTGGTCTATATACCATTATTTCTGGTGGTCCTTTCAATTTTCAAGGCAATGTATGTCCTCTGTAAATGCAGGTGCTGAACAAATGCCCAGATATTAAGCTCCAAGCTGATCCTCTGCTAGTAGGAAACAAAGTTTTACGAAACTATGAAACCAACCTATTTCTTGTCCTGGTCCTTATTGTAGGAAATTAGTCATGAAATGCAGAGAAGTGATGGAAGGAGAGTAAAAGTGTTCTGCCATGAAGAAGGTCCTTATTTCCTAGTCTCCAGAAAGCTGAGATCTAGTCAAAAGGATAATGTAGAAGCAGAGTCTTCATGCTGATCCTTTTATATCCTATCCTCCCCAGATTTCAATCACACAAACCCTCAGCAATGTCTTTGTTAAGACCTGGTTAGCAAACACATGGGAAGGCAGAGCTGGCCACAGCTGCAGCATTGATGGGCCTCACACGGACAAATGTGTCATTTCTCCTGCCTAGCTGAGAAATTAAAATGGTCCTTTCCCCCTGCTCTCAATTTTATGGTGTGCTGCTCCATCATAAAAAAATCAATTAAATTGCATCTGATGGAGGCTGGCCCAGAGAGTTGTCTCTATTTGTGTCACCCCAGGCAGGTACTGGCAGCAGTGCCAGAATGCAGGAGGGCTGTGGAGCGCAGCCAGCTCACAAATGGGATATTCTACTACAGGAACCAGCTTACTGCATGGCAGCAGCCCTGCTTTCCCCAGTGACCCCTTATGGCTGGGCTCTGCTTTAGCCTAATTAGGCCAGATGAGGGATTGTCTGGCTTTATTATCTCCAAAATGAGTGACCATAACCTTGTGGCTGCTATTCTGCTCAGAGGACAGAAATAGTATCAACATTGGCAGCTAGAACCGAGGGAGCACCAAGTGACCTGTGGATTTTAACATTCAGTCATTCTCTCAGGCTGACAAATTTGAGGTAGATAGGGGTGTAGCATTTTTTTAATCTGTTTTCTCATTGTGATAATGGCATGAATTAAATTCTTGTATTCTTTGATTTTTCTAGGAGCTTCCTGATACTATTTTCTTCCTTCTTATAAGCCTATATTGTTGCTTAGAGGATATAAAATTAAAGTGACTGTGCCGTGTGTTTTAAACAAACCACCCTGGGAGTAATTTCCTTCTATTAAAAATGTTTTCAACACTTTTTAGAATGAAGTTTTTGTAGGGATACTTCATTGACCTACTGCATTTTTCTCCAGAGGTTATTGCAGGTCCTGGAAATCTTTGGGCTGGGCTATTGCATAAATAAGAGACATGCTGGTAAGAAGATAAGATATGAAACTTAAAATGTACTCTTTCCTACTGCTGCATTACCTATTACCCTGTCTTTATCTCAACCCAGGAGTGTTCTCACTTTTACTGTTTTGATCCTCTCCCCCATCCCACCAGGGGAGAGAAAGGGTGTCTCTGTGGAGCTGAGCTCCTGGCAATGCAGCACAATATAGAAACAGGTTCCAAGTGAACACGTTACCCTCAAGTGCCTGCTGTGAAGTGGTTGACATATTGTTGTGGTTTGGTTTTTTTTTTTTCTGTTTTTGTAAAGCCTTCTCTTTAGTTTATGTCCCCAAAACACATTCAGTAGAGCACATTGGTCAGACAGGTTTTTAAATTGGATGGAGTCCATCATTATTCTGCAGAAGTGATTAAGACCTTCTTTTTTACAGCAACATTTGTTTTCTTGCCATCAATCTTTTTAGGTTTTAGAAGCCATAGATTGCCAAGGTATACACGTTTTCAGCATGAGCATTGAATTTAAAGATTGATGTTAGAAGCCCAGCTTTTCAATACTGGCATTTTCTGAACCTAACTCAGGGGAGATGATGGTTAGTTCAAGTGTTAACTGTTCTCCAGAACCATTCTTCAAGTATGTTTTGTGCTGCTGTTACAGCCTCTTGCATCTTCTGCAAGACTGTTGGTCAACAAACAAACCCATCCAGGCTTTATCTAAAGAAGTTTTTAATGTCACCCTTGACATGTATCTCTGACAACCCTACCATTACAGATCCATAATTCATTTGCCTCAGTAAACTTGAGGCTGAGTCTTCCAAAACTTTTACTTCCTTTTCATTTAGGGGATAAATGTGTAATCTGATGTGTCACTTATCTGACACAAGGAGATAAGAAAAATCTTAGTCTTGACTTTCTTCTCTAATGGGTATTTTATTATTTAGCCTCAATCTTACTCTTGTGAACCAGGCTTGTCTCTTTTTGACAATGCAGGACACTGTTTCTGAATTGCCTTCACTTTGATTTAAACAGTAGTTAATCACACTAAGAAAAAAACATGTTGATTATTTTTTAAGCATTGTTAATTAATGCTAATAAATAATCTTCTATTAAGTATCTAATCTTTCTGAGGTGAGGGTTTTGTTTCTTACTACCTTCCATCTTGGGGGTATGAGTATTTAAACAGGTTTAAATGGCTAATATGGAGAGGTAGGTAAGGATAAATAAGCACATCTTTCAGCAGTCTTCTTTCCTCTGTCTTCATATATTTTGAGTCTCAAGTTAAGAATACCATAATGCAAACTGGCATAAGAATAAAAAAAGGACTGTAAAGTTAAATACAGTTGATATTTGTGGAACCACGACAAACAGGTCAGCAAACTGAAAGAGTGCTGAGCTGGAGAAGTAGGAGCAGAAACTTGGAGAGGAATGGGGCAGGATAGGATTGTCCTGTACTCTGCTATGGAGCTGGCATCTTGTGGAACTACAGGCTGGAGAAATTGTGCAGGGGAAATTATACTCACCACAATCCCCAGAGTGTACACTGACCTGGCTTCTTCAAAGCTTGTTGTGCTTTTGAGGTGACGCTTCCTACCAGAACTTTTGCATATCTGAAGATGAAGGAAGGCAAAGAACTTGCAGCCAGCCCCAAACACAGATATGAAGGTATGTTACAACAGTATTAGCTCTGCTACTGCTGTTTCTGAGCTTGTTTTTTTTTTCCCCTCATTAGGAGAGTGGAGAGAGCACACCTATGGTAATCAGAAAGGGATCTTATAAGTTGCTTTTCAGCTACTGCAAAAAATCCTCTTGTCAGTGTTAGTGGTTGCAGAAAAGCTGACTTCTCAAGATACCTTTTTTCCTTACTACTAGTAATTTAATTAGTCTCAAGCAGTTTGAGTAAACATTGATTTTAAATTTTAAAAAAGTCACATTCTGTTTTAAATATTGATCCTTCACCTTTTCCAGGTGGGACATAAAAAAAAAATTTGCTGCACAGGTTTAAAACTTTCTAATTGGTTTTCCTTCTGACTTCGCTAGTCACAAAATCCATATTTATATACCAAGAAAGAAATGCTCTACTCTCTGTATTACACTGATTGTAGTTTAACAGAAGTTAAATTTTCTGCAGCAGTTGCTTTAAGATTTCCATTTTAAGTCCCAGGGAAAAAAGGGAAGTTAGTGAGACTATGGGTTGGAAAGTTCACTGTGGATCAAGCTGCTGACAAAAGTGACATTTTTACTGATAGTAGTATTAGTAGCATCAAAAGAATATGCCCCAGATCTGAGCTAACAGGATTCCTCTGTGACAGCCACCAGATATACACACACACCATGGGAGAAAATTCCTTCCCAAGTGAATTTGCAATAACAGTAGCCAAGATGAATAGAGTAAACTTTTCCAGTCTCATTTTCAGGCATGATGAACCAAGGCAGAGAGACTGAAATGATGGAGGCAGGGCTTTCCTGCTTTACAGGGAGTCTACAGTTCTGGGTTTTGTTGTGCATCCTGCTCGGTCGTTTCAACTGTAATATATTCTCTATCTCACCCGGAAATGGTAGAGCTGGGTGTAATTCTGCGCAGTCCAGCACCTGCTAATTCAGTCTACAACTCGGTACTACAAGTGCAACTTAATGAGAAAGGGCATTTCTGCCACCACGGAGAGAATCCAAGATGTTATAAACATCCTGAGCAGAACAATTTTACAAATTGTAAAAAAAAAAACCAAAAAAAAAACAGTCAAACAAAGGCTGATCTTTCTCCCTTATGGTAACTTTGTTTTAAAAAATCTACCAATTAGTACTGGGCATCTGGACATCAGACGACTTGCACAAGGTAGAAATGAAGACCAGCCTGTTTGTTGCAACCAGGCTCTTTTCTGCAGTGTTTTTTGAATGCAGTGAACTGACACTATCTGAGATAATTTTCATAGCAGTGATCTGCAGGTCTGCTACAACTGAGGTGACCTGGGATGACTCAGATATTTATGATCAAGTGAAAATACCTTAAACACTTAGACCTGTGAGTGCACAGTTGTTCTGTAACCTATCCCTTTCTATTTACAAAAGCATGGAAGATTAGACCCCTAGGAAAGATGAGGTCTGATAGCAGGCTATCACCATCAGAACAGTTTATTTAACTAGTGTGTTGTCTAAAATATCTCTAGGAATGGACTAAATTGTCCTTTACTTGCACAAAGTTTGCAGGTTAAAGGATGAAAATCTGATCCTTGCAGAATAGTCCTGAATTCTCTAGCTTTTTTGGTTCCATGTGCAGAAAAATTTTCCAAACTCTTTTTCATGAACTTTAAAACCAAGACCATCCTTACAACATGTACTTTTTAATGCTGTAGTATTATTCCAAGAGAATGGATGGCATTTTTTTAGAAGCAGCTTGGTACATAATGTTTCTAAAGCTTCTAAAGCAGAGTTTCCCAGAACTGTGGAGAACAACTTAGACTGCAGCATTTTTGATTTGAGCTAGCAGGCTATGCCAGCAGAATTAATTAAGGGTGTTAATTTCCTGTATTAGTCCTTGGCTTCTATGGCTTCTCTTCACCTGTACTAACTGTAATTTGTGCAGCTTCCTTTAGCTTTGCTTTAAAAGCTATTTAAACCCTTAGCATCTCAGGAACCTGCTGCAGAATATAGATATACTTTGCTGAATTGTTATCCTGTCTCCCAGTAAGAGAGCTTTGTGCTGTTAATTACAGCCTGAAGCTATTGAGTGCTACCGCTGTGTTAAAGTAAGTGGAAGGAATGCTCTATGTCTCTGAACATAGGCCACTGAGCATGATGGGTTCTTTATAATCTTGCTAATTCTCTTTTTTTTTTTTTTTTGGTCATAATTTCACAATTCTTAAGAAACATTTTGTCATATTAAATGATGTGGTTCAAAGTCCTGCTTAATTATTGATGCACTGAGAGCATGAGTATGGATTTAACCTACCATCAGATGGTGACTTTTTTTGCTGCACAGCGAAAGTTTAAGCTTCAAGAATGGTGTGTTGATGAATTGAGGCAGGGTTCAATGCCAACACTCTCTTGCATATTTTATGAGGCAAGGATGGGAAAGACAGCTGATTTTCCTCCTGGAAATACCACCTTTTAACCAAGACTGAGGCTAAAGACAAGCTCTCATATCCCCAAGAGAAAGTTTCCATGTAGAGATCAATTGTTTTACTCTACTCTGGGTGACATTTAGCATTGGGAGGTTGAATCTGTCCTTTTCAAAGAACATGTCTCACTCTTTTCCTAACTTTGTGAAAGGTGTGATGACTGACAAGCTTTATCAGTACTCTTCTCTGTGTTGGCATCTAGCAAGGACTGCTGATATTTTTCTTGATCTTTCATGGCACACCTGCTTGCTGTACATGGTCATGCAAAGATGAACTGACCTCACTACAAGTAAGGCTTGAGAGATAAATGGATGGGTGTCCAAAGAGATCATCTGCCAATACTGTGCACAAAAGGATAATTCCAGGGCTCTGGAAAGCAGTTTCCCTGGGCCAGTGGATATAGAAGACATGTGAGGAAAACTGGAAAAGCTTTTAGAAACAAAGGAGATCCTCCCACAACTTATGCTGTGTCTTGGTGCTTCCATTACCCTTTTCCTAGAGAGCAAAGAACTTGAAGTCAAAACTCAGAGTCATGGATTCTTCAGCTGGGACCCTAAAAGCTGAGCATTAAAAACATTCATTGTGTAAGAACTGATCTATTTCTGTGTACCTCAGTCTTCCATTTCCTTTCTGTGCATGGGGGAAGTGGGTTTTGCCACTTGATGGTTGTAGTATAATTCCTTCCCGTAGCACAATTTAGAAATGATATTGCTCTACAGGGTACAGTAAACAAAGGCATTTCCTTCAGAGGGGTCCCCCAGATGTGAGAGGAACTATGGGCTAGATGGCACTCATCTAAAGCCGCTTTCAGTTGTCACTGCTGTGGCATTCACCTTCTCTGGACAGAGACACATAATTCTGTCTCTCAGAGAGAAGAAGAGAAAACAATTTTTATCTCTGCTCCTTTGTTTTCCCCATGTAGAATTTAGTATGGAAATTGTTTACCTGAAGTGAGTACTTGATTGGATTCCAGTGAAGGTTGTTTAAGTTCAATGACCAATTGAATCCAGCTGTGTCTTGTACTCTCAGCAGAGGAGTCATGAATTGTTAGTTAGTAGACAGGTAAGTAAGAAATAGATATGTAGAATAAGATAGTCTCTCTTTAAATAGTATATTAATGTACTATAGTATAGTTTTAATAAAGCTATCCTTCAACCTTCTAATCTAGAGCGAGATATCATTGTTCCTTCCCTGAGTCGGGGTTGCCTTTTTTACCATACACTTCATCATGAAGCAATAGCAGTTCTTGCCTTAAGTCTTGGCATGGTGTCCCTGATCTGTATTTTGGCTCATGAAGCCCAATCGATAGCTGACAACAGTGTTTTTCCTTTGTCTGACAGAACATTTTCATATCGATACCTACTCTGAGAAAAATGCACTGAAGATGAGGAGATTATCTGTTCTCATGCACTCATCATGGCAGAGGAGCAGCACAAATCCCCTCTGTTATAACCTGCCTCTTGAACCTCATAACAAAGCCTATAAACCTGGAACAGCTTCCAGTGAATATTATCAAATTGTCAACAGACACAAGAAAGTGCTGCAGATCCTTCCAGTCAGCTGTGGCCAGGTACCTCTATTAGACAGGGCCAAATTTATTCATGCACATTCCATGTTACTTTAACTTGGTTTTGTGCTAGATTTGGGTTGTGAACAGGACTTCAGAACTATACTTGAACTATAATATCCAGTATAGACCTATCTGATAAGAGGTTAAAGCTCTGAGCTTTCCAACAAATGAGCAAACTAGGGTAATGGAAAATTACTGTAATCTCCAAATTGAGAGATGATTCTACACTAAGTCATACAGCACCATTGCAAGAACACCAAAACAACAGCAACCTAAAAATCCCAACCTCCCCGACATGAAAATATACATCCTTTTCAATAATATCATACTCCAATTTTTTCTCATTACCCACCCCTTCACCTCAGTACCCTCTGTGAAGAGATTAGCTGGGAATGTGAGAGAACAAAAGGGCTAAGGCATCACAGTAAGCATTTAGGATTGTTGAGGCCGATCACAGTCAAATTGAGGAATAATCATTGTATGACATTTTGAAAATATTTTAACCCATTCCATATATCAAATTTCATAATGTACAATTCAAATCCAAGTCACACTCAGAATAGGTACAGATTTTCATTTTGCTTTAAACTGTGCTCTGATTGCTATATATTAAACACCCTGCCTGATTGAATTTATAGGTAAATGCTGCTATTTTTTTATTAATAATTTAACTCCAATCCCTGTGGTTGCTGTTCCTTTATAGAGAGAATGTTGTACCTTGCCACACTTTCATTGTGACAAACTTGATTTAGAAGTCAAGAAAGGAAACACTTTGAGGATATTTATTCTACTGTGGAGTGTAAACACTGTAAGGTCTGCTTCTGCAAGTTCATTTAAATATTTTTTTCTACTGGGTAGAGGAAATCTGAGTTTGGACCAAACACTGGAATGACTTAGTGCACCTACACTTTAAACTCTTGTAGTTAATAAGGGCAATTATTTAGAGACAAGTCTACCTTCCCTTGAATATACCTTTTGCAGTTCAACTTGCCTAATCTGGAAGCTGAGGACAGGATACAATGACCAGAAAGGTAGTTCAAAGCTTTTATTTTCTCTAGTCATTGTGCAAGGAATCAGTTTTGAAGGAAAAGCTTATAAAGCATAGTGGAAGAGAAAATGTACCTGAATCATGTAGCCTGTCTATCCTGTACCCAAGCACTCTGTGCTAGGAAAGTTAAACAGCTTGGGGAGGGTGAAAAAGTCGCCAAGCTGAGTCTGATTGCTGTTTGTGAGTTTTTCAGTTTGTGTGGCCCCAAATAAGCAAGAACAGGGCAAAAAGGCCATATCATGATGTGTTTGCCATCATCCTTGTGCCCAAACCCTAATGTCATATTCTGAAGCTAGAATTGGAGATGGCAGAGCAGAGATAGTCACAGTGGCTCAGTTGGAAGTAAGAAGAGTGGTGGCTAGTCTGGAGCTCTTCCTCACCTTTGTGAGGAAGCAAGCCTTTGTGCCTGAGAAAATGCATGGCTCCAGTTTTATTTTGAGAGTTATGGCATCTGAACCTTAGCTGATGGGGCTGAGGAAATTTTGGACTATATCATCAGTGTAGATCCCTTCCTACTGAAATAGTCTATTCTATACCACAGGTAATGAGCAGTGGATTCTGCATTTATGTCTGGCTCCTCATGTCACCTCCTCTACAGCCAGGCAATGCTGAGATTGACCTACTTTGGAAGCCAGCATGAACATCTCTTGCTTGAGCACTATTATATATGTATCTATGAAAATTTAAACAAGAAAAATGAGTGCTTCAAATTAATGTGTTTGATTATACTTAAATTCAATCTCTGTCTAAAGGAGATTAATTTTAAGCCTGCCCTTTTGAAGGAAAACAAACGAATATCCCCAAAGAATAACTGCAGGACTCTGGGTCTCTGAGGTTCCCAATAGAAATGACATTTTCATTTGATGGATCTTTTCTGGGACTGCTCCTATCAGGAGATTGGCTTTGCTTGAAGCAGAAATTTTCCAGTGTCATTACCTCAAACTATAATTTAGGGAATGTCAGACACTTTGGTAGGCCTCATATAACTGGTTAAGACACAAACCACAATGTATAAAATACCCTTAATCCAGCTGCTGAGGGGGTGGAACCTCTTTGGGTATGGAGCAGGCCAGGGTAACAGAGTAATTCTAAAACCGGGTGTGGGAACACCAAACTTGTTGCATCTGCCTGGAGCCACCAGAGTCAGCTTCAGAAGGATGTTTCTTTTGTGTGTAAGCAACAAAAAAAAAAACGGCTGGCTTAATGCTCTGCTACAACGTGGTACATCATCTGGTGAGAGGTCCACATGAGTGCTTTCAGCTAGCAGTGGACTTGCACTCCCTGTCACTCGTGGAAACACAACAAGTAAATATTGAACTTTCTAGGATGGAATAACAAACTCTTCAGTCTGTGTCACCAGCCATATCTGTCTCTCACTCCAAGCTGCAATATCAGAGCTGAAATGAACAAAAAAACCCCAGGAACATCATATACAAAAATATAATTCACTTCAATTCAGGGAAGGGAATGAAATATTGTGATTTCAATGAGGATCAATTGTGCAAGCTTTGGTCCAGTTCCCTGCACTTCATGTTATCCCATTTGCTTTTATTGTTTTCACCTGATTTTGTAAGTTTCTGTTTGTTTTTTTGGTTTTTTTAGCATTTCGTTTCTTCTCCTGTCTCTTTGTTTACCTTTCTTCCCCGAGTTTGGGATTTCAATGGGAATAATTTTGGCCATTCGGCCTCTCCATTGCCGAATTTTCAGGGTTTTTTTCAATTGCATTTGATTTCCTAATATCTCCTTTCCAGGGTTTGTTCCACTTGGTTCTTTGATTTCAAGATTTCATTCTCTTTCTTGAAAAGAAGTAATCAAAGTAAATTATATACTTAAATTCTCACCAATATAATTTCATATGAATCTCAATTAAAAGCATCTTGAATATATTTCATAGAATGGATTATAAGATGTATGGAATGCATATGGTGAAGTGTCATATGCCCATTTTGTCTGTAACAAATTGAACTTTAAAGTCAATTAAATATTTATGTTAAATACTTTAACTGCCTATACCAATTTTTTTCATGTTTCATTTTTTCTAACCATCATGTCTTTTTCATGTTTTTGGGGTTTGTTTGTGTTAGGATGACTTTACTTACTACTTTAGCTGTCTGCAGATTAAGTGTCATTAGTCAGGGAATTTTGATAAGCTTTTCAAATCTGAATTTTCATTTGTCAGGGAATTTTGATAAGCCTTTCAAAGTCTGAATGTTTAGCTGATCCTTTCCAGTTTTGAAACTGGGCTGGCTACCTGTTGTGATTAGCTTTTTTAAAAAAAGAGGTGTCTGCCAAAAAAGCATTTGTGGACGAAAGACTAAATTGCTACATGCAAAGATGAATCTTTATTGCCTTCTTTCTTCTGTTTTAAAGATAAGCTAATAAAATATCTTGGTAGGTTCACATAGAGATCTTCATTAAGCATTTATTATGTAGATTAATTGTGGTCAAATCTCATTTTAGGTCAAATTATTTCTTATTTGCAGTAGTCACAGTGTTCTCTCTATTAAAAAAAAAAAAAAAAGATATTTCCTAACTTTTGAATGTTTTTAAAAGGCAAGTTCTTCTTGTACATGTGCTATAAATGGTATCCCCTTTTTCATTTTTTTAAAAGCTATTATTAGTAGTTTTATTATGTCTGTGTGTTTCCATCACCTACCTTGCTGTGTGTGGAAACATATTTTGCCCAGACAATATGTGGGCAATAACATTTGAAATGTTATTGGTCCTCATTAATGGCTTTCCCTTCATTTTAAGGGAATATACGCAAAATTAATGCCAGAGATAAATGTTAGTAGTGGAAAGACCACCAGACTTTCCTAAAATAGAAGTCTATCATAAAGAGAGGGCCCCATTTCTTTCATCACTGGTTGGAGAGATTGTTGTGCAATGACAACACAGTTCAAACATTTGTTTGTAGAAAAGGCTATTAGACCTCCTGTCAATAGCAATAGTCATATGCATTTTATCTTCAAACAAATAATACTTTTAAAAATCCAAATATTCTACCGAAAAAATTAAAACAAAAGCATGATACTGATGCTAAATTGAATCAATAATTATAAAGGTGAAGGGAGACTATCACTTTTTATGATCACTTTAATCACTAAGCTTGCCTGCCTACTTAAAACTGGTGAAATTGGAGCTGGATTCAAACAATGTAGTGAAGAAAAAAAAATGGGCTTGGACTGTTTTTTCTGCCCCTTTGTTGGTTAATTACAGCAGTGACTTCACTTGTTGAGCTCTCACACTTACCTCTGGTTTATGTGTTTGGAGTGGCAGCTCTGAGCCCTGTGGGATACAGGGCAAGGGTCTTTGGGATGTGGCATCCTCATCTTGATCCTTGGAATGAGCACCCAAGGAGCGTGTTTGAACCATCTGGATTCAAGCAGGGGAGTGAGCTAACAGATGTGCAGCATGAATGAAAGACCTGGGCAGGAGCAGTGAGCTGACCAAATTGCTGCTGTTAAATGCTCCTTGAGAACAAAGGGACAACAAACAAGTTACCACTGATTTTAGAAAAGGATCTTGTGAATTCTGTGGGGAGGGCTGTTGGCATCCCTTGGTGTGTGTGCATTCCCACAGTGTATGGAGATGTCTTGAACTGAGGAGTTCAGGTTATGGTTTTTGAAAATCACTGACTGTATGTTCTTAGGTAAGCAGCTTCACCTCTGAGCCTTGGGCTGCCTGCTAAAATACATTGTAAGACTCAATCTGTAAAAGTAATTCTGCAACCAGAATGTGCTTTGAAATCCACCAAGGATAACTGCACTAGTAAGGGAAAGTGTTACAAGGGGTAGGAAACTCAGCTGCTCTCTTTGCTGTAGCCTTCTCAGGTGAGTTTTATCCTGGACTGGGTCTCAGATTTTGTAGGTATTTTCTGTTGGTTGGTTGTTGGTTTATGTTCACCTTTTTTTCTTTTCATTTATTTGTTTTAATTTTGTGGGCCATGGGGTTTGGGTTTGGTTTGGTTATTTTTTAAATCTGCTCTTACACCTAAGACATAGAATTTATTAGATTATCCAGCCACCTTTCCTTTTCTGCATTCTATTAAAGAACCTGAGTGTCTTTGGGGCACTGTGACATGTTGAGTCAAAAATTACTATAATTACCATGATCCCTGTGGAATTTGAAGTGTGCACAATTTATGCCTCAAGGGGCTTGAATCCTTGGAGAGTCTATTTTCTGAGACAGCAAGAGCTGTGAAATATACAACTCTCGATCTGCACTCAAGATCAGAGTGTGATTTCTATGGTTAAATAAAAAAATGCTGATTTATGCAATTTGTTCCTGGGTCATAATTATGGTCTAGAATTAATTGAATAGCCTGGAGGTTTCACTACTGTACATGGCAATGATTACTAAAAATTGATTCTCTCCTATATTTCTTTATTAACTTATCTGAAAATGACATATAGTGAAGAACAGCTTTAAATATTGCTATGCTGAGCAACTTTGTAAATTGCTATTCAAGCTGTTCATGTTGGTTTTTTTTTTTATTTTTTTTTTCCTTCATTGACTTCTACAGGTGATTTATTATTCTATAAGTGCCTGAGCTATACATTTAACCAGAAACACAGTGAGGGGCGTGGTCATGTTTCTGACTAAGACATTGCTCTGTTAGGCTTCTGGAACAAGATATTCGTGCCTTTTAGAAAGACAGGCTGGATCGCACCCTCCAGACACGAGGACCTTGCACCCCCATGTGACACCCAGCATGGCTGGGCTAGCTCAGCATGGACTAGGTGCACACAAAAGAAGCTGAGTTTCAACCTGCTTTTGGCCATTTTGAAGATGGAGTTTTTGAGATATTTGATCTCTGAATGGAGTGAGTTTAATGCATAGCTACAGAAATATTTACTTTTGAACCTTTTTTGATTTATTATTCATTATTATTACCTCAATGGGCTTCTCTGGCTAGGTTCCTAAATATGGGGTCTATTTTTGCCTGGTGCAGTCACTCAACGGGCAGCTCTGCAAATGTAGAGATTGAGGCAATTACATGGAAATTCTCTGGAAGAAGAAAGAAAATAGCTGTGAGAGTAAGACCAGATCCTCAGAAGTTATAAAGCAAACAGTAGTTTGGAAGTAATGTTACCACCCCTCTTTTGATACTATTGTCATATATGTTTAAGTTTTGTTATTGCCAGAATAGATATTTTTTCTCATGTTCTGGAAAGCATATTCTCAAAAGGTTTCTCTCCAAGTTTTTTTCAAATGTTTAGTTTAGATAAAGGTTGAACATGGCAAAAAGATATTTTACTCCTATCATCAATAGTATTATTTCAAATATCACTCTAACTTTTAGATGGATGGTAAATGAGACATCTTACCTCACTTAGGCAAAACTTTTCCAGTAAAGCTTTGCAATCAAGTTATTACTATGAAACTTTACATTTCATCAGATCAGCACTTTCCCACAGCCTGTTGTTTTACTGGAAAGTTTTCATCTGGTTCTTAATTTGCATTGAATATTCTAATTCCCAAGCAAAAATGAAAGCACTTCAGTTGTGCATGTTATAAATCCCAGAAAAGGGTAAGAAATTAGGGAAATAGTCTGTTTGTTTTTTTTTTTTTCTGATGCACAGGAATGACAGTCATAATTCATTGATTTATGTGCATTTCATCTGAGTTGTTTTGATTTGACAGTGGAAGAAACCCCATTTGTGACCTCAGTGGGGCTTCTTTGGCTGCCTCTCAAAGGTGGTGAACTCGCTGCCTTCTTCATCTCCAAAAGCCACTAAGACTTGACCTGTGTTGTTTCTGCCAGAAGGCACAGACCAAGACTTGCTGTGCTTAGGTCTGTCGTAGCTAGGAGGGCAGATAGAGGCTGGCACGGTACTCCCTCTCCTTACCAGCTGCCAAAATGATGGACGAGAGATAATGACAATTTCTTGCTTGGGAAGATTGGGAAGAGCAGGGCCTGGTGCAGGATATTCTCCTCTGTGACAGTAAAGCCCTTGCAGATATGTCCATAATCAGCATTGTATTTCCCTGTATTTTCACAAATTCCAGCTCTGGTCAGAGGACCTGATTTTACTTTACATCTCAATGACAGTCTCACTGTCTGTGTGCTGCTCACTGTATGGCACTTGCAGACTGCTGCTTCCTTGGCTATGTGAGTTACATCTGCTGAGAACAGCCCTCTTTTATCTTGTAGTATAGGCTGTTCCCAGAAGAAATAGAAGAAATATAGAAATATAGACCAGTCCTTTGCCAGAGAGAAGTGAGCTGGGTCAAAGGTAGAGGTGCTGCCCATCCCTACAGCATGTGTTTGCTTTCACCAAAGTAATTTGCAATTGCAATGGAGAGAAAGGGCTGAATGTGAAAGGATGTAAATAGAATATGGGGGTCTTCACCAGTAGCTGCAGACCTGGCAACAATTTTCTGATTGCTTAGAACAGAGGCAGGGACAGACTGTGGTGCATGTTGTTGTAAACCTCAACCTCCCTTCTGCATTCTCAGTCTAGAAAAATGTCTTGATGGAGATATGATAAACTTTCTTTCCATTTCACACCAGAAAAGGAATAGCATGGCAGAATAACCTCTTTTCCCAAGCTGAAATAAAATGAGACTCTATTCCTCTTGGGGTACTCATGGAAAATTAGCCCAGTTTGTCTTTCTGACATGAAGGGAATCTTCACACCAGTTATTTATGCTTCCCTGCATCAATGCCACCTCTTATTTTTCCTCTTTCTAACCCCTCCTAACTCTGCTGCAATGCTGGTGGTACAACACTGCAGATTTCCTGGCTCCTGAGATCCTTAGGAGAAGCCCAGCAGTAGAATATTTTTCTCTCTGTTATTGTTTCCTCTGTTTTGTTGTATATAAATGTGCAAGGATGTCTGACTGTTTTTCGGTGTAAGTGCTCTGGGCAAGGCTAGCATTCAAGCTATCAAATTGTTAAGGGTCAGACTCTGCAGAATGTCTTCTAAGAGCTGCTGAGATATTTCTGTGTTTCTTGATAAACTTGGATGGGTATGGAGGACATTCATCCCTTCAGGCAGAACTGAGGATCAGGCCCTAATTGGTGTTAAATTTAGGACAAACAGCCACAGTGTTTAGCAGGAATATGTGTTTGCTGGAGAACAAGGAGCTTCATGCTGTGTTGATCGATGCAGATTTCCATTCCATTATTTCAGGATGTTCACTACATGCTACCAAGAGGCCAATTATCAAAGGTTGTTTAAAAGACACATCTCTGAGTACTGGGATTCATCATTAATTCTGGGGGTTATGTTTCTGCCTTTCCTGAGTTCTCTGTTCCATCTACAAACAAAACAAAAGCACTTGTTTTACCTGTATTTCCAAGTGTCCACCTCTGAATGTTGTGCTTGGGTTCCTGTGGAATTCATTTCTGTGCTTGGTGAAGAATCACACTATGTCTGAGAGAGTTTTGTGCCATTGATCCCAGAATATCAGACCTGGACAAAGAGCAGCAAAATGACAGCTCATCCCAGTAAGTTATACAACAGGCAACATTCCTGGAGAAAACAGAACAAATATTTAGTTCAGTTCAAAAGGGACTAACCACCACAGAATTATTAAAATATCTTGCTAGCAATAAACCACCCAACTAAACAACAAGTGGGGGAAAGGGGCAAGCAAGTGGTCTCAAGACAGGAGCAAAGATTGTGATGCTAAGTTGCAGAACCTTGGCACAGTTTCACTCATGCCATTCCACTAACTTACTTTAGCTGATGTGGAAGAGATGCTGCCCATCTGATTTAATCATACACTTTCAAAATAATGTGTGGAATCAAATCCTACTTTTAATCCCTGTGAACATTTGGAAGCAAGAAATTTAGCAGGTTTGTGGGGTAATAGGAGCACACTGGTGAACGTTGCTCCAAACTGTGCCCTTCCTATTGGAAGAAATATAGAGCAGTCCTTTGCCAGAGAGAAGTCACATCAGCTAGGGAGGCCAGAGGTATTGTGAATCAGATGTCCAAAAAACTGGGATCCCTGCATTGACAGCCAGAGATGTCACCTGGAGGGGGTGAGGAGGTAGACTGTGGTGAGGCAATGCCATTGGCTTCATCCTGTGCCAGGCAGATGGGATCAGTATGACTTGCTCTTCCACCCTCAGCTCAGACCCTGCTGCATTCCTCAAGCTCATCAAGACCCAATTAAAACTTAGCATTTATACAAGTCTCTGCACATGCAAGCTAATTAATAGTCACAACACCATGGTGAGGAAGATGAAAGCAATATTATTATCCTAATCTTACACATGGGGGCACAGAAGTGGAGGGGAATGCTGAGCTAGTACCAGAAGTGTCAAGCTCCCAGACTCACAGACTCTGCCCCTGCTGTACTCTTTAGTACATGATATGGATGTACATATATATAATGAGCTATCCATGGGGTTTTCAGGATGCTGACTTTGCTGTAAGCTTTGCTGGCAGTCACAAATGTGGTGGAAGTGTTCATCCAATTCAAGAATGACTCTTTTTTCAAATTTCAGCCTACCCCTAGTGCATCCTGTTTAATTCCATTCAGGTGATTTTGTTATTCTTTTAAATCCAATCCTATAGTTGTGTGGCCAAAATTCATTCAGATTCTTTCTGGAATATCCCTGGGTCTGATCTGAATCTACAAGGAAGATTTCTGTGGTATGGAAGAGAAATTAAATCACTCAAAGTAAATTCCCTCTAAAGGTACTTCCCACATGATAGAGACGAATTTTTAAGCCTACCTAACCTATTGTTAGAAATGAATTATGTTCTATTCTGTGGTATCATCCAAAGAGAACTGTAAAAAATAGCACATTTTCTAATAACTCTGTGCATTAAGAGAACTTGTTCTGTGTCAGTCTGTCCTTCCCATTGATGCAGAAGATTAGATGATATGAAACCTACACCCTCTGTTCTCCTTTTCTCCCTGTATTACACAGTACTGTCATTTTCTTGTGTGATGTCAGCCAGGGATTGACCCAGTCAGTGCTTGTCCTTCCATGGATTCTGCACCAGGCGCTTTGGATCCTCCTGACAGCCCCAACACACAATAAATAGATCTAGGCTTTCTCCATCCTTTTTTAAAGGATCTGCTCTCATGCAGGAACATTCCCAAGATCAGTTTTCTATTTCCTTCTCCATATTACCAAGTTTATAAATTGCTGTGGTATCCACAGGGTTCACAGTTCCTGTAGTGCAGGGATGTGATCCTTGTGATAGCACCCCTGTGAAGTTCTCAGTAGCTAACGGTCACATCCTACAGAGAGATTGCAGGCTCACCTGGGCTTCCTGGTGGCACTTTATGAGTCTCCAGCAATGCTCTCATAGGCAAATAAATAAGAATTCCCCAAGCACTGAGAGTGCAGAGGGCATTGCTGTAATGGGTCTCCTGGGCTTTACAATACAGTTTTATTACCTTGCTAAATATAACTGCTTGCTTCTTATTTGCCCAAGAGAACATATTATTTAAGGTATATTTTCCCTTTTTTTTCCTCTGCCAGACAGCCTGTATGTGAGTGAGTGTAAGTTTTTGTTTCTACAGTATATTGAGCAATTTTTGTGGCAATTTGCCAAAAAAGATAATAATAATGTTGTAGTTTTAGTGTCTGTTTATTTCTCCCATCTCTTCTCCAAGCCTGTCTCTCGCCTCCCTATTGATTTAGTGCAGCCAGTGAAGTTTTACAGCCTGCATTTAAGGAGGCTGCTGTTTGAAATCCATGAGGGGCTGCTAATCAGGACTAACTGCAAGCATCAGGTGCAGTCGGTGACTCTGTCCTGGCCTATTGGCTTAAGAGAGCATGAAGGGCTAATTTCATGGCTGATAAAGCTTTCTGTCAGGGAGGCTTCCCAAACAAATGAACATTGACTTTTCTTTACAGTGGAAATAAAAATGGTCTTTTATCACAACTGCCCGCTTGTGCAAGGTAAGAAGTCACATCCCTGTGGGCTATCACTGAACACTTGGGACTATTTGGGAGCTTGCTAAGGTGCTCAGACGAGATTTACAAATGAATTTCAGAACTTAATTCCTCATAGGTAATTTTCTCTCTTGGATTTGTTGGACTTTTTTTTTGTTTTAGGTCCAGAGGTGATAAAAAACCAGAGGCAGATATTCTGCAGACTTTGCAGCATTTCCTTAGGCATTTCCTAGGAAATGGGAACTAGGTGCCTAAATCCCTTTCAGAATCTGAATCTTTACTGCTTCACCTCCTTTGGTTCACCAGTTTAATATCTCTTCTCTGTTTCATCTGACTGATCTCTTGCCATCACCCATACTCTTCTTAGGACAACCCTTCTGTTTCTCTGCTCTGCCCAGGAGTATGGGGTTTAATTTCTGCTTGAAGGGAACACCTATCTGCTGCTCTTCTGAAGAAAATAATACTGATTATTTTAAAGCACATGGCTAGAGAGTCTTTCTCTGAGAGGGAATGAAACCTCTTGACATCATGCAGGTATTCTTCAACTCATTTAGAGTCTCCCCTCTGGGAAACTCCTTTTTCTATTCTGTTTTTCTATTACATATTTATCCTTTTTCTACTCCTGTTCCTTGGAAGTATGATGGAACAAGTAGTTAAGTGTGCAGTTAAAGACTGATACTTTCAAGGAAATAATTTACTTGCATAAAATTAAAAAAGCCCTCACGTACTTCATGGAACATAGTCCCGAACCTTTCAAAGTGGTAACATTTTTCTTTTGTTCTTTCATGTTTTGATGAAATGCAATTTCAACCAGAAATGCATTTATAAATTATTTGTTTAAAGGACAGACGCTTTTCCATCAAAATGTTTATTTTGCCAGTGTAACTTCATTTACACAGAAGGGGATTGCCAGAAGAATGATGTCTATATATGCTGCAATTTTCTTTCCTGCAGCTTGTCAGTACACCTGAATACTATAACATAGACTTGGCTTTCAAATTAGGCTGTTGAACAACTCAGCGAGACAGCAGTAAAAGTTTTTTACTATAAATCTACAGAGTTTACTCTGGTCTTGTACTTAAAGCAGTCTCCCAGGTAGATCCAGCTACAGCTGCTTGTTCAGGAATGGCAATCAAAGTTGCAGACAGGTGCAGATTGTTGGTATTAGAAATTGGTGTGCTGTGCCTTCACCCTGCCAGCCTCTGAGTCACCTGGCACCAGCTGAAGCTTGTACCTAATTGTATGGTTTTTCTTCTTGCCACCCCTCTCGAGTGGCAATCTTAAATTGGGAGTTTTCCCCCACTGTGGTCTGAATTTTGGTGGTGATGTTCTCATACCTGCTCTTCAACACAAACTGAGAAAAAATTAATGTCACAGGCAGACAATTCTCTCGGGACTAGATACAGACTTTGCCAAGACTCTTGGGATGATGTGTAAGGACAGGGAGCAATGCATTTAAAATATCACATAGCTTTTTGAATGTTCTACATGCTTAGGAAAAATGATGCTGAAACAAGCTTGGATTTCTATTGCATTGCATGCTGTTTTTAATGCAGGGTATGATCACAGGTAGTAATTACAGTTTGTGCTATCAAACAGGGCTGGCTTTAGGCAGAATTATGCCCTGGGGTTTCCACTGTTCCCCCCATGGCCTGTATGAAGACCTAATTTGCAGGTTTCTTGCACTATGGCACAACCCTTTTCTTTGTGGTACACATTTGTTTTTCAGTTAAATTAACCAACTTCCCACTTAAGCAAAAGACGTTCTTTTGTTGGTGGGCTGTTTACAGCCTGCCTTGCTTTATGTTATGCCTGAGAATTGAAGGCTGCCCTGCAGCCAGACAGATCAACACAGCTCTGCTGAAATAAATGAGTCTTCAGAGGACAATCAATGGTCATAATGTGCCTGGATAACTACAGTGACACCTCTAAAAATGTCAAATAGAGATACTGATCCTTTGCAGACATGATCTGCCGAATGGACAAGTTTCATACAGGGCCGGCATTTCCATTTTAACCACTGCGTTCAAACAAATTTACAAGTTTCCCCTCTTTTCACCACCTTTATGACCTTATTTTTTTTTCTTTAAGCCTTTGCAAAACCATAAAACTAGTTGAAGATTAAAATGCTTCATGGTGAGAAGACAGATATGATTACAAATGAGAACACACCAACCCCCTAGGAAGCCCTGGGTTTCCCTTTTATCATCATTAAAGAACATTCCATATGAGAATATTTACTTCATAGTTAATGTCATTGTATATTGTTTATGAATATGTAGTATACGCTTACATTATCTGGAGAAATACACTGCATCCTTTTTTGCTTCTTCAGTTTCTCCTCTATTATGTTCCCTGTAATATGTTATTGCAAGGTGACTCAGGGCTTGCTTTGAAAAAAAAGAATAACATATTGCTCTGGTAAGGCAAACCTACCTTTGACTTTTAAACAGATGATAAGGAAAGTAAATTGAAAGATTAATTACTTCTAATAGATAATTTTATTTCATGTACATTCTTCAAAAATGTACTCTGTGAAGTTGGAGGCTGTACAATTTACATAGTATAGCTTTACCGATTTTGATTTCTGACTTGAATACCATTTTGTGAGTGCTGCAATCATTCTTATTTCCAGTTATTTGTTCTGGAAGAAAAGCTGTAATCTGCAGAGACAATATGAGAACAGCACATTTCCTTCCTAGGCTAATGAATATGTAACAGAAAGGTGTGGAAAAGTGTAGGCACACAGTTTGTGGTGACTGGGAGTGGGGCTGTGGCCCAGCCTCATCCCCAGTGGGTCCAGCTGTGAGAAGCAGGTGAGCAGCACTGACAGCAATGAGCCATGGAGTGCCCAGGGGCACTGACCAACCACCAAAGGAACAGAGGGCACACGGGTGCAATGCATGAACATGACGGGTATAAAAGCTTGGGCTAAAGAACAAGAAGGGCAGATGCTTGCAGCCTTCTGATGAGGTCTGGTGTCACTCTGTATGGGCAAATGCCTGAAGCCATCTGATAAGGTAAGGTGTTACTCTGTATGGATTGGAGCCATCTGATACTGTATGGTGACACTCTGTGTGTTATGGCTGTCTTGACTGTGCCATGTGCTGTGGCATATGCTGTGGTAGAAAAGGATAGTAGTTCCTGTGAACTCAGGGCATACGCTTGCCTAGGATGGATATCGGACTCTAGGGTTTAAATTGAAGAGTCACAATTGATTTAGACCACCTGGGCTGCATGATAGTAGACACTGGCTCCCAGGCCAGTCAACAGAGAAAATATGGTGTACCTTGTCAGGGGTTAAAGAAGAGGACCTGATACAGTACTAAGTGGGGCTGTGATTTGGCAGCCTTAGCAATTCATTCTTCATGTCCTCTAATAAAAATGCCTGAGTCTCTCTAAAGTGCTGTAAAAGGTGGTGATGGGGTGCAAGAGGGTCCTTGCTCCTGGCAGCTGTTGCTAACCCAACTGTACTGAGAAAGTTTCACCCCTGAAAACGTTGAGTTGCTGTACCCACTCAGCATCCCAGTGCAGGTTTCAGTCCAGCTTAAGTACACATGTGCTTAAGCACCTTGATGAACTAGGGTTTTAAGCAGCAGTTTAAACGTGAGTGTAGGTTTATGGGTGTTCTCTCTGTGTGCTGAAAGACAGAGCTTCGCTGAATTGCCCAGCTGAATACACACAAATCAAAGGGGTCCCTACTCTTCTCTGGACCTTAAACTTCTGCATGGTGAAGTGTCCAGGAGCCACAAGCTGCTCAACAGGGTCTTTTCAGGGCAAACCAAGGAAGAACTACAAGGTAATTGAAAATTTAAGCATAGGTTGTTCTTCTTTTCTCTTCTTTCCAGTCCTGCTGGAAAAGGCAGCAAATGCTGTGTACAATGCTCTCAGGAGGAAGATGAATCCATTTGATGTGCCCTCACTGATTTTGGTGCATCAGCCAGCATTTTGTGCAACAAGAAATTGATAAGAAGGCATTTGGATTTCTTGACAATTGTCACCTGCCATATGCCAAACTTAAAAACAGGTTTTTGTGGATTTTATGTGCTGTCTCCTCTTGACAATCATGGCCACTTAAATGTTTTGGTACTTTCCCATTTTCCACCTGGCAAATTTACCTCTTTTCCCAATGAAATTGTGTTTTTGCTGACTGGGAGCTTTTGTAATTTGCCTGTGCAGTGTGGAGGTCAGCCAGAGAGAGTAGCAGTCCCTCACAGTGTCTCAAGGCCCTTTTTTCTCCAAGGGACAAATGCAAAGTGATATAAGTACAGCCCTTTCTCAGCAACATCTGTAAACTGCAAATATGCTCAGTCCAATCTATTTCCCTGTGTTTCTCTGAGAATTCCCAATTTTTACATTGTTTGTGTGTTGGTTAGATGCAAACAAAATGAAACAGCTTGGTAATGCCTACAGGGTTACTTTGCAGCACACAACAGTGACCAGACAGGTACACACCAAAAGAATATTTTATTCTCTGTTCTGACTGCGGGGATACCATGACTGGGACACAGTTGAATAGTTTAAATGCAAAACCCCAAGTTTCACTTTAAAAAATTTAGCAAAGCCTTGAATGATCATCCTGGCATAGAAGGTATTTTCCATCTCTTCTCCTGAAGCTGTTCCATTTAGTATTAATAATGGAATATTCAGTGAGCCACAGAAAAAGACTGGCTCTATAGCCTCGGGGGCTCCACTGAGTATGTGAAGTTCAAGTTAATAGTTTTATCATAGGTGTATTGGCTATACTGGGTATGATCTGCTAAAACTGCCATAAAGCATTTTGCTTTGATCCAGTCAGCCTTTTCGAACTGAAAGAAAGAAATACTGTGGAAAGATTTTCATCAGCTCTATTATAGATGTGCAATAGAAGTGGCAGTTTGTAAGGAAATGGGAATTAGAACAAACAGCACTGTGAATGCTACCACCTTGCACAGTATACCTCTCACTGAGCTGAGAATTTCTAGTGGATAAAGAAGTTAGAAATTTATTCTGAACTGTAGCAGACTTGTGATTTCCTGAACTTAAAGGGAGTCCAGAAGACTCCCAAGCCTGTAAGCTATTATATACCAGAGCAGCTTATACTACTAGTGGCCAGAAAGGTAAATTGCATATAAATGAACACTGAGGTGGACTAGTTTAATACTACTCTCCTGAACTTCAGTAAGTGTGAAATTAAAAGTCATACAGAGAATGAAAATTGTTCATTCAATATATATATATATTATAGAAATAATGTATAGAAATTACTTTTATTCCTTTTTTTCTAGCTAATTAATTTTTGAAAGACTGTAATGTCTAAAAAATAAAAATATATTATAGCAGACTTACTCCTAAAATGGCATAAATCACATGGTCATCACAGCCTTTAGAGATGTTCAGCAGACCTGTATGTAGGCCTGTATCTTCAATTGTAATAAATCTTAAATTAAAGTGGGATCAGAGATTCTGGCATAAAGGAGAAGAAGTTGAAGAATTTTCTATTAGTCTGAGTTTAATGAGAGACATATCACATCTCTCTAGTTAAGGCATTTGTACTTTCTTTGCAATTATCATTACAGCTAATTAACAGTAAATGCTCACATTCACCAGCTATACTTAAGAGGTGATGATACCAAGGAGGAGTGGAGGGAAAGAGATGTAAATTTTTAATACCTTATTTGCCTTACGTCTGCATGGGAACCCTGAATAATTGATGGTAATGGTGGTTAACCCTGAGCCCATCAAAAGGATCTTTACACGTTATCCATTCCCCAGCCTCCTCTATAAAAGCTCTCCCTGACACAGGGAGGGTGGCTTTTTGAGGCACTAATCTGTGATGAGAGTTGTTATTACCAATTAGGGATGTTGATTGACAGCTGCTCTCTACACAGAGGTTTCCAGAAAATGCTGTGGCTCCCAACCCTTCTTCAGCTTCTTGTCACAAGGGCTGGAGGTTGGTGTCCTCTCCGATTTGCCAGCTCAGGGGAAGGCTGTAACTTGCTTTGGTCGCAATTAACCAGCTGAGTTCAGGGGGTGTCAGTAGAAGGTCTTTACATCTTTGTAAAGAATCTTTTGGATTCTGTAACTGGAGTGGGTCAGGGATTGATGGCACAGCCTGCTCTGCTGGCTGGTGACCTTCTGCATGAGGCTGGCCAGATGTTTCTACCAACTGGACAAAGACATGTGAATCAAGACATTGTTCAGAATCTAGTGAAGCCAGCTGGACTTTCAGGTTACATTTGTACAAAAAAAATGAGAAAGGAACTGTTCCCTTGGCCTAGGGGCAAAATGCCAAAACTTCTTTTCCTCACAAATTGCAGATGTCCATAGGGCTTAACAGACACAGTTTCTGGTCCAGTCTGTTTCCTAAGCTTCAGCAAAAGCTCACTGTCACATGCAAAAACTGTGCATGAGAATGTGGTGAAAAACCTCCTAAACCAAACCAGACTGGTCAATGAGTCCTGCTCTATCTGCTGATATTTGGATAACCCCTGTGGCACCTGAGCTGTCTAATGCACAGCTGATAGAAATTGTCCTGTTTGTAGTCTCTACCAGAGAATACTGGAACTGGGGGCTCCAGTCACCCAGCTTAACAACCTTGTTAAATTATTTCTGAACATCGTAGGGTGTCCTGGAACTCCCAAGGAGCTCCCAGAGTTTGATATCAGAGCTAGGTCAGATTTGGCTTTTTTTGCTGCGGAGTTGTGGGCCTGTGATAACCTTGTGGCATAGAAAAGTCAAGACCTGGGACATCACCTGTGTCAGATTGCTTTTTGAACTGGAAGTGGAAAGGAGAGTGTGTTCTGGTTCTCAGGAACTCTGTTTCAACTGGATCAGGAAGATGCCTGCTTACTCTGTCTGGTTTTGGCAGAGGTACTAAAGACATCTATTGAAAAAGCTCCATCTTGGTCCTAAAACTCCATGGAGCTGTTTGACTATATCCTGCTCTTAACACACTCCAGTATCAGTCAAGATATCTGGAGACGTTCCTCACTTCACCTACAAAGCAAACGTTGTCTGAGGGGTCTGATACATTGGTTAGCTTCCCACACAAGATGGGAAATGTAGACATGGAGAATCACATAATCCAACTTCCCTGGTCTGGCCAGTTTATGGAGCTGGATTTTAGTGCATTTCTCAAAAAGCTTGTGTAGTCTAAACCCTGTGCAGGCTAAAGGCAAGCTAGGAGCTGTTGGACACATAATGAATTGACTGGATCTCTGCTGTTGGTCAGGAGGGACCAGATGTTTGACTCCATGTGTCCAGCAAGGTGCCTTAGCTCCTAGTCACTAAGACACAATGAAGTAAAGGCTCAGACAGTGGGCAGGTGGGGAGCATTTTTGGGCCACTGCACTTTATGCTGCCTTTGCACGAACACCAAGTTGTGATGGTTTTGTGCATTGTATTCCACGAGTGTGAAATGTGAGGCTGATTCAGAGCCTCTGGTGAAAAATTTTGCTCTGAAACACTTAGCTTAAACTGGCTTTGTGGAGCTCTTCTACTCCATAATAATGAGCAGAATAAGCAGAGCTTTTGGCCCTTACAGCATTAATTGGTCAACCTGGAGCTGTTGGAGCCAGGCAGGTTCACCCAGCAAAGTGTCTCCTGTCCTTGTCCCCCACTTACTGGCAGACACTGACCAGAGGCAAATGGAAGCAAATCTCACTGCCAGTGTTTGCTGTTCTCTCTGGGGAGACAGGGAATAGAAAGCCTTCATTCCTGCCATTTGCTCCCAGGAAATTTAGATGCATGGGTATCTTCCTGGATCAGCTAACCTCACTAAATTTAAACTCTTTTGTGGCCTTTGAAAGCCCCTAAAATGAGTGATTTATAATTCAAATCTCTGCTCTCTGATTATGCACCTTTTGCTCTCTGGAGCAGTGACAGAACCTGTGATTGCTGACGTGTGCATTGACCCTGGTGGCAGCTGTAGCCCAGCATTCGGCTAAAGTCAGGTGCTTTGAAGTGAAGACATGAATGGAGAGGCCTGCCTGGAAGGACCCAGTGGTATAAATCTCTTTCCCATATCCCACAGACCAGATAAGCAGCATCCTGGTGAGATGGGCAGGAGAGGATGGAGAAAATGTGGCAAGCTGAATTAAATAGCACACTTGCTACTTACTCCAACACCAGTAGTCTTATACAAATAGTTTTTTTTCCCTTTCCACTGCCTGGTGTAGAGAAGAGTTTTTTTCAGCAAGTTACTGAGATAGAGCACAACAGCTATTTTCCTTTTTATATGTGCTTTTGCCCTTGCCTTTAGCCAAACTGGTAAGGAAGGAAAAGTCATGTATATACATAATATTGCCATCCAGGAAAAAGGATGTGGATTCAAGGGTATATATTCAACCCAAAGTCCTGGATGCAAAAGTTAGAGTTTTCAGGGCTTATCAAGGAGAAACACATTTCTCCTTTGTGAGAGACACTGGCCTGGAAACGCTTGCTGGGATGGCTCTATTTCAGATTTCTTCCTATGTGACAGTGCTTGTTCACTGCTGGGACCTTCCCCAGAGGGTGGTTGGATACCACCATAGGTAGATAGGGATGGATGGGCTTCTCTGGTACCTCCAAGGAACTCATTAGTTCCTTCTCTGTTTTTGAAGAAATAATCCTGCTTCTAGAACAGAGTTGAGGGGATACATGAAGGCCGTCAGGCATGAGTGGATGGTGGAAAAACACCCCTGAGACCACACTGCCTGCTAGCATTAGTCTCATCTAGACAGCTTGATTCTGCTTTGAATTTGGGTCTGCATCAGTGGAACTGCTGGGGAAGAAAGCTGTCATGAGTGAACACAAATCCTGCTGTATTTGAGGAAGGAGCATTTACTGGCTTTGGTGACAGGCAAGGACTCCAGTGGGAACACAGTCTCCCTTTGCCATTTACAGTCCCCTCCTTGGCATGGGGTCTGCAGAGAAGAAAAACTTTCCCTCTTTTTTCTAGATCCACATTTGGGCTGTGCAGACCAACAGTGAGATAGGCCAGGAGTTACTGAGGGGAAGGAAAAATGGCTCCCTTTTCCCTCCTGCACACCAGCATGGCTCTTGTAGAATGGGTACAAGAGAGGCTTTTACTTTGTGGCTGCACCAACCTCTGAGAGAAATCTGTGTCTGCAGAAATTTACTTTTCAGTATTAAAACAACAGGTAGGACAGAAAAGAAAAGTTGAGGAAATATTGTGTCTAATCTGATGATAAACCTTTCTTCTGCTCCATCTTAATAAAGCTGTAATTGGCAGTGACTGTTTTTTGATTTCCCACGTGTGCCAGGAGATACTCCCCCTCTTTCTTCAAGGGCTGGGTTTCATCTCTGCTTTATTTGGTGAGAGGCAACTGATGTTTAGCACATACTGGTTGTGTAGCCTGCAGCAGTTTGGGTTGTAATGTGGGGGCTGCAGCACTGTGCTGAGCTGGGAGGATCAGCTGCCATGTTCAGGCTTCAGTGAAGACAGGCTGATAAGGCACCAAGGGACACATCTGCACTAGTGGGAAGGATGCAAGGTGGAGCAGGGCAGAGGAAAAGGGATCAGATGCTTTCTGTTGTTGAAACTGATGTAAAGCCCCCTGCACTGTGGTTAGAAAATGAGAATTTCTCTCTCTAGTGGTGCTAGAGCAGATGCTGAACCAGCTGGAGAAAAGATTTGCTTTGGGCTGATTGGCTGAGCAGGAGTTAGAGGCTGCCTTGGAGGCATGGCCCAGGGAATTCACAAAGGTTGTGGTAGTTTCTGGCACTACAAGGAAAATTTATGCAACAAACAATTCAGGGGGAAATGAAAGTTGCCAAGAGATGCCTGACAACATCCAAGGGCTGTCTAATTTTGGTGCTTATGGCCATTAGAATAAAGCATATGCTTACTTTCAAGAACTCATCAAAGTTCTTGTTCCAAGAACTCTGATGCTGCTCCTGCCACTCCCCAGACACTTTGGGTTTAAGTTGAATGCTTTCCTTCTGCCACCTCCACTTCCGAGGTGGATGTAGCTGGGAGAGGTGGAGTGACCTTGCTTCCCTTGTGCAAAGATCATCCTAGCATTCGTCCTGTTTAATGGAATATGAACTCTGTCTCCATAGTGTCTGGAGCCCATGGACAGATGCCTGACTTACCTTTAAATTAGCTGGACTGTGGGCTGCAAAAAGCTCAAACTAATTACAAATTATAGGTAAGGATTTATCAGACCTTTTTTCATTATCCTCTCTTAAGTGGATTAGACCATGCTGGTAGAAATAGAACAGTCATGGAATGAGTGTAAACCCAGTCCAGATCTGAATATATTTGCCTAGTTATTACACACAGAACAATAAGAGGCAGCAGGATCCCAGTAATAGTCAACTTAATGTGTTGTTAGTTTCAAGTGATTGTAGATCTCTTCTTCCCTGCAGAAGAATTGTTTGCTACACAAGCACTTTACATTTAGGAATAAATAAAAACACACTCTAAATCATAGCATTACTGTGGAATAATTTTCTGTCTCCTGGGACATCACATATCCAGTGAACTGATTCTGGATGAATTCTGCTTCATTGGGACACTGTATGCAGTGCAAGAGCATCTGTAAACCTTTCGTAATGCATTAAACATTGTTAAAAAAGATCTATGCTTATAAGGGGTACCTTTTATCCAAAAAGGGTGAATTTCTTGCCAACTCTCCATTGCAGACTTCATTTTCTTTTTCCCATTTCAGGAGATACACTTAAAAAATCACAGTGACCTGTTTTCGGGCTGCTATTTTTGAATTGTGAATCTTAGGAATAAAATTAAGAAGAGTACGAACAAGAAGAAAGGTACTGATGACTGAACATCTTGGGAATATCTTTCACAGCTTCATGTCTGATTTTTGAAGCAACTTGCCCTAGAAACTCCATGTGGAGTTCATAATAGATACATTAAATTCACTAGGAAGGGAATCAACTTTGTTGATCAGTAAATTGAGTTTATTGTCCTAGCAGCAAAAGGAGCATTTGATAAGTTGCTCTCCAGTGATCTGGATCCCTAAAGGACTCATCATAGACTATGAGAGATGTGTAAACATCTGAAATAACAAGCTAAAGCCTTCTTTTTTTATTAAAAAGAGAGAAAAAAAAAATCTTCCCTTTTTTCTTATGGAAATTGCCTTAAAAATGTTACCCCCTTTGCTAGGAATGACAAGTCTGTGAGAGAAAATAAATAGGTAAAATCACAGTTTGCCTGAAACCTCACCAGCTGTGCTGCTGCCTGATGCCTCCCCAGCTACCACAAAACAACTCCTAAGTCAATTAGGCTCCTGGCAGAGCTGTGTGTGCATGTGATGGGAGCTGCCACATTTTTGGAAATTTGGGCTCTTTCTTTATATGTTAGCCATCACTTGTAATTTCTTGGGGCTCTGATGGATGTTTGCAGAAGTAACAATGTTCTGTTAATGATGTTCTCCATAAGGAAGGAACTAAAAGATCAGAAAAAATATATCAGACTTCCTCAACCTGAATTGAGTTTCCTACCAGCATTTCTTTACACGCCTGTGTGTTTTCCCTTTTTCCTCTGCTTACATCCATAGCCTGGAGTTGGTAGTTTATTGAAGGTTTACAGTGCCACTTTTCCCCTATCAAAGTATGTTTGTTGTGGGAGACACAAGGAAAGGCCTGGATACCAGTGAACGAATGGCAAGGAATGTCTTGAAATGGAGTAAAATAGAAATACACATCTTTAAAAAAAGTCTGTAAATTAAACCCAGAATTCATATAATTGTTTTAAAGCCCAAGTTCTGTCACAGCCTTCCCACTTGGGTTAGGGCATATAGCTCAGCCTGTCCCACACTGCTATAAGGCCTCAGCATGTGTGTTAGGAAATATTTTAGCCTTAATTTCAGCCATGAAAACATCTCAGCATATCTAGAAGCTCACTGAAGTCAACAGGATGAAGAACACAATTTAAGACAAAACACTATTTAAGCAAACTGAGAGCCACTACCCCTCAATAGGGAGATTCTCCCCTTTTTGGAAGATTACCCTTCTACCTTCATATGTCCCAGATCTCCCAGGAACTCAGATGGTCTAATTTCCAAGTCTTTACCCTACCAGAAAGGTAACCTTTGTTTTTGGTTTTCTTTATAATGAGTGAAATTGATTTTTTGCCTCTGTTTCCCTTGCCCTTTATACTGTTAAAATTTAAAACAAAACCCTCATCTTATTTTACAAGCAGGTTTCATGCTCTTTCTTTAATCACTTAATTCCACTGATTTAGACACTTTCCTTTGTTTTTCATAATTAGCCCTGCAGATTAAGAGCATGAGAGTTTCTGCAAAGATTTATTAATTATTGGCAATAATAATTCACAGTAGAACTGTAGATGCTTTTAACCTAAGTTAGTGGAGAAAGGGAGGAGGGAAGCACTGGCTGATTTTCTCTCTCTTCCTTTTGTAATCTGACATACCCTGTAATCTGAAACATTTATTGACAGTTTAGTTTTCACCAGAACCCTTAGTGGGCTCTCTTTTAACTTCCTTCTAATCACTAGCCAGTCTCAGGTGGATACCTCCTCTTGGCAACCTTCTGCTTTGCTCCCTTTTCCAGGTTTTCATTTTGTGGTGGCAATTGGTTGCTCCACAGATATTGTTCTCTCAAACTCCTTTTTTTACTGTTCCTTCTCTATAATTTAAAGGGATAAAATCCTATAATTGCCTTGTCTGAGAGCCAAGACTCCAGCAAGGGATCTATATTTTGATGGCACATTAAACAGTGTCACTGATAGACCTCTTAAGCAAGTGTCAGAGGACCCTGTAATGTCCACAAGGGGAGACTTTGGGTAAGGGCTTCTTCATCTGTGCTAGGTCCTCTCCAAAGCTGCTGTGTGTAGACATATTCTGTTTTATAAAAGCAATGTAAGAGCAGGGTGAAGCTTTACAGCACATGACATTCTAGGAGATGAAGCGTAAAGTCCTCAGAGATAAAGCAAAGACTTGTTTTACGTGAAGCATAAAAGCCACACTTAGAGAGAAAAAATGTACTTCAGACTCCCCTTGAGACAAATGTAATTTAAGATAATATATGCCAAGAACTGAGGTAAAGAATATCCGGAGGAAGCCATTTGTCATGCAGAACAGTGACGCCCTATTTTAATTGGTCTCACAAAACCCAGTAACTAGGCCGTGTATTTTGACATCCATCTACTGCCACCTTCTTAATCCGTCAGCTGTTGGAATATGTGCAAGTAGCATTCTCAAACAATGGGAGCTCCATGGCCTTTTTGCAAGGCATTACCTGGAGGTATAATCAGCCACTTTCCCTAGGTGTCAAGGGTATAGGAGCAGGGTTGTTGAAGAGCTGCCAGCTCTGTAACACAGGTGGAATGTGCACAGGGCACTGCTTCAGTGTGAGAACAGCAGTTCAAGGAGGAAAAAGGAAAATACTTCCTATTTGCTGAAGACGCCCATTCCCAGCACTTTACAGATATACACATATTCTCTCCTGAAAAGCAGTGATCAGCCCTTGCACAAGTGAATTCTTGTTTGTGGTGTGGTTTGTGAGATGTGGTTACATGCACAGGCTCCAGGCTGCTGGAGCTCCTGGCACCAGCCCTGTTTATGCAGATTTTTGGTGTCATTCCCTGCTTGATTAGGAAGAAATAAAACTGTGGGTTTTTTTTTTCCTGTTTTTGTTTGTTTGTTTTCCAAAGGACTGCCACTACTTGTATTTTTTAAAAATTTCATGTTTCATTACAGAGTCTCTTGAGAACAAAATGTATGCTTTGGCTGCTGCATCCCAGTGACCACATCCTCTCTGTATTAATTTCTCTACTACAGGCCTTGCTGACAACGGGAAGTACATGAAATAGGAACAACCAGTTAATATCTCTTTGGAGATTTATCCAGAAATAAGTGTTGGGAGTTTTCTGTTTGATGCTGGTGCCTCAGTGCCTGTTGCCAAGAGAAATGAAATCCCAAGGTTGGAGCTAACTGGGGAATTCTGGGAGCATATAGTGAGAAAGCTCTCCTGACTTGTTGTACCATCCTGCAGTACCTGGAATAAGTAGATAATGCAAATACAAAGTTGACTAAGTTCTTATTTAAAGGTGTTACATTATGTGTCTCACTTTAAGTAAATTTATATATGACAGAGATTTGAGACTGAGATATTCAAAGAACATCCAATGATATTTTCAAGATTAGAGAGCCTCACATTATCATTAAACAAGTACATTTTAAAAGTCTTCTTCTTGGCTTCAGTAGATAAAATTCTAATCTGAGAGTTTAATTGTCTTCAAAAATCAAGGTCTCAGAAAATACTTACGGTGATAGCAATGGAAGGGACAGCTGGTGTTACTGTGTCCAGGTTTCTGGTACTGCAGGCAACTGTTTCACATAATTTTTTCATACACTGAATCGTATTTCCTCCTGCACCAGTTAGGAAGTTAGCCTTACCTATGGCTGACTGCTCTTTCCAGCTTCCTTGCTCTCTTGGGCAGGAAAGATTTTTTTTTTTCAGACTAAGCATTTTCCTGGAGAGGCCACAACTGCTGCATGTTACAAAGATCAGATTCAGAGGCTTGAAATTGCCAAGTTCCCTTTTTGCTTCTTCTCCTATCTCTCCTTACTACATACAGGTGGTACATTTGTTGTCAAAGCTTATAGTCTCACTCATAAAGATGTGACAGATTTATTAAAGATCCTTGTACCTGCAATTTCCAATGGTGAAGACAGTCTGAATTCTTCAGTTTTATCCACTTCCAAATTGTCCTTTTGCCTCAGATATAGCTGTGCTTTCTTTGCACTCTTGTCCTCACCCTACATTTTTCCCCTCACCCTACGTCTGTCCCCACAGCCGACACCACTGCCCTCATTGAGGACGAAGACAAAGTGTACAAGGAGCATGCCAAGCCCATCTTTAATCTCTACTTTATCCTCACTGCTTAGTGGCCCAATATGTTGCCTGTCACCTGAAGGAGCATTTGAGCCTTAGGATTATTGGTTGTATTTTTTTTTCAACATATGCCTGGGAGCCAGTCTACCTTAATGACACAATTCTCACTAGTCTGTCTTTTCCTCTAATAACATTACAGAAATTGCTATTCATATCCAGCTCTGAACCTGGAGGGGGAAGCATCTATAACAAACTCCCAGCACTTCTCAATAGAATCTCTTATTAACTTTTCTCTAAGCAATTTCACACAAATGCAGTCTATTTTCTCTATCCTACTCCTTCTCATTCACTGTGCTGGATCAAGCAAGGCTACTTGGCCATCTTTGCCTTTCTTTCTGTTTCTAAACCCATTATGGTCACTATTTTGTTATGTTTATGTTACTTCATTTATTTCTGATGTGACATATGGATAGCATCAGTATTCTAGGACCACTGCTTTATTACTCATGTAATGTGCCTTGGGTTACCATACGAAGTTTCTCTGGTAATCCTCAATGTCTTGACCAGACCAGGCAAGGTCATTTTAACAACTGTATCACCATCCTAACAACTGGGGAGCCTCACAATGTGTTTGTCTGTTAATATGACTCTGTTATTATACTCTGATGGAGCCAGTGGAGACCACTGTGCAGTGAGAACCTTTGCCGTAGCACAGGTGATCCTTACACTGTGCCAGTCCCAGCAGAAGGCTTCCTTTTTCTTTGCTGTTCATTTTCCTACTCAGTTCTATTCCATTCATTTCTTTTTCTTGTATACTTGATTTTCCTTTCACTCTTCTGTAAATGCAGGTGTGGACTCAGCACACATAATTCTCTGCCCATTATCTAGTTTGAAGCTTATCTACTTCATCTCATCTGCCTTGACCTCATGATGACCTGGCAGGGGTCAGTAACATCCTGACTTGCATTAAGAATATTTCAGGCAGCTGTGCACAATAGAGGAAACAAGGAGGCAGGCCATGGAATTGTGAGACAGTGGACAGAAAGCAAATGAAAAGATATACTTAATTCCCCACACTGCACCATTAAACTGTTGAACTCAGGATTCATTTAAACAGAGGAGTTCAAGAAAAGACTTAACAAATTTTAGGCATAAAATCTGCAAATGCTTTTATGCACAAAGAAACAACCTGAGGCACAGGATGATTCCTAGTGCCTTTGATTTTCAGGGAGCACCACCCCAGAGATGTGTTACCCTGTCCTTTTAATCCATCTGTAAGCTACAAATGATAGCCATTAGATGGCATAGGACTCTTAACTACATAGAATTAATGTAATTCTGATAATCTTGGATCTTCTGGGGAGAGTTTACCTTTCTGTGGATCCCCAGTTTGTGGACATTTTTCTGGTGATACAGCTTTGACGATGATTGTTTTGACTTTTCTGACTACCAACACCCTGGTTTTTTTGGGGTATTTTTTTTTTTTTTAATTAGGCATATAGAAATTAAAATACTTGTCTTGTTCTTGCTGAATGTGTTGATTAAGTATTCTGCAGCCAAATCTGTAGTGCTGGCATTACACAACAGTATGAAGTAGTACTTGAGACAGAGGTTGCATTTCTCATCTGGCCAGGTTCATTTGTTTGGATAATCTAATGCATTCTGCAAAACAAGGAGAGAGAGAGACTGCTTTTGCCCTCTGAAAAGCAGAAAGCATTATGAAAAATAATGAAATACAGTACAGTCCTGATTATTCAGATGCCATAGGGAAAGCTAAATAAGCCTGGGTAACAGGTTTCAGAAATTCAAGGGACTTGTCAGCGTAACTAATAGAAATCAGGGGACATGGCCACGTTTTGGATAATAGAAAGTGCTGGACAACAGAGGCAGATGACCTAGGGTTATATTACAATACCAAAGCCTCATTGTAGCTTCCACAGCTCTCATATTAAAAGACTTTCCGAGTATCTGATTACCATCCAAAAATGCACTCTGCTTGAGAGAGACAGTAACCACCATGGGTACTACATACAGTAAAAGAGGATCAAAACCCCTTGAGTTATGAGGAAAGGGACACTAACTAGTGATGTTTATATGTTTTTTCTCGATATGTGATTAATTTAGTCAAAGTAAAACTACACAGCAGCCTACAAAAGGGATAAGCTTCTGATTGCTTTAATTCTCTAGGACTTTCCCCTTTTCGCAGCATCCATTGATGCTGCACATTTTTGTCTCATCACAAAAGCTACCCTTGCATGTGTTGTTTTAGGTACCATTCACAAACCACTGTGGGGTAGCAGTTGGCAGAAGCTGGTATTTAAATAGAAACATTTTAATGGCAATTAGAATAATTTATTCCTGTTCCATTTGCAAAGTTAAGCTACGTTCTGCTCTAAACATAAGGCACACAAATAGATAAATGGATAATTGTGCAGGCATCACACTGTCAAAACTAACACTGGTTGATCATAAGGCAAGATTACATTTGGCTTCTCACTCTGCAAATGTTGCATTTCCAGACATATCTGAAATGTTTTTCTACATCCTCAATGGAATTTTGTTCATTGTTTTGTGAGAAAGTCCGCATAAAGAAAACAAAATATTTTCTATGCTTGGGATCTGAAAATAAACCTTAACTGGTTTTAGACTCTAAGACATTAAGAACTGATAGAGGATTGGTCAATCTGGCTGTCTGTAAAGCCGTTCAGAGACCAGTTCTTTCTGATGAGGCCCGTGGAAAATTTGCAAATAATAATGCTCTTCTGAAAGTGCTTTTAGCAATTACTTTATTTGGAAATATACTCATATATATAAAAGTTCTATTTTTAAACAAAAATCACAAATTAGCATTCTTTTCTCTCAAAAAGCATCTACTTAAAATGCTATTACTTTCAGACAAATTCTGATCATATCTATTTCATTATTACACTTCATGGTTGAGTATTTAATGCTCTCTAATGCTCATTTCATAAGTAATGAAATTATTTAACTTATTGTTTTCAAAATCTCACTGGAGAAAATGCCTCTGCTTGTTTTGGCTTGGATGTTACAGCTGTACAGCAACTGCAGCTCTGTCTCCTTTGCCGTGGTGCAACTGCTCTTCTGCAAGGTGACCACAGAATATTGGCACATGGTTAAATCAACTTTGTTATTCTCACTCAGTGAGGAGACAAGAACTGTTGTCTCCTTTTCCCTTTACCCCTACCATGACTTACATTTGTGTGGCTATTCCTAAATTTTGTAGGTAAACAAATCCAGGCTAAAATCAACTTTTTTTTATTTTTTCCTCCCCCTCCAGGAATAGCTTGGAACTGTTAAGTAATTTTATAGTGTTTATCATTAACTATTTAATCAATAGTGACTCATTATCTCTATTAGCAAAGAAGTTAGGAGAAAAGCATGAAAAATACAAGGATGAACCTTTGGCAGGTGTCACTGTACAAACACAGGATTGAGAATGCTTTGCTTTCTGTGAGGAAGGTTCAGAAAGGATCAATCACTAGGACTACACACATCTGTGCTTGAAATTAAAATATGATGAAAGTTCAAGGATGTATAATGCAGAACTAGAACATCCTGGCTTCACAAGGCAGCAGTTCAGAACCCAGGGCATTTTATTTGATATATTCATTTTTCAAGTGATCCATGCTGAATTTAAATGGTGATAACTCATACATCTCTCTTTTAATTTACTGCACTAGAGCAACTGGGTACTTCCTACATCAAATCAACTCAGGTGATGAACATGCATGAAGTGAGTTTTGCTGGGTTTTTCTTCCTATCAGCAATATATTGCTTGCATTGATGGGTTTATGACATATGAACTGTGGTCTTGCACTGGTAGGTGTTTCTGTGCCGTGTCTGTGGTAGGGGAAGTTCTGGGCTTCACTGACAAACAGAGTGAAGCCTGGAGCTCCAATTACACAGTGGAAATTGTGTTGTATGACACCACTTTCTTAAGGGTAACAAATGCATGCTTTTATGAAAAAAGTGAAAAAAAACCAAAAAATCCAACAAATGTGTCCCAGGAAAATTTCTGATTGCATTATGAAACATAAAGACTATTTGTGTTGTCAGCCAGGGAACATTCATGATTCATTTGATTCCATAAGGAAAAAAATCCAACCAGCTGACAGAAAAAATAATTACTTCAAGCATGAAAGGAACATTTTATTTTTATAAATATACAGGAAATTCAAACCAGCTGCAGTTAAAAATATCCTTTGTTTGCAACCGGCAAGTCAAAATTTTGTTTTGACAGAGTTTTTATGCAAGTATTGTAACCATTATCTGATATGAAAGCCTGACGTAGTGACAGAAGTTTTTATGTGCCTGTATGCCACGTGATCCTCATCTCCTTCTGACATCCCTGTAACTAATTTCACACACTCACCTCCCTCAGGACTTGAGATATGTGTAAATGGTCAGCTTTGTGTTTGTTCTGGAAGTCTTGTTATACATGTTGATACATATACTATTAAAATATAAGTCAGATATTCACAACCAGGAAGGGGGTTGCTTGCTTTCTATTGCTATTTTCTGGATATGCCAATCTGTATCAGGATAAAACATTTTGTAAGTCCTAATAAATTTCTCCAATATAGCAACACGTTTTTTTCTGTGATATTTTCAGACTTTGATCTCATGTTTTGTTATTACATCTGTCCTCTTGCTTACATATGTATGAAAGGATCTTCATAATTCTTGCACTGAATATTTGGTTGACATTGTGGTCCTAAGATGGTATCAGGAACAAAGGACCTGAGGGAAGAGGACAGGTGTACAGCTGGCTGCTAAACAGCATAGGAATGATGTGAGCAGTGTGGGATGGTGCTGGAGTGGGTAGGTAGGTCAGGTGAAGGTTGAAATGGGAGAATGGATGGATGGATGCAGGAGGAGGCACCAAGAGATCAGCAAGGAGACAGAGAGGGCAGGACGAGGGAGCCATGGAAGAAGGGGTAATGAGATTAGAGGATCAGAGAGTTCAGCTGCAAACTAGCTTGGCGGGTAGGTGTGAGAGAAAGTTCAAGGAGGTCAATGTGCTCTTGTTGGAGAAGCAGTGATGCACTGCAGGGGAGCGCTCAGGGCTGCAGCAGCAGGGAAGTGGCCTCTGAAACAGGCACAAAGATCATGAGCTCAATAGCTAAACTATTTGAGCTAATTAATTACGTAAATGCTGCATGTTCCTTATTTAACAAATGGAAAATTAAAGAGGCTTACATTGCAAAGCAAACAGCAATTAAACCTGCTGCATCTGCACACGTGTATGTGCACCTGGATACCAAATCACTGCTACCCTGGGCCAGGACGGTTTGCTTCAGTGGTAGCAGCTGAGGTAAAAATAGTGGTGAACTGGTGAGAAAAGCAGTAGCTGCTGCAATGCTTCTAGGGGATACACTTTCAACTAAACCATAAATATTTTAATTGAGTTATTTGCCATAAATCTATGGATTTATTTCCATGAATCTATGGAAAATAGATTTCTATTTTCTAGAAATCCATTTCTAATGTATATGCATGAGAGAGAGTACTGGAAGCCAAAAGTTAAATCCTGTGGTACGTAAACATACATGCATGCATATTGTTTTTGGAAATACATTTGATGTAGAAGTGGCTCATTAAGCTGCTGTAGTTTTTAATTAAAACAAAAAGTAAAAAGGCTGGATGCCATAAACAATACTGAAATGAGTAGAAAAAGGGTCAGGCAGGGTGTCAGCCTTGAAATTCAGATTAAGGCAATTACTCAAACCAAAGGCACAAACAAGAAAGCCAGATGTAGTGGGTACTGAAACAAATACCTTCTTCAGAGGGGAGCAAGCAGAGTGAAAAGCTGCCATTCACCCGCAGAGTGATGCCCTAAGGCTGAAATATAACAGCTGGGGAAGGACTGCAAAATTTCGACTGAAGTGCAGATCAGTTTGGTGTTGTGCCTGTGTGCATGGCATGTGGAACGGGCTCAGCCCGAGTGGGGACAAGGCAGGTCCTCCTCTTGACGGAGGTTCCATCCAGGCCAGGGTGTTGCTTAGGCAGGATCAAAGAGCACTGATACTTAGGAGCAGAAATGCAATGGAAACTCAAAAATAAGGTTGAATTTATGTCTTGTGACACATTCCTTCTCACGTTGTTGTTTGATAACCTTTATGTATTCCACAGGTGCTAACTTCTGTCTCTCTCACCTTCTGTAATCTCGTCTCCCTCACCAAACGCATTTTTACTCCTCTTGCTTCTAATGTCCCTTTCCCTTCAAGTACTTAATTGATTAAAACATTTAGGTTAACCTGAGGGCATAATTTCCAACCACTGGTCACAGCTTGACTCTGCATCCTTGTTGGTACTGATGAAGGAGCTGCATACCTCCTAGCTTGTGTGCTCTGAAGTGTACAGCTACAGACTATGCCACTTAAAATAAAAAAGCTGCATTTTTGGCCCATTAAAGTAAATTTCCTCAGGAAATCCACCAAGACTTTAACCTGAAAAGAAGAAGAAGAAAAATGTGGAAGATTAATATGTCAAAGTCATACACTTTCTATCCTGCACTGAATCCCCTATGTGGTAATTCCCTCTCTTTTGATCATGGGAAATACCAAAGCCAACAAAAATATCTGCTCCACTCCAGAGATGAGTGTGACCCTGGAAGCACCTGCAGTTCCCCTGGGTAGGAATGACAGAGCTTTACTGGTAGCCTTTTTGTCAGCTTCCAGGCACGAGCACAGCTGCCTGTATTTGCAGTGCTGAGCAGCACCAATCCAGACTGGAAGGGAAGGACGGTGACATCTGGGAATCAGCCATGGCCCTGTTCATCCTGCTGGGCCAGCCTGACCTCTCTGGCCTTCTTCTCTCACTGCTCAAAGCAGGGGCTGACTCTGCAGCTCCTCAGTGACTGAAGCACCAGGCAAGTGCTTTGGTTTTACTTCTCATGTAGTACTTGAACCCACAGATTTATATCTGTGCAATGTACAGTTTTGAAAACACATCAATGCTCCGACCGGCCACAAAATGCCTCATTACCTTTAAAAAGCAGGACAGTTTATAGCCTGTGAGAGGCCACAAGCTGAGATGTGGCCCTGGTGTAAAGTTCCCAGCAGGAGCCAGGCTGGGAGGAAGCAGCCTCTGAACATCCCCACAGAAATGTGTATGAGCTTGAGTCTTGTGGAGGGAGCCCCAGGGCAATGTGGGGAAATTTCTCACAATGTTTATAAATTTGGCTTCTGATTCAGATCAGTTCTTTGCTGATTTAATTTGGGATGAATGAATAAGTAGTTTAATGGATACTAAGAATCCTTCTTGGCCCTCCCACTGATATGTTGTCAGACACAACTGCACTGGACTGTGGTGCTCCTCTGAACCAGATTTATCAAAAAATGGAGCTGGACACCTTAGGCAACTGTACAGATGCTACTGTTGTCCTATTGAGGTCTAGTGAATCTGTGCTGGTGTGTGAGGTACTAAACTTTGTCTGTTCCTGTACTCTCCCTGAACACTGTAAGTCTGGATTCCCAAAAGGTCCAGAATCTCTCCCTTCAGTGTGCTCAGAAAATGACTTTCAGTCAAGACAGTAGCAGTCACAGGTTATTTGCAATTCTCTTAAATGTAAGGACTTTAAACGGATCCTCTTCCTTTTGTTCTCTCTGAGCCTCAGGGCTTTTCATGCAGAGCTGCTACAGTTGTTCCTTTTGTTTACTTGAGTGTGTAATACCCTCAAAGAATTTCCTTCTCAGAACCACGGGCAGGAAAAGTCCTGGTGCGGCTGCTGGAGAGAGCAGTGCTGCTCTTCTGTGCTAAATTAAGGCTGAGTCAAACCCTTCTTTGCAACCCGAATTTGAGCTTACATGGGGATTGTAAGGGCAGAAATATCCCTACCACTAACAAAAACCTCAAAGTGCTGAGGTGATGAGAGCATTCTTCTTTCCTTCCAGAGGGCTGTGTTACTTCAGCTACACAGGGAGAGAGGGATGGATGGAGAGGGCACATTAACCTGGTAATGGGTAATAGTCTGATAAGACTCATCAGGGTCAATCTTCAGGTCAGTCTTCCACAATTCCTGCTTTTCCCAGTGTGGCTGTCTGTGTGAGAACTGAAACACAAAGGGATAGAAATGACCTGCTGCCATTTTACCCGAAGAGTGGAATATGAGTGTCTTCCTTCGAACACCAGCTTCTGGGAAAGGCAATCCCAACAGAAAATTGCAATAGTCCCTGAGGCAAAAGTTTGAGCTTGGTTTTGTCTTCTGCTCTTCTATTGACTGATGAAATCACATGGTGTTGAAGGTTGGGAACCAGGAAACATGGATTCCTCTCTGATGGGCCATCAGGCCTGCTTCCTTCTCTATTTTACTAGGAAAAAATACTTTACTTGCCTTGAGGATCAAACCTCTCTCTCACTCACTCACTCTCTCTCTCTCTCTCTCTCTCTCTCTCGTCAACACCCATGACTGCCCCACTCACCTGGGATGAGTGGGGTTCTGATTTAACATATACAGACCTTTTTTTGCAGGTTACCTTAACCTTTTGCTCCACATCCAAACCACCATCTTGTTAGATGGAGAACACTGCCATTTTAAGGCCCAATTTCTCGAAAAGTTTTAGTAAAATCAGAAATAGACTCACTCAGTGTTTAATTTTTTTTTTTTCGTAGGAGGGGTTGTAATTCACCATACAGCTTTAGAAAGCAAAGCCAGGGAGTTCAATCTGTGATAAGTATGCTCTAAATATGAAGGAAACCAAACCTGATAAGTGAGCCAGGATCAAAACCCTTTTGGGGAAGTTTAACAGGCTGTTATGGGGATATAGATCTAAATCTTGCAGGTGGCTTTTCTTTCTTTTCTGATAAGCTGAGACAAATCCCTACATCTAAAGGTCTCACATCTTTCAAATGTCCTAAGCTTGGAGCAGTTCTGAGTTCCATGGTAGGAGCTGGGCTCCATCCAAAGATACATGAATATTCTGCTCATCTACAAACACATTTGCCTGCACTGACTCAACTTGGGGCTGTGCTCAGCATAAACCACCTGACATGTTTATATGAAAAGGTGCAGAACACTGCCTTGAGCTCAATGGTGAACTGTGAGTTATAAAACTGATTCCCTGTTAAGCCTTTGAACAAGCTACAACTTACATCACTGGCTTGAAGGTGGTGGGGAGAGAAGCTGTGAAAAAGGTGTTGTTCCATTTATGGAATATGCAAGCTGAGATTCAAAGATGTATTTCTAACTTAGTCAATCAAACATGGAGCAAAGGATTGAACCTCAGGCCAGACAAGGTTCACAAACACCAATGAATTAAAATCTGGACTTAACAACAGACAATAATGTCTTCATGTATTTGGAAAAATGAATAACAGTTTCAGGAAGAAGTTGCCAAGGAGTTGCCAAGACTCCAGACACATCACATGTGGTTTGAACAGCAGCTGTTGTTGAAAAATCTCAATCAACATTTTCTTTAACACAGTGTCCTTGTGTTACCACCTAGGAAGGAATTCTTGAAGCAAAACATTTTTAGATATACTCAGTTTTATTAAGGAAAGGTGTTCCAGCGGAAACTGATGGCAAATTTGTTCATTTCTTATAAATTTTCTTGGGAAAGGTAATTTTTTTTACATTTTCAGTTATCTAGCAAAACATTCTCAATATATTTGAGAGATGCTGGTACTTCTTCTGTCATCTCAACCTCTTTTTAACCTTTGATGAAAAATTGTGGCTTGGCAGGTGATTTCTAGTTGGAGACCTCATCAAGAACAGCAGCAGCAAAAAAATTACCAGCCTCAAGAGCAGAAAAAAAAATTAAATGACACCAGTACATCCAGTAATTACTTGCAATCACTCTTCTTTTTGTTTCCCTCTTTAGTAGCCAGGCCTTCCTTTATTAATTTAATTACAGCTCTCTAACCTCAGGTGGCTGCCAAGTATGGATCTGAGTGGCAAAAGGAGCAGCGTGGCAGAGAGATTCCCCCAGCCCTTAATTTTAGTGGTTCAAAGCATGGCATCTTATTAAATAATAACTTAATTGCCAGCAGTTCCAGTGCTTTTGTAGATCAGAAGTTAATTCTTATTTTCTCTCCCTTGCAGCAAAGCATGCCTCCCTGCAGTCACTCTGTGGTGGTGCCCCTGGCTGGAGGGAAATGATGTCTCAGAGTTTTGGGGAATATCTTCTCTCTTTTTAATTTCAGTGGTCTGGTAATTATAAAAATCTATTCCCACCCACATTGTTAATTTTCATTAAAAACTGACAAGGGTAATCAATCCTTAAGCTTGTATTTGAGGACCTTTTATAAACTGCCTAAACCAAACTGCTCCAAAATGCCACAGCTTTTATTAACACTGGAGAAACTGAGAGTTCAACCAGAAAGTTGGTGAGACCTCCCAAGTCCTCAGCACTGTAGAGGAATTGGCCTTTTAGTGAGAATAGTAAAATGCACCCTTTTCACTCTGTCTTGCTCAACCTAAACAACTGATGTCATCTCATCCATCAGGATACTGAAAATTATATAAGCCCATCATTTACCATCAGTAAAAACAGATTGAGTCTGGCTATGCAGCCTGAGTTTAGTTCAATTTTTAATGGCTCAATGTGTTATATTTTATTTCATCTGCAGTAGTTTTCTGCTTCCTTATTTATTACAATCATCTTTATTCCCTGTAGTAGCACCTTGCAGTCAGACTGTATTCCCAGATGCTTTGAGGGGGTAAAGAAGCCAGCTCCAGAGCTATGATGACATGAACAGAGAAAATGAGAGGGCGAAGGAAAGACAAGATGGATGGAGAGCAAAGGGGAATGGCAGTTGTGCTAGTCTACCTGTTTTACATAATGAAGTACAGGGTTTTTCAAGGTCCTTTTCCATCCTGTTTGTGATGGTTCTACTGTCCATACTAAACCTGTATGTGAAGGTCTCAGAATCTTTGTGATTGCTTTGTTTCTGTGAGATGCAGCAGGACTCTTATCCTCTTGAATGGTGGGGAGCTATGCCCTGCTCCCCATCTACCTCAGGTATCTCAGATGAGTTTAGCAGTGGTGCTCCTGCAAGTGGGGAAGAGAACACTAAGGAAAGTCTCCAGGTAAAGCAATTTCTGGAACAGATGGCAAATGTAGAGAAGTTGTCAGGGTCAGTGAAACAAACAGCAGCTTTGGGCTAAGAAACTTACCCTGTGTAATATTTTAAATCCAAACAACATGAAGATCATGAGGATGAAATCAAAGGACTCCCTTCTATCTCAGAATGGGAAACTGGGATTGGTGTCAGGGTTTGCTTAAGAGATTTCTGGTGAAAGAGGCTCACAACAGTAATAAATCCTGTGCAAGGTTATTTGCCACACAGAGCCAGAGCTGAGCTAGTCCCATCCAGCTCTGAGGGTTCAGCTTCTTTCTTCCCCAAAGGAAGGACTGTCACACCAGCCTGGCACATAATGATACATATGCAATGGTGAAAGGGGCAGAATATAGTGAGTCAAGTAAGCTGTCCCCAGAGAAGACAGCCCCGGAGTCAGAAACCTGTCCTTGAGAAGCATTTGGAAAGTTGGTTTGCTGTTGATATAATTTTTGGGAGAGATAGAAATCACTCAAAACTTGCTGTGAGATTGAGGCATTTGTCTGCCAGCAAGGATCGTGGTGTGGGAACTGCTGAGACAAACAGGTATGTAGAACAGGTTTTGCTGAATTTGAAAACACTGCTTTTGTCCTTTTTATTTTTTTTTTATTTTTTTTTTTTTTTTTTTTTTTTTGGTCGCTGCACCTTGTAGTTCACTAGTGTCATAAATTTAGCTAAAGCATAAGGACAATACTAGATAATTTGGGTGCTCAAGATAATTTGGGTGGTCTGTTTAAGAACCTAGTGTATCAACATAGGGAAATCATGGTCTGACAGATTCCTGCACATCAGCCAATCTGTGATCTAAGTCCAAAGGCAAAACGCAGTTCACATCTTAGAAAATAAGGTACCACTTCTATTAAGAGTGCTGTTACACCAATCCTTCCCCTGATTACCACACCCTTACGCACATTGCAGGCTCACATTCCTCCTCCTGGTCGGAGCTCTCCTGTGGACTTTTGCAGGGCCAGTTCAGCACACTAAGATGAAATAAAAAAACTGTTTCACCAATTATTGCTACTACTAGGTAGAACAGCTTTCTGCTTCCCAGCTAAATTGCTGTAGGCTTTTGTGGCAATGCTGCTCGAGGCTGTGGCTCCATGAATATTTCCTTTGGGCAACTGGGTGAGATGGGGTCCCTCTGCTTGAGGTCACCATGTTGCTTTCCTCTGATGAAGAGCTGAAATGGGCTGTGAGGAAGGCACGTTTTCACTCATGCTGGACAGCAGGTAGTAATGCTTACACAGTCATGCAGTGAAGTTTGGATGATGTGCAGTAGTAACTTGTTACCAGCAAAACTGCCATTTTTTCCCCTAGATCTCTCAAAGACAAAAGCTAAATGGATTATAGTGGAAAACTAAAGTCATCCTGTGCTTTGGTCAAACATTAGGCCTGTGTGTATATATATATATATATATATATATATATATATATAGGTAGCAAAAAACAAGAGGAAGTACCCTGTGTTTGAATAGCAATTACTTTTCAAAAATCTGTGATTTGTTCAGTGCCTTGAAAGTAGAAAATACAGAGAAATCAATCACACAAAAATTCTTTCAAATGGATCACATATCATGAAGAATTTGACCACTTCAATGGATAAATGTAAGCAGCTATAAGCCATTGATTTTATCTGTGTTCTTGACTAGAGTGATCTTAACTTCAATGTTACACATTGCAGTCAGGCTTGCAGAATCCTTAATGGCTAACAGACAGCCTGACCTGGAGAAGAAATGAAGCAGATCTCCAGTGTCCATTTGCTCCTGGTTCTCCTAGAGACTCTTGGGGGGTGCCCCTGTGTGTGTCTGACACTCACACAGCTTTGTGCAAGAGATGGGATTTTTCTTCTCTCTTATTTTGGTTGACTGCTTTGCCAGAGGGAAGGAAAAATACTCTCAGTGGGAAAATGTTTTCTCAGTAAAGGAGGATTAATTAATGTTAGCAAGAAGGTCATATTATTTAGATCAAGGCAATTTGTAGTGTCTTAAGGGGACAAAAATGTGCATCTTCATAAAAACCAGAAAAATTTAACCCTAAATATAGTCATCCTCAAACAGAAGACACAAGATTTTGCTTTATGAATTTGAAAAGATTCTAGTGACTTTCAAAGCCTACTGTTTAGGAAAACTCACCCTTGGGAAAATGAGATTGAAAAACTGTTGCTGAAGTCTATTTTTTCCAGTGAAGGACAGCTTGTGCATAGGGGTTTACTTCAGAAGACAAACTAGTGACTTGAATCTTAGAGAGGCAGGTGATAATATGGTATAAATGGGCCACCTTTAGAACCAGGATTCATTAGAATATGACTTTACAGGATTTATGTCTGTTTGTCATAGATGGATTTAGAAACTGTATTGTGTCCTCACTGAGAAGGGGTATGATTTCTGTACAAAAAGAAATAAAAAAGAGGTCGCCAGGGACTAAGTTGCCATATGTGGCTGCACACTGCATTTCACCTTTTTGTCACCTGAAGCTGCCTGGAAAGGTCTGTCCCAGCTCAGAAGGGAGGAGATAAGAGCAGATAAGGGCTCTGTGGCAGAGGATAGTCCCTCAAATTCTTCATTATACCATTCACTGACATAATTGGAACTAGTAGTGGTTGCTGTCTTGATTAAATCTGAACAGCCTTTGGGGTTCTCTGACTCTGAGATCAGTCCTGTACAGCATCATGGTACAGAGCTGCATGTCACCCATGGGTACTTTGTATTTCACAATGCTCCCATGAAACAGGAAAAAAGAGAAGAAAAAAAAATACAAACAACAAAACACTTTTCAAAGCAGATGAAAGGTAAAAACCAAACCCTAAAAAATTGGTTAGTGACACAAGTTAGACCTTCCAAAGTTTTTTGAAAGAACCAGTCTTTTAGTAAAAACTCTGAAATATAGAAGGAAAGGAAAAAAGCCCCAACCATTGTGATGTAGAAACTAATAAACTGATGTGTTTATATGAACACTTGTTACCAGGACTTCAAGGTAAAGAGCATTTAAGGATCTATACTTTTGTCTTGAGTGAAGAACTGACCCAGTAAATTTATAAATATGTAGATAGGTTGACTCAAGAGAAATGGAAGAAATCCCATTCCAATGCAGGGAATGAATCTGGGAAAAAAGGTCTAAAATAGAACTTTCAATGTAAGAGAAAGTTATATATAGTTCATTCAAGAAGTCAAGGCATGGGCTGAAAATAATGCCTTAGGTGGATTAAACATGCTTAGGTTTTTAGGATGTTTTGGGACAGTATAACCAAATTACTGGAGTGAAAAAAAATGGTGCAAATAATTATATTTGGGTAAAGCATAAAGTCATTGTGAGATAAGATAAAAACATCTTATAAATTATTTCTTGTTTACTAAAATCATCACTTTGCAGAGACTGCAGTTTAAAGGAATTCCAACACAATGCGGACGAGGGAGTCATACCAGGGAGCTGGAGCTAATCATGGTATTAATGAATGATCTGAGAAAAGCAGGGAGTAGTGAAATGACAGTTTGTATTAGCACAAAACTTACTTAGGTTTTGCCATCCTAAAGTTGATGGTGCAGATAAATAGCTGTGGATGGATAAAATGGAAAGGGTGAGTATTAAAATGAAATTCAGTGTTGCTAGGTGCAAAATAATACACAACAGGAACAATAACTCCAGCTATCTACATAAGTTAGATTGAAGTTAGTCATTGCAGATTTCCACAAAAAACAGTCCCTCTATGCTTGGCAGAGGTCAAAAATATCAGTCAAATGAAAGTATAGAAATGTCTATCAGAAGTTATGAGGAAACTGGTAAGAAAAGGGCAGAAAAGATCATTAATTCAGTCTCTAGATCTGGGCTGTGCCCACCTTTCCTGTCTACAATATGTGAGCATAGGGATGACACAGTTTGGGTATATGGACCAGAACAGGATCAGTCTGTTCAAGTGTTGTGCTGGAACCATGAATTTCTCTGGGACACATGAAATATGACCTCAGGGACAGCAAAGAGGCATAGGCAAGGGCTGTCCCCTCCCAACACCTGGGTGAGATAGTAGAGGATTGTGAATGCCATGAAATGCTGCTGGCCCTCTCCACTTGCTGCTGACCCCTTATGGAGGCCAAAGGCTGGAGCATCGTCACCTCTGGTCTGATAAAGAGAGGAGGTTTTTTTCTTCCCATAGCTCCAGCTGCCTCAGCTGAATAGCAGATTGCTGTTATTTAGCTTTGGTAAATTCTTGACTTTGTAATATTCAGATTATGCAGCCAGCTGCATTATAGACTATTAGGCCAAAACTGCTTCTCACTTGCTGTAGTTCTGCTATGATAAATATTCATAGCTTCATTACAGGCTGTGGTTTTCCAACCTATGTACTAAGGGATTATTTGGGAGTTTTGCTTTAATGATGCACAAAAACTGTAATAGTCCTTTCAGAGTCTTATGCAACAATATGTTTGCTTCTTCTAAAAGCTAAATAACTCTTGTTTTGAATGATTTAGTAGCAAACTCACTTAGTCACTGTGCTGTGGTTCAATGATCTGCAAAATTTTCTTTTTAGAAATACAAACCCATTATGTAAATACTAAGGAGCATCTTCAGGAAAATTAACTTCAATTTGTTTTTGTCGGGTTTTTTTGTTTATTTCAAATTTTATAAGCTTGAGATCACTCGTAGATTTTTTCCCCCCTTAAAATATGCAAGGTAAAATTGTTAGCTGACTCAAATAATTGATAAAAGTTTTAGCCATGAAACACTGCTCAAAGTGAATTTTGTATCTCCCAAAAATAGAGGATAGAAGAAAAGGCGTTTGCCCAGAAAATCCCTGAGAAAGGATGTTTATTTGATTAGGAATTGTGGTTTCACAACATGGTCAACTTCTATTATTTGGTCCCTCCATCTTCTTTCTCCTGAGTTTCCTACTTCTGAATGCCTTCTATCTCAAAATACTATCATCTGCAGAATGGAGGGATCAAAACTTAGTACTTGTTCAAAGATGTGAGATTGATTTTTTTTTATGTCCAGCTTCTTCCACACAGGTATCTTGATTCTCTCTAGTAGGTTTATATACTTCTGGAATACAGTCCTTGCTAAACAATTTTCAGTGCAAGAAAAGAATTAGTTCATCAAGGATCCTCACAGTTTAATGACTGTAAAAGCTTCCACTGATTGAATTTCAAGACTTAAAAATACCCTCACTGGGAGGACTCTGTTTGGAGAAATGTTTTGACCTTACAGAAATGAACAGGGTAGGTATCTCCTAGCATGTTCTAACTCCAGGATTCATATTTCCCTAAAATAGACACGTGAAACCAAGAAAACTTTTTTTTAAGCCTTTGGGGGTGATTGAGATACTGACTGAACCTATTTTTCACCCAGTGGTATTTATTGAGCTATTAAGCCCATGTTATGAAAAGTCAGGTCATTAGAAGAGCAGTGCTGGGCTGATAAAATGTGTGAGAGGTGGCAGTGGCTGGAGAGGAAAGTCACATTTTGGTTTATTTTTCCCATTCTAAACAGCACAAAAGTAAAGTGTTTAATTAATTGTTTGCTCTGCATTTAACAACTTTGCATTAGTTCATTTGCTTAAGTGAAGCAGCAATCAAGAACACATTAGCTAATGCTGCTGCTCAGTGAGGAGGGAGGCTACAGGCAGGTGCTGGGGTCAGTGTGTGCAGAATCAGGGGACCATCAGTCTCCTCCTGTGTTAATTTGTCTGCAGGAGTTTTCCAGAGTCACAGCGGCACAGTTGGAGTCACCAGCCATTTCAAGCTGGAGCACTGAGGGTTTTTATGAGTAGATCCAGCTGGAAAAGGTCTGAAGTCAAAGAAGTGTATACTGATGAGTGACACATTGCGCTGCCCTCCTGCCAGTCTCTATTAATTCTGCTGTGTGCTTCATCCCCTGCCAAGAAGGATGGTGAAAAAATGAGGGCACTGTGCAGGAGCCATGGAGATTTGAATTAATTTACTTCTTCTCCCTAAACTCCCTTGAACAAATAATTCATGGCAAGATTTGAAAAGGAACATGAAGGTATGGTTTCAAACTTTCAAAAGAAGGTTTAAAAGAAGTCATTGAATTATCCTCATTTGGCTTCACTTGGACCAAGGCTCACAGTCTCGCACAATTTTCAGATGAATAATATGAGACATTGAGACTCATCTCAGGTCTGCCAGATGCATTGTAAATGAAGTTTATGAGAATTCAGTGGGAAAGAACCTTTAATAGGAGACCAGGAAATCTTATTTGTCAAGGGATTTTTCTCAGAGATTTCCTTTTTTTTTTTTGGTTGGTTTGTTCTTTTTTTTGTTGTTTCTTTTTTTTTTTTTTTTTTTTTTTTTTTGCTTTCATCAGAATAATGAGGAGTATTTTGGATTTCTTAGATACACATATTCAAGATACATCTGCCCCAGAGAGGTCAGCTGGGCAGAAGCTGACACATGTCCAAGGTTTTACCTCAGTCACCCAAATCATGAGCTATGGTGAAAATTTATGCACTGTTTAAGAGCAATGAGATGTGTCTGAGCAATGAGGAGTTAACATTAATGTTACCCCCCCCCATCAACTGAACAGCAGTAACCAGCCACATATATACTTCAAGTTCATTTTAAATATGTCACAAATGCCTTGGCTTGAACCACCACAGGAGGGCTGTACATCACATTTGCTTGTGCACAGGAAGAAGGCAACTGGCCTGTATAATGACGCTAAGATGAAGAAAATGCTCTGTATTTTCATCCAGATGTCTGTACTGGGGAAGCTTGGGCCAAATACCAACGCACTCTGATATTTTATAGCTTTTCATTTAGGTCCTTTGTTTGAGTGTAAAACTATCCCAAAGCAGTATCCTAAGTCTGTGACTGTGGACCAGTAGGAAAAGACCCAGAAAAAGGATCCAAAGAAGTGTGAATTAAACTATTGAGACACAGGAGCAGAATGATACATTTGAATATATCAAACAGATCTCATAGGCAGAAACTTGTTTTTTTTATAATTCCCCCTCCACCACCTTCCCCCTTCTGTGTAGTTATATGTCTCTAAAAGCATATTTAATCTTGGCCAATTAAACTTGCTAGCATTCAGTACTTAACAGGTATTTTCTTTTTTTTGTTTGTTTGTTTGTTTTCAAAGAGTGGCATTTGTTGATAATAGCCTTCTCAACCCAAGAGGCTCTTTCTGAATTTAGACAGATAAAGGCGGTATCATTAAGAACAAACACGTTTGATTTTGATTTTCAGATACTTTAACCTTAATTGATTTATTTTTATTCCCTGCTGTGCTTTAAATCATTTTGCTAAATATATCTGCTCTTTTCACCTGATCACAGTGACAAGCACAGGTAACTACAGGAGAAAGCTGTCTGGAGATGCAGGAGAGAAAAAAAAAAGGTGTATAACAAGTTCAGAATATCCCCCCTTTAAAAGTCCAGTGAAAATCCAGGAACACTTACTGAATGTAAACCACAGCAAAACTCTCTCTTGCTCCTCAGTCTCACAGTGAAACACGTATTTGCAGTCATCATGTCTGTTCCCTTACATCACCTCAGGACTCACAATTCCTGAAGCTTTAATGGCTGGTGCCCGTTTTTGCAGGGCTGCTGTTGGGTTAAAGCTGTTGGCTGAAGGCTGCTGGATCTGCAGGGGCTGTAGCACCAGCCCTTAGACAAACCCTGTGTCAAAGCTGTGGAGCACCAGACTGCTGCTGTCATGTATGAGGAAGAAGAAGGAACACCTGTATGACCAATTCACCCCCTCAATGCCACACCTTGCACCTCACACTGCCATTCTTCATCCTCTCTTCTCTTTCCCATTTCTGCAGCAGGAATGGTCTCATGTTTGCCTTCAATATTCAGCTTTGCCTACATTTCAGAGAAGTGGCCTTCCCACTCACCACAGCATAGCAGAAATGGGCTTTCCCCATAGCTCCCTGCTCTTGGCAAGGAACTGGATGGAAATCATCACTGACAATGGCTCCTCTGGGTTGCCTGGTCATCCCACTGCCTGGCCCAGCTCTCTCACAACAAAGTACAATCTACATGCAAATATACATTTGAAAAATTTATTCTGAGAGCCAGAGCAAGATACAAGGCTCTTGGCACCTTTTTTTTTTTTAATTTAAAAAGGCCTATTGAAATATTTTATAGCATTTAAACACCTCTCATTCTCAAACTGGTAGATAAAAGAACACAGCTGTTTATTAACTGTACCACTGCAGAAGTTAGCTCTGCAAAAGCAAGTAGACTGGGCAGTTGTGAAATGTTCTTTGATTTAAAAGGCAGAAGAAGCAATACAGAACTTCACTGCTTAGCTGTAATGTTGATATGTTTCAGTCTCTAAAAGCTTTCATATTTTTTCTAATTTGTCACAAAAACCCTGCACCTTGCTGTCATAAATGACTAGAAAAGAGGAGCCACAGGTGGGATCCTGTCAACAATGGTGCCAATAGGAAATTCCAAGATGAAGTGCTGCCACACATAGAAATATGATCCCAACTTCCAGGGAGCTATCTTCATATTTAGCATCACTATTTACATTCCTATTATTTTTCCATTATTTATTCAAATTCCATTTCAAACCATGTCAGCTTTTAAAATCAGTGGCTATGGCAAAATCTGGGCCAAAACTTTATAGCTGGGCTGCCTAGCATAATTTCCTTAAGTTTTCCTTATTTCTTTGCTTCAGATCAATAAAGTTGTTAGATGAAATGCAGCCGAGCTCTTCAAAAGCTAGTGGGAATATGCCAGGAGGTGCAGGTTGTTATCTCTCTCTCCAGCACTGCTGCTGGCACAAACCCACAGCTTTCCCCAGAATGCCACTGGTCAAACAGGGTCAATAAATTCCATGTTCACCAGACTGGAGGGGATATCCTGCTCGCTCGCCCATAATGCACGTTAAAAGCTTTAACAGGATTTATGTAAAGCTTAGTCCTCAAGTAAAATGTATGAGTTGGGCTCTGGTTTATCCTTTCACGTGTGAGTTGATGGCATGCAAAGCATAAATAGCCAAGGAGGAGATATATCTCTGAAAGGATAATACAGTCCCATTCCTGGTTCAGTCCACTGCTTAAATTGCAGTGATCCTAGCTCAGGCATCCTGCTGCTTCCTGGGAGTACCCAAGTGTTGATCAGATCATCAGAAATTACCTTACATGTCTCCCAGCTGGCAAGAACCGGTGTTTATGGCAACACTCAGGATAGCAAACTTACAAGGACAGCATTTTTACAGTGAAGTTTAGAGCCTCAGTCAAAAATAATGGACCATAATATTCCAAACTGCCCATTGGTTCAAACAGAGGGTTGGCAGTAAAAATGCTTTCCAGTATCCTGTGTACAACAGACCTATACAGTAATAACCCTGTAAAAAAGAAACATTTAATGAAGTAGCTGAATAAAGGATTTATATGGTACCCATGGAAGTCAGTGGAAAAACTCCCCTCGATAGCATCAAGCTCTGAAGCTTCGGCTGTGTCCCACATTATCACGAGGACAGCACACAGTGCTTGATCCCAAAAACAGATGCAGTTTTCAATAAGGGTAACAATAATTTTTCGGTTGCCTCAAGGGTGACAGGCCATAAAAATCAACAGCTTGTGCCAAAGCTCTAACAGTGTTTAAAGTGAAAGGACTTCTCTGTTTCCTTTAGTGTACATGGATGTTTTACCTATTGCTGGAGCAGGAGGGTGTGAGGACTCCCAGCTTCCTTCCCTAACTGTGCCTCAGAATCTTTTCTCAGCTCAGAGGCCACCAGTTTTTATTTTTGCTGTGAGTCACTCATAATGTTAGGAGTCAGGCCTGGGCCAGATGAAGTCAACAAAGACACAGTTTTAATGGTGTATCTCATGGATTTCTTCTGAGAAATCCTCCATCTACTCCTTATGGCAAATTCCTTACCTAGATTCTATTCTGCCAAAACCAGTGATGAAGAAAAAACTTTTCTTCAGAGTTCTACTTGCTTTTTTTTCCAAACTAAATAATTGTGGTACAACTTCCACAGCTGGAGAATTTGTTCTCATTTTGCAGGGAACTCAGACAACTTTGAGGAACTGCTGTGTCGCAACAACAGCAGCTGTGTTCTCAACTAATGCACAAATGTCAGAGGCTTTGACCAAGCACACACACAGAGCATGATGCCTGAGATCTGCAGCTCTGATACAGCATATTGCTGCTTTTAGCAGTGAATGAGCTGCTTGATGTAGCTCTTTGCAGCAGGGCCCAATCAGAAAATCCTTCCAGTGTGTTGAAGGCAGCATTGTGCACCTGCAATACCTCTCTTCAGCAAGAGCTGAAACTTGCATTTCATCCATCAGCAGAAGAGAGAAATTAGTTGCTTCACATCACTGCAACTTACTGTCCTCTAATCTAAACCTTTGGAACTTCTGGGAACAGGGATTGCCTTTACTGCATGTGACAAGAGTTAGCAGTAACTGTAAAGACTTTCCAGCTGAGAGAAGTAACGAAATCCACAGTGGAGCCAATTTTTGCAACGGAGTTGACAGAAGATGGCAGCCTGTTCAGCCCATAATGAAGGATTATTGTGATATCCTTCAGTATGGCAGCAGGCTCCTGGGTGGGCTTCTGAGCATTATTATAACTCACTCATGGAAAGAGAAGGAATTCCCCATGGGATTGTCCTGGGCTGTGCATCACAAACAGCCTTTGCCCACATTGCTCATGTGGCACTGCCTATCCAGGTGGAAGACAAAGTCTGCCTGTTGTATGACACACTCATCTGCCAGGTCAGGTTCTAAGTTATCTGCTAAGGACACTGGAAAGCTCAGGATGTCACATATGCCAACTGGGCAGCTGCTGGCCCCTTGAGTAAAATGTATGAGTTGGGCTCTGGTTTATCCTGGTTTATCAGACCCCACGATCAAAAGTTTTGTTACCTGAACTGATGGTGAGCCTCATCATCACGATGGCCCTCAGTGGACAATACTCGGTCAGTGACAGTAAAACAATGGCCTCCAGTGCTGCATCAGAGGACGGATTGGTCCAGTGACAATAAAGGGACAGCAATTATGGCCACCAAACTGTTCATCATTACTCAATGAGTGGTGCCCATGACTTTTAGTCAGTGTTGGCTGCCATTTTGTTGTACAAGCCAAATCTTCTTCTACACCTTTTTGGTCAAGAGAGTATAAAACTCACATGTGGCACAAATTTTTTAATATTTGAGGTGTAGTCTGAGGATGAATTGTATAGGGTAGGCTAACTTCACATTTTTGCTCTTGCAGTGAGGACATTTGGATGACATAATGCTGGTAAAGATAGTTAAATCTGACTCCTTCAGTCCTGCAAAAACTTTCTTTTTCTTTTTAAATTATTGCCTTTGAAACACCCATATGAATTTTATTCAGTTTTTCATGGAGAATAGGAGGTCTCTAGAGAGGAGAACCCCAGCATGTTTGGTGTATATTTCAGAGGCAGATGGCAGCTTTATAGCAGAGATCTTGTGGGTAAAAGTATTGAGACAATCAACATATCCCATGAACTCAAACATGCTTAAACAAAGCCCGATGAAAATGAAAGCAACAGGTTCTTGGGAATGCGCAGGATACTAATGAACATTCTATATCAAACAGCTAAGGGTAGAGTCTCCTTGTGTTTGACAGGGTATGACTGCCAGACCTACAGGCCCTGTTGATGGCAGCTGAGGGAGTACTCTAACGAAATGGCAGCAACATTTTCAGAGTTCCCAATACTGACTTGTGCCCAAATATTCTAGTTATTTCAGCCAAAATAGTTCCAAACTGCTAAAGTTCTCATTTTTAGAGAGATTAATCAAATTCTAATGCATAGCAAGTGATGAAAGTTAAAAACAGATTGCAAAATTCAATGGCAACATCTCCTATGCCAGCAGAAAGTGTGACATGGGGTGCTACTGTCATGCAGTACTGGAGATGAAACCATGCTATGACACCCTGGATCACATAAGAAAATGGGTCAAGGCACACAAGAATTATTGTCCTCCACAAACACCACAGTTTTTATGGAAACAATTTTTTATGGAAAAGGACAAAATTGGCACAGGTAGTTAATTTTGTTTCAGTCAAAAGTCAATTTTGTATTTTTTATATTTTATATATATGCAAACCCATTTTTTCTTCTGAAAGAGTTTTTAATTGAATATTTTTCCTGTATTGGGTATGCATCATCCCAGATGAAAGAACCAAAATTAATCTCCCCTTTCCTAAGCCCACACTGCTTTGAATTTTAGTGAAACTCAAAGTCTGAAAGTCAGAGAGTGGTGATCAGCTCAGTGTATGCTCACCTATAGACAGCTTAGAGCATTACATGCTTAGAGAACACCAAGAGCTGGAAAATAGCAATTCATGTGATAAGGTTGGGTAATATAAGATAGTGGCATCTCTCTTCGCTAATAGAACTGGAGAGTCTCTTCAGATTTGTGGTTTTGAACAGGATGGGAAGGGGCTCTGTCATATGTCTCTGCCAGATTTCACTTTGTTAGAGCTTCCTCCTCTCTCAACACCTCCAGTTTTGTCTGTTTTTTCAGTGACTGACAATTAGTCTTCAAATTATAACAACCCCATTACAGAAACAGCAAGCCTTCTTAGGGGAGACAAGAGCAGCTCAAACCCTGCCACGCAGGAAAAAGCAAATCTCAAGGTTTCTTTCTAGACTTCCCCTCCCACCTTGTGGCATCCTGCTGCTACCTCCAGCTTTAACCTCTCTGCTTTTCCCCAAAGAGGTTCAATTACTTTAATCTTTGCATTTACAGAGCTTACAACGACCTGTCACAACATGAGCTCCCAGCAGCAAAAGGGAATATGCTGATTTAGACTGGGGGTGGCTGAAAGCTCACTCCTTTTATTCTTCTTTCAAAATCCCAATTGAAAAGAAGAAGTAAAAGTTTTCAGAGAGAGAGGTAAGACCTCCTGGGCTTCTCAAAATCCAGCTGTCTGTAGGTGCCTACTTCAGGGAAGTTAATCTGTATTTTACCAAGTATTCTATGATCGTAAGTGCTTGATGCAATAAATAAAAGCAATCATGCTATCCTGGAACAAAATTTAATGATCAGGTATCAGACAATTGTATTTAATTCCCTTGCAGGAGGGAGGTCTGCAGGTCTAAAATCTGATTATGTTGATATACATGCTATTTCTATCACCTTTCAGTCACTTGAATCTTAATGGCTTAGTTTTCACAAAGCCACACTGAGATAAATAGAAACTTACTTAGGCTGGGTAAAGAGGGAGGGCTGCAAAAGTCATGCCAGAGTCCATGCCCTCCTGTTTGCACTCATGCTGAAGAAAAACTTCTGAAGAATTACACAGAGAAGGTCTAGAAATACCTTCTTCTTCATTTATTTCTACTGTAATGTTACCTTGCAGGAAGTGTGCCAGGACTTTTGGCATGTACTGCCCATTGGGCTGAGTTCATAGCCCAGCAAAAGCTAAATTTAGGGTTGCAAAATGCTTAGAATTCTTTGTGTCCATGTCCATGGTGCATGTTTAGATGAGATCTCCCAGTCCTGCAGTGAGCACTTCATCCAAGTGCTCAAGGCAACACTGATCTAGGATAGATGAGAGAGACGTTCTTGGCTAAAGGATTTAAAAATGCAGCAGCCTGCATGAACACAAACAGAACAAAAGAAGGTATCACTGATGAGCTGCTAACACAAGTGGTCAAAACCCTGTTCTCCTAACTCCAGGAAGCTCAGCAGGAGGTGGAAAGGAAGGATAATCTTGTCATGTTTTCAGTGCACAAATCAGGTGAGAGGTGCAAAATCTGATTAATAGAAACAATTATGATTGTGAATTGGTGTAAGAAAAAAATCACCACTGCAATTTCAAAACAGTATCAGTTAGTTTAGTTTTACTTATTTTGCTGAAAACCAATCTGCAAATAGAATTTTGATGGAATGGACAATAAAACTTTAAGCACATCAAAATAGGTAATTAAAACTTTTATTTTTTCAGCAGAGAATGCTTTTCATGTAGGAGTTTCGTCTTGATAGATTAATTCTTCCTGAAAGCTTTTTTTTTCAAAGACAGCAACATTTTTTTGAAAGCTAAAAATGTTTGGTAATAGAATTTCCATCTCTCTTTAAAACACCAAAAACTTAAGAAGAACATCACAGCAGTGTTGCTAGAAGTTGAGGTAATGTGCATGGAAAGGTTTTTCTGTCTGGTCTGTCACAACTACTTAGGCTGAGTCCCCTGAGAAGTGCTGTAAATTAATCTTTAGAAAAAAACTCACACAATACATGCTACTTTCTGAGTTCCTGGACTTCACCTCCAGCTCTTTTGGTTTTTCAGGACACATATTAATTTCCATCAAGACCCTTTTGAACTCCTCACAAATGTACCTGGACTAATTTGGTAGGAAGAAAAGCGTCTTTAGGACAGTGTGTGCAACATGCCTATTTATTTCCTGACTACTCTAAGGGCTGCTGAAATAGAAGTTTTCTATTGACGACCTTGGGCTCTGGAGCCAGCCTGTGTAGGGATGGCGTGCTTGCAAATGGCGGTGTTAGAAAGACTGGCAGATGAAAACCAAATTTGCTAGAGGTATCTAAGATGGGAGGTAATTTCATTGGACAACTGAGTTATGAGACAGCAACAGAGAGGTCCTGCTGATTTATAAATTATAGATCTCTGTACTTTGCTGTGGGGACGCAGTTTTCTGCTGCCTATTAACTTACATAGTCCAATTTGTAAATAGGCAGACACATGTAAGTTATTTTGGGCGTGCTGCTATTCAATTTGCATAGCAAATAGTGCCTGAGACATGAATGAAAAATTCCCCGAAGAACTGCACACAAGCTTTTTGAAACGTTGGTTGTGCCTTGAGACATGCAGGTGCCTGAGTGTCATCTCAAGGAAAGGATGAGATTTACAACATTCCTTTTACAAGTGTTTGCTCAGAAAGTAATATGCTGAGGTTGTTTTGGAGCTTCCTCAGATTAAAGAATTTATGACACAAAGTGTAAGTAACTTCAGTGCAAATTTGGGGAAAATCTTCACATCCAACACTACAGAAATTTTATTCCTGTATAGAAGTGCTTCCTTCTATGGAAGTGTCATCCTTTCCATGAGTACATTTGAAGAGGTGTTCATTCACATTCCCCTTAATCCACTTAGTGACTCCACACCTCCTTGTCAAGACCCCTTTATTACATTCTGACTATTTTCTGTGGTTGCCATTGGACAGAAGGTCTCAGTTTCCAGAGTGTGGATGACACCCCGGAGGAGAGGAACCACCCTTTGATGCACTGTGAACTGGACTGTCCTCTCTCCTGCTGTCAGACAGCTCTCCCTGTGGCAATCCATATGGCTGCTCAATTGGAAAAGAAACACCAGGAAAACATTTATTCTTTCAATGTCTTAAAGCAAAATTAGCTACCTGAGAACAAGCAGAAGCCAATCTCAGAATGAAGTACCCTTGGAAGATCACAGATCTCATTTCAGTAACCTGTGCTACCTAAGTTCATGTATGACAACCTGCCTGGAAGAACTTCCAGCCTTTTGGCATAAAGTAGCCAAATGGTGTCCCTGGAACCAAGCTGGCTGCGGTAATAACCCATGTGGCTTAGTAAATAATTCATCCTTGCATACCAGACACACAGCACAAGCAAGATGTACTGCAGATAAATGACTGTGATGGCAACAATGATTATGGAACTTGGAAAAAGATTAAACAAATTTCAGACCCCTGGGTCACCTCCTTTTCCCAATATCTAACTGGGATTATGCTCTTCATTCTTCAGCTCTGAAATGAGGCCCACACTACCTCCTTTCAGTGATTCAACTTTGCAGCACAATATCTCACTACCATCAAATTTTCATTAAGAATAAATTTTCTTTCCCTCAGCTTGGTTTTAATAACTTTCTCAGTCAATTCCCCCTCCAAGATATAGGTCTACACTTCCCAGTTTTTCTAATATTTTCTTACAGATGCTTAGATTAATAATGATACTCTTTTAAACATATTTTCCCATTTAGATATATTTACTGCCTGGAAATTTTACCTAGACAGAATTTGAGGATATTTGTCCAGAATTTCTAGCTGTTCCATACATATGCATGAGCACAAATGACCCAAACCATCCTGTGTTTCACAGTTTCTTCCTGATTTTATCTATTTATAGCCTGGAAATCTCAGCTTGAAATTTGGGAATCCCATTCATCAGGCATAATCTCTCATATAGAGTCTGCCATTGCACCAAAGCTGAGTAAGCAGCCCAGATCAGATAGAGCAGAATTTCTCAGGTGTCGGGTAGAGCTCAGGTGTACACACAAGAGGAGCCTAAGGCAGGGTCTAGAAGTCATTCTGTTGGCAACAATGAAACATGACCTTTTGCAGGCAGGGAAAAGAGATCTAGGTTATGGACTCAGTTTGGAGGGGTGGTCTGTGAAGTATTGTATCTAGGAGAATCTGAGGCAAACAGTATTTGCATCAGCTTCTACATCTCTGCTTTAGGTGAATTCTCAACAATAAGACTATTCATTAATTAATCTCTTTTATCACCCTCTTTGTCATTCCCCTTTTCCTTCTCTACTGAACTGATTCAAGCAAACCATAGCATCTGAAACATGTGCAGAGAAATCACAGCATCCGTCTTTAAAGTGACCTGCTTTTCTTTTCACGCAATTCTACTCCCTATGCAGGCTACGGAGGCTCTTTCCTAGATAATGTAAAATGACACTAACTGGGCTATTTATATCACTGCAAAGCAGTTCATGATGGGATAATTAGCAATGCTATATCTGCTGGAGTGAGCGATAACACTGTAACACATTTTTGTGTTAAGCAACACAAACGACAATACTTGCAGGTTAAACAGCACCTGAGAAGCTGATAGGCCTCCTACACTCTTATTTCCAGTAGCAATAGCTACTGGCTTCACTCATTCATGAGGCACAGCTGTGATGCTGGTTGTATGACTTCTTGTGGTACTTGCCCTCTGTGAAAGTAAGTGATTTTTGCAATCAGGCTTGCTTTAGGAGATTGTGGGTATTCAAGACATTTTGTGAACAGGGAAGGCTGTCAAGATTTGTAGATCTGGTAACAAAACATCACCCTTGGATGGAAAAGACCAAGTGCTTGGCCAGTTGATCACACACTTTTATTCCTGGATGGAGTCCAACAGCCTGTACTGTGTTTGGCTTACATACTGCTTCAGAAATGTGTAAGACAGCAAGTCTTGACCTGAATCCATAAAAGTTTGGCTGTGATCCATTTAAGCCCACATCTAGGCTGAAAGGCTATAACTTTGCTGATGAGAGCCTGGTTGTTTTTTGGTTTTTTAAGTATTAACACAGACACAGGCACAGAGATCAAGAACTTGCTATGGTCTGATTCTGTGTATTTCAATGGTTAACCACACTCAGTAAAAAATGCTTAATATGAATTTGCTCAATTTCAATTTCTGTAAATTTTCTGTTATGCCTTTCTCTGGAAGATTAAAAGATGATTTTGTATATTCTATTTTCTTTTGAATAAGGTTACTAATGCACCAGTCATGGTTGTCTCAGGACCTCTTTTGAGATAAGATCAAATTCCCTTCCTATAAATATTTCTCTCCATCCCTTGAGCTATGTTTGTGACTCCTCCCTACACACCCTGTAGTTTTTCAACATCCTCTTTAAAATGTCAACACCAGAACTGGACATGTCATTCCACTATGCAGGAAATGTGTCAGCATCAGGTGAGCAAGGCCAAATAGGGAAAAAAAATCATTGCAATTCTTGTCTGCTGGTGCATCCAAGGAAGGTGTTCACCCTTGCAAAGTATGTTGAGTTATTTCGTTGTTATGAACTACAAATATAGTTCACACTGGTTATTAGCATTCTGTTCCTCACTTCCAATCAAAATCTGTAACTACCCTTATTGATCTATATTCATCAAATCACTGATCAGGAGCAATTCTATATTTGCCTCCAGCTCACTGATGTGATCCCCCATGGGAAGGTGGACTAGGACTTCTACAGGCTTGAAATTCCCTGGTTCTAATGCAGAGCTGATTCATGTTTTATGAAAACACAAGAGAAGTTCTATTTAACATTGGTAAAGAACAGCTTTATGATTGTGAAAAGACATTGGAGGGTGATGTGTGAAACTCCAATGGGTGAAACATTCTGATAATGTTCCCATGCTGTCAGCTAGTGAGAAATTTGCACCTTCATAACTAGAATTTACCCCACCTGCAGCCTGCAACTGTTCTGTGCTAGCAGAGATTCCTGACACCAATTTATCTGGGTACCATAACCAAGTCCATCCAAAATATGACAAACTTAGGGCTCAAGTTTCTCATATATCCATCAGTGCTTGGCCTTGCAAATTACCTCAGTTGAGTCCAATGAGTTCTGTTCATTATCTGGGAAAGAGAATAGCTTTACTACAAAGTGTGGAAGCCAAATTTCTTTTTTTTTTACTATCAAAACTACACATGAAGACAGTCCTGAAAACCCTCTAGTGGTCTATAATAACATGAAGATTGAAATGCTGTCTGTTGCATAGAAGGCATGGATTGCAGAGCGTTACATTCTTGAATAAAGCTGCTGCCACAAAGGTAGTGTCTTGCTGACTATATTATGCAGAGAATGGATGTCAAGATTTAAAAGACTCATTGAACAGAAGTTGAGAACAATACAAAAAAAAAATCTAAAGAATGTAACTTTCCAGCTAATTTAACATTTTTTGAAACTGTTGCTGTAGTTTTCCTCACATAAGACAGGTCATGTTACTGCTGCTCTTTTAAATAGCTTTGCAGAGGGTGGACAGGGTTTCCAAGTGATGTAAGGACCACCAAGGAAGTTAATTGAAATAACTCTGTCATTGCAAAGACTATTAGGAATCTGCTGAGAAACTCAGGGACAGGTTCAGAACAAAGAAAAGAAAGTACTGCTTTATTAAATAAATAAAATTGTGTAGCTTATTGCTTCAGCATGTCTGAGACAAAAAAGAATTATGTTAATTCAAAACATAACCTATTATCAATGAATTAAAAAATTAATGGAGAAAAAAAACCTTACAATCTGAAAATACAATCTTACTCTGATATGAGACATCTCTAAATCATAAATATTCAGAGTATATTTTAGAGAAATTGCACTGTAAGGTTCCTCTGTTCTTGTAGCCTTCCCTTGTAGACCTGCTATCAGTAAAGATTTGGAGAAGAGGTACCAGGTTACATGGACTTTTCTTCTGTCTCACTACAGCTCTCTTACACACATTCCCTACATTACCAGAGTCAGCCTCTAACTGCTTCTGAAGTTTACTCAGATGTCACTACGAGGAAAGTGGGAGAGATTAGTTGACCTGAGTCAACCAGAGACAAAATAAACTCAAAGAAAAGCTCACCACACAGGGAAGCACTCTCAGTATTCACTGGTGGGAAGCAACCACTCTAGTAGCAAAGAAACAAGGATTGGACAAAATCAAGATATTGGTAGCAGGGTAACAAGAGGACAGCAGGGTAGGAGAGGCACTGCCCAGCACACACCAGAGTGTGTGGGCTGTTCGTTCCTCAAGGGGAATGGTGCAATGCTGAGGTTGGACTGAAAAGTCCACTCCACTTTGGATGATGTGACCACAAAGAGAAAAGGAGGGTGGAAGAAATTGCTCTACCTCTAAGTATCCTGGTCTGCCAGAAAACCAGCCTTACATAGAAAAGCCATTGAGAATTATACAGAAATATGGACCTGCTCTTTTAATACAGAGTGTCCTGTTCTCCAAGAGCTATTTTTAGGTGCTCTTCAGTAAACATCACTGTGTTTTCACACTACAGTTTTTCTTCCTTCAAACTTTTCTCCATACCTCATCTTTGGCTACAAATACATTCTGAAATCCAAATGAAAACCATGCTGTTTTGCACCCCTCTAGTCAAATCAAAGGATGACTGAAAAACTTCCTTATAAAATCTTTTTTCCCAGCTGTGACTATTTGCTAAATAAGAGAGGATTTGCTCCCTAGTGGAAGTAAGCACAGAAAGTTAACTACAACTAGTTGCTGTGCTAGATTGCAAACCCTAGGTGACTCCTAGGATTCGTGACTCTTGGATAATAGCAGTATTTTGGAGAATGAAGTCCAGGTGTGCAGCAATTGAGTCAGTGTTAAGAAGCAAGGTGTCCTGGGAGTTCTGAGTCAGTGATAAAATGCTTCTGGTCATTGAAGCCTAAAATAGCTTTGGTGGAATATGAGTTTAGGCAAAATGAGTTTGAGGCACTTAATGGCAAAGTGCTATTGTCAGTCTTAACAGCAATGCATAAATAAAGTCTTTGGTATTGACCCTACTTGTCAGTAAATCCAGGCTTTCTGAGATACCTCAGGTGCAGAGGTTTACCTCTCAAATGCACCTCTGTTCAATTTTCTCTTAGGTTTAAAGGATCCAGCCGTGTATCCCTATTGCTTACTCTGAAGCAGCTACTGATAGGAAGGCTGCTTCTGAAGATAGGGTTCAACTCTGACTTAAAAACTCTAATCAAGTCAGGGGTCTTCAGACAGCTTCTGTTCTCAGTTATCTCTGTGGAAATTGAACAGCTTTATCAAAACCAGCTGATAGTTTAAGAGCTGAATGATGGGCAGCAACTGCTCTATGCAACTTTGTCTTTTAAATAACCTTCCTTGTACTGCCACTAAATCACTATATTCCAGTTCAAAGAGTACCTGAAATCACTACTCTGCAGAACCAAAGCAACAGCAAAATTCAGAGTATTCTTCTGGGTTGTGTTTTACTCAGTCCCGCACTTAAAGAAGAAAAAAGAAAAATTAACCTAATCATTCAAAAAGAAACAAAACTAATTTCATTAACATTGGACCTTTACTTCCAGTTCACAGATTGGTGTAGGAGAAAAATTTTGATTTTCCTCTCATTTTGTTCTTTAAATTTAAGGGTGATATCTTTACTTTGCAAAGTGCTTAGGTTATGTATGATGGTAGGACAAATTTTATTCTCCATTTCTTATTTTATCTGTGACTAACTCCATATTTTACCATCCTTTTCTGTCTGTGGTAATTCCTGGCTGCCATGTGATTAACCATTTGAAGCATGATAAATCTATCAGTCAACTCCTAGATCACTGGGAATTCTGAGTCAGAAACCATATTGTACATGGACTTTTAACAGTAATAGGAAACTTAAATATAGTTGGCTTTTTGGAATGTATTTTTTCTAAATCAATTACTTTCCAGGAATTTTGATCAAAAGTAATTGCACTTATAAAATCCATATTTTTTTCTCATCTGGTTCAATTTCTTGCCACTAACTTATGCTGTTGTTCTTCACAGAAAATGTGAAACACCTTCTAAGAGAGACTCTTCAGCTTACACCCAATGCATGATTTTGTGCAAGAGGTGAAAAATCAATTAAAATTATTTTTTGTCCTCTAAGACATTAAACTCTAGTGATGTAAAACTTTCAAAATTTTCCTGTGAGGTAACTAACTTTACACAGGCCCATAACAGTAAAACATTGTCAGTAAGTCTTCCTTTTCAAATGAGCAGAAAAACTTGTTTAAAGCACCTTCCATCTCTGAATGAATTTTCCCCCTCATAAACCTTGAAGTGCTACAGCAAAGCTGGCTCTGTCTGCATACAGCAGCCTGCCTGTCACTTATGGAAAACTCAAATTTCATGTATCAAGAGCTTGTGTGAAAATTGCTTTGAGTGTTAATTGCCCAAATGATTCAGCTTTATAAGAGCCTCTCTTACGTACTGAAGTATGTCTCATAGCACGCTGAGTGCCAAGCTCCAAGAGAGAGCCAGCTGTGCTTTGCTCCCAGATGTTTGAAGAAGATAATTCTTGCCCATCATTTCAGTCCTCCATCACAAAATCATGAAATTTTTTTTTAATGAAGTCATTAATACACAAGAGCATATTTCTTCCTTTTTTTTTCTGTGATGGTCTCCCTAGAATGCGTGCAAGTTTGTCTTGGCTTATAATTACAGTAGCACATTGTCAGATTAACTATGGTGAGGAGATAAAACAAAAGCCATCAGTTCTGCAAAATTAAGACTCTGCCAACATAATTTAGAAAGGATCAGAACCCTCTGCTTTCAAAGATGCTCGTTCTTTTGCTGTGTTTAAGGTCATTTTCATTCTCCAGTTTACCTATTGCAACATTAATTTTTCCTGGAAGCTTAACAAAAAATACACTTTAGTCCTAAGTGTTGGATTCAAGTCTTTTCATAACTTCTCTTCATGCAGATCTCCTTTTTCAGTGTGTTCCTTGGTCCTTGACAAATTTACGCTATTTTTTTTTGTTGTTGTTTTTTAGTTTTGGTTCTGTTGGGTTTTTTTTCAGTCAAAGTAGCTGAAGTGAATGGTATTGAAGTGAAGGGACCTGTGTTAATTTATACAAACTGCTCGTGGGCTGAGTCAAACCTCTGGATACAAATAAGAAAAAAGGTTTTACAAGCAAGCTTTTGCTTGGACTTTGCTTGTCAGTGTGCAGGTGCAGCGATTTTCATAGAGAGGTTTTCTGTGCTATATGGTGATAAAATATTTGTGAGAAGCACAGCTTGATCTTCACAGTGAATGACTACCATCAATTCCTGCTGCTTTCTGACTCAGCTGTCAGAAGAGATTTCTCTTAGATTTTGTTGTAGCTGAGTTTGAACAACCACAGATAAAGGGGGCTGGGTTAATTCAGCCTGTCTTTTAGGCTATGCTGCTCTTGAATACAAGTATATAGCTGTGTTTACACAGTGAGGTGCTTGGCAGTATGAATTCACTTTCCACCATTCCCAAGGTACCAGGGGAGACCTCATTGCTTTCCCACATCCATGTGTTTGTGTGTTCACCCACCAACACAGCATTTCAAGATCATAGGCTGCTCTGGTTTTACCACATCTGATCCAATTGCTCCTACAAGTTATGGACTCTGCCCAACATCTGTGGCCTCTTTCAGTTGTTGCCAAAGTTAATGCAGAGTCCATATTTGCTGTTTCAGTTGCAGGTAATAAGACCCTCTGGAAAATATTTTGTCAATAGCTGATGGCCCTCACAAGTTGGTGGCAGATGTTGGTGTGGAGGTTATTGATATCTGAGACATGAAACATCAGAGCTCCTTGTGATAGAGATGGGATGAAGCAGCTGCTCTGTTACAGAGCTTCTGGCTCTCAAATGATCCAAATTTAGGGCAGACACATCTGGGGATAAAAATAATTCCCTGATCTTGTTCAGAATAATGTTAATGGGTACAGCGGAGCAAAGCTTAACTTTCTCCATATGGGTTTAGCATTAGACCTTACAAATGGACATGTGTATGTTCTGCATCCCAGCAGCTGGAGGAGAAGGCTATGTATCTTTGGAGGGATTATTTTATTTTACTCCTATCAGGAATTTTGCCAGCTGGGCTATATCACTGTTAGGAAAAACCTCCAAAAAAACAACAAAGAAACAAGCAAAAACCCCCATAACATTTAACCTCCCCCTCTTTATTGAAATCCCAGGGCAATCAAAGCACAGGCAGAGGCATTCCTCATGGGACTAATGGAGTCTTTCATTCCTGTTTTCCCAATTCATTGTAGACTCTTGTCTTTTTGGCTAAGAATTCCAGCTTGAGAGAGATACATGCTAAATATACAATTTTAGGAAACTGTATAGAATTTTCTCAGCAGTTTAATTTGCCATAATAATATAAATAAAATGAAAAAGACCACTTGGAAGATGGGAACTTTTGCCTGGACATGGAGCTAGACAGTGAATGATTATATATATTTTCCCTTCTCCACCTTAAATACCATTCGTACCGAGAGACAGGGCAAGGCCCTGGAAGACATTGCACAAAAAAATGTTTATTAGCTAAAATGGCACAAACACATTTCATGAATGTTCCTGCAGAGGGAAGATGAAACAAAATATTACTTTCTTTGTGTAGTCTTAATAAATTTTACTGTAGAAAACAGAGCTCCTGGAAAAGAAATTGTTTTAGTGAATAATGATCTCTTATTCATCTGGTTGATTAAAAATGTTTTTTCTTCAGACTGATTATTTATTTACTTTTTATTTCAGAGAAGAGACAATTATGAGGAGTTCAGAGAGTTTTTTTTTTTTAAAAAACAATTCAACTTTGGCCAAGAATTTGGTTTATGGAAAACATATTGTTTGATCCATGTCAGAAAAATATTCTGGTGCTGTTTTCTTTTAAATCTTCAATGCCCCTATGCTTTGGGGAGGCAGGCTGATCTTTGGGAATATGACCTTCACTCACAACTATTCCATTATCTTCCTTACCAAAAAGCCTGACCAACTGGAGCTTAACAAAACAGTTTTGTCCTGTTTTAAGGTTTTTTGTATGGGAAAAAAAACCCACCACAACCAATACAAAAACAGTCTCTTCTCTCCCCTGAAGATTGCATCCATGAAAGGGTCAGACAGTGTCTAATAAGAAAATTCCTAATCCTACAGCAGGAGAGGATGAAACCAGGACTTGAGGGCTGAAACAAAATGAAAAAATGAAGACAGGTTTTCAAAGCTCATGTGACTTATACCTGTGAGTGGGGCTAAGAGTAAGCTGACTTGGTGGGTCTGATAAGGTTTGAAGTAATCTGATCCTGAACTATTTGCTCTTATCCTTGTGCCTGTAATCCATTTTTCATTGCAGTCAGTGAAGTTGCAGAGATGAGAGATCTGGTTAAATTTAAGCACAGCTGCCAGATGTTTCTTTGCAGGGAAGAAGGTGAGAGAGGTATTGAATGAGAAGAAAAAGAGAAATAATTCTGTGGGTTTTTTTGGCAAGTGTTCAGCATCTTGCTGTTCAGGGGAATGCTCTGGCTCCTGATTCTGTGCTGCGCCTTCCATTTTTCATTTTGCTTTCTTGCATCCTGGTGTCAGAAGCATCACTCATGTCACGCATGAAGAGAGACTCAGAGAGTCCTGAACTCCCTTCATGGAACAAGGGTCTTTATATCTTTACCAGAAACTGAGAGATGTAATAATCTCTGATTCTTCAACTTTTGTTCTGCTAGGTAAGTTGTGCTGCTGCTGAACAGAAGGGAATCGAGATATTTCTGCTCTATGGAAGAAATTCTGAGCACAAGGCTCTATTTATGCAGAACATTACAGGAATATGAAGAAAGGTATGGAGAGCCCTGAGGGTCTCACATGTATTTGTGAAACAAAAAACTTATGAATGGGGAAGAAAGCAAAATGACAGTAAAGAATGGCAGAAAGTGTAATTTAATTGAAATACAATACAAAATTTATGTTAAATATGAATAATGGGGGGGGGGGGGGGGGCTTTATTAAAATGCTATTGATCACTCCATTAGGTGTTAGAATGAATAAAGATGATTGTTCCCAGTAACTAAGGAAGTCATCACATTCTACTGAGTTGCATTTTATCAACATACCCATATGTCACACTGAGAAGTCCTTCCAAGTGAATTTGGTAGCAATCCCTCAGGGAAATTAAATACTTTCTTTACAAGGTACTGGAATCTGAGTGACCATTCAGGTGTTCCTGGTCATTAAGCAAACATCAGAAATTAAGAAACATCTCTATGTATAGTTCTAGCAGGATTGGTTGCTAAGGTGTGAAATCTTTCTTTTGAAGCTGAAATAGAAACATTAATCAAAATATTTGCTGGGAAACAGATTTATCACTTCAAGGTTTGGACCCTTTTCTTTTTCAGTGTAATCAAAATATCTTGTGCTGAAGCTTTAGGTTGATAGAATCGGTATGAAACGAATCATGTGTATGTGTAAGGTCATGCAATGTGATGGATGGCACTTCATTCTGAAAGCTCTTATTTTCATGTACTGCTCTTTATTTGCTAATCTTTTCTTTATTCACCTCTGTTTCTGCTGTAAGCTGGTCAACTACTGGCCATCCATAAAGGATTCATTTGGTGTGAACACACAATTCCTTGGCAGCTAGCCTGTGGCCAGTCTCCACAGAATTGCCATGCAGGGCACTGGTAACAGTAAAAGACATCACAGGTTTGGGCTGCCAAATTGGAAGCACCTCCAATAACACTGGATCCTGTTGTCTGATGTGGTACCAAGTCAAGGTCCTCTTTCCACAGTGTGCTGGCTAATAATGAAGGATCTGGTTTATAGTCTTCAGCAGCATTTCCTCTCTGCTTATCTTTGCTTCAGCATTAGAACATTGCTGATGAACCATTTGGCTGGTGCTGGCTTCCAGTCTACACATCAAGTCCTATGGCACATTAAAGGCCCATTGAAACAGTTTCTCTACAGATATCAAAACTGAGGTGATCCACTGTCCTTCTGGATCCTCCAGGTTTGACCATTTTAAGGTACCATTTTGACCCAATAATATATTACCTGAAGAGCTTTTCTCACTAACAGGAGTAATCTTTCAAAAAGGGTTTGACAGTGGCAACATTGTTAATGGTTGGACTTGATGATCCTACAGATTCTTCAGCCTTAATGATTCTATGATTAAAATAGATTACAATACTTTAAGATATTTTAAGATATTGTAATTAAGATTACAATACTTGTTATACCAGGCATATCCTCGCCATACTCTTTAACTGGGGATATATTAAGATAAAAGATAAGTTGTATGGAAAGCATGAATAACAAAGCAGAAGTATTCACATTTGTTACCAGCTGGGTGGAAGGCAAGTCAGCAAACAGCAAATAGCCATTAGATGTTTATAATCTGCCCAGAATTTTAAAGAATACCATGCCTTAGATCACAAAGCAGCACACAGGTCCACACAGACATCCACAGGGTAATGTTTCTTCAGAGAGAACAATTGTTTGATTTCTCATTTGAAGGTTGACTCCTTCTTAGATCTATCAAAAGCTTCTCTTGCTTTTTAATGCAAACACCAGCAGTATATCTTTTAGGGTTTGTATGCTCTATTAAGAAAAATTCTAGCTGACTATTACTTTTTAATCTACATTCACATGAAAGCAACATAATTGGCAATTCTAAAAGTTTATGATGTTTTGAAAGAAAAGAAAAATATGAGAAGAGTCTTTTAAATGCTGAAAATTAGAACTTTAATTATAAAGTTATTAATTTCTTCATATTTTTTTCCATTCAAAATATAGTAGATTTACACCATCAGTGTATTAATAGCTTTGGTAAATACAAACATTATAGTCAGCTTTAACATAAAATCAGCAGTAAGCTTTGGATGCTCTTTTTCTTCTATTCTTTTCATAGCAATGCTGCAATCCAAATAGACTTTAGTACAACATATCAGATACCTTCCATCATACATACAGTTTAAAACAACAGAAAACGTGTAAAGGAAAGAAGTTATGCTGCAAGATCAGCACTTATAAAGATTGTATTTTAATTTATTGTGTTTCTTTCTGGAATGTGTGGAAATGCATTTTTTTTTTCAGGAAGGATAAATATGATCAATAACATGCTTGTCCCACTGAATGCAGTGGGATTTTGTCCCAACCACACAGAATAAGGATTCTTTATTTTCCGTCATTTACAATACTACTATCTTGTATTAGAGAAGGATCTCTATTACAACAAATATCCAACTTCTTTGTAATATGGTTGGAATTTTTGCTCACCATCTATGTTTTATTTTGATATTGTTAGCTTCTTTTATTTACCCAAATTTCCAAATATCAGATGTGGGTCCATTCCTTGTTCAAGTATTTAGTATTCTGTCCTGAATGAACTGATGCTGTGAGGTTTCTGCACTTTCTAAACATACAAAGCTTTCTTATGTGAAGAATGAGAGATTTTAGAAAATGCACTAAACAGCTTTTAATACATTTAATAGGAGTGTCTTGTTGGTATGTATGTGCCATCATTTTTTGATTGGACTTGCACACACAAGGAATCTAGACATCTCATTTAATTCAAAGAAAACATCTCATAAAATTCAAAGAAAATTGTTGTCAGCAGTTACAGTGAGCAAATACACTGATTTATCCAGACAGGAATATCTATTTTGTTTGCAGAAGAACTTCTCTCCATCCCTATTGGTATCAGATTACCGTCTCTTGTTCTGCACCTTTTTACTCATTTTCTCAGCATCTTGCCTCAGTGTTTCCTCTGTTCTGTGAGGAATTCTTGCAGGCTTTAACTACTGCAGTCCTTTTCTGCTTATCCTGGGACTATAAATGTTTCAGCACTTTGTCTGCATTCCTTGTTGAAAGAAAATAGTCCTTTTTATTTCTATATGCTGATGTACCCCTGATCCCTAGATTTGATTTAAGAGAAAACCTGATGATCTGAGAAATTCCACAGTCCTATTTCAAATAGTATCCCAAAGTGATTTGGTCTTGGTATTCTAAAAACAAAAAAAATTACACATATGTATATCTCTATATGTCTCGTTTCCTTGACAAGTGTCTGCCAAAATTTTCCTCAGGTCTGCATTAATGTGCAATGGCATATTGGAACTAGGGAAATCCTGGAACAATAGAGGCCAAGCCCCAGAAAAAATGCACACCAGGTCCATGGTCTGGTTGGCCAGATACACAATTGGGACTGACTTCTTTTGGACAGAATTACTCTGCTGAGCTGTAATGATGCTTCAGAGGCTGAAATAGGCAAGCAGTCATTTTATGCTCATAAAGTTAGAAGAAATTGAGCTTGAGATGTTAAGACAGAATGTCAGAATATTGAATCTGTGAAAACTTTTTTCAAAGACTGACAAAAAGAAATGGTTTAAAAGAGATTAATTTCCCTTTGCAAGGGATTATTTTTATCAGTGAAAGAATTTGAAAGCTTCATGAACCTACTCTTAAAGCTCACTAATGTCACCAGAAATACTATGTTTAATTTTTGTCATTTTCATATATCTTAAAAAAATATTGTGTGTTCCTACAGGATCATATTTATTTTCTGTCTGCCAACTTCAGCATATATTGGTCATTTTGGTGCACTGCTTTCCCATACACCATTGAAAAATGACTTACTTATACTTGTAAATATGGACCTATGACTTCCTATGCAAAGTGGGATTCAACAAGTTTTCACAGGGCATTAAGGCATGGGGACAAAATCAAGCGGCTTGAGGGATCATCATAATGATGCATTGTTTAGGGAGAAACATTGGAGATGGTCACTGGAGATTTACAGCACTAAGTTTAACAACTACAGAACTTACAGTGCTATTTTTAGACCTGTTGTCTGTAAAAATGTGGCATATGTGATTACTCTGTAAATCTGTCTCAGGTCAGATGGGTCATGTTTGCTCAAATTTGGTATAGGATTGGCAATCCAAATCTAAAACCTTTTTGAAAAATTTTATTGGCTAGCATAGATGGTCAGAGCAACTTCATAGATAAAAATAGGTAAATAAATACATAAGTAAATGGCTAATCTTTTGCCATGTGAAGGCAGTAGATATCCAGATGGGAGCTGAGGGAGTGCGAGCAAGAGCAGCAGCCACAGCTGAGAAGATGAAGCATCAAAGAGCTGCAGGACAGCAGGCCACAGCATTAGGGGGACCCCACATAAAAGTATGTGGGGGAAGAAGAATCTGTTTCATTAATTATTCTATTCAGGAAGCAAATGATAAAAATCATTTAACCATCAATGATGAAAAGCTATGGCTGCCAACTGAGATGTCTCAGCATTGCACACAATGTTTGTTTTAGCACAGCATGTTGCTTGCAGAAGGATGTTTTGCTAATTAGTTATAAAAGTTATAGGAAGTTTTTAACTCATTCTTTTTACAACTAAATTGAATGACTCAAGACATTGAGTAGAGTTATAGTATGAGTAAAAAACAGCAGGATGAGGCCATTAGAATGTGCCAGTCACCTGATATCATGAGATTGCTTCATTACAAAGCAAAGTTTTTCCTGAAGAAAACAAAGAAACAGAAAATCTCCTCAAACCATTTCTTCTCTCTGTTGAGTGTGCTTTAGTAATTTCTAAATACACAAGGTCCTGAAACCTAGAAGGACACAGTAAAGAAATAAATTCACTGAAACCACAGCTCATGACAGAAGTGCTGCTGCCCAACTATTCTAAGTGGCTTGTTACCAACAGGGACGCTGTTCCTGAATGCTTGGACTGTTTGTCAGCCTAGATAAATAGGGAAAATGGGATAAAGATTGTTAATTAATCTACAAAGAAGAGATATAGTCAGAGACCAGAAGTTGCATTCAGTTGAGATTTAAGGGAAGCAATGACACAAAGTCTGAAGTTGACTGAACTGGTAAGAATTGGCTGAGCTCTTCTGAGCTCATGCTATACCACCAGAGAATCTGGCCTCTACAACTCCAGTGTGGCACTTTGTCTAAGTCTACCTCATAATTAAAAAACTCACACCCATGCCAAAAGAAACACTAAGTCAAGTTCCCGTGTGTAACAGGTACAACACAGATGTCTAATTAAGCTCAACTTGCAAAAGCCAGAATTTCATGACTGAGGAGAGAGGCACAAATTTATTCTCTATGTCCATCACACTTTTCTGTAAAATTAATTTTCTTTAACAGTTATAATAATGTTTCATGTTCTGAGTGTATGAAAGGGGACAAAAGGCTGGTAGTCCTCTATAGGTACTGCTAGGGCTGGAGGAAAGTTCTTTGGTCTTCCCACACTTTGTGTGGGAGATGCAGCAGAGCTCAAGTCACCCCAGTTATCTTTTTCTCAGAGGAAATATTTACATTTTTATTGAACTGGAGGATCAGGGATCTTTAGTTTTATAAACTCAGTCTTACAGTTAAGATCAGTGATTTTTTTCTAACACTTGTCCTAGAGAAATAAAATAGTGCCTGTTTCAAAAGTAGTAAAATTATTAAAATATTAATGGGTATAAGAAGGAGACAGGTGCATAATATCAAAATATTTGACCTCTGTGTTTTGTACATTTTATATTGCACTAGCCACAGACTACAATATGGTTCTGCAATGGTGTTACAGAAAGTATCTTAAGCATTTAATAAATTTGGCATGAGTTTCACATTCTTTGGTTAAAATGCTAACACATGTGGATTTAAGATTCAAAATTAAAGGTATTGGGATTCTAAAAATAATTCAGAGTCCATCTTCTTCAAGTACTGGCAAAAGACTGAGATTGTGATTGAAAGACAAAAATACCTTGTTTCTTCAGCTGGGTTCTCAGAATCTTACCTTGCTCAGACCTCTTACAGCATTTTTGAGGCCAGGGTCAGTAACGAACACCAGAGTCCAGGAGCTTTCCAAGCTTTCGTGCCAAGAAGTGAGCACAAGTGATCAGCAATAGTGTCTTGAAAGCACAGCTGTAGATGACTTTATATATATGTACACACATATATAGATCAAAGCACAGGAAAAAATATATCGACTTGAGTAGAGCTCATCAGTATCTTGTTTGTTATCTTGCATTTCTCCACCTCTATTTTCAGTAGTCCAGGGCACCATGACAGCTGTGGATGAGCAGGTGCAGAGAACAATTATCCTATTTCTGGAGGTAATTGTGGGCTTCAATTAGGAAGCCAACTTACTGGGGTAACGAAACTCATCACTGTTGATTTTTAGGTGAGGAATATCTTTTCATGTGACCCACCATGAATAATCTATTTATTTATGTATTTATTTATTTATAATAAAGCATTGATGGCAGTGTAATTCTCTGGTCTAGCACACTGCAAAGGATACACAGAAGCCATACAGAGCGAGAAATAAAAAGCCAGTGGGATGCAGATGAACAAGCTTCTTTATAGTGACAATTATAAGGTTGCATTTGTGAAAGATGTACTCATATCTGCTCCAGAACTGAATTCCTCTCCCTGCAAAAATCTACAGTCCTGTTGGTGGGCACTCAGAGAATTTTCTAATGCAAAATAAATAAATAAATATTCAGGCAAAAATATCTTACATGAAAAAAAATGTAGCTGAGCTCCATTGTTTCAAAGGGCCTGCTCAAACCAGGATGCTTTACCTTTTAATATCTACCTATTTATGCATGTGTGCAGAAAAGCTACAGACTAATTGGAATCATATTTGTACATCTACTGACTATTTGGTATACTATATTGTAAATTCCAACATCTTGCAGTTCTCAAGCTGCCATGCAGAGAAAGTCAGTAATAAATTCTTCACTCTTACCTTTTCCATGTTTTCCAAGAGGTTTATTTCTTTGAATTGTCTTTGATTTTTATATATATATAAAATTCAAATATAAAAAAAGAAATCCCAGTGTAAATCCCCCCAAAAATCCAACATAAACTCCCCTGTGCAATAAAAATGCACATTTAAGGGGATGGAGGGGGATGTCTGGGCTATAGATTTATATTTTTTCGAGCTAGATCACTTTTATCTAGTTTAATGTTTGTTCTATTACCATTTGAAATTCAATTTCAGGTAGTTCTTCATCATATCAGAATAGGATGCATCATTAACTCTAAGAGGATGTTTTCATTTGGCATCTGCTATTTTCACCAAATGTCAAGGCTTGACATTTGCTACCTTTATCTGGTTTTGGTGTATCACTCATACTGAGATTTTGTTTCTTCTTATCTGATATTGATTTCAACTGTGACCAGCTGTGTTGCTAACAAAATCAACAGGCAAGTATCTGGCATTTAGTTCTTCACTGCTAGAGGAAAAGAAACAACCCAGTGACAAAAAAAAGCAGATAGATACTTTTCAATTAGGATGCTCGCCTGTATCCTCATATTAACCATCTCTTAGTACTTCTGTTGCTGTTATACTTTTGACTGATTCCCTTGAGGAAGTCTCCATGGAAATCCTTGCCTCTCAGATGAAATATTCCTTTTTGCTCTCATCCACTGCCTCCTGGAGAGCGGGGTCGTTTTTCAAAGCGGCATCGGCGCTTTCGGCGAACTCGGTTCCTTTGGCCTCGTTGGTGTGGTAGGTGCCCTTGTGCCTGTACATGTACCTCACCATCACCACCAGCAGGCAAATGAGGATGAATACCACGGCAGCAATCACACCTAGAGGAAAGAGACCACTTAAATGCATCACCAGTGATAAAATACAAGAAGTGTCTCACAGCCAGACATCATGACCTGAGTTGCTGGGTAGGGAAAAGCCCATGTGTCATAAGAGGTTTGCATGTTGCAGTGGCCAGAGTCAGAACACACTGCAAAAAACAAGATGGGATGTAGATACTGCAGGAATACCAGAAAAATTCTCACTGCCTTTCTTTTAAATGAGTGGCTTGATTTGATTGAACATATTGGAGCTAAAAGTTCATTACAAAATGAGGAGAAATAAAAGAACATAAAGGAAAAGCAATAGGTTTCTTTCACCCTTCTGGTAACGTACACCAGAGGTGGGGGGTGTTGCAGACAACCCAACCCTGCCTTCTCAAGTGTTCTCAATTTCAGGAAATGTTCAGGGTACAGAGTATTTCATAGGGGACATTCAACAAATAGCAGGAGCTGTGTGGCTCTGGAACTGCTCTGTATTTGCAAGCTGCCATTTCATTCTGTGCTCTAATTAGGAAAGTTTGATTGTAATGAATGTGAAAGTGACACCTGGCAGAAGGAAGGGGCTCTGGGTAGATCTTTCTTGTCTCCTGGACTAAGGCTAATTTCCAGCTATGTGTTGACTGGACAAAAATTTCTATAGATGACCTCAATGTGTGTAGGACTAAATGGTGAATGGAAACATTCCTAGTGAAAGAAAGTAAATTCATGATCCTTTTCCATTGTGAAAGGTAGAAGTCCATAAAAGAGACAAGTGCACGTCAAGTCCATTCTTAATAAACCTACAAAGTCTATCCCTTTCCTTCCAGATCAAATTATTGACTTAAAAATTCTGAAAAAAAATTAAGTATTTTGAAGTTTATTCTACTTGTGTGACTTTTACAATTTTTTAAACATGATTTTTTGTATGGATCCAGGATGTGCTTATAAACGTTTTTGCTGTGATTCTGTATGAGTACATGATACTGAGCTGATGCTATATTCATATGAATCCAGGAATAAGCCAAATATGAAAGAAATACACAATAAAAAGAACTTTAACAGAACATCCCTAGGGCTTTCTCTGCTGTCAGTGAAGGGGACGTGTGTGGGAGCTAATTTCTTCTAGAAGGGAATTTTATGTTTGTCAGAAGAATTGCTCCCTGGAAATGCCTACTACTCTGCAGAGACAATGAGGGGAAGGTGGAGAGTACCTCTTTTCTGCATTTTATATTCAAGATAAGTGGCAAGTGTATCTCCAAAGCTTTAAATTTACCAGCATCAGTAAACTGAGTTACTGATGCTGGTCAACTGAGTAAACCCTACTGGCATAAAAACGCAGGAATAGACACAATATTAGCAGGGTAAATAAAGATTATAACTCTGTCTTTAAAGATATGCTTTAACATTATGCCCCAGATTTCATGGTGCTTCGTTCTGGAAGGTAAAGTTACTGCTAGCAGAAATGAAATCCCTTATACAAAGAACTTCAAGTTGAAAATGATATCATGGTTGCAGTGTGGGCTTCATCAATTTTTAGGACCTCAGTGGTATCCCTTGACACAAGAGGCTCTAATAGGCTTTAGATGTAGCACAATATTAATAAGCCTAGGGGACTAAGTACAAATCAATTTACCTGCTACTTGTTCATAGGAAGCTGAAATTAAAGTTACAGAGATGGGACCTGAGGGAAATATAGCAGAACCTCACCAATTTGCACTAATGATTGGTATAACCCCTTGTGAATGGCTGAAATTAGTGTGTTAGCATGGAAATGAGCAAACACAATAAAAATAAAAAGACAAGTTCACTCCGTGAATGTAGCTTTGCTCATTTATTCTGACAACTGTATTTAGTTTAAATGCATGAGAGAGCTTTAATGGAACACCAGGAAATATAGTGTGGTGAATTCTGTAACAATAAAGGGTCAGCTGGTATAAGCTAACATCGCTCACATCAGAGGTGCTCCACCAGTTCTGTACTAAAGGACAAGCTTGACCCAGTGAATACTGAAGGAAATCAGAGACTGACTTTTCTGTTGGATTGTTTGGTATTTTGTCCTAAAATGGGGAATGGATGAGGGTGGTACTGCTCAGTATATGGTTTGTGCTCATTATCTCATCTTGTTATCTTGCCAATAGCCCCTCTGGGAGCAGATTTCCCACTGGCCTAATTAACTCTAATTGTGCCATTCCTGTTGTCTTGTCAGCAAAGTAGGGGTTTTGCAAAATGCAAGAAATCAACAAACCTGCTGTTTTAATTCTTACGGTGCTGCTTAGTACGGTCTGCTACTCACCTCCAATAACAGCCACATCTGCTCCAGCTGTGGGGCTCTCCACTTCTCCATCTATAAATAGAATAGAATACAAAAAAGTTAATTATAAAAAAGAAATTGGATCATATGGAGGAGCAGTGACTGTACTGGCAGTTTTGTATTATTTTAACCTGTGAAACTTGGAACTTAATCAATATCTCTTGTTAGCAAAAGACATTTATGAAACTTCACATTAGAGTTAGCCTTACTGTAACAGTTTTCTGCCATCATAACACTGGAAAAGAAATAGCTAGCACTTTATGCAAACTATCATGGCCCCCAGGGAAACACCTACTGTGTATTATGAGCACTTAACTGTAACATCCTCCAGTGAATGCTTAAACTAAGAGCATTTAGGTACTGTGATTACTCTCAGAAAGGTAGTTTTAGGAAAAAAAAAGGTTGACATCTATTTATTTTCCCATTTACGGCTCTTCAGAGCATGGTCTGGATCTTGATTTGGTGCAAATTAATATGTATATATTGATTTCAATTAATATTTATTTATCTGCAATGTCCTGTTTTTAATCTTTGCATTTGCTTTCTTTTCAGCTTACATTTGAAATCACAGCAAGTCTCTCATGTGTGTGGTATAAAACACAGTCTCCACTTAGAGTAAGTCTGAATTCAGTGCTGATAAATCAAATAACAACACTTGCATTATAATTTATTTAAAATTTTATTTAAAATTTCCCTTTGGTAAATGTAGTACATAGAAAAGCTCTCTGGAAAACATAAAAATGTAACTCCAAATCCTTCTATAAACTCAAGAGTGACACTACGGTTGATACCTGGGATGCCTTTTGCTATATCTGTATATATGATTCAAGGACAAAACACTATCAGCAGTTTTTTCCTTGCTCATGTCTAGTCTCTAACATCAGTTTGCAACAAACTGAGGGGAGCTGAGATTCAAAGGATCCACCTCTTTTCAAACATGGGAGGTGCTTTTTTTAGAAAGTAAGAGTGCTTTTCTCTCCCCTAGAGATCCTTCCCATCTATATACTGATGGGAAGGTTGAGCACATCTCCTGTAATTTAAAAACTCTTATTATGTTTATGTCTATTCAAAACCCACGTGCTGAGAAGAGATTAGTTACCTCAAGGTCAAAAATGCTCTGTATTTCCTTACACACCAAATACACGTTGCATGCCAAAAAAGCAGGGTCCTCTACAGCAATCAAACACTTGAAGGTGTGAATTCCAAAGTGCTTCCCAAGCCACACAGCTTGCTGCCAAACATTAATTTCAGATCAAATTATTATCCCCTTAATTAAAAAAAGGTTTATGAGTAACTCTCTGCTCATACCTGGCATTCTTAGGTGCCTCTCAGATTCAGATAACAAGCAGGTGCCTTATCTCTAGGACTTGCCATCACAGTGCTTTTTGATAATGGATTACAGTATCATCACTTTGCAGAAAAGTTCATTTCCATCTCTCTAGGTTTGCAACAGAATGCAGGACTCATCTTGAGCTGTAGTAGAGCTGGCACTGATTTGCTAAGCTGGCAGTGCTGTGCCCTTCAGCTGACACCGGGATGGCTTCTCTCACCACAGCTCCCATTTTACTACAAGAACCAGGGCCTCCTTTTGACCACAGAACAGGTTTGCAGTCCTCCCAGACAGCCTTTTGCTGCATCAGTCGGAGTGCCAGAACATTGCAGCTACCACCAATGACCAGACAGTCAAGGTCTGCTCCCCAGATCAGTTTTGGAGCACTGTTGATGGAGATCACAGAGACACCTTTAATCCCTGTTTCACTATCTCTGAAATTTCACTTTGACCAAAAAGATCTATGTGATTCATGGTAATATTACAGTATAGCTAGGCAGGTGTGAAAGTACTGGCGTTGTTCGAGGTTCAAGCAGTGTCATCCTTCCTGAAATATGGCTGAGGAACATGCAAGGCATGTGTGATGGAATGAGACCATCTTCCCTGAGCAGGAGTGAAACAGCGGCTGCTGTCCAGAAGGGAATCCCTGCTTGGGCAGGACCCCCAGCATGGCCTCTCTAAAGTCAGTCTGTGTGAGAAATACAGTGCATTACTGCACTACTGAGGACTGAATCTTCACTTTCTGAGGAAAAAAGACATCCAGCTTCCTGAAGGAATTTTTAGCTCAGCAATGGCTTTGGCCTTCTTGTACCTTCTTTATTCTGCTCTTCTTTCATATGCAGAGTGCTCAGAGGTCTGTGTTTCAATAGCTGCTGTTGCACCTGTTTTGATTGTTTCCCTTTGTTTCAAGGACATCTTTTGTGTTATCTGTTGCTAAATTGTCATTGCAAAACCTCCTCTCCCTGTTATACTGGCCCTTGTCCAGCTACAATCTAGTTCTGAATGTGCTTGAACATTGTTGTTATTTACTGCCACTGGTTACCATGACACACAGAAATCAAAAGATTGTGGGGAAAAACATGTTTTTCATAAAATTTCTGGCCATCAGAATGAGTTGACCAAATCAAGAACAGAACACACAAATCAAATTGTCTGTTGGTGGAAAGTATTTTCTAAAAGGCAGAATGATGAGAAAGAAATGCTTTTGTGTCATGACCTGAAATTCATCAAATTCCAGTTCTGCTCATAAACTTACAGATAAGGAATTTTTGCAATAAAATGACAATTGCTACCTGTCTCATTCTCGTCAATCACATCCTGCTGAGAAGGCAGCAGCCAGTGAAAGTCCCAGAAATATTCCTGACTTAAATACTGCAAGCAGATCTCTGGCTCTGTGCTTCACAGGTGGCACACCAGTGCAACTGACTTGTAAGTTAACATAGCCAGTGGTGACTTATTTCTGCTAAATTTGTTGGTGAATGTTAAACTACCTCCTTCAGGTGCAATTTTCCAATAAAACTTGATTTTTATTTTAGTAGTTCCACACCACCCCCACCCCCAATTTTAATCTATCCCCTTTCATTTTGGCTAAGGAAGGAACACTTGTTTGAAGCAGGCAGGTCCAGCAGTGAAAATTTTTGCTTGAGGTTCAGCACTCTCCTATTCTCATGATGCATTTTTCAGACAGTTGTAATTATTTCTTTTGTTCTATAAATTGCAAATCTGAACCACTAAAAGCCATAAATCAGTTCCTGTCCCAAAATTCTGATATTGGCTTTAATTTTTTTAAATTTTTTTTTTATATCTGAGCTTCATTCAAGTAGATCTTTCCAGTTCTTCTTTACAATGCCAAGACTAAAAGTTCTTTGTAGATGGAAAGTGAGGTTTTGACATGATTTTGTGACACCAGAGAACAGGTCTTTAAGGCAAACACCAAGTATAATGGCAGTCCTGATAAAGACGCAAGACTTATCAGTGAGTTACTCTAGAAGCCTAGCTATGTTAAGACATTCCAACTGACAAGCTGTTCCATTTATATGGTGGTGGGAAAGGGCATATTCATCCCAAATACTTTCTCCCACTCAGCACAGAAAGCTGAGAGTTTAGATTTTGCTCCTTGCAGGAAACAATACTTTGTGATCCTATGGCTACTGTCAGTGACACATGGAATAAACTTGTAGAAAGCTTCAAGCTTTCTAATTTTCAGGCATCATTTTTGCCTGCTAAATTAGTTTCTAGAAAAAAAAATCCAGTATTTTTACTCTTGGTGGTTCTGCATTTAGGATCTTAGTCAACAATTTAAGCACCTACACGTTTGATTGCTATGGATTTACACATGGGAAAAGGATGAAAGGAAAACCAGACCTGCAAAGGGATCCCCATTTGGCACATGTGACAGGAATGCGTGGGAACGACCCTACAGGATAGATCTAATCTACTGGTGTGAACTGCCAAATCTCTACTGTGCAATCCACAAGGGCAATTTGATGGTATAACTGTAAACCTTACCCCAAACTTCTCAAGGCCTCTCCAATTTCTGGAAGATAAAGTTCCAGACTAAAGCTGGTAGCGTTGAGTAGAGAATGAAAAGCCTGAGATTACAACTCACATTGTCATTATTCCCATGCAGTTGTGGGTGATCCTGCATTTTGGAGTTTGTCAGGCTGAGTGAATATACAGATACCTGTGTGATAAGCAGCTCTGACAACACAGGTTTCAAAGCCACTCGACAGCAGTCAGGCAGCACTGGCCCTGCTCCAGTCTTTCAGGATCTTCCTACCCACAAGCTTGTGCTTTTGAGTCTTAACAACCCCAGCATCTCTTATCAAGATGCTCCCTTGCTGACTGCTAGGTTACAATCTCAGACAAAGCCTTGGCTGCTAAATTACACTCAAGTAGGTCTTTAAGTGCTTTCTTGCACAAGCCATTCTCTCTCTTGATGTCTCTCTTGATCTCTCTTATGCAATGATGATCTCATTGCATAAGAAGTGGTTGAAATTCATTCAATCCATGTGAATGATGGTTGAACTCCTCAAGGCAGTCATTTCCTCCTCAGGGCTTTCCTAGGCATGCAGGCTAGGAAGATTTCATCTTGAATCAACTCACCTAATTACTTTATGAAAATCTGCTGCTAATGGGAATTTCCAGGTGAGGAAGAACCCACTCTTATCTCAGTGTATCCAGGGATCTGCTTTGCAGAACCACCCCAAATACTGAGCTGTTGCAGGCAGTAGTGTGTAAGCAGTCTCTATCTGTAAGATACCTGAAATGTGTCTTTAGAATTCGGCTATTAAATGTTTAATGGTTTTGTATTAAACATTTCTACTATCTATCCATGCATGTCCAGTAAACAAGGGAGATGTTCAAACTGAATGATGGTTCATGAATTCAGTTCATGGTTCAGGCCAGATAGAGATGGAACTCAGAGGAGGGTTTCACCTCAGTATTGATTGTTCTTTCTTCCATACTTTTGAAAGAGAATTTTGGTTATAACAAGATGAATGAAATACAGTTTACTCAGTAATAGAGTCTAGTAAATTTTTGTCTATTTTTTGGCTTGTATCAATTGACCTAGCACAACATACAATACTAATCTTGCCTTATTTTCAAAAAGTTGTAATTTAAAAATAAGACTGGCTTTTTTATGTAAAGAACTTAGGTGAGGTTCTAATTGCCTTCCACTCAGAATGATACTAAGGTATTTGATAGGGTTCAGTAAAACATTATAAACTTCTGAAAGCACTGAGGAGTATATGGAGTCTACTGGGCAGCTTTTGCAGCTGTTAAAAACCTTTTCTATAACTACTGCAATTTAATTTTTTAAAAATATTCTTTATATAAAAATGTGTTTATCATAACTGTTCTTTCCAAGGTGACCTTTTTGTTCATTGTATGCTCTTCTGCAGTCCTGGCTCCTATTGACTGGAAAAGCAGGTCCTAATGTGTCCCACTGATGCAGGACTTTTCTTATCACACATATAGTATAGAAAAACTAATGAATTCTTAACACCTCCATTGTTTATGCAACTATGATATGTCCTTCTTGCCCTTTGGTTTATATTTGTGCCTTGCCAACACACTGCATTCATGAGAAAATCATTAATCTATTAACCTTAGCACACCAATTTAATTTACAAGCTATAGTTAGAACTGGTTCACTGCAGCTGTATCTGTAAAAATGAGTCGAACCAACTTCTGAAAACTTCATGTTAGAAATATGTTAATTGCTCAAGCTGCTCTCTGGCCTGTTACAATATCAGATGCATCACACTGAGGCCATTCTGAATGAAAAAAAAATTCATTACCTATTTTAATATTTGCCAGTAAGTGTGCAGTGCACTGCCAGAGCTGGCATCTCTTGTCCCGAAGGGTCATCAGCCTGAACCCATCAATTTGACATATTCGGCTGAAAAAGTCATCACCATCTCCCATTAGACTATGAAACACATTAAGGCTGCTCTTTCAAAATTAAGGAACAGTTTCTCATCTGTCAATCTGGAAAAGAGACAGAATAATTTGGCTGCCACTTGTATACTAAATTATTATAAGGAAAATAATGGTGTCATATAGCTACAACAATCACATGATCTTTTGGACAAGTAAATGGACTGTGTTGAAAATGTAAGTTGCATCTTGAAGATTAAAAATACCTACAAAATTAAAATGCTCTGGGCCCAATTCTTTTGCTATCCCAGCTAACAAGCACTTTGTCATTAATTCTAAACAGACTAAGTACAGTTTCATTCAAATAAAGGTCTGTTCAAGATTTTTTGACACTTTGTAACATAGGATAAAAAGCAATTATCACATTAGTTTAATTAGATTGTCACATAATTTTAATCTCATTTGATTCTAGTGTACAGTGTTAGCAAAATAGTTTTTCACCATTCTAGAAAGTTATGAAGTAAATAAGAGAAAATATGTTTTACAATATTTGTGGAAGTAATGGCTTCACTCACACAGTTTCTCCTTCTTTTGTGAAGCTGAATTGCCATTGGGTCTTGGGGAAAATCAGAGATGGAGAGATAGACAAAAGTCATCTTGTCAAAAAGTAATCATATGATATCCCTTAATGATAAGAGGGAAAAGGAGAAAATATTAATGAAATTTGGGAAACTATTTTAGGTTAAAATTAATAAAGATGTTTTAAAAGGAACAGATATTCTATATTTTGAAATAAAAACCACATAACCAATTTAAAAATATAAGAAAATGTTTTAAAGCATTACACAAACTAAAAAAACATACAGATTTTTTTAAACTAACTTTTCTCTTTATCCCCCAAAAGAACTGAAAAAGAACTGACAGTGCCCTCAAATTCCCCTTTCACTTTGAACAGTTTGAACGACTTACTGGTTTTTTTTTTTTTTAGTTTGAAGTAACTGGATACTTTCACTTCATTGCTAAGGGTTGCTGAACCCTGAGAATTGCCACAAATTCTGATGGCAATTAAGTCCGTCTGGCAAGAGTATTAAAATTGTCAAATGACCCCTTAGAAGTACTATAAATGTTGCAGTGACTGACCAGTTTTTGCTGTGCTCCTATGGGAAAGCTGCTCAATGTCTGAAGACCAAATGTTGCCTTCTTATCATACAAAGTTGCATGAAGTGTGAGAACCTGGAAGAAGGTCCAATCTATTGAAAAAATGCTGCAGGTGGCAATTTGGAAGTTGTGTCCTATTTTGTCTGTTTCATATGTAGAGTTACATCACTGCAAAATTTCCTTACTTTTCCATGGAAATAGGTTAATGTAACCAAGCCATCATTTACAGTTTTCCTCTATAGCTGTCAAAGCCAGCTCATATACAACATGAAGATAAATGGACCTGGAATTGTTTCATTGAGGAAGGAGTGACAAATGGAGTATGAATCAATCTGTCACAAACAGTCCATGATCAGGATATTTTCCTGCCTTTGCCTCTCCTCCTCCCACCTTTTCCTACTTCATCAGAGCAGAGTACTCTTTTTGAAGGCTTTATAATTGAGGAGGTTTTGAAAGAAACACTAAATATCCAGTGATTCTGATGATTCTTGATAATTTCTGCCTGACTTTCCTCCAAGGAAATTTTAAGTTCTATTCATTTTTTGTTGAACTAAAATGGGAACAAACCAGTCATTTGCTCCTTCACTGAGGTCAAAGCTGAATAGACAGGAGTTGCTGGCTTAACTGATTAATCATTGCAAATGTTGCAGATGACCATAGGTAATCCAAGCAGCTCACCACCGACATAGTGAAACCCCATCTCACAACCTGTAGCTGATATTTATCTTATAATTCTCAAGAAACAGTTCATGAAAACAGCATATCCCATTGATCCAAACCTTTCCTGTTAAAAACATAAGCATAAAAATTTGAGTTAGAACCTTTTAGTGAACAGTCAGAGGCCAAGAAATCTTGGAGTAAGTGATTATTCCTTCCCAGTCCCTTGTGTAAGTGGTTGCATGAAGCAGTAAGACAACTTAACTGCTAAACTGCTTGTAATTATTTACCAAGACAAGTTTTTAATTTGTACCTAACAGGTCTAGCAGCCTCAGACCTGGCTCTCAAGCCTTTTAATTGTTTCGTAAGAGGATAAGCTGATCTCTGTTTCTTAATGTTGTTGTGCTTGATTTTATGACTGAAATAACTTCTAAAGATTAGGTTTTGGCTTACATTTGAAACATACCCTCTTTTATGGACATGGCACTAAGCATTTATGGATTTGGCACTAAGACAAACATTAGTTAAAATTAGTCCCCTTAACTAAGACAGTTAAGTCTTTTAAGACAACTAAGTCAGAACTACTTGCTAGAATTTGAAACATTTGAAACATCAAATACATTCAACAGCATTTTTGCACTAATTTTCTCTGTTCCTGCTATCTGCCTGACTGTCCTTTTATCCTTCACAAATTTTGACTCCATTATTCAACTCCAACTGTTTTTAAAGGAAAAGCAAGCAAAGATAAGGACTGGTTAAATTTTCGTGAAAACTGCAGACTGGAGAGAAAAGGGAGACCAGAGTAGCTCAGCACAAAAGGAAAGGCAGCGAGGACTCAGCATTTTTAAGCTCTGTTTAGCAGCAGTCAGTTGTCTGGTAACCATGAGCTTTCCAGCCATCAGGCACATAGATCCAGAGGCCCTGCAGCTCCCCCTCCCCATGCGGAGCTGCTGAAGGAGGGAGCCTCTGCATACTGGGGGTGGGATTTAGGGGACATAGATCCAAAAGCAAGAGTGTTTCACTGACTCTTTTGCTGGCAGAAAACTAGTTTTAATGGACACAGACATGCTGAGATAGAAACATGGTCATTATTCTATTGAGGCTGATAAATGTCTATTTCTCATTGAGATGAAAAAGCTTGACTTTGTGCTTAAACTAAAGATTATATGATCAAACTACACAGAATGTCACCTAGAAACCACCTGGAAACTGGTGAAAGCCTGATAATATTGTAAGAGTTCAAAGACTGTAGCACCAGGCTCCTATCCTTAGAAAAGTAGAATAATTTTCTCAACATGGGCACGTTTCTTCATTTATGCTCATTCCCACTGTCAATATTTTGTAGCAAAGCAGTCCAACAGGTGATAATTCTCAGAAATAGGAGTTCTCTGTACTCCATCCCCTGGCTTATTTGATATGAATTGTATTCAGCTCCATCCAGCTCATACAGCAGTGCTTGCCTAAGGCACTGTCTACTGTGCGTTGAAAGTGGAAATGTCAGGTTGTTTAGCATATGTTCTTCAGGGACACAGAGATCTTTCCTGGAGCACAGACGAGATTAATATTATTAATGGAGATATCTGTAGTGGAAACAATCTTCCAAATGCTTTGAATATTGAGCATATTAAACAAAGAAAATAAAACATATTGAAACACCTTAGAAACTTGCAAGGTAAATAGCTCAGGGCAACAATATTTCTTATTTCCCAAAGTTTCTTCAATGAATATGCAGATTTCTTTTGCATATTTGATCTAAAGACAAAGGCCACGTTATTATCTGAAAAGCATTTACGCACCAGTTCAAGATGTCTGAACAGAGAGGAGGAATTTTAGCAAAACTTCTTTACCATCTATCACTCATCTGAGCTATTCTAGACATTGTTGGGAAAAAAGGAAAAAGAATCGTTTGTGTATTAATTTTGGACAACTGTCTGGAATTATTTGGAAAATAGCATATTGAACATATTAACAGAGCTAAGCATGAAAAGACCTGCACTGAAGCCATATACTGAATGTTTTTCAGCACAGAATTATATTGTTGTAAAATTCATTAATGGTCTGTTGCTAATGTTCCTGTCTCCTAATGTGAGATGAATGTCAAGGACCATGTAGGTGGGAGGCTAATAACCAGCCTGATGAGATGTTTGACTGCTGGAAAGGAGTCTGTGTGATCTCAGCTGTCTCCACAGGTGCTGCAGGAGGACACTAATAGGCAGTTGGTCGAGATGATAGCTGTGTGTCTCTTCCAACTCGAGCTGTTCTGTTCTGTTCTGTTCTGACATGCCTTCTTGCAAGATCTATTCAGCCTCCACAAAGAGTGGTGAATCCTAAAGTATGGTGTGGGAATTTGCTTCCCATCAACCAATAAGCAAACTTAGAATAGCTTAAAGAAGCCTAGATTTCTAGAGTCTATAATTAGGGAAAATAAATCCCAAACATTATTGTTACCACCGCTTAACCATCCCTTTCCAAAGCTTGTGCTGAGGGCTTAATCTCGCTATGAGGTAGTGAGACCCAATTTTTTTGGCAGAGCTTTCAACATGCCCTGGTCAGAAGGGCCTGATATCTCCTGTAGGTGCTTAAATGGGGTCTTACCCTCTGTGTTTTGCCTGTTAAGTTGGAGTCATGTTTATGGAAGGAAACTAATCATGCCAAAACTTGATGCTGCTACATTCTTAAGTAGGAAAGAACTTAATTTAGTTTAATCTTCTAATAAGGAGTCCTTTTTACTGTTCACCTGAATGGCTGTCTGTAAACAGTGTTGACTTTCATGCAACATGGTAAATTACAATAATTTCCAAGGCTCTTGTTTCTCTTTCAAATCTGGTTGAGACTGGTCAGTGGACCCAAAAGTTCTTGATGAGAACTGGCAGATGGATGAACAGATGACTAGGCAGACAGATAGACAGCAGGAACACATAAGACTCATTTCATTAGGAAACTGGACTGAAAACAGAAGTAGCAGTGGGTACTTGGATAATATTCATATTCTGGTCAATTAAAAAAATGCCATGTTTTTGAAACCATTTCAAAGCTGGTAGATGACATCCTTAGTAGTTTAAACAGCAAAGGAAAAAACAAAGAAACATTGCTGAGACTTTTTTTCCAGCTCCTTTTTTAAGTCAGAATGCTACATTTTTATAGTTTGGACTGTATTTTAAATCTTTATCCAGATTCAGCTTGAACAGCCCTGGAAATTTCAATGGAGGATTAATGTGTATCATTAAGCAAAGAAATATGGTCTAGTAGTTTTCAATAGCAACAAATGCTTGCTATGGTACTTCTCTGATCAACATATTTTTCACTTACTGTAAAGCCTTTGGACTGCTCCAAGTGTATGAAATATCCATGGAGGAAAGCTGACAGTGAATTGTTGTGATTTGAGCTGGCTACTACATTCCTGCAGTAAAGGGCATTCTTGTTCCTAAACATTTTCCTTCCAAGCAGAAAACCAGCTCACAAAAAGGAAAGCCCCTTTCCCCATTTAATATTTGTTTATTTACTCATATTTACTGTTTACTTAGAGGACTATTTACTTATTGGCAAATTGATCCAAGTCAATCTGTAGTCTGACTGTCAAACCGGGAGTGGTTTGCTAGGTGCAGACACGGAGGGCAAAAAGCAGGAATGCTCTTTGTGCATTGAGTGGAGTGGTTGAAATACATCATAAATTTACATGCAGGAAAAACAAGTTCCCCAGAAGAAAAGCATAAAGAGAAAAGCAGCTGGTTAAAGCTGGAGACTTCTTTTCTAGAGTGCTCTGAGCAGAGCAGAGAACTCCAGTCATTCAGAGTCCAGTGACTCCTTTGAAGTACAGTAGCTCTAGAAGGCCATGGAAAAAGCAGGGCTTGGCATTTCCTATGTAAAATTATATTGGAATGCACTAAGAATTCAGGCCCCTCTCTCAGCTGTCAGATTGGGACCCTAGGGCAGAGCTGTTTCCCTGTGCCATTCTTCCTTCAGAGGTGCTGCTCCTCCACAGATGCATCGGCAGCCATGGGGCTCTGTGGCCAAGCAGCAGCAGCAGCCACTGCTGCCCTACTGGCTCAAAGCAGGGCACTTTCCCAACACACCAAGTGAAACACCAAGTGCTTCACATCCAAGGTGGGATTTGCAAGAGCTCTCACTGCTGAACTGCTTCTGCTTCCTTTGAAATCACTTCTCTCACACATTCCACCTGCTCAGTTGGGCTGATGGTAAAAGTTTTGAAAACTCAAGTTTATGAGTATGAGAAACATGATAGAATCAAGCCAGAAACATAATATATAGCCTCTGTCCACTTTCTCTGCTTTCCAACTTACTAGTTTAATTCACCAGTTGATGCTGCCTAACAGGTTGCAGAAGTCTGCCTTCTCAAGAAGTCATGAGACAGCCTGCAAATTTCTCAAAGCACTTTCATAATATAGCAAAACTATTTATCACTGCCTCCAGAGAAGTATGCTTTGGAACAGTCTCATAAGGTCAAGTTATCCCACTGAAACACCTATTACTATACAGAGAATGAAAAAAAAAAAAAAAAAGAAAGAAAAATGAACAAGCCAACTGCAGTAGCACAGCCCTGGAAAATATGAAGTCATAAGTAGAGTTCAGCCAGAGCAGACTCCCATTAAATTTTGTTTAAGAGCCAAGTTCCACCCTGAGATATGTGTGGGCTGCAGTTTATTTCAGGGGGAGCTGTGCTGTGCTTCATGCCATGGCAAGGCTTGGACACAAGTATGTATCTACTACAAGAGAGGAGTAAAGCCCACTTCCTTTTTGCATATTTTTGGTTCTGTCTGTATAAATCAAATAGAAAACTTAAAGGAGTTGATAAAACAGGCCTCAGGCCCCAGCTTTACAAGCCTCTCTGTCAATTTTAATTCCTTCTTCCACAAGGCCTGAATGTCTGTTTTTCCAAATCCATCAGGCTCTTTTCACAAGACGTGGTAGTCTTTCCCTGTTCCCCTGCTACACCCATGAGTGTTAAACACACAGGCAGGAGCTCTGAGGATTGTCCTTCTAGCTTCTTTGCTCTTGAGAGTCCCTTTAGGAGACAGTCAGCAAGACGAGCTCCCTAGGAGATGCACATGCTTTGTAAAGAAGGGTCATACACAGCAGTCTGGCTTTAACTCTTAAAGACCTTACACTGGATATTTTTGCCTGAGAGGCAGGAGGTCCGCTTAATGAGGAGGGAAGAAGGGGTGGCAGAGATGTTCCCTGCCCTGGCTGCATTCCAAGAGAGGGGCTAGGCTTACCAGCACCTTTGTGCTGTGCTGGGTTGCACAGCTGGCTTCAGACAAAAGCCTTTATCATTGCTGGGGTGGGCAGCTGCTGCACAGATGGAGGGGACAAAATGATAAAGTCATGGTCACACACCCCTGCAGGCACTGGAGTTACCTTGGAGAACTGGACAGAGGAGTTCCCTGCTCCCTGCCACCAGCTGTGCACTCAGTAATGCTGAGCTTCAAAGGTTGAATTCTTTCAACTACAAGTTGAAAGACCTCGTTCAAGAAGAGCGGCAGACAAGGTTCATTCCCACCAAGTGCTGAGTGTGGATGTGAGCAGAAGGTTAAAGTACTTCATATGAGAAACTCTGGTAAATGCAAAAGCTTTTACACCCCAAGGCACCCATTTAAACACTGAATTACTAATTCTGGCTCAAAACTTTCCCATTCGTCAGATCCCTTGGTGGTCGGCCTGTGCTTTAACTCTCCATTAAGCATCTGCTACTGGCTCTAGTGGGTAAGACAGCCCATCAGCTCCATGCAGCACTTCCATGGGCAGAGATTAAAAAGATTTTAAGTCCTGGTCAGTCAAGAAAACCCAGCACCATCAGGATCAAACCCACATTAGCCATCACTTGTCATGGATTCTGTAGCAGATGGGAAGAGGTGGCATCGTCCCTGGGAAAGGAAGTCTCTTTTCCTAATGCTGGTGTAACCTAACAGGTGGTGAGAGCTAAGGGAGACACACAGGCAGCTCTGGTAATGCTACAAAATCACTTCATCGTGCAATGACAGTGAAACAAAGGACAGGGAAAATTGGTACCAAATCCCATTAGCTAGAAGATGGATTGGAAATATCCCAGCAAGGCTGGGGAATGGAAAAGACAGATGTGTGTGGCCCTGGGAGTCTGGAGAGACATATGACGCTCGGCCACAGCTGACATGCCATGGCTTTGTGTCTGTTAAGGGACAGAGTTTGCATTTCTTGCTACATCTCCTCCCACCAAGGATATTTTCAGTGGAGGGAGGAGTGGGAGGAAATTATCCTCTAAGGGATATGGATGCTCATGTCCACAGACAGCAAGCTGGTGCCCTAAAGTGCCAAGTAGTGGAAAACAAAATCAATTGCAAAGCTGAACACCCACATTTATCCGTATTTCCCTGGCAAACTTCCCTTGGCCACCCACAGGTCCTGGACCTTGCTCTGTGCTGCAGGCAGCAGGGCATGACTGGGGAGGGTTGATCCCCAGCTTCTTCTCAGGTGTGAGCTGTGAAGTAAATCACTTGGGTGGAAAATGGCATGTGCTACCTGTTACGGTTTCCAAGTCTCTTTTTCTCATTCAGTGAAGAAAATATACCCCTCTCTTCTGGAATAAAACACAGACACGATCTTCAATTATAGAACATGTGCTTTTCACCCTCCCACATCTCCCCCCAGTGACTGCTGCACTTTCATATCTGACAAAAACAACCATCCAGACCTCAAAAAGGGAGGATCTTGTATTTCTCCCTCTGGCCATCTTCAGCAGCTGCCAGCTTTGCAAGGCCCTGGGGCTGCACCACGATTGAGGGGGGAAAGATTCAGCCAGAGATTTGGTACTCAGGTCACTTAAAAACAGCACAGTGTGAGCAGCAGCGTGGAAGTTACACTCCTGACTGCTCTGCTACTGAACTCTGGAGAAAACAGGACACAGGATATGCTTCCTGTCTGGGGAAGGCTTGTAGCAGCCTGGGAAAGAAGGCATGACCTTTTCCTTAAAGGAAATGCAATTCTTTGAGAGGAATAGGGAGGAAAAATCCAGGCTGCATTTTTTTCTTAAAAACAGTGTCATGCAGCTGTACCTCATCTCACTTTCTCCCCTGTGTTTAAAGGTGATCTTTATTTATCAAGCAATGCCACATTTTAAAGAGTTTCATACTTCTCTGCCAACCCATTGTTTGCTCCATTCAGTCATGAACTTTCTGACATAAGTCAGAGGCTGTAGAAATGAAAGGTTTCATTCATTGCAAGCAAAGGAAGCCAGAGAAGGTACCTTGAGAGCAGAAGGGCTCAGCTCATGCTCTATTTCCAGCTCACAAATGGTTATGTCCCCAGGATGCTGAGATTAAGCATCTCACACGGAATGTGGGAGGAGGAAGAAGAGTCTTTGTCTGAGATTCACAGATTTTAATGGATTCCAGAAGGGAAATCTTTTACCCAGGAGCAACAGCAAAGTTCTGAGAAATGTAAAAGCATTTATCTCCCCAGTTATGTTCCTGTCTGCCAAAAGCAGGAGGGGTGATTTACTCCTCCTTGGTACAAAGAATCCCTTATGGATCATTAATCCACAGGGGGAATGAGCTCAGGAGCCACAGACATCTTTTCTTAATGTGCAAGAACCTTGAATCATCAGGAGGTTTTCTTTGGGAGCATACAGGATCAGTTTATCTTTATTTGCTCCCCACTACCCCCAGTCTTCAATAGTGTTTCCTACAAGGGTTCTAGTTACCATTGATAAATCACTTTGACTTCAATAAAATCTGTGGTGATAGTAGACGAGTCTGCTGTGAGCTAAACCAAGGCATCTGAAGCAGAGTAGTATTAAAAACTTAAGATCTGAAATCAGCAAATTCTGATACAAAGTCCAGAAAAATCAACATGATCAATCTCAAGTTCTGGGGTACAATTATCTCAACAACAGATTTCAGCGCTGCAATGGCAGCTTGCAGTAAGTAAGGCATTTCCTGAGAAACTCTGCAGAAACGGGAAGGACACACAAATAGTTGAGTATTTGTTTACAGGCCAGGATCTTAGGTGATCTTGATGAAGTTTTCAACTTACAGCTAGAGCTGTACAGAAAACATGCACAAAAATTTATGATAGGAAAGGGTTAGATCTGGTGGACACCAGTTGTTAATATTTTCTCATCTCTTTAGGAGTAATAAAAAGAAAAATAGTCTCATTTTGTCTCACTTTGACTCTGTGAAAGCACCTGAAAATATTTATATAATGTCTCAGTTGCTAAATGAGGTACATTACAGACTGTCTCTATATATATTCATAATATGCAGACATTTACAATATGCCACTGTTTTATAGTGGATGGCATTTTATATTTTTTACCTCAGCAAAAAGAAGTGCAGCAGAGAATTACATTTCTGTATTCAAATCTCTCAAGAAGCACTCCATGCTTAGATTTGCCAGGTTCCACATAAGTCTGGTAAATACACATCCTTGTTACTGTAAATGACTTACAAGATCAGAAATGTGGCTGAAAGGAAAAACCCAAAGCTGGCTGGTGTCCTTGGGTTTTATGCTCTCATATGTGTCTGCATGTGCCCACAGCTTCCTTTATTTTGGCTCTTTCTCACACAGGCTTTGACAAATTGGAAAGTATTAAGATTAGAACAATCATGTTTACATGTATTACCACCTGCTATTTCATTTCTTCCATGGTGCTTAAATGTTCAGGCATGTGGCTTTGAAACACGGTACCTTTAATGCACTTAAAAACCCTGCTGGATTTCCAGCTCTCTTTGATCTTCACAGTCTAGAGACTATCTCAGAGAATACAAATAAATGTGTTTAGGGGAAAAATATTTTCAAGGAGAAAGCCCTAAAGTCCTTCCAGCTTGATATGCATTACCGGTTGATGTCATACCTAAGGTTGTTTTTTGCATTTTATCTTTGTGCTTCAGGAGGCTGAAATACATCCAGAATCAGCAACTTGATGAGGTAACTTGAGAAGACAGATGTGGTCAGCGTCACATGAGCACCAAAGTGTCAAATAATTATTTGGTGATTCTTGTTTAGAAAGGAGATGGAGGGAGAGATCATTCTGCCCTGAGAAATTTACAGACTAAGCAAAGGAAAAAGGATGCACTTTTGCAATGAAGAAGACTGTATTTTGTCAAGAGGAAATGGGAAGGATGTGAGTGGAAATCTTGCTATTAATCATGAGTAGGAAGGAGACATTAATTGGAGAATTGGAGACAGAGGAAAGACTCAGATAACCAAGGGTATGGAAAAAAACGGCTTCTTTTGGGGGTTGCATAACACCATCTTTTCCATCTCTCACCATGCCATGTGGTGATGTGTCACTACCCTTGTGGTAATGGCTTGGATTTGTAGTAATTTCAAATTGTCCCCTGTACAGCAAATACAAATCAGATCTGGGTTCTTGCGTCAGGGTGTGGGATGGTTGACTTGGGAAGAGGTGTTGTGAGGAACCAGATCCATTCAGTTATAGAAAAGGTAAGATAGAGGGGGATTTTTCACTTTTTAAAGGATGCTCATGGGTCCAGTCCCTACCTACAGCTTGAGCTGTAGGTATGATGAGTAGACAGCTCTTAGTGGGAGATGGTAAAGTGCCAAAGGCAATCAGCAAGGTTTCAAAAGAATTCATTTCTTCAACTTAGGTGGACACAGCCTTCACAAGAAGGACCTACCAAGCCCCCTTTGGATCATATAATCATGGTATGGGTTGGGTTGAAAGGGGCCTTAAAGACCTTCTGTTTCCAACCACACCCTCATGGTCAGCAACATCTTCCACTAGACTATGTTTTTCAAAGTCCCAGCCAACCTGGCCTTCCTCTCCCTGACCTGGTGATTAAGAAGCAAGGTTCTTCTTGGCTTTGGTGATGTTAGCAGAAGTTGTTCACTCTGCTCTTCTTCATGACTGGAGCAGGGATAGGTTGAGTAACAGGAAAAGTGACAGTGTTCAGAGCATATGGAGTGGTTTTGCAAAAGGTTTTGCCTTTTTTCCCAAAGCAAAGGGGAAGCTGGAACTTGGTTCCCAACTGCAAATTTGTTTCCTAGTGTACTCAGCATGTTATGCAGGGTTTTCTGTAGAGAGAGATACAGCCTAATTTTGTGTATAGCCCCTCTTTCCACCAAGGGCTTAATTGCCATTAGTAACTGGTAGCATAGCTTCTTTAAGCCAAAAAAAAAAAAAAAGTCCCTATGAGTTCAGTGTGGAGAAAAATGGATTTTTATGCAATAGAGTCCAAAAATCAAAGGCCATTGACATAATTATGGAAATTCAAGAGAGACAGACAATCATCATCTCTCCCAGTCGTGTCATTCAGAATGTAAAAAGCATCAGTTATAAATAAAAATTGCTATGTGATGACAGGAAAGATCTGCAGAGGGGAGGTGTTTTTTCATAGCAAGCTGTGAAGATGAGAGAGCAAAGAGAAATCAATAGAGAAGAGGGAGAGTGGAAGAGAGGGTAACTCCCAAAGGAAACAAAGCCTCAGCCCAGATGGTGACAGGGAAAGATCTACGTCTTCCTGACCTGTTCTCCTCTTCCTTCCCACTGGCAGGACTGTGGAGGGTCCTTGAGAGAAAGGGGGAAATGGCGTTTAACAGCTGGGACCTGTGTGTCTCTCAAATGTTCAGAGACGACCATTTACTTGTGGGCTAAGAAAGGGACAGACAGGTAAGATTAGGAGGTGCAGAAGATATCTGAACTAGACAATATGAGAGAGCAGGTGTGAGAGAGGCCACAGATGTATCAAGGATTTAATTTCCTGCTTGCTTTGTTGGATGGGACTGGGAATGTGCTCTTTACACTTGCATGAACCATTGACAGTTAGAAAAGCAACCTCAAGTAGCTCATGAGTGCTGCTTATAAAGTTTCAGGAAATAAAAGACTAGACTATTTAATAAAAAATTGGTAAACTTCTAGGCCTAATACATGCTAAGAAAATCCTGAAAGCAGAAGTCAACAATATATTCTAGAAGACAGAAATAAAATAGAAAAATCCAGCATATCATTTTAAACATCAGAATTTCTGAAAATGTACACAAGTTTCCTGAACTCTTGGATGACTACATTTTTATGGTAACTCTTCACCATCCAGTAGAAATATTTTTCCCTTTACTCATTCATACAAGAAACTCTTTAATCACTTGTGTTTAAGTGATTTGTGGTTTATTTGTCTCACCTAAGGATTATTTGGTTTATCTAAAGTCAGCCATAAAGACCTGCTTTTTCATCCCTTCTTAAGTGACTGAAATTTTTGAGACATCCAATTAGCAGACACGAAGCATCTTTTGTCTTAGTAAGAACACTTTTCAAAGAAAATGAGATGAACAACAGAGAAGTTTGCCTACCAAAAAAAAGGTTAATCTGGAATAACAGTTCTGTAAAATCTCTTCCAGCATTAATTAATCTTCTCAACTGTTTGAGGGGGGGTCACAGAATTATGTAACATGATTGAATTGATTCTTGTATAAGTATTTTGTTTTCAAAGGAGGGTAGTTTTTTTGAAGAATAACTTTAATTTTGGTATGAATACACTAATATGATCAGCGTTTCTAGAAAACTGTCCTAAAGATGCAACTACCAAATTCTCCCAGAGCAGATGAGCTAGAAGAGGAATATAAAACTGAACAAACGAAGCCATATAAGTAGTGGAAAGGATGGTGGGTATAAATAGTCATGTCTTTGTGTATGTATGCATACAGATATAAGGTATATTGTATATACTTACACTCTGGGTGTGTATATATATGTGAACAGACAGAATTCAAACTCGTTTTCTAGGTTTGGTGTTACTAAAAGAGTCTCTGCTCACAACTGTAAACACCTACACATATATAAGGATTTGATGTCTGATTCTGTATGGCTATGAACTTGTCACACATGTCCTGTATGGTGTGGACTGCCTCATAAACCTAGATATTTTAAATATGTAGTCCCCAGTAAAATAGGCATTTGTCACTCACAATAACAAAGAACTGTCTCAGGGTGTGTTCAAATGCCCCCCTGCAACTTACTGATAAAAAGCTTAACTCAGTTTCAGGGCTTATCTGGAGAAAAAAGAGGTAGAGACCCTCATGAAATAACTGAATTCTTTTTTTCCCTCTTAAGATGAAAAAGAGAGGCAGAGGAAAGGAAAGAAAAATCTCTTTAAAACTCCAATGGAGCAGAACAAGTTTAACCCATTGAGATTTTTAGTGAAGTTTTCTGCTTCATCAGGAAGAACCCTGTGGTGAAACATATGTCAGAAGAGAAGAAGATATGAGAAACTGGCATCTTTTGCATATGAGATGATTAATTAAGAGGAAAATCACTTAGCCAGCTGTCTCATTGGTGAAACTACACGTGCAAGGTACATCTGCAATAGGGGATCAGTTTAGCACAGGCAGTGCATTTGATTTCCATGCTAACATAGCAGAGATAGGAATCTGGTGTGAATTAGATTGTGCTGACTCTTCAAGAAACAGAGGAGTCCAGATCTTATTTCAGTGTCAAATTATGAGGTGCATGTCTGTTGTTACAGCATTGCAGTGTTGGTACTTGATGCAGTTATCAGTTACAAATAAATTATCTGGGGAAGGGAGGCCTTTCCTCCATTCATGTTCATAAATTGGCAAACAAACCCTGATTTCTCCAAGTGACACTTTTCTCCATTCTCTAAGTACTTTTTCAGAATGTTTGGCAGCTGGTGAATTTTTCATCTACTCATTTCTGGGGTAATGCTGTCAAATTCATCTGACTTAGAAAATTAAGGAAGTAAAACACAATTGTCTGCTGCCCGAATCCTTGCCCTCCTAAGGTGTTCCTATATTCTTGTCACTGTGGCATCTGGGCTTTTCGTGCATTTTCTATCACAAATTGTTTTTGAAGCAAAAAATTGTAAACAAAGCTCCTACTCATGTCAAATGCTGTTTTCAAAGGTTTTCTGATCTTTCTATGGGAAACAAGCAGGCCAGTTCCTAAATAACTTCTGAGCTATATTTTTTTCCTGAGCATGCATTACAAAATTAGGCAGTGGGAAGCAGAGCTGTTGCACCAGTAAATCTACTGGAATCAAACCAACTCCTGCCTCCCCAGCTTTTCCCAGCTAAAAGCGCCTCACTAGCAGTGTCCATGAGAGCGGTCATTTCTCTCCCACCTGTAATCTCTCCTCTTTACCAGACTTTTGAAGAAGAGGTGACTGTACAGCACCTAGCACAATCAGATCCCTCTCTTGGCTTGAATTTATGCTATAGGAATAGCATAAATCCCTCCCCAACAATAGAGACAGGCACTGCACAGAGCACACACACAAATAGACTTTCATTAGACAATGCAGTCCTGAAAGCCAGTTTTACAAAAGACTTTGCTGATTGGACTCAGTCATTTGAATAGTGATGGATACAGGGTATATTACACAAGAGCCTAGAAAGAAAGGTGCAGCAGTATCAGCAATGAGATGCAGACATTTAATAATTCTATAATATTAACAGGCTTAAGCACACAACTAGCCACAACCTGAATCTTTAACATCTACTGTGTATTTTTTAATGATGCCCAGCAATGCTGAAAATTGTGTATTTTAAAACAGCAGACTCCTATTTGAATCGACATCCTCCCTATTCCCTCCAGTTCAGTGGTTTGCCAGCATTTCTGCTGTTAATTACTGAAATTTCAGGTGCATTCCGAGCCTTTCAATTCCCAGACTTTCACATAAATATGTCAGACAACGAGGGTGTCAGGAGAGCCCTGGGGTATAAAGCCAAACTTTCCAATTCGTATGCACAGTGGTGGGAAACAAACATACAAGCAGAGACATTCAATTTACATAAATGCTTGTAGGATAGGTTTGGAGATTTCTGTGCTAAAAATGAGAGGTTGTTATAATCTGTAAGTTTCCTTGTGTATAAATGCTCACAGGTTTACCCGTGAAGACCAGATTTTCATAATCAATAGCCTCTGTTTTTGTTTATCACTTACTGTCACAGGCAAGCACTTCTGTTGATTAAGGGCAATGAAATCACATATATTGCCAAGGTGTGAATAACATGATTAAAAACCTAAAGGGTTCATTCAAGGCTTTTCACAGGCCCTGTGTGAAAGACAAGTGGTATTGCTCCAGGAACATACAAAAGAACCAGTTTGCAGCCCCGAAATATATCTCATTATGAGTTGAAGATGTGGAAAGGCTGTTCCTAGAACCACACTCCCCATTCACAGCCAGAAGTCACTCTGCCTTTATCTGAAGCCACCTTTGAACCTCTCAGCCACTCTGAGAGGACAGCCCACACATATGTGACTCATTTTGCCAGAGCCTCTGTCATCGGGGCAGGTGGAGAAGCTTGGGCTGATGGAGCCAAGACCTCCTGCTTGTAAAAAAGAGGCAGCACCAGACTCTGCTTCCCTAAGCAGGGCAGTGCCTGGGTTACTGTTGGAGGACAGCTGGCAATGCAGAGGGAGTGCATACAGCTCAAGAAGGCTTTGCTTCATCCTCTTCCTCACCCTCTTCCTTCCTCTGCAGCTGGGGCATGGCCTGAGGACCATCCTTGCTGCTTGGTTTCCTTTTGGGCCAATTCTTCTGCACTGCACACATCACGCTGCTTCCCTATCCCTCCAGGAAGAGGACCTTATCCGTTGATGGGTCATGAGGAAGAAAAGCCTCCACAAACAGTTCTCCTTAACCACTAACTTCTTTGACAGCTGGCATTTGGAGTATAAGAGACTCCACATAAACATTCCCAGCCTGCTGGGTACAGATGAAATCCTGTAAATTGCCGAGGACCTTCTCCAAAGGGGTGAACACTTTTGACCCAAAAAGATGGCTTTGCACAGATCACTGCCTCCCCAGGTTGAACTTTTGACTTGGTGACATTTATTGTCCTAATTCTTCACCTCATTTGAGCTGTCCCACTGCCTCAAAATAGGGTCACTGCAGTCTAACAGGAAGAGGGCAAAAGCTGCCAGCTGAATTGAGACTGCCAAACCTGTGTAGTTCCTCAGGTTTCATAGTTAAGTCAGGCAGCTATGTTCATCTGATGCTTGTTCATCTGAGCAGGAAGCAAATGCATCACAGAGTTACTGTCTCCCTCACCTCTGTTATGTGTACAGAGAGCCCACTCAGGTATCTGGGGGATATCTGAGCTGGGCATGGGAAGTGCCCAAGGTGAGGTGGTGGAGCATCCCCATAGAGAGGCAGAATACATTTACAGCCTTCACAGAGTTGAATATTTAAAATCTGAAACAGTGCGTGCTCCCCCTTGGATTGACAAGATCATACTGCATTTATAGAATGAATAAAATTTCCTTATCAGCCGTGGGTGAATACAAGGAGATAAGCAAAGTACATGTGCAATTAGGTAACTTAACACTGTTCAGTTTACATCAGTTGGCAGATGCTGTGTGGTCTCACCTGCAGGTATTCAGCAAAAAATTAATATGTTCAGGATATGTATCAAAAAGTTTTTGATGATTATTTTAAGCATTTTCACACCCATCTCAAAGATTTTCAGTGTGGCTATGAAGCAAATTTGTTTTCCCAATTATTCTGCCTCTCTGGCAAACATCTGCTGTCCATGCTGCACAGTGCCTGTCAATACACTGAACTTTCAGTTTCTTGTCTTGTTTCTTACAAAAATAGCAGGAATTTTAATAGGAAATAAAACCCTTTTCCCAAAGAACTTCCCTCAAAACCTCAACCATTATCAATGCACCAAACTTGCATTATACAGAAATATGGTACTATTAGACTTCCCTTTAACTTTTGTTCCTAATCTATAAATTTTATCCATCTAATTAAAAAACAAAGCAAACCAAAAAAACAAAACAAAACCAAAACCCCCAACCAAAGACAATATATCATTACTATTTTTCAGCTAGAATAGTCCTAGCTGGATTGCTAGCAATTTATTTTCATGGAGAGAATCATGTGATCTTAAAATAGTTCAAGTTGAGAATTCCTGTCCACATATTGGAAAAAAACCCAGGAGAACCCGATGCATCTGTCTTTTTTCCTTATGAGGCAACAAAAGGCCCCATGGGGCATTAACTCCTCATCCGGTTTCCCCCTAGGGACTTCTGTGGGGTTTGACAACCTGGGTCTGCCAGAGAGGCTGTTTGTAATGTATTCAGAACTGTAGAGCTGGTCCTGGATGTGTCACTTGGCCAAGCTTGTCACTAAATATGCAAGTTGAGTCTGGACCCTTGTTGATATTTCACAATACACAAGAAGAACCTCAGTGAGTCATGACCACCCTCCTGGACATGCTTGGAAAGCACCAATAGCAGTAATTTACACAATCTGTGCCAAACCCAAACTCTCAGAATGCTGAATTAGCCTGCCTGTATCTTTCCTGGCTATAACAGAAAACAAAATATAACATTCTAAACTGCAGAATGAAGTAGAATAAAATATAAAGGTAACATCTAATCTTTCTTGGTTAGAATCTGCAAAATGGACTAAAGGGTAACTAGAAATTGCTGGTTCAGATTCCAGAGCTTCTGCTTGCTGTGTCTTTTCTGCTGGATCAGCGTGTCTCATTCAAAGCTTGGGAAACATTGTCATTGTCTACAGCCATACAGAACAAATATCCTTATAACAGTATCTGGATCAAACCCTGAATTGCAGGCTGCTCCCAGCAGGGCTGTCTGTACTTTCTACCTTCATTACTGATACCATGGTCTGACAAACAATTCTGCTATTGGCAGTTTATTTATTAAAAATAAAACAAACGTACTTTCTTGAATTAAAACAAGAAAGATCACACTAAAACCATAAGAAAAAAAAAAAAGATATATTGCAGCACCAAAAACTCAAGAGTTTTTCACAGCTTATCAAATCATAATCCACCCCCTTTCCTTCACCTTTCTTTTTAATACTGCCCCAAAATGAACACTACCATAGGGCAGCTGAGCCTCTGTGCTCGCTTGACTGTTCAGGCCAAATTCTCGCTTTTAAAATTTACTGAAATATGCAGAGTTATGCAAACAGAGGACTTGCCCTCCTGTACCCTCTCTTGCTGAAGAACCAATTTGCTTGTCCTTAAGCCCATGTTTCTAAATTTCCAGGAGCAGAAACACATTGTGGCTTTAAATATAGACTGTCAGTTTGTGGCTTGAGTCTCATGTTACACACAGACAGCTTGAGACTCTTAAACGCAAGCTGGCCAGCACCATTACTATCTTAGAAAAGCGTCAGTACGCTTTCAAAATGCTCTATAACTTCATTCCTCAAGGTGGGGGGGGGGAGGGAAAAACATTCAAATGAAACTTTTCTAAGCTGGGGTTTAGGCGGAAACGTTATTAACTTTGCGTGGTCCTATTCAGGAGCCAGAGTTTGCAGAGCCTGTTTCAGTTCTTCCCTCACACATGCGCACACACAAACACAAAGAATTAAGAAAGAAAACAGCTTTTTCACAACTTTTTTTCCTTCAGGATTAATCTCAAGCATTCCTTTCTTTTTCCCCCCATACGAAATGCATTAGACAATCTGTTCCTTAAGCGATGGACTGATAAATGCACTCTTATTGTAAGGGGGGAGGGGGGGTAAGGGTACTCACGTGGTTGAGATGTCGTATTGTTTTGGGAACTCATAATTTACGCCTTTGAAAAATGCCTTATTTGTGTTGACAGTCTCTCTTCCCTGCTCAGAACTGACGGCGGGATTGAACAGAACAGCTGGACGAACCCAGGAAAATGCTCCTCTTGTTCGGGCTCTCCTTGCCTGGCTCCTGACCCCTTTACAACTGGAAAAGGAAACAGCACATGTGTCATTCTCTTTTGCCTGTGTAGCTCACATGAGCGGGGAGGGGCACCCATTTGCAGATAGCAGTAACTGCATTCAAGTTTTGCAAGTTGGATGTATTCCACCCCTTTGCTTTTATTAGCCAGCAACCAGTGGAAAGAAAATGCTCTTTTCATTCTTAGCCAAATCTAGACACACCTATTAAATCCACTTCCCAAACTCCTATCCACTGCTGTTGATGTTATTACTTTTAAGTGCAAAACTTGCTGCTGACTCCCTTTCCTAAAATGTCTACCATTAGTGGGTAAGATTGAAAATAGAACTTTCAGTTTTCATTGCTCATCATCCCCCTTAACCCTCACAGTCTGACTGATTCTGTCCTTTTAACAGGTGAAAATTGAGAATGGCACTTATTGGGTCAAAGTAGTTATATCAGCATGTACCATGAATCTACACTGTGCTCAGAGCAAGGAGGAGCCTGTGCTGTAGCACCTCCAGTTACTGACACAGGCTTCCTATGGCACCTTTGGCAAAATACTTAATCTCTGATCCAGTTTGCCAGTGGTAAAATAAAGATGAGACACCTGCTTTCTCCCTAGTCCTGGTATTTTTGTTTTAATGTACAGGCAGGTGTTATTTGTAAATAAGATGCATTTATTGGGCTGCAGAGGTTAATTTGCCTACTCCACTGCAAGTTTTTCAGCCTGGACTAGGGTGCCAGCTGCCTTGTTTATATAGCTGCCATTTAAAGCTATCTGTTTGGTCGTCTGCATGCTGTACTGCAGTCAGTGGCTTGTAGTCACTGTAAGTGTGCATACACAGCCTGTCTGTAGCTGACATGGACTAGGAGTTCCAGGCTATAGAGAATACAAGTAATTTTTAATGCATATGCCTTAAACACTAAGGAGAGTGGACAAAGTTTCCATTTTCTTGGTGTCTGTTATGAAGTCAGGATGAATTAACAGCCTGCCTGTGACAGCAGAAACACAGTCACAATCAGGTTGGAAGTGGAAAAAAACAGAGTAATGAAATTCAGGCTGAAACCATCCTGTTTTGCAAAATTGTCACAGGATATTTCTGTGAAATCATCTCAGTGACCTCCTACAAGAAATCAGTGCCATGAACTTGGCTCACAGTATTTATTTAACAGCTATAGGATGGAAAGAACAGTGACTTATTTACATACCAACAGTAACTAATAGCTTGTTTGTGAATATGGATGCAGTAAATTACTTCAGTCAGCATTTCCACACTCTGGGCTCGTGGTAGAGAGCTCTGGAACATTTAGTGATAGAGCAAAGCACAAAGGCACAAAACAAAGACACTGAAATAATAGGAAAAACTCCTGACGTTGCTGCACTGGCTTCAGCTCCATAGCGTGACATTCATTTACACTTGATAGCTTCTCTATGAAAATACTGATCGGCCTGTTTTTGATTACTGATTCTTCTGTGTAAGAAACACAATGTGTGCAGGTAAAATAAGGGGTTTCTGTTCTGAGGCATGAGATTTGTTGTCATGTGAAGTTTTTACATTTAAATCTTTTATTATCATGATCAAGGGCAAGCTGGGTGGCCTTGCAGCAACCTGACTTAGTGTAAGATGTCAGGAGGGTTGTAACTAGATGATCTAACCCAAACCATTGTATGATTCTATGATTCTGTGATCCCTAAGAAACTTCAGAACTTCTATTGAGAAAAGGTTCTCTAGCTGCTGCAGGTGATGTGAAGGATTGTAGTCATGATGGCTTTATTATGTTGCAGCCAGTGGCCTGGACCATCTTAGCAATTTTGTGGCAAACGACTCAAAATGGCATACACAGTTAGGTCCTGGTGCTTAACCCCTCCGCTTCTGTGCAACTCTTCCTGCTTCTGTCTGTGTTCTTATTAAAGCTGCTCTCCCCACCATCAAAATCACTGGAAGAGTTATATCCAAGTTATGTAGGGGGATTCTGGCAGGTCCAAAATCACATGGGAAAGTCTCCTTTAATGTGTTGTTATCTCCACTTTTCTTGGGATTTCTTTCTTTGCTTATTGAATAGGCTGGGGTTCCCAGAAATCAGAGAGCCATTTCCCAATGCTCTCAAATAGGCCATTAAAGAGACCTGCCTGACCTTTTCCACTCATCATTAATGGGAAATATGTGATGTTGTCAAGGGAAGCACCATGCAGCCCAGCATGCTTCCAGGGGAGTCTGAGACTGGGCACTGAACAGAAAGCATCTCAGTGCTCTCAGCCAACTGATCATGTGGGACAGGAGGCAGCAAAGGAACCCAGAGCAAAAGATGGGAGTAGAGTGCTGGTGGGGAAAATGTGTGATTAATCATTAATTTTCAATTTGACTGAACTCTCTCCTAAACTTAAATAGCAGTTGCTTCTGGGGAAAAAAAAAAAAAAAAAAAAAGAAAACCCAAAAGCTCCCCAAAAGGGTTAAAGGGAGAAGATAACAGAAGGGTATCTGAAAGTAATTTTTATCTAAGGATTGTGGCATCCATACAGGATTCACTAGGTCTGTGGGAAAACACAGGTATGGTAGGAAATCTGTCTCAGCTCTGTGGTTTCCATCAGCCAATTACTTGATCTCGAGGCCATGGTGTTCCCATTAACCTACAGAGGTATCGCTTTCCTGCCCTGGTGAATACTTTTGCATCTCCAGCCTTTGAAAGAATCTTTTTCTGAATAAGGAAATGAAAATTCCCTTTTTTTTCTCAGTAGTGCTTTCAGATGTGACAGTGCTTTCAGGTCCAAGAGTGTTAGCTCAGAAGTGGGACCTCTTTTGCCTCTGATACTGCAATTTATCCTACTCCTCCTAAGCCCAGCTATGTAGTGAATGCATGGTCAGGCCCACATAGTTGTTCTCTTTGATGCTATCTTGCTCCATGATAAATTATATTCCACAGTCATTCAGGCTTGGCAAGCTGATGCCACATGCTGCAGCTGTTCTTCCCAACAGGAAGGGAGGGTTTAGGCTGCACTTGGAGGAAAATAAATAAATAAAACAAAGGAAGGAGGCTCTCTCCAGGAAGTTATGCTTTGCAACAACAGGACATCACACTAGAAATCCCTCTCTCTGATGGATTTTCATGGCAAAACACAATGCAAAATCTGTAATCTCATCCTGTAAAGGCAATGGCAAGATTGAAAGGGGATGAGTGGAAAGCTATCAATAATGTCCTTCACTGTCCACCCTGCCCAGCCTGCAAGCTTCGGAGAAGGTGTTTGGATCCCTCATCCGGACATTTGAGGAGAGGGTGTAGCAGCCGTTGTGCCTGGCTGTGAGTTCAAGATAGGCCTTGTGACAGCACTGGTGGGCACATTCAGATGAGCCAGTGGCTTAGTGTACCACTGGGCTGCCTGCCCTGGTCACCTGGCCAGCTGGCAGGAGACATGGTGTTGGCTTCCTCCTCTCCTTTGCTGGCTACACACTTCAGACTATCTTAAACAGGCCAAGCTGCTGAGCAGGGTGAGGTTGGGTGGAATCCCAAATTTTGAAGACTTTGTACAGGTCAAACACAAGCAGGGATTTAACTGCTAGGCTGAATCCTGAAGGAGGGATTCTTCGTAGGAAGGCATTTAGCTATGGACATCCCATGAAATACTATTTTCTACTGATTATCTTCCCCTCCATCTCTGTAAGGAACAATAGTTTATTTATTTGTTACCTTGTGTGTTGGGTTCTCCCCCACCTTGTTTCCTTTCTGTTTCCCATTTATTTTTGTGCTGAAAGGGCAAGGAATATTTGCCATAGACTGTGTGGATCATCTCAGATCTGGTGTAAAGTCATGGAGAATGAAACCTTTGTGATGCAAAAGGGATCAATATAGACTTATTATACAGGATGGACTGTGATGCCTGTATAACTCATGTTTTATGTGGTGTATACGCAGCCTGTGACTTTAAGTGCAACAAGATTGTGAAATCCTTGGAACAGAGAGGAGGAATTTTCTGTCTGCATTCATAACACTGATCTAGTTCTTGACCCTCATACAAGGCCAGAAGAGAAGAGTTTACCATGGAGATAAGAGATCAACTCTCCTTCCTACTTTGCATCCCAGGCATTTGTCTTTATTTTTACCACTCCCTTGACTTCTGCTTGAACCTTTGGAATATATTCTTATCCCTGGAACACATATATCCCCTGCTTTACCTTATTGCACAAATATTTGCAGATAAAGGATGTAGTGTGCCTGTTTGTGTTTAAGGTTCCTGCTTAATCTGTTAGTTTATTTGGGTCAAACTCTTTTCCATTTGTGTCTGTACTCAGGGGAAATTTCAGTGTCACTACAATGCAAATGCTTCTCAAAACATGCCATCTCTCTGTGTAATGGAGTATAAGGAGGCTCTACATCTTCCCTGATTCTGGTGCTTGGCTTTCCTTGAACTGTGGTTCATTTAATGACACCATAGAGGGAAGATGGGTAAGGTCAAGAGTTCAGTGGTGCAGAGCCTCTGTAACTATATAGTATCATCATGTCCAAAGATCAGACAGAATGTCTTAGAGCCACCGCCTCCTCTCCAATCTAATTTCCAGCACCACTGGAAAGCACATCTGCTCACACTCTAGACCAGTCAACAGGATGTTGACATGCAGTTTGATAGTGCATATTTGGAACAATGGTAATGTCATCTGGGTAGATGTGGAGAGGGTGAATCATACTATCAGCTCTTGCTGAGTTAATAAATCAGAGCAGGCTTTAGCACATGGATTTCTCATAACAAAAGAACAGAATGATAAATAAAGTGAATCATTCTGCAATTTAAAACAAAAAGGAAGACTTGCTCACACAAAGCAGAATTAAACACTGAAAGTCTTAATTCCTGGAGGATCTAGTTTGACTAGTTTGAGCTTCCGTTTGACTGAAAACCTTTACTCTTCTTTACATAGATTGGACTGTGTCACTGTAGCTAAGTTGGGTTTTTTAGTTGCTGCATATTAGAGAGTGTCCAAAGGAGGGCAGCCAAAATGGTGAAGGGCTTCGAGGGGAAGCTGAGTGAGGAGTGGCCAAGGTCATTTGGTCTGTTCAGCCTGAGGAAGAGGAGAATGTAGGGACTGCAGTTACAACTCACTGCAGCTGCAACTTCCTCTTGAGGGGAAGAGGAGGGGCAGGTCCTGATCACTCTGTAGTGACCAGTGACAGAACCCAAGGGAATGGCCTGAAGTTGTGTCAGGGGAGGTTTAGGTTGGATATTAGAGAAAAGTTCTTCAGTGTCAGTTCTTCACGTTCTTCAGAGCATGGCTGGACACTGGAAGAGGCTCCCTAGGACGTTGCCACAGCACCAAGCCTGAGTTCAGGAAGCGTTTGGACAATGCTCTCAGGCACATGGTGTGACTCTTGGGAATGGTGCTGGGCAGGGTCAGGAGTTGGTCTTGATGATCCTTTCAACTCAGCATACTCTGTGATTCTGTGATAACTCTGAAGTGGCCAGAAAATTGAAAATCAAGAGTTCTGATGATTGTGGACCCTGCTGTGTTTTGTTACCTGTTAAATTTTGCTTTCGTGGCTATTTAAGTGCAGGTGAAAATCCTCTCAAAGGGTGCTAGTACAGCATCTGGCCTGTCCTTATGTAATGTAATGATGGGCTTGTCTCAGCCTGAGCTCTCTGGGAGATTGGATCTCCTGTACTTTAACAAGGGCTTCAGACTCTCCTCTACTCTTTTCTAGCCTGGATGTATGAGGCACAGAGGAGATACAACCAAAGCAGAGATCTTTCTAATCACAGTGCAAATGCTTTGGCCAAAGCAGTAACTGGGTTACATCCAACAAAGGTGTTGGATAAGTGTGTGTGCTTAAAATCCATTCCTGAGTGTGCTTCCCCCCTTGCAGCAACTTTCAGCCAAACAGACTCAGCTGGATTGGCTGATGATATTTTCTAAAATATAATAACACTGAGGCATTTGCTCTTTTAGCCTGCATGTACTATTCTCTCCAGAGAAAAAGGCAGCACTTTAAGATTACTTTCTTCTATAAGTGCAAGAGCAAAACTCTTTTGCTTCTCTTCAGAGATACTTCAGTGAAGTTTAGTGTTTCAAACCACTATCTGAGCACAAAGCTGGCATGTGGTAAAGTCACAGTTACACTGAATGAAACTAGGGCTCCATAAGGATGTGTGTGATGACCCCAAGACCCTGTTGCTTAGCACTGCTCCTATCACTGCTTTAAAAATAACTCTGCAAAATTATTAGCCGAAGGGAGGCTTGCACTTCATTTTTCTCATAAATAATGTGACTTGAGTTGGTTTTATTTTAAAAGAACCTTAAACTTTAATATTTTTCTTTCATTCTGCAACTTGTTTGAACTATCATGAGGATGTTTGTGTTTACTGACTTAGGTTGCTTCCTTTGTTAAGTGATTAGTTAAATAACTAGAAGATTCAGTCAGCAGTAGTAATGGAGTTCATTAGAATCCCACAAATAACTTGGCACTGTGGGGGGGAAGAAAGGGCTTACAAGAGATTGGAACAGACCTTAGTCCTCTCAAGGTCCCTCAGGATGTGTTCTCCTCTGTTTCCTGACTGTAACACTTGCAAATCCTTAGGCTCTTGGAGATAATTCCCAAAGTAGCACATGGTTATCATATCCTGCAAGCAGAGCATCAATACTTTCATGTTGGTAGTATTGGTTTGGCTTTTTTTTTTTCCTCGTTTGTTTTGGTGGTGTTTTTTTTTTTTTTTGGTGTTTTTTTTTTTTGTTTGTTTGTTTGTTTTGTTTTGTTTTGTTGTTTTTGGAGTTTTTTTGTTTGGGTTTTTTTTTTTTTTTTTTGGTGGTGGCTATTTCTTGTTTGTTTTGTTGTCTTTTAAATCTTACTTCAAACAACCCCTAAAACACCATTGGTATAGGATCCACAGAGCCCTTGGGTAAACTTACAGCTACAGTAGAAAGAATTTTTCATTTCCTGCTTACCCCTACTAAATGGGTGGTTGTAGTTCTCTCAAATAATAAAATATTAATCTCACTGAAGTGAGGTTCCTAAGCCACTGATAAGAAGTTTGTTTTATTGGTTTTATACAGGGTGTGGGAGAGAAAGAGCTCTCCAAGTGCAACTAAATGCCCTGGACATGGCTATCCTTGAGGCCCACTTTCCAGAGAGTCCAGCTGAAAATAGGATATGGTTTTAAAGCCAGCTAATCTGCTGTTCCTTTTATTTGTGCTGAGTGAGTTCTTATACAAAAATGGACATAGCTGTCTGCTGTGATGGAAGTAAAAATTTAGAATGGTCTGTTCTAATAATAAATTGCATGCTGATAATTTTTCTTACTGCAGTAAAGGCAATTCAGCTGTATCTGATTGGCACTAGTTCAAGATTTTTGATGTTCAGCAGGAGAATATACAGCTGCAAGAAACAAAACAACGCTAAAAAATCTCAAACTGCACATGCTGGGATGGCAACAAGCCCAACTGCAGCAGCTCACGCTCACAGCGACTCGGGCACTGGGACACACAATGAATGCTTTTGCTGGCAAAATTGCACAATGAGTTTTGTTTTTGTTTAATGCAGAATCCAAATGGGCACAATAGTTTCCGTCTGGGTACAATGTCATGGACTTCCTCGAACCTTATTTAAATGACACATACAAATGTGGTTGAAGATTTCAGCTGTCAATTCAGCAACACTCATGCAGTTCTACTTTTTTATTGTCCTTGTGCTCCTGTTAGACATGGTAAGCATTAAACTGCAAGGGAAAGATGAGATTCTGAAAGACAATGTATAGAAATGATTCCTTTCTTGAAGTGAGCTACAAGCAAACTCAACTGAGATAAATATATACACTTCACTATGAAATAGGCAATGCTTTATTTGGAAATAGTTTTCTTCCTTATTAAATCAAAGAGCTGCCCAGGAAGTTATAATTCAGAACAATAAACATAACTACATGGAAAATATCTGAGTAATCTAAACATATCTTTTCCCTGTGAGGTAGATAAATATGAATTCTCTCTTTTGAAGTCAGGCTGAAAAAAATATTACAGGGAGAGTTCAGGAATGGAATTGGTTTATATCAGGAAGTCATGAGAAAAAACTTAGTTCAGAAATCTTTAGGATCCCTGGATCTTGTCAGTTTTTTCAAACATTGAAATAAGAGCTGGAGTAATGCTGTGTAGCACAGTGCTACACTGCTGATTCATCTCTGGGAGGTCAAACTTTTATTGGAGAAGCACTGAAGAATGCCCTTATGGCTTCCAGGATTTAAGAAAGCATAAAGATTACTCTAAATTTTAAGCATGTGATGAGGTCTTGTTACAAGTTGAAAGCATGCTGAAAAATTTTTCTGATTCCCAAAGGCTTCCTTTAAATATTAATATACGGACTCTTCTTCTACAGCATCACCCAAATTAAATTTCCTAATTAGATTCTATGACAAGGCAGTCTATTGAAGAAACTTTCTAAAGATAAGGGGTTTGTGTCATTTTATGTACATTTTGTGTTTGAAATATTAGTCACATAATCTATCCTAATCTTCTGCATACCCTCTGGAGTCAAAGGAGGAGATAGAGGTTTCCAGAAGATTATTCATTCTGTGGCTAAAATTAGGTGCAATGGATTACATCACATTCAAAAATTTTCTCTCCGTAAGAAAAAGCCAACAGTATTCTTTGCTGAGATCCAGACATAAAGGATGTTGTAGCATTTCTAGGAATATTTAAATTTGCTATTTCTATTCTGGTACTGTTTTGTGCTCCTCCCAGAGGCCATTCTGCTTGTACTTAGCAAATGCAAATGGACAGAGTCCCTGTCTTTACGATGCGAAAGTGCTGGTATGCTTTGGAACAGTGGGCAATCAAATCCTCATTTAGTGAGTGTAACTGATTACATGCACTATGTAGCATGAATAAACACTCTGTGTTAATTAACACACTCTATCAATATTCCACCATTCAAATTTTCACCTGCCACAATCATCTGCAATTTTTATCTTCAAAAACCAATTCTCAGATGTCCTCTGAAATGTCCTGCTGTGGTGGGTTAGCCCTGGATGGACTCCAGGTGCCCAGCAAACCTGGTCCAGCCCTCCCCTCCTCAGCTGGTCAGAGGAGAGAAAATATAATGGAAGGTTTATGCATCGAGATAAGGGCAGGGAGGGATCACTCATCAGTTACTGTCATGGGCAAAACAGACCTCCCTTAGGAAAAAAAATTCTTGCCAATCAAATCAGAGTAGGATAGTAAGAAAGAAACCCAAATCTTAAACCACCTTCTACCCATACTGCCCTTCTTCCCAGAGCACAATTTCACTTCTGATTTTTCCTCCCTCTTCCCCATCAGTGGCACAGGGGACAGGGAACGGTGTCAGTCCATCCCATGCTATCACTGCTGCTCCTTCCTCCTCATGGGAGGGCTCCTCATACCCTTCCCCTGTTCCAGTGTGGGGTCAGAGGAGAGGCTGCAGGAACTGGGCCTGTTTAGTGTGGAGAAGAGGAGAGGAGATCTCATAATGCATATAAATATCTCAAAATTGGGCGTCAAGAGAATGGTGACAGCTTCTTTTCAGTGGGGCCAGTGACAGGATGAGGAGCAATGACCATCAACTAAAAGACAAGCAAGCAAGTTCCACCTCTGCATGAGGAAGAACTTCCTTACATTAAAGGTGGAAAAACACTGGAACAGGCTGCTCAGATAGCAGCTCTGGAGACATTCAAAATCCTCCTGGACAAGGTCCTGTGTAATCTGCTCTAGGTGACCCTTGTCTTGGCAGGGAGCTTGGACTGGATCATCTCCAGAGATCTTTTCCAGCCCCAAATATTCTGTGATTATGTGTTTCTAACAATTCTCTGTACTCTGCCAGTGTGCTGATATTGCAAAATTGCCATTTTCTGGCAGAGACCTATTATTCGGATTCCTTGGAGGAACAGAACATAATCTAAAATGTACTGCCAGAAAAATTTGGAAATGCTGAGTTTTTTGATCACTGGGGGAAAAAAAGATTTTAAAACATCTTGCACTGCAAATATTATCTATAAAGAGAAATACACCTACAATATTGAGCTATAAAGGGCTTTTCTCCATTTAGAAATCACATTCGTTTGACATAAATAAAGCAAAAAAATGTATGTCAGAATAAAATGTCTCCTTGTAAATATGCACAAGTACAATGAGAATTAAGCTCATGTCCACTTTACTCTTAAATGATGTCTTTGCCACAGATAGATATTGAAACTCTCTGCTGAGAAGTTAACCTTCCACTGGGGTCATGGCATAGTGCTGTGGTTAGAGCTCATTCTTCGTTGATTTTTCCACTATCAGGCATCTGTTTTGAATAGTGCAATAATCATTGTGAAGGTAGAATGTTTGCTATACAGGATTTCCTTGGATTCATATTTGGAGTTTCCCTGAGCCCCACTGTAGGGATCCAGAGTGTCAGAGGGTCTGATCACCCCATGGAGAAACAGAGGTTACCTGTGAAAGGAGAGCACAGGAATATGGCTCGTAGGCTCACTAACTTGCCTTTTGGTGTCATTTAATTTTCCTCTAATGACTGTACAAGGACTTTACCTCTCTTTTATATACTAGCTGAAATTCCTGGCTAGGCCATTTGGCTCCTTGAAACCGAATGTGCCTTTCCAGTCCTACAAAAAATATCTCATCAGCTGCAGTTCTTTGTAAAAAGTCTGTGATGGACAACCCATGGCTAACCTCACCTATTCTGGAAACTGGTGGCTTGAGCTAACATCTGTGTTCTTGTCTACATTTGAAAAACAAGAAGCAAGAGCATGGAAGACCTCTCTCTTTTCCATCTTTAAAGCATGGAAGATAAATATATTAAAGTATATTGGGCTCATGATCCATGCAAGGCCAAGACCTTGCTGCAGAAATGCCTCTGTTTAGCTTATCAGAAAGAAGCAATATGTTTATTGCTCACAAGGATCTCAATGAGAAGCAAAAATTGGGTACTAAAAGAGGTTTTTAATCTAGGGGAGTAAATTTTAATGAGTGTTAACAATTGTGCAATTACTCTGTTGCAAGTAATAAAAAGACGCTTTTTTGGCATTCAAGATTTGGAAGAAAGCACTGAGGGAAAGGGTGAATTTTTCTATTTCTTGAAATCTTACACACACCTTCCTGAAAGATTTATGAGTCAAACATAAGTTATTAGTTCAATATCATTCTGTGGCCTGAGTGGCCTTGAAGATATTAATCTGTGAATCAGCCAGTGAAAATCTATGGCCTGTAAAGGGCAGAGTATCCGACAACACGATCGTGATGTCTCTTCTGTCCCTACAGGCCCCAGGCAGGTGAAACCATCTGTACTGGCTCACTCCAGAGCTCACTGTTGTAGCTCTGCTCAAGAATCTCACTGTAAACTACCGTCTTTGCTCTGCTTTTTTTGTACATATAAGTAGATTTGGGACCTACACATTCAGTCATGAGCAGAGAGGGTGCGGGGTGTCACCAAGCAAGCTATCATAGTGACATTTTCAAGCTGCTGGCTGACTGCAAAGTGATATGTAAGCATATACATGAAGCATATGGGGAGGCAGAAGACATATATCAGGCAGCAGCTGGCATATCAGGTCCAGGGCAGCTTCTACTGGGAAAAGAAAATAGATTGCAATTCCAGGCAGAATGTCTTAACTCTTCTCTCCTTGCCTTTGAAGATTTTAATTTCTTATATTTGTATAATACAAATAATTTATGTCCAAAGTTAGTAATTTTGCAGTATTTTTCTTCTGTTCTTAATGCACCAAAGCTCAGCTTATTTTCTGTTATCTCCCTGTAAAAGTGGGACAAACCTCTCGTATTTGCACTCAGTACTCTAAGCTCAAAAGTAGAGTAATTTCAGATTTATCACTGTGCTACCAAGAGTGACATTAGATGTTAGATTTAACATCACCCATCCCTGTGTGAAAGAGAGGGCCAAATTCTCTGCTAATGTAAAGCAATAGGGACTCACTTGCAAATAAAAGAGATTCTGACCTGGTATTCAGAATATTTAGAAACTACCCAGAGAGAACAATTGAGCAGGAATATATATTGTTTTCTACTTTATTCCACGATTTCAGTACAACTACTTTTCTCAGCTTGAGCCCAAGGCATCAAAGTTTCTCACTGCAGAGTTGTTCACTACAGGATTTCTCTGCTACCCTGCTGTGGTTGATGCCATGAGCTCTCTTTCACCTGCAGTTACAACTCCTCAACAGATTGGTGTCCCCTGGAAATCATGAAATATTTGTCCTTACAGTGTAACCTCTTCTTCCCTGGTGTGACAAAATGTGCCCTACCAAAAATAACCTGCTTGTTGTTCCTTTCCCAAAATACTCTTGGAAGGATGTGGTGTTACCAGCAAAGGTTTTGCTGACAAAACATATGGCAAACAAGGGGGTCAGGGATGGTTTGGTGCCTGAAAGTGAGAAGTAGGAGATTTAGTAGAAGGTAACAAGATAAAAAACAGTAGTAGTTGAAGTATTTTAGCATGTGATATTTTTGCAAACTCATTCAGAAGATGCAAAGGGGAAGAAAAAGGAGTGGAGAAGAAAGTCTCCTTTTAGAAACAGGCAAAGGAGGAATAGAGATTGTTTCTATTCAGTTTAGTGTAGGAGTGTAATAAAGTACACCAAGCTACCTCTGAATGAGATGATCTATCTGTCTCTGTCCTTCAGCGTTCAGGAACCAGGGTAGGTGTGCCAATACCGTGTGGAGCTCTGGAAAGGAAAGCAGCTCTGGCAGAGTTCTGCACTCCTGGGGTTGTACTGCTGCTGCTCTACTAAATAAACTGGCTTTTCATGACATGCCCTCCCCACAGAAAGCAGGCCTTTCCTATGGGCCCTGTAAAAGGTTCAGTGTGGTCCTGAACAGAGTTCAAGGGCATGAACCACAAAGGCATCCATCCTCTTGTTTAATGTAATCAGAAAGCCAGTTTTGTGTTGGAGCCAAATTTATGGATAGTCATGCACTGAGCCAAGTGCTCAGTGCCTCAAATGCTTCTCAGCAGTGAGAACTGGAGTCCTTCTTCCCTGGTATGACTCTAAGGAATGCAAAATATACTTCTTTTTTCCCCCTCCTCCTTCTTGTTTATAACTTATAAACAACTTATATGTGTAGTTTGTATTCTGTGTCTGGTCTGTCTTGAAAATTGTTGTCAGCTCAATTTTCAACACTGTCAGAAATGTTTATCTCATTAGAAGGGATGGAAAAGCAGCACAATAAAGTAAAATTAAATCACTATAGTACCTTGGATATTAGTAACAATGTAGGAAAATGAAGCAACAAGAATGACTGAGGAGGTTTTACAGCTTCCCAATGCTTAATACTGTAGAAACTCTTCAAAACAACTCTTATTTCTTTTCCATGTTTACTTTTAATATCTACTTTTTTTTTGACACCAGATTTCTCCAAACAATGTATTAATGTTTCTCCCTTTTATGCTTTATGAAGTCCTCTGGAATCCCTGGGTTTTCTAACATCTGAATGCTATTTATGAGGCATTAATTTTCAAAGCTGAGGGCACCTGTCCCTAAATTTCCTCACTTTGACTTATATGATGTGCAATTCCACTGAAGTTTCTGGAAGGAGCTTGTATCAAAGTGGGTCCATATGCCACGGGATGGGGCTGCAGACTCTGGAAAAAAAATGTACCCCCTTGGAAAAAACTCCTTGTATCATAGTGCAGTTGATGATTTGCCAGTAGTCTTCAAAGGTCTGTGTGCATTTCTTCAGAAAGGGAATATATCCTTGGGAGGCAATGAAGAAAAAGATGGAGACCAGTGCTAATGAACTGTCACTGAAAGCCTTTTCACAGAAAGGGGGGCTCCGAACCAGCAATGGCAATGCTAAATCTTACTATTCATTCTCCAGACTAGTGCTGGTGGATGTTTTCACTAGAAAAAGGCTGCTTTGTTGATGTCTGGGCAGTTATTTTATTATTCCTTTATGCAGAGGAGCCTGCTATAGTTTTTCATATATAGATATGCCATTGTTTATCTAAGTGTAGCAGTAAAACCTGTCTTGACAAAAAGTTTGAATCATAATTTGCCTTTTGAGATGTCTTTTATTACTCCTTTTGCTATGATGAATATTTTTCATAATTTTTAAACTCTTATGTCTAAATAATTCTATACCAAACATGTGGAAAGTCCTGTAATTCCTGTCTGTGTAGAAATATCTGTAGGCAAAAGAAATAAAAAACAAGATCCCAAGTAACTGAAAACTTTGAGGGGAAGTTTATGGCAGAAATTGATCATTTTATCTGTGAGGTTTGCTGATACACTAGTCAATTAAGACATAATGTGGAAAGAAAGTGAGTGTGATTACACACTTATTTCATGCAAAAAATAGTGGCATTTGCACATCAGCCACCCAACTAGTCCACCTACTTTTCAGCATGTGTAGGTCCAACGCTGGGACCAAGTCCCAGTTCTGGGGCATTTGTTCTTTCTTGTGGTGTCATAATCTAGAGGCCAGAAGAGAAGCCAGCCTCTCTCAGCATGTTTCACACAGTTCAACCCCTCTAAGTGCTGAAGACTGATCTGCCCACTTGTATCTCATGACTGGCTGCAGAGAGGTCATGTCTTCAGTCACACATTTGCACTGTGCTGGCTGAGACCATGCTAGTAGCCATTAAGGTTTATAGAAGCTGAAGAGTCTGTGTCCCTTAACACTGCAGAATATGCAGCCACTTCATACAGAACAATGTTAAATGTCTGGGCAGAAAGGAAATGTTTCTAAAGAATATGTCCCAAAATGACAGGAGTTTCTTTTGTGCCTCTTCTGGACTCTCTGATGTGCTGGCCACCTGGTGAAGCAAGCTGAGTGGTTGCTCCCTGCTTTCAGGTTGTCCTTGGAAGTGAGACCATCTCACTGTTTTTTCCTGTTTAAAAACAGCAGATCTTTCCTTTCCGTTCTATTTTTGGAGCTGATCCATGAAAGGCAGGCCCAATGTTTAAGAGGATTCTCAGAAGCAAACCAGCTGGGTCACTCTAAAGAGCTGCACTTTCTCTTAAGGTATCTGAAATGGTAGTGAAATCACCTAGCAGTTTTCTTCCCTATATTCAGCATATTTATTCTCCTGATCTTTTTGTGTCCTCTCCTCATTTCAGATCACAAGGCTGATCTCTACCCATTCATCTACCAGGGGCTGTCAGTTATTGAGGCCTGGCTCTGTGCTGGACGCTGCTAATGGCTCTGTATGTCTGTAACACAAAAATACTGAATAAAAATACTAAATATACGTGGTTGTAGTTATTGTACTGCTCATTCACAGCCCTACCAGTTCCTTTAAAAGAAATTGAGGATTTTTTCTTAATTGAGGGTTTGTTTTTCAGCTTTCTGAAATCTTGGAAATCTGTCACCTCATCAGTTTGTTATTCCACAGCTAGCGAATGTGATTTACAATTTTATATTTTGTTTCAACTAGTACAATTAAGGTTTGACTGCTCCAAACTGACCCTATTTGTATCCTGACCAAAGCTCATTTTTTCCAGAGCTACCATTTATTGAACCAATCCAGAACCAAGCCAAAGAAAAGCATGGATAAATAGCAATAGACCTTTCCTTTCTTTAGATTCTCATGCTGTGTTTACCAGCAATGATTTCTGTGTACTTGCAATGCCTAAATGTTACAACTTTGGACTTCATACCAAGTTCCTAGTTCTTTTCTCCACTTTCACTGATCTCATTTTCCACATGCCCATGCACAATGATGTATTAAATCCTGCTGAAATCGGTGTAAGTCACATCCGCTCTCCTGAATTTCCAAGGATGCTGTATTATACCTTCAAAGACATGCTTTATGTTATTTTCAAGTGATTTACTCTTCCTTGCCTGATAAATGTCTTCACTTTCCTGGTAAAACATTGCTCCAACTTAAGTGAGCAACTCAGAAGGCTGCCTCTTACAGTAAAGTTAGTCAAATGAACTTATAATTAATGTTTTGTCCTCTGTGACCCAGTTTTGAAAGTCAGAGTTATCTGGCATTATCCAGCTGGGTGTTACCCTTCTGCTGACATTTAGCACTAAGGGAAGGGACTTGAGCACTTAATGCAGCCTCCAGGGAATGGTGACACTTCCAGGGCTGTGTTTATTCCCATCAGGTCAGCAAAGAAAAGCAGGACAAGATATGACTCGGACACTGAGTTCAGCTTTGGGTCCCCCATTACAAGGAGGACCCTCAGGTGTTGGAGCAGGTCCAAAGAAGGGCAGTGAAGCTGAGGAAGGGTCTAGATATTGATGTATATACCAATCATGCTGATTCATTTTATGACTAAGGGAAAGCAAGAGGTGTTTGCAAGCCATGATTCATCTAATCCTTTTGAAACATGTAATTCAGGCTGTGACAAAACACCACTGAGAAATTCCTATTTCTGTCTACTGTCTCTAAGGGGAGTCTAGAAAACCTCAGATATGGATGCTAACCCTGAAGACTTTACAAGCTAGATGATGCGCATCTCATGTCTGATGAGACTCTTATCATCTGTGTTTATATTGCTGGTTGCTTTTTGGCAATAGATGTAATAATGTAGACTGAATCTGCATTAAGTGCTGCAGTACATGACCTAAATGTGGTCTGGAAATGTTAGCTAGGATTTGCAAGTATATATGCACAAAATATATCAGTCACAATAAAACCACAGTGAATGGCACACAGTAATAAAAAGGGGATTTTACTGCATTAGATGACTTTGAACAGCCTAGACTTCAGTTCTTTATTCTGCTCATTTTTACTAATATATCTGGACTAGATTTTTGGTTTGTTCCCTCCCTCAGGTAGTATGTCCCCCTAATCTCTGAATAATGAGACAAAGGGAGTCTGGCATGGCTGGACAAATTATTTTGTATAGCCAGGAAGAAGGAAATGACTGGGTTCATCATTGGTGGGACAATACTAGGAAACTATTTATGTTCTTTAATAAGAAAATGCACTTTACCAGGCTCCAGGAAAAAACGAGATGCTGCTTTGTGCACTTTGTATCAGCTTAGCAGCAAAGCAAAGAAGCAGGAGAAATGGGGTCCAGCAGACTTGCAGGCAGTGAGAAATACTGAACAGTCAAACCTCACGGGCATTTTCCTGTTCCTGTCCTCTGTCCTCAGCTGTGAAAAAAAAAACATGGGAGAGAGAAAGGGATGCACAGGGACTTTGTGAGACAGCAAAAGAAAATTAAGGGAGGGAGGAAAGCTTATATGATGAAACTGATATCCATGGATATCAACTGAGAGAAAAAGTAGTGATTCAGTGATTCCATCTTCATAAAGAATAACATTTTGCCTGTAATTCTGCAGGCGTATCACCCAAATCTTTTAGCATTTTCATGAATAACCTTCCTAGTGCAATAGAATCTATGTTTATTAAAACTGTAGAGGCACTTGCAAAGATACCAGAGAAGATAAAAATTCAAACTAATTCTGAAAAGTTGGTGACATGGTTGGGAAAAATCTCTAATGACTAACATAAAAAGAGAAAGAATGAGATGCCAGAATGAGAAAGCAAAAATTAAGAGCACAAAGACAAGGTGAAGAATAAGTAATAGTTCTTCAGACAGATGAAGAGTTATAACAATTGAACAAATCATGTTGTATTCATGATGTCATGGGAAATGCAAACATATAAGCAGAAGTGTCACCCATAAAATACAGAATTATCTGAGCATTGACAAGGCTTCACATGAACTGCAATGCAGAGCTTTCTACATTACACTATAGAAAAGATGTGAAGCAACTGAAAACTGCATGGGAGATTGGGTGAATGATCATTACTCTAATAAACATGACCTGTAATAGAATGTTGGTAGAAAAAAATTGGTGGCTTAGGCCCTTGGCCTAAAGAAAAGACAGAGTGCAGAAATGATCACAAATATACACATTTATAGAAGGAAGCTGTTTTTCATGATTGCAGACCAAGACAAGAAGTAACAGAAACAAAATGCTCTAAAGGTAGTCTTATATCAGTCAGTGTTAGTGGAGAAGAAAAGGGCTCCTTAGTTCACTGCTTCCATACGGGCTTTCACACCTAGGTTCTGTTCTAAACATTTTATTGCCTTGGCTTACTTTGGGCCAAGGCAATAAAAATAATGCTTATATTCTACCCCAACATCTGGAATGGTAGAGAGGGAAAAAGATGATAACTGGAAAAAATACAACATGAGGAGGAAACCTAAGTAGTAGATCAATACAGAGAAAACATTATTTTCAGCATGAGTATTTTTTAAATTTCATGTTGGTTTAAAAGAAATAATTTCTCTCAACTGCCCATTTGAAGGTTTAAAAACAACTCCAGACACTTATTCTCAAACTTAATAGAATCAAAGGAAATAATTAATTCCCCTTGGTTAATTAATTTGGTTTAATGGACTTCAGCATTGCAAGGCAGTGTGGCATATTAGAATAGATTCTCCAGCTATGTTTCAAGTTATATAATCACAATAACACAAATCCTCTGTTTCTTTTTGAGTAGTCATAGAGAGTAATTTTAAAGCCTTAATTTGAAGTGGGTGTATGTCTTTCCAGACTGTAGCTTGGATTAGTTTCTTCTGGAGTTTGAGGAGGTGAAACTGGGAACACTCACAAACGGTGTTCAAAATTAAAGCCTGTCTCTGGGAGGTGAGGAACATCATATTAGCATTTGTTTTGAAGAATCTCTTGATGTCAGCAGGAGCTCTGGGGTTTTCTATTTGCATTGAGAAGAAAACACAATGGAACTGAAATAGAAAGTTTTTTTCCCTGGGAAAAACTCTGGTCATCTTAAGCCTTGGTATTTAAAAGCACACTAAAATATTTTCCTGACTTTCTCCCCATCACCAGCTGTCTTATCTCTGAATAATTCTGTAATATTAAATATTCCAAATTATCATTATTATTATATTATATTATATTATATTATATTATATTATATTATATTAATTATATTATATTATATTATATTATATTATATTATATTATATTATATTACATTACATTATATTATATTATATTATATTATATTATATTATATTATATTATATTATATTATTATATTATATTATATTATATTATATTATATTATATTATATTATATTAATTTATTTATTTATTATTGGTGTTGTTGTTGTTGTTAGTACTGCTAGTATTGTTATCTTCCCCTTCTCTTTGTACTTGAAGACCTATTTTTTATCATGGTGTGGTCCAAACACAAAGACCCTAAAGCCAAAACACAAAGCCAGCAGCTGGAATCATTTCCATGGGAAAGGAAAGGAAGGGGTCATGATGATGTCCTGGGATCCCTAACACTTGCACTGGCTTCTTGGTCTCCTCTTAGATTCCACTGAGAGGAGCTTTGCAGTCACTGAGGCAGGAAGGAGAGTTTGGGAGCCACTGCTTTGCTCCTGATTCCCAGGAAGAGCAAAAAGAAGGATAGACCAAAGCCTGGATAACCAGCAAGACAGGCAGCCAAAAATGTCCTTACCACTTTGTCATCCAAATTTCTTCCCTATGCAGTTCTGGGACCCCTGCCTGTATGATAGCCAAAACCCCAGGGTGAGAAGATGGGCAGTCACCCTTCTTTCCTAGAGATGCCCTGGGCATCCCACACAGCTGAATCCCTGTCCATACAGGGCTGCAGCCCACTAATGGAGCCCCACAGTCATCTGCTGGAAGACATCCTAAAGGAGCTATACCAGTATCTTTGTTTTTTGTTTGCTGTTTAAATGTTTCCCTTCAGAAAGAGATAATAGCTTGAAGAATGTAGAACTGTGTTTCCATTTTGGAAAACTATTACTTTTTCCTTTTTTATGTCTAGCTTTGGTCTTGTTCATTACTTCTCTCCATTGCCCATCATACCTGTTTACTCTTTTCACCCTGCTCCACTTCTTTCAGTTTCTGATTTCTTATTTTCTATAAAAGTGTAAGAACTCGTTGCATTCACTCAAACCTCTTTACTTCTTGTTTAAAGTCTCTCAACCCCCCAGAGCCTTTTTTTTCACATTAGAAAACAAACAAAAGTTTTAGCATCCTTCCCCTATCTCTGAGCTAAGGCATGCTGAAAGAGGAAGACTCAGATAAACATCTATTCATCTCCACAACTCCCAGATGCAGCTCAAACAGTCTGCTTTATGGATTAAAGATAAGACACTATCTGTAAGCAGTTGTAAAACAAGAGCTCTGGTCACCAGCAAGGGAAAAGAGATTGCTCAAGCCCTCAGCTTCTGTAGCAAAGATGTCTCATGGGTCAGAGGTGTGCTGGGAGAAGCATGTTCCTTTGACACTGTGTGGTAGCATAAGATGCCCTTCACAGCCCAAGGGCCAGAAACAGAAGATAAACTTGTCTCTCTATTACATGGGAGACTACCAGGCAGCCTGGGATGCACATCTGAGTAGGTGGGTGACTTACCACAAAGTCTTGTGAGAGGAGATTTCAGTTCTTATGTCCACAGAGCTGAGCCATCCCTGCATAAACACAATGGAGGAGGGGGAGGATGCGGAACATAGATCACCACAAGCTCTGGTCAAGAGGAGCTGTGTTACAGGAAGGAAAATACAATCAAATAAAAACCTGGTTCTGCCACTCTCCTTTTTCTCTTTGCCTTGCTTGGACTAATCTTCTGTCACAACTATTGAATGCCACAGCACTCTGTTCTCAGTAGCCCTGGCTGGGAGGGAAGGATATCCTGAGTGCCAGGGGCAGATGCTCGTGCTGCTTCACCAAAGCGCTGCAAATCCATGCTTTGGGACACAATGTGTTTATTGGGGTGAAAAGAACCTTCAAAGATACAGAAAAAGGAAGTCCAGGGGGGAATGTTGGTATAAATGTCCCACTGGGGGACTAAAGGAGAGGTCCTGGAGGCTGAATGTCATTCAGCTGATTTGTGTTTTCTTTGCTTTCTTCTGAAATAAAAAATTAAGAAAGAGGAGAAAGGAAAAAAAAGGAAAAAAGTGATTCTTGAGGAGGAAACCCTACCAAATGACCAGGACACCTGGGTAGGATGAGGAAAATGTTCTTTTGAGAACAGAGGGAGGTACATAAACTGTGGTGGGTTTTTTTTGTTTGTTTGTTTTTGTTTTTTTTTTTTTTGTTTTTTTTTTTTTTTTTTTTGTTTGTGGTTTTTGTTTTGTTTGTTTTGTTTTGTTTTGTTTGTAGTATGAAACTTGACAATGAAATTTCAACATTGAATTCCCACTTCATAAGGTTCAGGCTGTTTACTTTCATGTAAGGTTGCCTCTCTTATTACTGTCAGAGGTCAAATCCTGAGCAGTTAAAAGTATGTTATTTTAAAGCCTTTTATATTTCTAGGCAGGCTTTTAAGGCAGGACTGGTTTTCCCATGGAAGAGTCAGTGAAGTGCAGGCTCTTTCACATCTAGGAAATGAGTTGGGTTGGGTAGGAATCAAGCACTGCTAGTGCCTGGCAGCTGATGGCCAGTCTCTGTGCAATGACCTCCTTGCTCTGACTGCTCTGAGGGAGAATTAAAGTTGGCAATTTCAGTCAGCAGAAGGAACAAAGAGGTCAGGTTGGCTGAGTTGTGTTGTCTGTAACTCTGGATCTCTGACACTTACCTGAGCAATTGGCCCCTGGTCCCAGTATATGCTGCTGTTCCCCTGTTCAAAAGACACAGCACAGGCATCATAAGAGCAGACAGCAGCCACTGCCAGCAAGAATCTTAGCCTCATTTTTGCTTCACTAAACAAGCATAAATCCTTTAACCCCTCTTTGAACATTCTGTGCTTCAGGTAACTGTTCTGGGAGCCACAGGTGGCTTGGTTTTAGCTATCACTTCATAAAATATAATTTCTGATACATGATAGTAAAATGCTTAGGTTTTGAAGGCAAGCCTCATCCATGGAAGGCACTTTACAAAGTTATCACATAATTTCACCCCCTGGGCTCAGCTGGAGTATTAGCTGAGAATGGATTCACTTTATACTGAATCAATCTGCAAATTCTCTGAGCAAACAAAGCTGCTGCAGCATTTATATTGTATATGTGTTTTTCTACAGGATATTCAGGACTTTCAGAAAGAAGGAAAGACCAGAACCTAATGTTTCTCCTTTAAACTGTGAAGGTCCTTTTGTTCTCAATTCATTTTTTTTTTTTGTCAATTAAAGGCAATTTATTTCACCAGCTCACTTGTGGAACCATTTATTCAGGGCAAAACAATAACACAAAGCACTGAGTAAAAGACAACTGAAATTATTGTCACACTACCTCCCTACTGGCAAGTATATTGGCTTCTGAAACCCATTCCAAACTTGAATACCTTGCAGACAGTACTAACATTCTGGCTTTTGTGGTCCAGAAGTGATTTTTTTTTAAGATTTTTATTAAATTTTCTCTGAGTTTTTCTGTTTTAAAAGCATGATGAATCAGACTACTTCAGAACATTTTTTTTTGGCATGTTTGTTTAAATCAATGTTGACTCTTAGATTCCTGTTTGAATGCACAAGTCATGATTTGTTTGACCTTTTTGACCAATATGCTACTTTGTTCATTATTGCCCTCTTTTCCAAAATAACTGCCAAGTCATCCTGTGAACGCGTTACTTGACCATGTGTTTGTTCATTTAGAAATGAAGGAAGTGGGAAAAGCAAAAACAGCAGTCTCACAGTCTTCCCTGCTAACATCCAGTCTCAAATATTTGTTTTGCTGTAAAGTAAATCAAGCATGAAAGGACCAAATTGTTTAAAATTAGTAGCAAAACCCTCAAAAGTATTAAAAAAATATTTTAAACCCAGATACTTTCCACTGGAAACTGCAAAAACAGGAAAGTGTCCAGGAGTGTGTCACACTCTAGAGTAGTCGTTGCGTCCATGAAATGAAAACAAAGCAAACCCTTCATCAGCAGCAAGCCAGACTGCAGAAAATTCCTGCTCCACAAAGTTATGTTAGTCTTTCTTTTGGCACTGTGGATACCCTGAGAGAAATTATTCAATGAATTAATATTTGAGGAAGCAAGAAAAAAGGCAAGAGAGAATAAAACAAGACTATAACCTGCACAAGCAAGTAAAACATACCTCAATCGGAAAACAAATTTTATTTGAATGACTAAATTTGTCTTCTGTGTGAGGTGGCAACTCTGGGCTCTTGGTGACTTCACAACTCAGATGTTACCTTGTGTCATGGGAAGCAGATGTTCTGCCTCTGGAACTATCCAAGATCTTGTGGCTGTCCCAGAGGTGCACATCCAACCAACTCACACTGCAGGGCTGACTCTTCACAGAAGAGCTGCTGTTGGGAAAAGTCAAGGAAAAGCATCCTTCAGAAGTGAAACCCCAATTCGGACAATAATGATTCCTTTCAAAGTATTGCAACACCTTCTACCTTCTCATTCTGAGCACTTTTTAATGAAGATCTGCCCCCTATTCATGTTACTGCTGCTACTGACCAGAGCCCTTCTGTAGCACAGGAACCACTGGCAACAGAGAAATACTAAAGAGATAGGGACTTCAAAAAACAAGAGAAGGACTTTGAATCCTTTTTTCAGGAGTAGCCTGGACTTCCATCTGAGGCAGATATGCTTGTTCCTGATAACACTTCTCTGACCAGCTTTACCTCATGCTTGTAGAGGAAGGGAAAAACAGACACATAGGAAGCCACCACCTCTTGAAAAAATATCACTTCAGGAATAATTAAGTTCCCAAATCAAAGATACATGTTCTGACTGAGGCCTGTACAGAGAACGTGCTCCAATGCCTGAACAAAGTGCAAGGAGGAACAGCATTACTAAATCAGAAGTGGTAAAAAATGATAATCACCATAAAAACCTATCACCAAGACCCATTTTCAAGGACTCCCGGTGGAAATCTTCCGATAGATTTTGATAGAACTGGATTGTTAATATTTATGAAGCCAGGCAAGACCTCCAGATGGAAGCTGCTCTATAAGCAGAAAGCTCTGCTATTAATATTTATTATTCTCAAAGTGCTTATTTAGTTTTTAGACAATTTTTCCTCCATCCTTTTCCTAAGCAAACTAACATTAAATCTGTGGGATCTGTGAGTTCTTAGCTTCCCACTGCTGTCTGTGATGTAAATTGCACTTCAAAGAAAACTGTAAAGAAATACAGAAAAAGTTCATAAAGTCACAGTGTGAAGGCTCAAGAGCTGTTTGTAGAGAGAATTTCTGGCAAGTACCAAACTTTTGGACACCACATTGAGCAACATAAACAAAGTTTTGAAACCTCATCCTCTGGCCTTTATGAAATATAAAGTCACAGGGAGAGGCTTGTGCCCACAGGAGCTTCCTCACAAGGATATTTTGGGCATGTTTATGCTGACAGGTGTTCTCAGGTGGTGTTTCAGGGTACCAAAGGTGAACATCATCTTCCTGTCTGAGTGATGTAGTGATGCTTCAGTGGTGCTGGGACTCAGGGCAGTAATGGGGAGACCACAATTATGTCTACAATGGACAGGAGTCTTTGTCTCCTGGTTCTGTCTGTGTGCGTGTTGGATTCTAGAGGAATCCAAGGAATTAAACATAGAATTTTATCACTGGGTGCAGCTGGGAGAGAGCCAAGTGGTGCATCCAGCAGCCAGGACTTCAGAACTGTCACAGCCAATGGTGCTCAGTTCCCTTATTCAAGGGTCTCAATTGTGGTACTAAGTTTAAAACAAAACAAAACAAAACAAAACAAAACAAAAAAACCCCCAAACCCCCCCCCCCAAAAAAAACAAACCAAAAAACCCCCCAACTGACAAAAACCTTTTGTGTTCAGCAGAAGGATGAAAAGAACCAAAATCTATGTAGCCAAGTTAAAATTTGCTCTTCATTCATCAGACTTAAACCTAATGAATAGAAGGAATCAATGAAATGTGCTGCCCATAATCTCACTGATTTGAAAGAAATCACCATTAAGTGCAACTCACAGAAAGCTCTTTTTAAGATAAAATTAAACAAAGGGAGACAGAAACTGTACTGTCATAAAAATATTGTTTTGTAAATGGCCATCCTGATTTTAGCCAATGGGTTCAGATCAATTTTTTTTTTTTTTTTTTTTGGTGAAAATGAAACAGAATATTGTTAGTTCTCTTTTAATCTGTCAATCGTTTAATAAAATACAAGGCCTGGGGAAAAAAAAAGAACCTACATGATTGTAGGGAAAAGTAAGCTGATAGTTTATTTCTCCATTGGCATGAATGTGCTTCTTGTTATATACCAATATTTTCAATAATTGCCCTTGCTTACTCAAGAATCAAGATTCTAAATTTTTGCTAATACAGTTAAAATTGTATCCTCCCATGAAAGCAAAATAAAACAAAACAAATTTTTTTCCCTTCAATGAAACATACATATTAAAGTAAATAATTTTCAAAGCAAAACAAAACAAGGGAAAATCCCTTCATACGCTGAGTTTCCAAGTTAGCACAGTGCTATCAGAGACATGAGGAAGCCACTAGCACTTTCCAGCTCTTGACATATAACCCTTTGAACCATATAATCATAAAATGGCTTGGGTTGGAAGAGACCTTGAAGTTCATCTCATTCCAACCCCCCTGCCATGGGCAGGGACACTTTCCACTAGACCAAGATGCTCAGAGCTCCATCCAACCTGTCCTTGACCACTGACAGGGATGGGGCAGCCACAGCTTCTCTGGGCACCCTGTGCCAGGGCCTCATCTCACAGTAAAGAATAACTTCCTAACATCTAAACTAAATCTGCCTCCAGCATGACATTATCTGCTGATCTATTCTTCATTCCATCATCCAGATTCTTCATAATTCAGTCTGTGAGACTCCTGGGAGTGTCACACAGTATATTCTTTTCTTCAAAAAAAAAAAAATACTGGTACTTGCTTTGTGGTATAGTTTTATCACATTCCAATTTATTTCAAAGTACAAATTTTTCTAAAATTTTAGCGACAATTTATTGAAAGCATTACTAATGTAAAATTGTATTAGACTACTTCTCTCCTATTTGATGTAATACTTCTCTTCTGTTTGTCTTGCATGGACAGCCCAATAGCTGTATTCTTTTAATAAGTTATGGAATCTAGTCTTACCAGTTGAGTAATTAATGTTGGAGTTCAATAACTCTCTTACTAAACTGCAAATTTTTCTGTTCATTCAACAATGTAGTGTACATATTGTCATACTTAGCAGCTTTTTAAATTATGACAGTCATCAGTGAATAAAATGGGTTTCAAATTATGAATTTCCCAACTTCAGTTATCCAGGGAGCTAGAAGAATAATGACTCTTTTCTACTTTATCACCTCTGATTCTTAGATCCTTCTGTTCTTACTAGCTGCTTTGTCACCTCCTCCAGGGGTTTTTCCTCATGGGTGTGTGTTCTCTTAGGATGAAACAATCCTTAAAATGACCCTGTCAAGTGCAGGTAAGTTCTAGTTCAAAATGAAAAGGCATCTCTCATTTTTACACTAGGATAGTGTATGTCCCCCATAGCAAAGATCCTTACACTTCAGCCCCTGCCTCTCTTTAATCACCACCTGTATCTTTCCTAGACACTTTCCTTCTAGCCATGATTATCCCCTGAGCAAGTTTCATGCTTCACACTCAATTTTTTATGAGGCATCTCCCAGAGCATACCATACTCTTACAGAGAATTTGGGCCTGAGGGATCTGTGTCCCCCTTGCATGTGCCTTGGTCCTTGTTATCTAAGCTTTTCAAGATGGGAACTGCTTATTCTGATTTCCAGAAAATGTATTTCATTGTCCTGACAATACTGTTTGGGGAAAAATATTAAATTAACTCAGTGATTATGACAAATTTATTCCATTTTACTCTTTATATGTTGGGAATAGAGACCTTGGGACCAGTAAAAGCAGATTTTCCATCTAATATAATTATGGCTAAGGCTTTAGCTTATTCTGAAGTAGTTTGGTTTTCTACTCATTTAAAGAAATTCAAGAAAAAAGGCACCTGAGAGAGCAAAGAGACCCCCAAACTGTTTTCAGCTTATGGTCAACTGGTAGAGCCCATCTGGGAGCATAAAATATTTATATTCATGTAGAAAATCAAGGAAGTCAGAAAATGAACCTTCATTCAATATTATTCACACATGCATATTTGCTCACTGCAAAAAGCCTTTGCAACATGGCTGGATGTTTGGTCTATCACGCACATCGGTGGGAAGCAAACTTCAACTCATGCTGCTTCTCCAGAGAATGCTTCTCCTCAGTGTGATCTCCTTCTGTAACAGAAAAAAAGCCGCTCACTGAAGCTGTGGCCCTGAGAGAAATGGCACCTCTGGCAGACAGGAGGCAACCCTAACCCTAACCCTAACCCTAACCCTAACCCTAAACCTAGCCCTAACCCTAACCCTAAGCCTAACCCTAACCCTAAAACCTAACCCTAACCCTAACCCTAAACCCTAACCCTAACTCTAACCCTAACCCTAACCCTAATCCTAACCCTAACCCTAACCCTAACCCTAACCCGAAGCTTAAGACTAAGACTAACCCTAAGCCTAATACAAAGCCTAAGCCGAAGCCTAAGCCTATGCCTATCTCTGACCCTAACCCTAACCCTAACCCTAACCCTGAAACCGAACCCTAACCCTAACCCTAACCCTAACCCTAACCCTAAGCCTAAACCTAATCCTAACCCTAACCCTAACCCTAACCCTAACCCTAACCCCTAACCCTAACCCTAACCCTAAGCCTAACCCTAAGCCTAACCCTAACCTAACCCTAACCCTAACGCTAAGCCTAACCCTAACCCTAACCCTAAGCCCTAACCCTAAACCTAACCCTAACCCTAACCCTAAGCCCTAACCCTAACCCTAACCCTAACCCACCCTACAGTTAGGGTGTTGCATTTCTAAATCTTTTTATTTATGATGAGTGCTGTCACCCATTCCGTGCACGCGTGCACACACCCCTTACCCCCACCCAGTTTCCTTCCTTACTTTCCCCTGCATTTGATTTCAGGGGTTTACGTCTTCTATGTGTTCTTGTACTGCTCTAATAATTTTAGGAGGTACTGCCTCAATAAAACAAAACTCGAAGCCAGTGGAGGGATTGAAAGGAGCTGTGCAGTTACTGGTATGGAACAGAGGTCACTTCTGCAGGATTATTCCCACAGATACCACAGGGGCAGCTGTGTGAACAATTGGAATGAGACAGCTGAAAAAGTGGTTCAGGCCCTGACAATAAGGGTCTTTTTTTCCCCCAAAGAGTGTAAAGGGACTGTATCAAACTTTGTCTGAATTATGTGTAAGAAAAGCTGTTTCACAGGACATATGGCTTTGCTTGTGAATCCTTAGTTACATTTTCTCATACTCTTTTTATTGCGTGATGTGGTAGACATGGTTTGACTGCTTCCATTTTCCCCCAGCTTATCTCACACCTACTCTGTGTAGCTGCAAATCTCTATTCAGACACAGGCTTAAGCATATCTTAGGGTGAGCCAGCATTGAGGTAAGTGTGAACACAGAAGTAAAACCTCTGTGTTTTCTTTTTGCTTTGTGCCTACCACCATATAGCCCATTTGCTTTTGCAGTGTGTGAATATTGACAATGTCAAGTGGGGTACTTTCCAGACAGAACTCCCTAGAATATGCCATAAGGGCATCAATAGGCACCTGAAATTTAAACTGCTTTGCATACAGACAAGATGCACTACCTTGTGCATTGTGTGCAGAGGGGGTTACACAAGGATGTCACCCAAGGCATGATCTGTGCCTGGGCACTGATTTTGTTGCATGGGAAGGATAAATCAGTTTGCCAAGTATGAATACTCTTTCCAGTACAGATTTCCCTTTCCCATGTGCTCGGGGTATTCAACTCAGGAGTTAGGGTTCAGGTCTCTCATTTAACTGATGTCTGCTGGAAGCTCCCCCTGTGTCTGAGGGGAAGTGAGGATTGTTATCACCACTACCCACACCCAGTCCTACACCTCACGTGACCCTTTGGTTTGCCTTGTCATACTCTGCCATGTGTGCTACATGAATCTCTCTGCAAAGTTCTCAGAAGTTTCATGACCTTGTATATGGCTACAGAGTATCATGGGCAAGCTTGTGGATAGCTTTTACTGAAGTTACAGAAAAGAATACAATTCTATTCCAGGAAACAAACATTCATATCTTAATTATTCTGAAAGGAAACTCTTTCACAGGTATAGACCTATAAACAAAGAGAGAGATACACTTTCCTCTACTCTTACATGTATTTATTTTATCCAGAAGCAGAAAAACAGTTCTATAAAAGAAGCTGGTTTCAATTATTGTAGCTTTTGTAACAATGGATCTTTAACATCTGCTAAGCCAGGTCAGTGCCACAGCACAATATCCTGTTCTGTTTTTTAAAAAAGTGTCCCTGTATTCTCAGTGAGTATGGAAGGTCTGCATATGAAAAAGTCACAGGCCTGTAGAAGAGATTATTGTGTAGTATGACCTCTGCAATAACAGAAGATCATTGAATTGCCTGGGATTAAGTCATTGTTTAGATGATGTCGCCTTCTGCTGAGAAGGTGGGCGAGCTGGTATCAAGACACAGCACGGCGACCCGGCCTCACCCGGGTCACTCGGTCCACTGACATGCACAGACACCAATGTGGTGGATGGTCAAATGGCATTTATTATCTCATCTCGTGAGGTTAAATAGTCAAGGGGGCTTTACTACGTCAAAGGGGGACGGTGGGTCTGGCTAGGGTTAGTAAGGAGTGGAACACTACTGGAGTTAGGAGGGGCTGCATGCTTCAGGGGTGATTGATCATCTATAGCAGGATGAGGGGGGAAGGGTCTTGCTTTCCGTCACATCCTGAGATTTTCCATTCGCCTGTCCCTATCTACCACAAGATGAACAACATTTTAGAAAGGTGAGTTACTGCAGATCTGCCCTAGTCATTGATGGGGTGTTGCAAGGGTCAGTTACTCTCAGGAAGATCTCCAATTTACCAAAAAAAAGCACATTGTAGTTCCCAGCCCATTCTCATTATTATTACTAAAATACATGTCACAGTGTCCTGGACTGGTATCAGTATCTATGTGACCTTAATTTTTCAATTTAATGATTAGAATGGTTGGCTTCTGAAGGGCTGGAGCACTGTTGAAATAAAAGAGGTGTCTCTGATGAAACTGTTCTGGAAATTGTCCTGTTTTGAGATAGCTTTTCAAAGTTCTGCACAGATATCATAATGTAGGCACACAGTTTGTGGTGACTGGGAGTGGGGCTGTGGCCCAGCCTCATCCCCAGTGGGTCCAGCTGTGAGAAGCAGGTGAGCAGCACTGACAGCAATGAGCCATGGAGTGCCCAGGGGCACTGACCAACCACCAAAGGGCACAGAGGGCACATGGGTACAATGCATGAACATGAGGGGTATAAAAGATTAGGCTGAAGAACAAGAAAGGCAGATGCTTGAAGCCTTCTGGGGTGATGTGGTGTTGCTGTGTATGGGCAGACACCTGAAGCCTTCTGATGCAGTGAGGTGTTACCCTGTATGGGTTGAAGCCTTCTGATACTGTAGTGATGTGCTTGTGTGATCTGTGTATTGTGGCTGTCTCAACTATGACATATGCTGTGACATTGTAACAAGCACTATTTTGGTTTTTTTTATGTTTCTTTCTAAAATCATGCTTGATGACTCTTCGTTTCCTCCAACAATCTTGTTAAGGAGTGCTGCAGTTGCAAAAAAGTTGCATGAGTTCAGGACTGATTGAGAGTTTGGAAAAGGTGATCTTTGGGGAAGTAGACATATGACATGGAGTTAGAAATCTCAAAATAAAATAATTTGGGATGAGGAAAGTATTAGGAAGTAAGTGTTGCATTTTCTTGCCTTTTTTTTTTTTTCTTGTCCTGAGCTCACTGCTGGATTCTGGTTAGAGACATGCTGATGCTAAATCAGTAAGACATTTCTTATATCTTTTCTTGTGGTGGGTGCTTATATATTTTCTTGTGGTGGGTGCTGATCCTAGGGATGGTGAATCTCTCCTGATGGGATTTTTTTTTTTTGTTTGGTTTGGTTTTTTGTGGTTTTTTTTTTTTTTTGCTTTTTTTTTTTTTTTTGTTTTTTTTTTTTTTTTTTTTGAGGATGTACTACTCTCTTCACTCACTTGCATGCCCATTTTCATTTGCATCTAGCATGTTAAACCTTCTGCTTTCATCTGTGATTCAGCGCCTGCCAAACATGAGCTTTAGTAAACTTGTGTGAAAATAGTAAAGTAAGTGGAACTGGGAAGACAATGATAGAAATACATTTACTATGTTACCTGAACTGAAATCACTTACCAAAAGACATTCCACAATTAGGACAGAATTCAGATTTTTACCTAATTTCAGTCTAATGTCTCTGGACAATCACAGTTCTAGCTTCTTGTATGATGACTTCAGTAAGTCACTTAACAGTTTAGTGTTTTTACTTCACCAGGCTTGCATTAGACACTTAAAAGACTGAATCCCTCTGACAAAGGTTTCTCTTAGTGTGACTATTGTATTAAACAGCCTCTATAATGCCATCCAGGCAAATTATTTTGCTTTCATTTCCAACAGGGCTGTAGCAGAACTATCTGTTCATCTTGCATTCTTGTATTATTTGCTACCATTATCTTAAGTGCTGTCCTGGCATACAAAGTTATTAGAACGATAGTGCAATGCAAGGTGGGTGCTTGAAAGCTGATAGAATGTCTGTGTAGCTAGTTGGGTAGATGGAATACAAATAAAAATACATATGATTGTGTGCAGGGTGCAGGTAGGTTACTTACCTTTATCAGTCTATGGTAAAAATGAGTCACAAACAAAAATGCATTGAGAATTGGTCATTTGAAGCTGGTGTCTCTGTTAGGAAATGACTTGGATTGAGTGAGAAAGCAATGAGCACTGGAAGTCCTTTGCCTTTAGAGACATAACCAAGTACAAATATTGAGCACTGGGAAGATTGCAGACTTGCCTGGAAGCTTGAATTTATGCAAAATCTTTCCTTTTAATAAACACACATAATGCAGACGAGCACAGAAACATTTCAATGTAGTGCATTAAATATATTTCATGGCACCATCAGATCAAAAGAAAAAAGTAAACAAACAATAATTTTGCATTCCTATTCTAAAGAAGAGTAGACTGGTAATAACAGCTCTTTAGAATTAATTTCCTCTGCTAAATGACTAAAAATATTTCATAGAATTATAGAATAGTTTGCATTGGAAGGAACCTTAAGGGTCATCTAGTTCTAACAACCCTGCAGTGGGTAGGAATTGTAAAGCACTTTTTGAAAAAACTTGTCTTTTCAGAAGTGCCCATTTCAGAACCAAATGAAGGAACTTCAGGAATATGGTGAGCATATAATCTGCACCATTTCAGTACCAAGAAACATCAAACCCATAGAAACAGTTTTGTCCTGTGTGTCTTATCAAAAAGACAGTGAAAAATAGCCCTATGCTCAAGATAGGTATGCCCCGGATTGTTACAGAGATGGAAAATATGAATTTTCATTGTCCTGTTTTCACAAGGGTAGGAACAGTAGCGTAAAGAAACAACATTATTTGCTGGGTGACAGAGTCAGGATAGAAATCCAGACTGTTCAGGTCGCCTCACTCTGCCTTCCCTCCAGTTCATGAAGGTCTTGCGCATACAAACAAAGCCAGGATTGAGCCTTTAATTTTTAAAGTGTCATAGAACCTGAGTTACCTCAGTTAAAGTATCTTATAGCAGCAGCTCTCCTATGCCACTCTGTGTCTATGTTGTTTCTGCATTCCTTTTGTAACCTGTTTTTCCCTCTAGTTGTAAAGACTAGTTAATGACTCCTTTGTTGGGAACATGGCTTGTGGCTCAAGCTTTGACACAAACCAATGCCATGACAATTGGCCAAAAAATTTTAATCATCAGAGGTTTGTCTGTAGAAATATATCAACTAATGACTCAACTATCAACTGTGCAGAAGTACTTTGACAAGAAATTTTGGCCAACATTAAACTTTTAATTGTTAAATACCAGTTTTTATTACACATCATACTTCTTCAAGCTGTATTTCTTCCTCAAAAGACTGATTGCCAAAGACCAGTATCAGGAGCACATGTTAACGTTATCTTAAAAAAAAGTAATATGCCTGAGAAAATAGGAAATACCAATGAAATTCATGACTTCATAAAAATGAGATGGGCCTGTAATTGTCAAGCAAAGACACAGGTTTCTTAGTAAATTGACAAAAGAATAACTTTAAAAGGCTGTCTGTATTACATCAGCTATTATGGAAAGTAACTGTGAGTCACCAAAAATAAAGTGATCACTTGTTTATTTATTGCATGCAAATCTTGATGCGAATAAAGCAGTTTTCTAAATTGGAATGGGAAATCCAGGACTTTGTGTCTTTGTAGTAGATCAGGAATTTTCCATGAAGATCTGAACTCATGTGCACTCTGTTTTATGTTTTAATTGGTGCTATAAGGGAACTGGAATTTTAATGTGTAATTACATATTGCAATTCAGAAATTACATTTTGCTCCAAATAAGGTTCAGCTGGAACCTTATTTGAAGGTATTGAAGTTTTAGGGAGTAAAATGATAGTGAATGATATTGAAGTTTCTTACGGAGGAAAATGTTAATTCAGGATCAGCTAAATTTTTGCAAAACTGTTTTTAACTTGACACAACATTTTAAGTATGGTGGGTTTTGGGAGGGGTTTCACTTGGTTTTAATTTTATTTGTTTTGGTGCTTGTCTTTTGAAAGATATTCCAGTCAACATGAATACATCCCCACCTAATGTTTTTATCAGTCTGGATGAACTAACATTCCTGAAGGAAAACATATTATGCAAGATTTATTTCTTGAATGTTTGTGGTTTTGGAGCTTGTTTTGTTTCTTCCTTCATATGTAAAAGATGAACTAATGTAGCCTGAGCATGTGTGTTGAATAAAGGGCAGCAAGTAGCTACCCCATCTCAGAGGAAGAAATGGGAAAGAATTAATCTCAGCAAGTCCCTGTACCTGGTTGAGACTGACACCATTTGCTGAAGTTATTTCCAGACATACAGTCCACAGTGTCATAGGATAAGTCAGTCATTCAATTGATTTCACAAGGTAAATCACATTTATAACCCTTCCCTTTAGAAAAGTGTCCACAATGTTTTTCTTTACCTCTGGCACAAAAATAGCTAACATATAAAGCACTCTATTATTAAACAGTGACATGCAGTTTTCAAAAGATATTTGCCAAACACTCTCATTGAATTACTCAATTTATCTCTTCAATGTCGATAACCAAGCAGTGGTTGGAGGTAATAGTGCTGTGGTGATTCAGGAGTAATGCACTTCCATTCATTATTGCTTTCACTGGGGCATAAGACATGTGGCTTACAAAGATATCTTCTGCCACTGAACCCAGCCTGTGTTATTATAGAGAGCAATGCCATGTAATTCCCTTAAAAAATTACTAGCATCTATCTTAAAATTGTTTACCTACTGATTTTCCCAAAAGCCAGTTGTACAATCTTGCTAACCTAGTGAGTGGGTGGGAAAAGTCTGGTAATTTACAAGTTTAATGCATTCAAGGAAAGTTTCTATCAATGTATTCATGGTCCCAAATAATCACTCAGTTTGAAGAGCTCCTTTGGCTCTTCTTTCTCTTGGAGATTTATTTTCTCCCCATGATGTATTTATATGGATCAGTTCTGTAATCTCCCAAATTGTCTTTTACTAGTGCAAAAAGGACAAAATCTACCTATGTGTGATAAGATAAGCCTTCCATGCCTCCAATTGACTATTGGTGTTCTCATATGTCTCCTGGTGGATCCTGTACTCCTTGAATGCAGGTGGCCAGAACAGTACCCAGCCTTCCAGACAAACTCCCCATATCATACAGTTCAGATTTCTCTGTTCATAATAGAAGAACTTTGCCTGATTGCCAGCCAGGATTGTGTCTGAATTTTTGATGTAGTTTGAAATGTTGTCCAGGACTCCCAGTGTCTTTCTTGTTTTGTGATTTCCCATTCCTGACCTCATGGCCTATAGCCAATTATCAGTCTCCAAGAAAGTGAGCTTGTGTTCTAATTACTTTTTATCCCAGTTCTCCTGGCATTTTCAAGGTCATCCAGCTCTTCCTGTTTAGTGTTCTGATAATCTTCTATTAATGATGCTTTGCAATTTAACTAGCGCACTACCACTTTTGTGCCATGACTTGTTATGAAAATAAGTAATCCTGGAGAAATTCCACTACTAATGTTTCTGAGAACAATAGTTCTCATTTTAACACAATCTATTGTATCACTTTTGGTGAACTACTTGCTCATATCAACTAGCTGAAAAACATCCAGATCTTTTCTGTGCAAGGAATGCTTCCTGACAGAAACATCTTCTAGGGGATAACAATAGAATGTGAGGGCAAGAAGTAGAGGTTGTTTTTTTTTTTTTTTTTTTTTTCCAATATTTAATGCTAAGTTTGAAAAACACAATCCATAGTCCAAGTCCAACACAGAGGAGTCTTGCAGTGTTAGGGGGTTGGACCAAGCTAATAAAAATCTACATTTTGTGGCAATCTAAAGAAAAGTAAAAGACTTGTGATTGAAAATAAATGTTGGCAGCCTCTGCAATGCAAAAAAATCAGTAGAAATCAATGTAACTATCAGAGAAAATAATATTCTACTGTGTCTTGTTAGCCTGTCAAGCTAATCCATGCAAATAGTCTTTATGCATAACTGTCTTATTCAGACACTTGGATGCAATCCATCAAACACTTCTCATCCATTAAATATAATTATATGCTTTGTTGGAATAACCAGATGTTTAGTGCTAAACTGAACAGATGTCTGCGCTGCACAGTGGAAGGTTATAAACCTATTTACACCAGCAATAAAATACAAGTATTAAAATGATGGAGGAACTGAGTAGCTCTCACTTAATTTTGGCTAATTGCCAGCAATTCACTTCCTTTGGATCAACTTGATAAAGGTGCTAAGTTTGCTACAGGGTAAATTTGACACAGGAGTTAGTAAAACTAGGCTGACCTTTTGTAATGTGGGCAATGATGACCACTTTGGGTCTCTTAAAATGACTTAGTTCATCTTGCAGTGAGTTTGTTGCCAAAGATTTGGGTCCAGATTTTTTTAGAGGGGTAAGTAAAAGGCATGTTTTCAGAGTGGACCCCTTTCACTCCACAAATATCTTTGGGGTGGGAATGCAGTCTATATACTCAGGACAGTCTTTTGACGTGTAACACTGGGTTTATGGAAGCCATTCCCATTGTTTAATGCACCTCCTTCTCGTCTTCTTCAAAATTTGAGATCCTTTTAAGCAATAATCTATGTCTACATGATTTTCATTCTGAGACAAAAAGAAGTGATAGCCTAGAATTTGTCTTTCACACAAGTATATATAACTTGCCCTACTTGCCTGTACTTTTTTTTTTTCCAATGTTTTATCTGCAAGTAGAGCTCTGCTGAAATGAAAAAAAAATTTCCAAGTAGATCTCTTCTAGAAACCTGAGTGTGAGAGTTTAAGGTGGTAACTAGAGCTATAGGACTAATTTCCACAAGAGCTCATCTGCTATGATATGCCTGCAGTCCAGTAAGCCACTTAAATGCTTATGTACATAAATACTTTTACAGAATCCAAATTACAGAAATTGATCAGACATGTACAATGAACATTTTTGTTTAACTTTGATCTAGAGAATTATTTTATTTTTCAGTCTATGGAATTCCTTTAATTTTTAAGCATTTTTGGGAGTATGATGTAATCCTGAAATATATGCATTTCTTCAACAGAAACAAAGATAACTGAGACTAGTAAATAATTAATAGATCTGGTTTCTTGAGTCAAAGCAATTCAGGATAAATGGTGTCAGGAAGAATGTTTAATAAATGGAGGATCTTAGAGCAGAACAAAAGTCTAGGAGCCCAAAGAGATGGCAAGGACAACTTTTTCTGTGGAAGAGTGAGAAGAAATCCTCAAGCAATAACAATACATAGAGGAGACATAAGGGAACAGTTAACTCTGCTGACTTTCAGAAGAAAATTCTCAGGGAGATAAACTGTGCTAGCACTTTAAATGGATAATTCCTTGTTCTGGGGCAGAAAGAGAAGTTATCCAACAGAAGGAGTTGGGAATAGCAGTGGAGGGAACACATGCTCACTGACTATTGTCTGTCTGCCTGATTGGGCTTTATCTGTTTTATGAAGTGGGATTCCTCTGGGGCTGATGAGGACCAAAATTTCTCAGAAGCAGATAAAGAAGATAATATGACATTGGTCAAAACACAGTTACAGCCAAAAATTAGACAGGAATCTGAAAAAAAAGGCCACAGTCTTGTGAAAAACTCTCACCAGGGACTGAGAGACTGGGAAGATGTAGTTCCTTAGAGAGCACAAATAGTGTGGCTCAGACCTTCGTTCAACAAGAAAGCAGTATTAAGACGGTGAAAAAAATTCACTTTATTGATTATGGGAAATTGCTCTGAAAAGTCACAATACATCATTTCTGTTTCCTGACCTGATGAGCTTTGCAAGATTTCTGGAATCAATTTTCTCTTAGCAGTCTTTCCTGAAAATTTGAAGAAAAAACCCCACTTTCTTCATGCTCAGAAAATATTATCAATTGCAGTTATGCACCCTGAAAATATGGTTACAATAGCACTGGGAAACTAAGCTAAAATTGGGATGCAGGGCCTTTTCTTTCCTATAGAACACATACCATCCTCTGACGGAGGATAGACCCTTTGCAAATGTTGTGAAGGAGACAGCTTGTCATTGCATGTTATCTGACTCATTAAGATTTCTATTTCAATGATCATCTAGGCTGATGGAGGGCCATTGAGCTGTTAAGATAATCTCACTCTAATGTCTGTAAATACAAGTTTTGTTTGAAAAGTTTTCACGTGGTTTTCAATGATTGAGTTGTATTTTTTACTTCTTATAAATGCAGTGATGAAATGCTATTTCTGAAATGGCAAAACGGTTTGAGATTAAAATATTGAACAGCAACTGTTACCTCTGTATTTGTTGTCAGCTACTGGCAATCCTGTCTGAGCAGCTCTGGTCTGAGTTTTTGGGTGCTGGATTCCCAGCCTCCTTGACATTTTGTGTTCCCATTACTCAGTAATGGGTAATGCTGATCTAAAAAGGAGGCTGGTCTTGCGGCAAAGAAGTTTGGCTTCTTTCTGGTCTTGAACTGATGTTGTCTACAGCAAAGAAAAGGTTTTGCTACAAAAAAACCCACATATAAGATTGAAATCCCAATATATCTATTTTATTAATCTGGACCAAATAACATTAATGATATAAATTAATTGCTGCATTTCACTGAAATATGTGAAATAATGCTGAGGTTTATTTCTGCATTTTTAATCATACAAGGCAATCAATTAATAGTCTTGCTTCCCAGGGATCCTCTGCCAGAGGAATGGTATTCACCAGGGGATTCAATTATCACTTTTGTTCAGTTTGATTTCATATGGCACCATGATAAATGGCTCCTACTGCTTGTAATAACAATACTGTGCACACATTTATTTTCTCTTGTTTACTTAATAATTAATATGCCACCCACAGTGACAATATGTGGGCTTGTTTATAAAACCTTCAGTAATCAATAATTGTTTCCCATGTGACAATAAGAAGGCATAATTCCAGTTATTGTTATGAGAACTCTTTTCTAATGCTCTCACAGCATAGCCCTGACTGGCTTTTGACACTCATCAGCCCAAAGTCCTGGAATATGAAGGCTGAGTAGTTGTGGTGGTTTCTGCTCTGTATTGAAGAAACTTGCCTCAAGATAGCCAAGCTAACTTGCTTGGAACAATTCACTAGTGGTAGCACAAAGTGCCATTGGGACAATCATCTGGGAAATAAGATTTTAGGAGTAGTTTGGGCATCTCAGGAGTATTTCATATTGTGTAAGACAGATGCACCCAATCGAGTTCCTTAAGAGAGGCAACAAAATTCTTACTCACTTTTATCAAAATAGATGTACAGTCCTCTGTGAAATACAGGAAAGGATGGGAAAGAAATAGCGGTGCAAATGTTTCTCACACATGGCTTAAAACCTAGACTGCTTCTGTGATCAGATAGTTAATTCTGTGTTAGGTAGCATATTTAATCTTGTCTTAAGGCTCAAAAGATCAGAGAACAAAATATTAATTTACTGAACTACTTCAATATTAATATAATCAGTCAAATGTGTCACCTCTAATGAGGCTGAGTCCTGACTATCACACCATCACTAACCTGAAATTCACAATGATTTCCAGGCTGGGAGGCACTGGACTGCTCAGCCAGGTGCATGCACAGTGTGGATCAGCAGCAAACTCAGGACCTCCTTCATTGCATTCAAGACCTTTGGACATCTCTAGGAAACACAGGATTTTAGCTTGTTGTTTCTCTGACATTCTAGGTGCCATTGCCATTTTAGTGGATTTCAGGTGGAAGAGGGAGAAGCAGTAGCATACATGGCTGAGGATAATGAAATGAAATTCACCTACTTAGACAGGTCACCTACAACTGTCTGGGAAACCTGACCAGATTGGTCAGGTTTGGTCTCCAGGTTTGGTCAAGATGGAAATGGTGAATGATGGAGGCTTTGGGTTCCTAATTCCTGCATTGTCCAACCCAGCCTTACTCCTTTACAGTCACTTCAGCTGTATTTGTTTGCTCAACACTGTACATTTCCACTCTGAACTATGAGGCAATTCTGAACAAAAAGGAGTGTTGGTTTCTGATTTTATGAATTGTAAAAGAGAGAGGTAAAAGTTCAGATCTCTAAGACTCAAAGTTTGTGTGTCTTTGAATCTAGATTTCAGGTAGGCTTGCTTCTTCTAAACCCTGCACACATTCATTGGAAATGCTGTCAAGTACAGCAAAGTTAAATCTTTGGGCTGTCCTCAATTCTCCAGCCTATCCATACTCTGCTAGAAGTGGGGGGAAAAAAAGCAATATGATAGCATCCTCCTAAACACCTATAGAGCAGGGACATAAACTCAGCTTTATGAGAGGTCACTTTTGTACCAGAGGTAGACAGACTAAATTTGATTGCACCATAAAAATACAGATCTTTTTGGCAGCATTTCAAGAAGAATCTTGTTTCCCAGTCTCCTTTCATGAAATGGTATTTGCTATAAGAACTCCACCAAATAGGCATTGATCAGTCCATTCAGGCAGCAGAGATTAAGACTGGCCAATATCTTAGCTGTAGAACAAGTTATTTCATTCATACAGCTAGCTTCCAAAATAATTTGTTATAACATTGGACTAATTTGTGTCTCTCTCCCCTCCCTCTCTTCTCCCCAGACTAGAGTAAGCTTATGGAAACCTGAAGGCAGATGTTATTTCAAGATTGTTTCATTCTATTTATATTTTATTTTTCCCCTAACCAAGAAGTTTATTAAATAGACTATTATCTATATAGTACTTAAAGTAAATTTAGAAAAAGCCCACTGAAAGCCCACCATGCTGTAGAAAATGTATCAGCTTGGCTGTCTGCATTGGTTCTTCTCATTGTTCCTGTGCGTGTCCAGAGCTGCCATGCTACCAGCATCACCTTTCCAGGGAAGCCTGGGGCCATGAAACCTAAGCCTAGGTTATGCCCTCTTCTGCCTTTGAGAATACTGGTTACAGTAGCACATATCCTGCAAATAACCATCACATCACTGTTCCAGTGGTACCAACCATGTGTTAAGGCACTCGTGAGTACAAGCAAAAGAAGACACAGTGAAGCAAAAAAGATGGACTGGTCCAGTGTATAGACTCCATAGAAGCTGTGAATATATAGTGATACAGAACTGTCAATAATTCATGAGATGTCAACAGGATGTGACATGAAAGTAGCTGCTTACTGATGAACTTAAGAGTTTCCTTGTCTAGTTGTTGGGTTCTGGAGTAGAAATTAGAATTGCAATTGTCCCTCTACAGGTATAGTGATGAGGGCTGCTCTAGTTGCTTCTCTGGCTGAGCTTGAGGCATAGAATAACTGCGATTTTGTCACCATCAAAGGCAGTTACCCTTCCTGTGTCTGGGTCTGTCTGTACAATTTGACATGGAGAACAGATGAGAACTTCCAGTTTAAACTGGGGTGTGACACTTCTGCAGTTCAAACCATATTGGTTTGCAATAGCTCTGCTGGTCAAAAAAGTAGTGGGGAGGGAAACTGGTTATCATTAACTTAAAAATATTTTTAGAGGGATTTTTATCAAAACAAAAAGAGATATGTCTTTGTGGGTCTACCAGAAACATTTAAATTGAGATGATGTTCTGTACCACTTTTTGGCTTATTTCTAGCCTTGTCCTCTTGTTTGTTTCCTTGTCTGGTTTTGCAATTAAAAATTTTGTTTTGGAAGTTGGGAAGTACTTTGAACCTCCCTTCTTCCCTCTTTTTAATAGCCAGTGTGAGATCAGATCTTTAAATATTTTATCTGAAACTCTATTTTTCTTCAGTAAAACTTGCTCACTAGCTTAAAAAATAAAATAATTGCAGAAAAGAAAAGAGTTTGCTCTAGTTTTGTAGAATAGAATTAAATAAAATGAGTGCCATCTACTGGTTGTGAGTTCTATCCTGTCAATTCCTTAACCTCCTCTGCACTTTGGCATTGCTGTGCCTGCCTTATATTAGAACTCATCTTTATGCAAGAAAGATAATAAAATACTTCATCTTTCCACGTCTCATGCTTCTGGATGAGCAAGAGATGTTCCGTTGTAGTCTTAAATTATAAGTAGAGACACTTTATAATTAAGAAGGTGCCATTAATCAAATCAGCCAGCAGTAGCTCAGTGTTTTAATTATACACAAATATTGTATTTAGTTTCTTCCTTTTGGTTATTAATCACCTCCATCCACTAGACTGCTGTCTGTTTATTATTTATTAAATACTACTGAAGACTTGCTATATTTTTTATGAGTATAAAAAGGGTGTCTTCAGAATTAATATCAACATTGCTTTTTTAACCGTAAAGCAGAAAGTCATATTTATAACTGGATTATGTGTACTGTGCTCTTAGCTGTATACCCATTTGCCTGTAGGAATAATTTCCATTTATTATATATAGTGACTTTTGATAATTCTACTTTTTCTTCCACACTTAAGAGTGTACCCACACTAAATGGGATTTCTAATGGATTATTCACCTTTCCCTTAGGTAACAAAGTTAACTTTCAGAACAAGGAAGCAGACAAAAATAGACTTGAAAGTTATCAAATCAACAAGATGCAACTTTAGTCTTTATAAGCTTGCAGTACTGAATTACATAAGGTTGTCAAATCCATTCAAAATTAGCATGAATCAAGAACTCAATACTAGTTTTAAACAGTGAATAATATTGTTTGTCTTATTAAGAAAGCAAAACAGATTAAATATTTCAGGTTTTCAAAAGTTATCAGGTTTCAAACCTATTTTTCACTTTAATTACTGTAAGCCTTTGACCTTTCCAAACAGGTAGTTGTCAGGTAAATAAAATCACACTCTTCAAATGATATGATTCCTAGAATCTGAGAAGTGCAGGATTTACTCTTCATGAAGAAGAATGAGATTTCAACTGGAGTATGCTCAGATAGCAGCACCACCATGAGATGGAACATGCTGAGGATGGTCACGCAGGCTGCACTTTGAAATGAAATTTGTGTTTTGGGAAACTGCTGAAGTCCAGGCTAATTTCTGTTTCTAGCACTTCTTTCCAGTAGGATATTCCAAACCCTTCAGGTGTACCTAACTATTAAAAAATAATAATTGTGGAGATACTGTGGTTAGATCAGGAGCTATGACCCAGCACTATGGGAAAATGAAACCTTGGTGTTATGTTTTCTTTCTAATGTTAAAAGTCATGAATTTTTCAGGATGCTCATAGGAATTCTGGGCACCTCACTGATCATTTTGTGATTTGACAAATATATACAAGCATAAAAAACAGGAAGGTGATTTAGTCAGATAGCAAAAGGCTGGAGGCGCCTGCTAGGAAAGAATGAAACCATTACCTCTTCCCCCCCTACAATGAACCAGTGTATACCTGCTCTGTACTCATTGATGGTATGTTTCTCCTGTTCTACAGTTCCCAGCTTCACTTATTAAATCCTTCATTCCAGTTTTGATGAGCCTTAAAAAAAATCACAAAATAAATATAAACAGAATTACAAAAGATGGATCTAAGCAGAGGAAAAAAAACCCAGCATTTATTCTCACTGATTATTTTGATGGCAAGGAGCAATTAGTTTTTTCTTGTTTATAGCATTTAAATATCCAACTTTCTTTCTGGACTCAGACAACCTTCCTCCATATTTAGTACAGGGAAAGAGGAAGAAAAGAGAGGAAACTTTGTGAAATCTGTTGTCCCTGAAGGTACTGCTCTTGATAAGGCAGTTCTTATTCTTTTCTCAGTTGCTGGGTCACAGACCCAGATGTCCAGCAGCATTTTTCATAGCCAGAAAAGACGCTTGTCTGGGAACTGTCTCTGGGTTTGTGAAAGGAAAAATGACAGAGTGGGACAGGACAGAATTGGATCTCTCGGGGTCACAGGTGGCACATGTCCCTGTCCCAAGTCTTTAGTATCCTTTAAGATAACAATTTCTGCCACAACTGAGTGGAAAGCAAACAATTTGTTTGCAGCAATTCTCTTGTGACCCTGTGGACTGATTGACAGCTTTATTTACAAATTATGCCATTTGGCCTTGGCCTTTTGACAACTTCTTTCACAAAGGGTAGCTCATGTCTGAAGGAAAGTCATTGAAATACTTCTTTTGATGGTAAGATAATGATTCAGTCATTTTTTTTGTGTGTGTGCTTGAAAGGTACTGTTGGACAGATCAATGCAAGAGGAGAGCTTAAATGCCATAGACATTGTGGGGCAGCGCTATCATAAAGTTCAAGTTTTAAAAAAAGTGTAATGAAATGGACTTCTGTGAACTGAAATATACACAAAACCATCTTTTATTAAGTACCATGCCCTTTTCCTCCTCGTTTGATCTCATCACTATCAACAGCAACCTATTCTGTCCTAGGGATACTTTCATAGATGCTGATTTAATTTCAGCTAGTTTTAGTCTTCCTAAAAATAGGTATTTTAAGATGGCCATCAGAGGAAATGGATATCCCCCTCCAAAGATGCCTCCCAAACACCTTAGGACAGGATAAATGATTGCTTGTGTCCGTCTCATTCAGAAGGAATCAGTGCCACTTGCCCTGTTTCCATCAGCCATCAAGAGTTCTTGGCAGTCACAATCTTCACTATGAAATCTTTTATATTTATCCTGCCAATGGCAGACTGAACCTGCCCTGGTCTATATGGACTGTTTATTTCTTTTCTCTCTTCTGTTGAAAGACAAAGCAACCTGGACTAATTTGCAAAACTCTTGCTGAAACCTCAGATTCAATGTCTGTTTTTCAGAACAACTTCTTCAGAGTCCGTCAGTCTATTATATTTGGAAGATTTATCTGAAGTAGAAATACAAAGTTCCATTAAGGGTTGACTTTTACAAAGCTTTGGGGGGTTGTTTGTTTGCTTTTTTTTTTTTTTTAATGTAATTAAAAAACCAAAAAACATTTCTACAGCTTGCATAATAGTAATCCCATTATTTAAAATCCTTTTGCTCCCTACATCTTTTCTTAACTCCTTATTTATGCTGATAGCTACTAGTGATAGGATGAAGTAAATATGTATGAAAAACTAACACAAATACCTTGGCTTAAAATGTACTTTGAGTTTTCTGGGAAAAAAAAGGTAGAGAACACTTCCAGTACACTATGAAGTGCTTCATGTGGCAAATAAACCTTTAAAAATATGTGGTCACAGTTTTCCAAGAGCCTCATCTTCAATTCCAAGTGAATTGGTGCACTTTTGAATGATCAACCTAGAGTGTTTGTAGTGCTATCTTTGGGCAGGAAAACCCTGTGTGATTTAACACAGAGCCAGAGATGCCACCCTCACAGGCACATGAAGAGTGACAGAAAAATGGAAGAGTGTAGGATGTGGAAGCCTGTGTGGGGTAGCTGACGTGACACAGTGCAGTTTGATGAAGAGTGACATAAGGTGACATGGGGGCTCTGCCGAAGAGACCTCTCTGCTGTTGGGGCTGGGTGCAGGTTTTTCTTCACTTCTAAACCACAGATTCTGGTCACATGAGTTTGGTTAAGCAGGAGTTGGAAAGTGTTTGTGCTGCTCTTTGTCATCCATCTGCTAAAGGGAACAGAAGCAATGCTGTACTCTTAGAGCTGCTCACATGTACAGAGGCTAGGGCAGGAAGTTAGTCCTGAAATTCAGTTTTAATCTCCTCAAAAAACTAGCAGATAAATAAACCCCCAAAATCTCCATAGCAACATGCCTCATAATGGGTAATAGCTTGCAGGAGACAGGAATGTGGTCAAGTTTCTTTTGTATTCTAGAAATCTTAACTCATTAATCTATTTAATAAAATTTAATCTCCCTTTCTGCCTATCATCCAAAGAGAAATCTAGACTTTCTCAGTGTTGTACATCTAACATATTGTGTAAATGACTTTCAATCTCAGGATTATATGTGAGATGGAGTCTTTGTCCCTTTCCAACAAATGGTTAAAGCCAGCTTTGAACTGGAGAAAGTTTTGTGTCTGCTGCTTATGGGGGAGGGAAAGGTAAGGTGCTACTTTTAGGTGTCTGTGTGAATACCAAATAGGAAATTTGCCTGCTGTGCATGTTCAGAGGCATGTACATATATTTTATCAGTTTCATGAATGGCTTTTCATCACCTTCTGTAAAGTGATTTATAATGATGACTCATTAAATACTACTTTCATATTCAAGGGTAATACTTCTTCCAAAGCAGGGTATAATATGGCTGCTCTTCATGTGAGAATTATACTTGATAGTGGAAACTATATTTAACAGTGACACTAATCCAAATCTGGAAAGGTTTGCACTCCTGATTTTTATACTTTTCACCTGAGGGATCGATTATGTTATCTTTATTGAGGAAAAAGAGAATGTTCATGAATAACTTCTGTGAATAGGATAGATCTCACCTTAACTGTGTGTGAGACATCCAGTCAGAAGGTTCTCTGTTTTGTCAAAGGTGAAAGAAAAGTAAATCTAAAGGGTGATCCATTTGGCTTTTCTGATATCCAATCTCTCTTTCTCTAGGGTGGCTTAACCACTGTTGTGGTTTAAACCATACAAAATTATCAATTGAGAAAAGGCATTTTGTTTTTCAGCAACAAGAAATGAAAGGATAATTAAGCTGTAATGATGCCTTTGGGGGCATGGATAAAATAGTAGAACTAGTAATAAGTGGAAGAAAAAAATTAAACCAAACATATGCTTTACCTGTCCTTTTAAGATCACTATGTAGTGGTATCCTCAATCTGTTTTCTACTATTCTATAATTATCTTCTTTATTGAGTCAAAATCTATTATCCTGCTGTGCAACATGTCTCATCCCAAAATCAGCACCTGCCAACTGTAAACTATTCTCACTTTCATTGCCTTTAATTTTCATGTCTGAAGATTTCTGAATGTACTGTGGAATTTTTTTAAAGCTAGAACTGAGGCTTGACTGCCAGACGTATAACATTTAATTATCCTTTTCTCTTAAAAGAGTTTAGGAAATATTCCCTGGTCAGAAACCTGACTTCTTTACTGGATCACAGTCATTGATAGAAAGCAGCTGTCAGCATTATGATCTAAGGGTTTAACTTTGAAATATGAAATTGTCTGCTGGGGAAAGAGTAGAGCAGTGAATAGTAGATGAAATTAATAAGGAAGGGAAAACATCAGAACTCTGACTCATGATCTCAGTAAATCTAGATTGTTGGGGTTTGGGTTTATTTTGCTTCTGCTTCCATTTTAAAATTTAGCCCTTTTGATGCAATACTTCTTAAGGTGAGATTTGTCTGCTTGGTGCTAGGCACATGTCTCCTTCTTTGATGTGCTTCCTTAATAGTATCCAGTATGAAGAATAATGACCCAAAGAATAAACTCCAAAAGAAACAGTGTTGAGTGTAAAATATTGTTTTCCTGATTAAGAGCAAAGATATGGAGGAGATGGTCACATTTTATTGATGGCAAAGTCATCTTAGCTTGGGCACATGACCAATAAATTCTGTTTGTATTGTTTTGGCTGTATGTTTGCTTTGTTTCTCAGTCTTCTGTACAGTGCTGTACATTTTAGGGAGTGGTAGGATGTTTGACTTGTTAAGGAATTTAGAAAGCTGATACCTAAAGATATGATCATCTACACTGAGATTTTCTTGGAAAGATATTTTGTATGAAAGTATTCTCTGGAAAATGGAAAACATCAACATGCCAAATGCTATTTTGGTAGTGACAGGTCATGATGCTCTAGAAGAAGCGTGACCTCTTTAGAAGCTGTGGCTTCAAATTGAAATGCTCAGTGTAAGCTCTCTTTTGCTGTGCTCTTGAATTGCATAAGATTTTAATTAAAAAAAAAAAGAAAAAGAGAATCAATAAAACCTCACCAGCCCTTCTTTTCAAACTTCACACATATCAGTATGTCCTACCACCCTTCTCCACCTTCTCCAAAACAAAATATTTAGTTGTTCTTATGGAAATAAATGCAGAATTGTCCATATCCTCACTGTGAATAGAAAAAGGTAACTACCAAGCAAGTCAGACCGGTGTACTGTGGTGAGCTGAGCTGCTGCTAAATAGAATTCCTGTTGGGTTTTGACTTCATTTCCAGAGGATGTTTTTGACAGAAGTGTGTCAGCACCACACTTCTAGACCCAAGGCAAATGAGGATAAATAAAGAGATTATTACAGGTCATGTAGAATTTTATGCAAGCCATTTTTTTTCTTCTGAATAATAGTTCAATGTGACTTAAAGAAAAGTGTTAATAAAAATGCATTTCTTTTATATACATATTTATATAACTTTAGCTGTGTATAAGCATGTACAACTGTAGAAATTTCTTTTTGACTTGGGAGCATGTCTACATCAGTAAAGCCTTGTCAGAGCTCAGTGAGCTTATTTAAGGACTGGAAGAAGTACAGCTGAATCAGTGCAGTGCTGTGCTTGTCCTACTTGCTCCCACTGAGAACTACCTCCAGTGTACATCACTTAGTCCAAAAATAAGTAATAATCCCTGTATGGTGGAGGACTATGGTGTGTGGCCATGCCAGGGTCACTCAGGGTCAGGCTATATTCTTCTTACAGGAATTTCAGTGAGCCAAGGAGATGTATCAGATGTGACTCTAAAATCTTGCCTTCTCAGTGGATGTCAGGGAGAATGGTAGCCTGAACTGTCCTGCCACTGTGTTCATGCCTCAGAAAATACCTGTTCTCAGTGGATATGAGTAGTCCATGCTGTATCTTACACTGTCATTCCAGTCAAAGTTATACCTTATGCCACTGGTGGAGTTTATGTTAATCTATTAAAAACTAATTAAGTTGGTATAAAGTTATGGAGTACCTAATTTTTTTTTGTGTTAGAATTGTTAGATATTGAGGCATTCTACACCAGCTCCCCTCTCCCAATTCGTACACATGATGGACATTTTGGGAAGAAACATAGCATAGCATTCACCTGATATTTTTAATAATTGATTTTGTGGAAAATGAAGAAAAATAGAATCACATACTGACTTGTTAAGGAAGAGATTGCTGGAGATAGTCTTGTAAAATCCCCAACAACCCCTGCTCAATCTGGGCCATAATATCATAATAATAATATGCCATTTTAGGTCTATGAGAATAATGACTCACTCAAAGAATCTATATAATCTATCAAAACAGTTCTTGAAACAAGGATTTTTCTTTTGATCTATAGTTAACTAAGATAATGGGAGATTTTTTTTCTGAAAAAAGGTCTTAATATAGGAAAACTTTCTTGACATAATTTTATAACTTAATCTTGCATCCATACTTCTTCATTATGATCTCTCTTAGAAACTCAAACACCAGTATCATACATACTTTTTCCAACAACATTCTGAGCGGCATTTCTAAAAAAAATCAAAGGATGGAATTGTTATTTATTGAAGTTCATTAAGGTAGAGCTAGGACTACAAGATATAATTAATCTCAGTTCTGTGAGTTGGGTTATTGATGTTCTTCCTCACCAATTCCGATAACATTGATAGAAGCCAATCAATCCATCAGAGACTACAACATAAGTAACATGCCTTATACCTGTTTTTTTCATCATTAAACTGGAATATTGTTAGTGAAATCAATGGAACAGAGTCAATTGCAACAGCAGAGTGTCTGGTACATGATTTTAGGATGCTTGGCAACCTGTTGCACTCACAATACTCCCTTTGAACTCAAAGAAAATTCCAGTTTCATAGGGATATGAATCAGTCCTTGAATTTCAGGTTTGTGTAACTTGGAAGCAGTTTAAACTTTTGGAGAATGAGGATTTAGAGCTTGGGGAGTTGTTAGCTAATGAGGTACTCTCCTTAGCCTATGAGGTGGCAAGTGTTGATGGACCACCATGATGTCTTTTTTTTTTTTGGAACCTTTTATTCTTATAGTGATGAGTAGCAAGCCCCAGAAAGGACGAAAGGAAAGAAATTATTCCTCCACAGATCTGAGCATTAAGACTTTCCACTCAAGATGCCTTCAAAAGCATTCTGACATTACAACAGACCACAACAAGCTGCCAGGTACTGCATGAAATTAATGTGTAAAAAAGTAAAGCTCCCAGGAAAAAAAAAAGTGGGAATAATATTGTTGTGGAAAGGGAAGAAAAGAATTTGCACAAAACAGAATGAAAGGACTAAATCAAGGGAAAAGAAGAAGCAAGAGAGGAGTAAAATTCAGCAACATTGAGAATTAGATAACAGTTGTAATTACTTCTCTGAAATTGGTCCTGCATTGAACTCACTGTATATTTATTTATATCACAGAATATTGCATGCAATTATATCCAACAAAATGATCTGGTAATCTTAGAGGGATAGAACTGATTAATATACATCCTTTCATCATGAAAGTGCTTTAAAATGTCTCCAACATTATATGAGTCAAAAGGTACTGGCAGATAGGGAGCATTCTTTGACAAGGTGAGTATCTTGACCATGGAAAGAGTTTAAACTAAATTCCAGCCTTCTTCCTAGTGATAGTCATTCTTGGAGAGGTTGCCTGAAACCAATCCAACACAACCCATATTATGTTCTGGTACTTCAGTGGTGGAAACATCAAACTGTCTTAGTGACACAGAGAATGGAAGACTGGTGAGAAAGAAACACATCAGGTTGTAAAGACAAAAAAGGTTTCACCCACTCAGCACATTCTCATGACACATTTTTCTTGTGTTTTTACTTTAGTAAGTGCAATAATCTGTTTGAACTTATGTGATCTCTTATTATTATATTATTTTTCTCTGCACTTCTTTAAAAGTTTACTATATAATGATTGGTACAATATTACCTATCCATTTTCATCAGGAGAATATCCAAATTTGACTCTGTAGTTTTGCCACACATTAATTTCTCTCTGCAAAAAGCAGGTGATATGTTCAAGTTTCTTTAGGACCACCAGTACCAAAAAGAAAAAATATAAAAAGAAGCAGAAGAAAAAAAAATGTGAATTATCCTAATGCCATTCCTGAATTCTCAACTTGGAGGTGGAAATATCCCAAGATAATATGTAAGATACGGAGTTCTACAGTTTAGTCTTCTTTTTGTAATGATATGAAGTTTTTGCAGTGACAAAAATATTTATGCCTACCTTCAATTAAGCATATGCTACTTTCCAACATAGATACTGATGATTATGATTAATAATTTTTATTATGACATCCTCCTACCTTCCTTTCCTATATGGAAATAAAATATATAAGATGCATACAAATTTTTAAAGCAAATATTTAATTGTCAAAGTCTGTGAAGCTTCCTTGATCATAAATTTGTATACGACCTTTTTGTTTCCTTCATTTGTTCCCTTTGATTCAACTAGTCAGTGCTGTAAGAAACTTAGGGAATTCATCTTTATTAACCAATGAGGCTGTGTGAAAAATATTTATTGTTTCTCATTTCAAACAGTCCTCTTTAGTCATAAATGAGTAGAAAGGAAGCATGACAAGCAATTTGCTGCATGGTAGATGATATTAATGACCTGCCATGCTCATGTCTCCTTGTGTGATATGTGGCTATTATTTTTTTTGAGTGACAGATTACAACAGAGAATGTTTGGTGTCAGTTGTGTCCTATTATCTAGTTGTTGTTAATAAGAAATGAGGAAAATAACTTTATTTGCTGTCAAACCCACATATCACCAGCACTAGCAGAGCTCATCTCACAGGGCCAGTTACTGAATGCTCAGAGAAAAATCATAAGACACTGGGAAACCACTGTCCTCCTATTAAACTGGAGCATCTCTTTTAGCTGATAGTGGTAGATGCTCAACCTGTTAATTTCAAATATTCCATTTATTCAGTTAATATGTCAATACCAGTAACCCAATAAAATTATAATGTATTATCACCAGTAAATTATAAAACTGTCATGTTACCAGGTTAATAGAGCTCAATAAACCTTTATAAGCCACAGGAAAAGGGAATCTGCAGCAGGGGCAATCCATCTGGTAGTGAGTGCTAACACGAAAGCTCCAGCACCTACAACTTGCAGGTTCTCATCTTAAACTGCTACTTCGCTCCCCCATCACAGCACCCATGACAGCAATGGGCGTGACATGATGCCATTGTGGTCACACTCAACTGTGCTGATCCACATTCACCTCCTCACAAGTAAATTGACATTACTCTTTACAGTGGCAGCACCCTGAGCTCTCTGGAGCTGCAAGTTGGAGCTGGAAGAGTACATACCACAGGAAAAAGAAGACATTAAACTCATCAAAACTGAAAATTGCAGCCAAAGTATTGTTTCGTTTTACATCAGAATTCATGCCAAACACTTCTGATTGATAGCACTCTAAGTGATTAACTAAATATTGGTAATTGATGAAAATACCACAAAAATGCTATATAAACATGATTCGGAAAGGGCTGTGTCCATCGTTAGACTGTAATCTGTAACATGAAAAGTTCTGTGCTCTGCTATAGGATGTTAGATATTTTGCTTTTATGATATATTTGCTGAAAAGCTATTTCTCTTTGGAGACAAAGATTTATTTAAAAAAAGCTGATGTTGTGTACAGATATGCAGCAAATAAAAGCACATCGTTAATCATTCTGAATGAACCTTCAGGGCTCAGCCCACCAGACATCTGCATAAAATTGCCCAAATTCTTTCAGCTGAGAGACAGGCACAAGACAGGGGTTACATCTATGAAGTATATTAAGTTAGACTGTTATATATGGAAGGGTCTTACAGTTCAGCAAATGTTACACCTGAGGCTGTTCAGTAAAATATGCTAGCACAATTAATGTCAACACCAGATAACCAGTCACTGTAAATATCCTTGGAGGGGTTTCTTAGCTCTTTTAGGAGAAATCCCATTTAAGAAACAAAATTTCCAAATGTATCCCGGCAAATCAGAGGTCAATTCAATAACCTACCAACCAGCAGGCAAATTTCATCTCCTGTTAAAGGCAAGTGTCATCTCCTTTGACAGGAGTAGGCTAGTGGGAAATGAATAAATAGATGTCTTTTTTGCTTGGAACAGACTTCACAGTAAGCACTCAGACCATTCTTTGTGTTGTGTTTGGCCACTGCTAGGCTGGGCTGTACCATAAGCAGCAGAACAAGTCCCTTTTACACTCCAGAATCTTACCTGTCCCCTTCAGGCTTCACACTTGTAACCAACTGATGGCATTGCCTCTCTGACATTCCTGCCTGTGCAGGACTGAACCTGTGTTGTTCTACATAGATTTGTTCTCATTGTAAAGAATCAAATGTTGCACACTAGAATTTAGAGGACTAAATAAAGACAGACTTCCATAGTGTGTGGTGTGATATGGTGTAAAAACACACCAGAAGTCATGTTTATTTTTTTGAAAGGTGATGGAGAAGGAGAGCAGCAGAAGCAAAGAATTACCTTAGCTTGTTGAAGCCCTCCTCATTGGCACTGCTGTCCTGCATTAAACTGAATAGAATGGTTTCCTAACCAGGTTGCATTGAATTTCCCAGCAGCTTGATCCCCTACACGTTCCAGACCAAGTTGCATTTCTCAGAAGCCCTTTTTCTGCAGCTCTGTTAAAGAACAGCTGCTGTGCTACTATCAGGACTTGCTATTGATGTTCTTTGTATAATTGCAACCTTTACATTTCCATTTAATTTGCAATCCCACTTAAACAAGTTGGTAAGACTTACTCTAGACACACCCACTTCCCCCAGCCCATACTAGATGCTCAAGAAAGATATCCACCATGGAAGGGCAAAAATTGGAACCCGATATAAACCCATGAAAGTTGTCAACATTTTTCTCTTCCCTGTCTACTTTTTTCACTATCCAAGATGCTCTTTCAAGCAGCTGTGATTGAACCAAGTTCTGCTCACCATGTAATAATTGCAATATGATGGTGATTACAACTCATCACCCAAAACAATGAAGTGACTTGAAACACAGAGTGTCTCTGCACTTTCTTTTTCTTTTGTTGTTTACTCCTATAAGCCACATTTTGTGCAAACTGATTGAATTCTAAGGGACTCAAACAGATATATACGGACTGTAAAAATTATCTCTGCTCTTGGTCCTTGAATAAGGCAAATGAGAGTTCAGCAAATTTTGGATTTCCAGTAATTGCTAAATTTTTTCAGAAAAATATTTGTGGGGCTTTTTTTTTTTTTTCTGTTTGTTTGCTTTTTTTTTTTTTTCAAATAAAGTAGTACTTAAGAGAAAATTAATTGCAGACCAGAAAAAGTGAAGTTTCTTTAAATCTTTCACTCACAATATAAATCTGTGTTAGAAGCTTAGGCAATGGCCTCAGATGTGACTAAGAAGTAAAAATATGTCTAAACCATGCAGGAAGATATGCTGAAGGTGTGCATTTTAAAATTGTTTTATGGAGCATTTTCATTTTTAATGGTTTTAAAAATAATTTTGGAACTGACTTTGTGCATAATTAATTAAATGCTTCATTAATGCTTAATTATCTAATGCATTGTGTCTCCTGACCTTTGACAGACACTCTAGAGGATTTTATCTCTGAAAGAATATCTTTAAATCTGTGCTACACACTTTTCAAGAGTCAGTAATTTTCTAAACAGTAATTTTATTTTACACCAACAGTGAGAGGTTAGTAAATTACTTAAAGTAATAGGTAAAAAAAGAACTGTAAACATGCAAGTGGCTCTTTTTAAAAATTTAATCTTTTGAGATAGTATAGCTATAATCTAAAGTAGCTTTGACAGATTCAACAACATCCCCCTTTTCACTGAGGAATCACTTCAACTCCCAGAAGCTGTGAGGAGCAGAGATGGCACGGACATAACCAGGTCCAGTTTTGTGATAGACTCTCAAATTTGTTCTTATTCTGTCATGGAACACAAACAAGCTTTGTTTTATTGTTTTGTGAAATGGTGTGAAACAATCCAAGTCTGAATCAAACAGATACTTGAGCCTGCATCTCTCCCTACTCACCTACAGTACACATCATGCCCCTCCTGGGCAAAGCTGCTGCCACTGGATGTGGCCTGGAGAAGTCAATGCTGCAGAGAGGCACAGAGATTCCTGGGACCAGCTTTAAGATAAATAATTTTAAAATCTTGAATATGTGTGTAGTATAGTATAGTGCTTTTGCATGTATGGAAAAAATTGATCAACTGACAAATTAATCAAAGCTAGTTAGTGGCAAAAAGCTCTGCTTAGCTATTTTAGAATTGGATGATCAGACAGTGTAAATTCACACTGAACTGGAAAAAAAAAATTAAGTTATAATTTCTTTAGCCAACTTCACCAGTTTCGGAAACAAGAGAAAACAGAAAAAAAATCTCTTTAAATTTTAAGAAAATACCAAAATTACCTCACAAAACTGATTAACAGCGGCATGAAAAGTACTAGTCTGTTTCTGGGACTTTGCACCCTTTCACTCATCGTGTGTTTTGTACACCCATTCTTATAATTTAGATAAAACTTGATTGGTTCTAATTTACCAAGTGCTATTGAACTGTAAGTAAGTCAAGGGTTTATTACTCCTAGAAAACCTGCTGAAAGAAATGAAAATGTGACAAATAAAAGACCTCACTTTATACCATTGAAGTGAATATAAAGAATAAATACCTTTTTACCAGCTGATTCCTCAGTGTTATTATCTTGGAACTACATCAAGCGTGTGAAACAACATTTGTTTATTTAGCTTTTATGCAGCAGTTATTTTACTTTATTATATTTTTGCCTTATGAGCCACATCAGCTTTATCCTCATAACTGAATATGTGTTCTAGGTGTCTTTACAGCCCATGTACTACTCGTGATCAGTGAATGATGGAGCGTTTTATCCGTCCCTTCATGAGGTGATGATAAGGATAATTCCCAGATTTCTGGGCAGTTAAGAAGCAAGCAAGTGATGGAAAACAGCTATTTGCTGCATCACGGCTTGCCATCCTCCTCCCAAAAGGATTTCTGTAAATTTTAACTGACAGACTTGAATATTTCTAATTAACATATTTTTGTATTTAAAAGCATATCATCTTATTTTCTCTGATTTTCTTTTCCCATATTCTGCCATATATATAATTTGTTGGTACAGTTCTCCCAGATGTAAATCAAAACAGCTTACTATACTTTGGCAGAGCTCTACTGATTTATATTCACAGTGGACCTGCTGGAAGATCTTAGATTTTATTTCTATTTCTCATTTCTAAATTCAAAAAAAGCACCCAAGGATTATAGCCAAGACTCCAGCCCATTCTGTCATGGACACTGGGCCATGTAGGATTAAATCCATGAAAAGAAACCGCCTGTTGTGTTTCTGTAATGTGCCTGATGGACGTGTTCATATTCTTTTATAGTTCATCAAGACAAACACCATGATAATCAATATAATAAGTATCACAGCTCTGATACTTCTGTGAATCTTATATTCACTCTAATTCCAATTATATGTTTCTTTGGCATCAGGTCACAGTGGAATGGAAATAGATTTTCATTTGACTACGTTAGAGACGATCTTAAATCTCAGGTTGGATCATATCTCCTGATCAATTATAATTCTTTTGTTTTATTTTACATAGTTACCCCCAGAGAAGAAAAATAATTAAAGCAATTTCAATAATGAAAAGAGTAATTTATTAATATAAAACCTTCAACAGAAGGCTGTAGCACCATTTAGAATGGCAAGAACTGTAGGAAAATACTTCAGAGTTTTTATGATTTTTATCTTAGTCTTTATATTAAAGAATTGACATCAGAGGCAGAACCAGACTAAGGTGAAAGAAAGTAAAAAACATGGTTTTCAAGCCATTGTATGGACTTTGTGTCCTTGTTCCTTTCATCCCTGAAACAGATGGGGAAGAATAAAGAATAAAGCTGTTCTGAAAGAGCATATGAATCAGCTAGATATGGGTGCATATTTATTTTAAACATATAGATACTTACATAGATCTCAGCCAACAATGCAGATAATTAGGGCTGGCAGGACAAAAAGTTAAAAACCCCTTAACCATAGTTCTGAATTTTAAGACTCTTTCTTCCCCCCTTGCCCCCCACCCCCAACCCTCTCCACCTCCCCAGGCTTTTTTTCTTCATATTTTAAATGAAACTTTATGGAAATTATGGAAATAAGTATTTGGTGTTTTCAAAACAGATATATCTATTTACAATTGATTCAAACACTGTTTCTGAAGTAGGCTCATATTTCAGGAAAATATAAATTCATCATACAACTATATTTATTAGTACAAAATTAGGGGCATCAATGAAAAAAATAATGCAAAATGAACTATTTTATGTTCCCCACATTCACTTTCTGATATTTTTCTAAATAGAATTTTAAAATTCAATATTCTGAGATGATTTTGCATTTGCATTTTAAAAATAAGTAATTGTTTTTTTTTTACCATCACATCTTTGGTGCTAGACAGGTATTTTAATTATTCCCTTACCTGAAACTTGGGGTGTAAATTTATATTTCAGAGGGAGTACACAAATTTCTGAGTTATTGACAGAACTTACTGATAATGAAGCCCTTTATTGTTTTAGGCCTTGGTTACCTGTGGCCTAGTCTGGTTCAGTTCATTTGGGTTTTTCTCATTCTGCTTTGACCATGATCTTAGTAATTGAAAATAAAATGTAGCAGACAGATTTTTTTTTCAATATCTGATTTGCTAGTATAAACCTCTGAGACTGTCCAGTTCTGCACAAATCACCAAACTGGCATCTGAAAACTCTGCTTTGTTAAAAGAAAATCCTGCTTTCATTGCCTGCATTCCTTTGGCCCATAACCTTCCCAGTGATCACAGGAGAGCAGCAGATTTCTGGGAAGTCACTTGAGTCTGAGATTTAGCCTTGGGGCAAGCAGGAGGGTGAGAAGGGGGTGCATCAAGCACCAGGACATAGAAAAGGCCAAAAGCTGGTCAGACAAGTGGGAAGGGCTGGTGTTTGGGCACAGGTTCATCTCCATGGTTGCTGGAGATGGACCATGTGGAGAGGAAGAGTGGGACATGGTGAGAGAGAGCACATATACTTAAAACTAGGTGGTTATTTTTACCCAGTTGTTCACTGTAGGGGATTTTGAGCGAGTTAATGGCATGATTATGGGCTTTGTTCAGGGAATAGGTATGGGATCTGCTGGGATCCAGGAGACTGGAGTGTAGTGAGGACCAGAATGCTCCAATGCTGCTGCTACATTCCTCCACCAGGAAGGAATGTTAGTCATAACGAGCTCAGGCAGTGATTTTCTCAGTCCTCAGCTGGTCTTTCCTCTAATCATCAATTCATACCTGTCACAACACACTTCACAGGTGATTGATGAGTACTGAGGTTCTGGCAGGTTGGCAACTGGTCTTGGGCTCAGAAGCTAATAACTGATATTCAGAGCAGAACTGTGATGTCTCATGCTTGGAGCAGGCACTTTCCCCTCTAACCTGATCATCCAGGAACCTTGGGATGATATTTGTCTCAGTGCAAGCCTTTAAATAAGCCATAAAACCACTGGAAAGGCTCATGTATGCAAAACAATGCTGTTAATCACAGAACATGTTAACTAGGTGATTTAAATTTTTGCAATATTCTCAAAGCAACAATTTGGTGGGTTGTTTCTCCTTTTCTCTCCAGATGATTCTCCCAACATCATATCAATCTCAGCATAAACTCTGTTTTTTATAGGTTACAGTGCCTAGGGTTTTATTCATGAGTTTGAATTTAAGTACATGAGCAATTTCAATAAAGTTTGCAGAATGACATTAACCATATGTTTCATTGGATTATTGAATCTGGGCTCTTGCTTCATCAGCACTGAAGAAAGTAATATCTACACAGAATCATAGATTATCTACATAGAATCATGAGATCCATATGACTAGAGTTCTCCTTCAAGGCAGAAGTTAGACCAGAGATGCTCCCAAGGTCATCCCCAGCTAACTCCATGGTCCTGTGAAGTAGTAGGTGAGAACATCCACACAGAATGTTGGATGGAACTTGTGATTCATACAGCTGAATCTGGAAACCACATTCATTCTTGGTATGTCATAGCCCCTCTTGGATGAGATGGCATAAATAGTAAATTAATGTATATTATTTAAATAAACTTAACATCTGTACATGGCTACATTACTCATTTTGTATAGATTTGGGAGATGCTAAGGCATGGTTATGTGACTGAGCAAAATTATGACTGTAGGGTTTACATTACCTCTCATGTCTGGAACTTTGATAATAATTTCCAGCACAGGACCATGGATTTGTAACAAAAACCATCCTTGCTTAAATCAGCAAGGCCAGCAAGTGGAGAAATGTCTGGTTAGCTTATGGGAAGATGGTAAAGAGATCCTGAGCTGCTACAAACCTGAGCTGAGAAGTGTCCCTGTTTTCTGCAGCTTCAAAACACTGGCAGAGTGTAAATATGCTATAAAGACACATGAATCACAAATGGAGATAGAAAGGTGCAACTCAGAATGTCTCAGCTGCCCAAAGACCACCAAAGTTATTGGTGTGATTGTATGAATGTTGAGGCACCAGCTGTAACACTGTGCTCTGTTTTAAGCACAGCGTTTTGGCAAAATGTACAGACCATTTGAAGAATACCCAGACTTCATCAAGAATGATGTAAGAACCTAGAAGCTGTAAGACAACTCTGAGAACATAGCTTTTGAACACCATATGAAAACTTTTTAATTACTTGATTGAGAGAGAGAGAGAGAGATGGATAAGGAACATGATAGTGATCTTCAAATATATAAAACATTGTTGAAAAAGAGAAGTGAATAATCATTCCTTCATGTCCACTGTAGACAGTACAGAAAGTAATGGCCTTTTTAATAGTGGCAAGGAAAATTTAACTTAGACATTAAAAAAAACCCAACTTTGTAACTGTAAGGATAATTAGATACTGGACGAGACTGCCTGGAGAGGCTGTGGAAACTCCATCATCATTAAAGCATTTAAAGAGCAAGCTGGACAAATGGTAATCTGGAATAAGAAAGATCTAGTTGATCTATGGAGGGCAAGAGGTGAACAATATATTTGACTGGAGTCCTTTGTAGGTCTATTTTCTACTGTTTGGTGATAATTGCTAGGCAGTATGGAGGATAATATGTACTAATTAAACTCAAATCAGATAGACTTGACAGATGCAAAAAGTATCACATATTGTTTTTCGATAGAAAACTATGAAAATAAATCACATGGTATGGAAGATCTGTCACATTTGAATAACAGATTTGCCCAATATAATTTTCAAAGTTCTTATACTGTGATGACAGATATATTGGAAGATTATATACAAAAATAACTGGACAATTGCAAGATTAGGAAAAAGCATGACAATTCCTGGGGTACTTTAAAATGTAATTTTAAACATATTGATAACAGGAAGAAGAATCAAGCTCTCTTTATGTTGAGGATTGTAGAAGCAAAAAATTAAAGTCTTTTTCTTCCTACAATACTTCATTTGCATTATTCCAGATTTCCAGAGCTATAACTGAGATCAGACTTCATTTCCTGATTCTTTACCAACACCACATCCAAGTTAAATTAAATCTTTTTCAAGAGGTTTGTGAGTACATCAACCCAGGAGCAGGAAATAATCTCCTAACTTAGTGGTTTACATGGAAGGGGAGATAACTGAAGACACACAATTATTTCTTTGGTCTCACTGGGGTAACTGTCTCTCAGGTCTTGAAGTACAAGCCTGCTGTAATCATTAGGGCATGGTTAATGAAAACAGCTCATTATTGTCTTGGAGATACTGTCCTCTAGCAATGCCCTTTAGATTGAAATGTATGTAAATGAAGACTATTTAGTTTGGAAGTTTTACTATGTAGACCTTGTAAATATGAAAATTTAATTACTAAGTGTAATATTTTTCATGAGGAGCTCTAGCTCTCCTCTTTATCTTACCAAGAAAATGATGAAATATTCCTTTTGAAGTAGATGATTATTTAACAAATGTTTCTGTCCAGTGTTTCCACAAACCTGAACAGATACACACCAAGCCAAATGTGCATGGATTTATCCCATTATCCTGTAGACCATTGTACCAGCATGCTTCACATTTTGATAAGAGTCCAGCATTTTTCAGCTTCAGTAAGAGAATTTGCACATCAATCCAAAAGGAAATAAATTGCTGGGAGAAAAATTGTGGTGTAACAAAACTGCTGTCTGACAGCTTGAGAACAATGAAGGGCTTTCATAAGTAAATGTGCATATCTCATGATGTGTTCTCAGGAGAGGATCATCTGATCTGGCCTGTACACAGAAGAAATGTTTCAGACACGAATATTATGCTGCCCATATGGAGGAGGTTTTGAGCTGTTGGGATAATCAATAATTTATTGTTTCTGCAGTTCTGATAAATAAATGCAGAAATACACTGCATTTGGGTGGATCTAAATTTTCTTTGTGTGTAGGAAAATCTTGGATGAACAGAAAAGTGGAAAAAACCAGAATAGTAAACTATACTTTAATTTTAGACATTTTGTTTTGTAAAATAGAACCACTGTTGACAACATGAAGCTAAATACTGAAAAATCTCTAAGTTTGATTCTTAGAAAAATTTAGCCCAGAATTTTTAGACATTTCAGAACTTCCTCTGCTACTGTTTTTACCTTGAAAAATTAGAATAAATTAATAAGAAATATTGGTATCACTTGTTTTTCAGCAACCTCATCTGTATGGTTTCCTCTTTCACTCCTGTATAGAATACAAACAGATAGGAAGTAGATAGGAAGCATTTATATTATTACAAGAAGACTTGTTGACAAAAGTGAAATATATTATTAAATCAGTTGATGTAATAGAGGGAAAAACCAAAACAGGCAAGATTTCAAGCACACAAGTCCTTCTTCGGATCTGAAACAGAATTGGTCAAGGGAAAATAAAGTATTATTACTCTGATTTTTATGTTCTAGTAATATATATTCCTCCCTTCAAAATTTTCCTTGCTTGTATCCTTGGATTTTCACAGCTACAGTGTGACTGTGACTACACACATCATATTTTCAGTTGAAAGTTATGTGCTAGGGCCCAGGAGGTGGGGAAGACTCAAGTGCTGGGAGTCTCACAATTAACCAGCTCACCACCCCTGCTGAGTCACCTGAGCTGTCTTTTCTGGGCAGGCGTACATGAGAATGGTGAGGAAAGGCAGATAGCCATCACTCCCAGCAGTGGCATGTTTGTCATTTTCTGATTCTTACCTTTCTTTGCTTTTTGTTTTTTCCTTTAGGAATTTCAGCTTTCCTTAGGAAATCCAGCCAGGATTTTTCCTCTTTAACCCTTGAGCTCCTGATTATCACAATTGTCTTGACAATTACAAGGTTGTCTGTGATTGCTTTTTTTATCTTGCATAATTGCACATTATGGACTGCCTCACACCTTAGCAACAATTTCTTCAGGAAACTTAGGCAAGGTCACAGAGCTGTGCTGAATCAAACCAGGCTTTGAGTTACAGACAGCTGGTCCCCAGGGCTGAGCATTTCAAGGTGACAGTGCGTCCACATTTGCACATGAGCAAAGGAATATGTTCCACGGCTGTGTGCATTGCTCTGAACTCAGAAGACAAGAATGTTTTTGTTTGTCTCTTCAGATCCTCTTTGCTTTGAAGTGCCAGGAAAAAAACAAGGACTTTTCATAAAAGATTCGAAACACCATTTCTTTCTCTTATTTCTCAAATCACTGAAAAAAAAAATTAAAAGGGGAAAGCACAAAGATAACTGTGTAATGACTCACATTCATTTAGTGATTTTAATCTCTCAAGGCACTTTAAGAAATGTCATAACCACACATATCCATGTTGTGGCTTGTCCTTCAATTTATATTACAAATGTCAGACATAATCCCAGCATTAATCAATATAATTACTGCAACGTTTAATTATTCTTCCATTCTCACCCTCATCATTCTTTTAAAAATGGAAAATAATAGCATGGCATTTAATATGTGGCAATATTTTTTCTTTCTTTCGTTTTTTTTTTTTTTTTTTTTTTTTTCCTGCTAACTGAGGATAACCTTTCTGGAGAAATCCCATCATAGTACCTGGATTATCGAAGAGGTCTAAGAATCTTTCCCCTGCAAGTTTTGAGCTTTGCTATCATCAGTAGAAGGAAGATGACCCTTGCACAGATTATTTTGGATTCATATACTACTGTTTTTTCTGTTTAAATCAGCCAGTCAATATTCTGGCATTTGAGGTAGACAGAGACATCTGGAGCGATCCTACTCATTTACAACCCAGGGACTGCTGCCTTCATGAGCAAACATCAGTGTGACCAGTTATGAACTGGTGCCTCTGTGAGTGATTCACGGTCTGCAAAAAATAATGCTGTCCAGACTTTCCAGAGCTGGATCCTTCAGGAACTACCTTCAGCTCTCTTAGAATCTATCTCATTGTTTCTGTTTTAGTGGCATCTGGCACAAGGGGATGAATCTCCTCTCCCCACAGTGCTCCATGCAGATGGAAAATGACAACAATGCTAAACTGTTTTCAAGTGAAGGCATTACACAGTCCAGTTGCCACCTTAGCCCTGTAACAGACCTTTTACAAACAATCATCATTCTCCTGAAATCCCTCTGTTTCATTCATATCCAGCAACCAGAAGGATATATCAGGAGTTCCCAGTTGTGGTCTCTGGGTGTGAGCGGATGCCCCATAATCTGCTGCCATGGAACACCCAAATTTTCTGAATGCTTCCTTTCTTCGATTTTAGCTCAGTACTGATATAAGGATATAAAATAAAAAATATATAAATATAAATCTCATCACTGATATGAAGATCCGGGATGCTTCATAAGGCCTTTTTCACTACTCTGTCAGGACAGTGATGAAAACTCAAGTCACTAAGCTTATTTGTACCAAGAAATGATCCCAGCAGCTCTGATCACGCTGTTGTGCCACAAGATAGAGCTCACAGGCTCATTGCTTAGGGATGAAAACTTTCTCAGACCTCTGCTGAACCCAACATCTGCGTTTATGGATAAATATTTGTAACTCAGCTCACACATGAGCAAGTTGTTGCTAAGTGACTAAGGATACTGGGAAATGACATGTGAATGATGAGCTCACTTTGGACAACCAAAATATTTCTCTTTTAGATCTGATGGGAGTTTAAAACTTTATTTCTTTGTTTTAATTTTGGCCTTTAGATGTTAAAAATATAGGTTGGTATATGTGTATGATTGAGGAACAAGAATCCTAATGTAATGATGGTTCACAAAACTGAAAAATGGGCGTACATTTGGCAAAGACTGAGGCATCTCCTAGATCTGAATGTTTTTAAAATGAAACTTTACACAGGAATGAAAGTATTCAATTAAAATTGATTCTATGAGAACTGCATAAAGAGTCTTGCTTTGGAAACAATCAAGAAATAAAATAGTTCATTTTCCAAGAATGTTCTGAGTAAGTGAATGATGACCAATAAAAGACCAAATACTTGAATATCAGCTTGCCCACTTTCCTTTGAAGAAGTGCTGCTCTTTGTGATCCATTCATTTCACAGAATGGTACTTGGTAATTTGTTCAGAGAACATTTTTGAAGGAGTGTATCTAACATTTCCAATTACATCTTGAAGGCTTGGCACAAAGAGGGATGAGAAAGGTCTTGAAAATGGGGAAATGAATAAATAATTCAGGCTGCTCTTCATCCTCCCCCTGCTCTGCCCTCCCTGCATCCCTCCCCCCATTTAACTTATGAACAATCTGATCTGCTGAAGTTATTAGGAGGCTTTATTTAGTAACTGTGATCATCAGATAACAGGTTCTGAATATAATAAACCTACTCAGGAATGAGAATCCAGTTTGGTACCTAATATCTAAATGAGCTCTCAGATGCATGTATATCTCAGCTGAACAGAATAGTTTTAAGCAAGTGATAAGAGTGAGCAGGAAAGACATTCACTGCTATCATAATCAAGCACTTCTTAATGTAATTAATTAGATAAAGCCATAATGCACCACAGACAAATACTGGTGTTGAATAAGTATTCACATGCTGTTCCTTCAGACACAAGGCTGGGTATTGTATTTTGCTATGCTGTCATTCAAGGCCCTTGTAATCTATGTAATTGATTCCTGGATTTCATTAGCCCATGCAATATGCTGTGAAAGGGCAAATGTATTTATGGGTTATCTAATCTAGGACAGGAAGAGAAGAGGGAAGACATGAGAGAAAACTTAAAATTTGTAAGAAACAGCTGCCAGAAAGGAAGGAATAATTTGTTCCCTTCCATTCCCACTTAGAAAAAGACATACTGAGTTTAAATTTCAAGAAGGGAGATTTGCTTTAAATATCTGGGAAACAACTTTGTCAGAGAAAGGAGACTGGCTTAAGGGTCTTGTTGAGTCTCTGCAGCTCTGGAGTCTTCATCTGTATAATCAGTCCTTGTCAGAAATGGTTCAAGAGTAGCCCATCCTGCCCTGGGACAAGATGAAGGACTATACAACTCCTGAAGGACTCTGCCGATGTAATTTTCTCCTCTAAATTTTCTCTGGTACAACATATTACACTTGCCTTTTAGTCTCCATCTCCTTATTCCAGCAGGATATTACTGAAATTACAGAAAATGTGCAATGAAAGCAGAACATGTATTCTCCCCTCAGCTCACCTCTGGGAGAATAATATTTTCTAGCATTGCATGTATCAATTTGAGGTGAGCCTCAGTTCCCACGTGTGATTTGCACTTGCAGCAAACACATGGGGGCTGTGATGGAGTGAGAGTCTCCCAGTCTCAGCTGTCCAGGAGAACTGAACCTTCCACTTACTTTTCAGTGGCATGTTGCTCAAATGATAAGCTTTACAAAGTTCTAAAAGAATCTTGCTTTTAACAAGAGCACTAAAAGCTCCTTTTTGAAGCATGCATTAAACTAAGCTCTCAGCACGAATGTGTGTCTGAATGGGCACTGTGAAACCTGCAATCTGAAGAAGCCTCAATAAAAAATCAAATCCTTTCTGGCATGGTTTTCTGCACTGGCATGTGTTTATTCTCTCTGGGAGGTCTTCTCTTTAGCACTCTGTGTCTGGAATGTAAAAGGAGAAAGAATTTCCTTTTCTAAAGTGAAGGAAGTTTTCCTGGAAAGTTTTCTCTGAAATATCTGTTTTAACTCCTTAAAAGTTTTTTTTTTTGGTTGTTTTTTTTTTTTTTTTTGGGGTTTTTTTTTTTCTTCTTGTTTTTGTTTTGTTTTTGTTTTTTGGTTTTTTCTTTTAGTTGGTTGGTTCTGTTGTTTGGGGTTTTTCCCCCCTTCTTAGAAGTATCTGCTTTCTTGAAAATCTCAGTCTTAAAGAATTGTGACAGTCCTTTGTGGAAGTTTCTGTATCCTGCATTTCCCTTTCATGACTGTTGCCACGGCTTCCCACTCAGATCATTTCTTCTGTGTTGTTTGTGATGCCAGGATTCCCACAGCACATATGGGAAACTTGTGACTGAGACATTGAGGGGGAATCATGGCAAGCATAAACCCCATGGAAGGCTGTGAGGATGAGAGAGCAAAGCAAGGAGCTATTGCTGCACTCTGTGTGCCCTGGGCTGAAGGAGATGTCATGGGGAGAAGGAGCTGTCCACGTGTCTTTGGAAATGCTGGGTCTGGATCAGTGCAACACTCCTGAACAATTTAAGACCTGGCTAATACTTCTTGGTGCACAAAGACCAGGTTAGCAAGGAATTTTTCAGTGCAGTTTTAACAGCAAATTGAGTTGGTGTTTGCCTGGGGGTGCTGTCTAACCTCCAGAACTGCCCTCAACATCATGGTATAAAATGGATAAAACCCTCAAGTTTTGAAATAACATTTTGTGAGTGAAATGATGGAAGCTAAATATTGTGTTTGTTTAGCAGAGAATGTTGACAAAAATTACTCCCGAATTGTTTTCTCATGAGGCACAATTTTGCCAGACTTATTGACTGTCATCAAATCCTGACAAGAACTACAAGGAAACCATTGCTATAATACCGTGCCAGCATTGGCTGTGCTCAGAGCTATTTCATACAGGTCTCACAGAAAGTTTAATAATTTTGTAACCAGAAAACATTTGCACTTGGCCACGTATTTCCTGCAGGCAGCCCCTCAGTCTCTGAATTGAATCAGACATGTAGATTTCAGGCAACTGTAAGAAAATTGCTAGCTATCCAGAAATATTTCCAAAAATAAGCAAAATAAATACGTGCACAACAGCTCTCACCTGGGACTCTCTGTCATTTTGGGTATTGCACGCTCTCAAAATGTGAGTATTACATGGTTTGTCCCTGTTTAGAACTTCTGCCTTCTATAAAAATATTGTATAAACCTCAGGTCAGCAATTTTCTCTTTAATTGTCTCTTCGACTAAAAGTGCTGTAACATCACCAGGCTGAGAGTGTCTCGTGCAAAGGCTGTTCTGGCTACTGACTTTGGTGAACAGTGTGGTTTTTTCAGAGGTTAATAAGGCTGAACCTCCCTGTGTATCACTTAGGTACATCCACACTCTTGGCAACAGTCTTTTGTTCTGTCACATTTCATTTACTCCAGCATTGGTCCAGATGACACTAATTATGTTGAAAGTCAGCAGGATGCTGTTAATAAATGTGGTCCAGAGGCCTGGTATGTATGTGACCTTTATCTTTCAAATGACCTGTGTAAATTCAGTCCAGTCAACACGCCTAGATAGATTGCTGTGTTTCCAGGGCTATGAAATTAGGTTAGAAAATTCCAGTACAAGAGAAATTGAGGGGATTGCCTGCCTGAAACTGGCCATAGCTGCAGTTTGTCTGTCAGGACTCACTGATGCGATGCTTCGACCATCACACCTAAACATGAATGGATGAGGATGTATGTAGCTGCCTGCTGAAAGTTATTTAAAATCTTAGCTGTGTATTATTCCCTGTATCCTGGGCTTTATCTTCATGTGGTTGCTCAGAGTTTCATTAAAACAGAATACAGACACAAGCCTAGGAAAATCTCTGTCCTACTGAACTTGCAGATGGATGCCAGACATGATGTCTGAAGGCATTTTTGGCTGTACTATGAGATTACATGAGTTTTGGCAAAACACCACTTGAAACAGCACCCAATATCTCAAGTCAACACTGAGAAACATATATTGCCTTGAAAAAGACATATATGTGGTTGCCCTTCAGAAAAATAATTAATTAGCTTCCTTGAATGCTATAAGAAAATTAGAAGAGAGAGCTGATTGTTGTCAGACCAAGAGTACTGGTAGCCTAATACAGAGCCCCCAGAAGGGTCAGCTTTGGATGCTTAGGGAAAAACTAGTACAAGCCTGATGGCTTCTTTCCTGGTTATGTGGTCTCTGTGTTTTATCCCATCTCCTGGTGAACAATTCTGGGATAACAACTAAATTTAAAGCTTGATAGCTACTCAGATCTGATTTGTCAGTAACTTAAGACAATAACTAATTAACAAGAGAGATTAACATATACATGTTTGAAATTTTAATACAATTAGGTCTTCTGATAAGATAGGTTGATGATGTCATTTTTAATGTTCATGTTAAAATGGTGCCACATTTACTTTCAGGAAACACTTGGGCAGCAGAGCGTAGCTGGAGAAAAATGCTCATGAATAGCAAATATGAAGCTCGAATGCTTGAATATTCCCTGAAGATGGGTTCGAGGTTGTCTATTCCATTTTGTCATTTGCAGCTCCTTCTCTAGCTGTACACAGTATAAATCAGCCAAAAGCAAAGGAGTCAGCAGTAAGAAAATTGAAAATAGGCCTACACCAAAATTCACACTGCAGCACATCATTCACTAAATGATAAAAATACAAGAATAGTGTCTGGAGTGAAAATATACAGGAAAGAAGAAACTCATTTACAAATATGGTTTATAAATGACAGAACAAAGGGTTGTTTTTACTTTTTTATAACCATTTGTCTGTGATCAAAATGTTAGTGTCCATTTTATCACTTCTGTGGAAAGATGACAAAATTAAATATTAGTATTACTTGAACAGTCAGTGTTGGATTGTCAAAAATCACCCTGAGTGGTGTTAAAACTTCATATCCTTCCCAAAGGGCATTTAGCTCCCACCATTTCAGCAGGTGCATCCTCACCTGAGCAGTGAGTCTGCACATGTTACTTTGGCTGTTCCAATTCATGTGTACACACCCCCACTCTAATTTTGCAAATAATCTTTCATATTCTGCATTGCGAAGGTGGTTTTTAGGTTTCCTGAGACAAAAGACTCATGCAAATAACTGATCACAAAACATGTGGTTGGATAAATGTACCTCATTAAGGATTGTATGGAGCAGAAATTGATGGAAATTATTGATCTATATACAGAGGTCAATGCAGAAACAGTTAAGAAGTCTGATTTAACTGTTCAAGCTTCAATCTCACCTTAAACATGAGGTCTGTCCTCTCAAAAAAGTCTCTGAAAAGCCTCACATGTAACATCAGTCTCATGAGACTTGTCTTCTCCATGCTAGCAAACTTCATTCCAGTTGTCAAAAATGTTGTATATAAAATGAAATATATCGAATAATGTTTGATTAGTTAACCACCAGGATGGTAATGTTAAAAATACATGAAAATTTTAATAGTATTTTGACAAAAAATTCCTGTCTATCCTATCTCTTTCTATAATGTTAAATTTTGATACTTTAATGTTACATACTCACTGTAGAAAATATGTCCTGTCAGAGGATAAGCCCACTTCTTCCTTTTAAATATCCTTTGAGTCACACAAACAATCAGTTATGTTATTGTCTTTCCTCAGATGCAGATTAATAGGGGAAGAGCAATCATCCCTCCTCTAGTAATAAGCTGATCCTGTCAGAGAATATCAGTTAAAGGGAAAGAAGCAAAATAACAGGGAATGAAATTACTCAATATTAGGTTAAAAAAATGCAACTGAAGCCAGGGAGATGTTAAATACACAGTATTTTCCTGATGAGTTTAAACAGTAAAGTGTATTTTCACTCAGTAAGGTAACAGAAATGGTAAGCTAACAGCACTGATCATTTAAAATGTGACTCAGGATATAAGGATATAACAAAATCTTTTAAAGAACAAATTATAACAGTGCCCAATCATTAAGATTATGTTGTTAAAAATAATTATAAGCAATTACAGAGAAAAAGTAATTTAAGGGTGTCAGGTGAAACATTACTATATTTCTTTAAACAAATTGACTATATAAACAAACAGTTTGTAATTCCAGAAATGCTATAAATTTTATCATCTTAAATTCATCCAAATTACTGCATTCCACCAATATTAACAATATTATCAACATTCTAGTTAGTCTCCATTCAACCCCAAACTTTAATAGAAATAACCTGTAGGATTTGACTGAGTGTGATATTGCTAGAGAAGCCTTGAATTTAAACTGTCTGGATAAGGAAAATTGCACACTTTGTGAAGACAGTTTCAATAAAATGGAAATTTTGCTTCTATCCCATTTAGCTGTCAAAAGGCCACTTTTAATACTTTCATAAAGCTATTGCCTACAGAGCAAAGATAAAGACCTGGAAACACCCCCCCCCCCCCCAACAAAATTCCAAAGTAAATAACCAAAGTACAGCAACTAGAAAACTTATCCTGACTTTCTCATTTCCTTTGGTTTTAGTTTAATTTGTGTGTGTGTGTTATTTCATGATGAGATTTTAAAATGTTTAAAAAAAGCTGATGATGATTTATTCTAATTGACAATTAGATTGCAGCAAGGTTATTAAACACATTCATTTTAGTTAAGATTTTAAACTGGGAAACAGCAGAGCAAAAGTAGAGTGACAAGTAAATGAATGATAAGATAAGCAAATTTTAAAAATCTACTGTTGACGTTGCAGAGAAGCTAACATAAAAATAGATTAAAAATTATAATCAGAAGCTCTGGACAAAGCTGAAATAAAGACTGAAATTTTTACAAGATGGGGATAATATAATGTCTCCTTCCTAGCAAAAATGTTGCTTCTTGGACTCACACTTGGAGAACATAATAATCATACACACTGAGAATAATTTCACATTAAAGACACAACTGGCATTAACTTAGTGACTAGAAGAATTGGCTGAGCCTCCTTTTTTTCTTTTTTTTTTCCTCTGCAGCCCTACATGGGATACAATGCATTATCTGTATGTGCTTTATCTGATCAAAGTACAGAAAGAATTAGCATCCAACACACGCTTCTGAAGATTTTAAGCCCAGAATACACTATACTTCTCATGTGACCTTGTATATAACACACAACAGGGTGTTCACACAGGTGTTTGAAGGAGCAGGGCTATTTTTCCTCATTATAGTGCTGCCTTTCACCCGTGCTGATCCCACACTGTGCACTACAGAAATCATAATGCAGACACACACAGACCTAGAAAGGTCTGAGAAGGATGCCAATATGCACTCAAAATATGGGAAGTTTCTGGGTGTCAGATATTGACCCAGGCCATTGCCCCTTTACAATGCTCCCTGAGGAGATTTCCTGTTTCTTCCTTCTTGCTGGAGAGTGGGTGTCGGAGGAGATAGCAGTGCTGTCATCTCTCTGTTCCTTCTCAGGATCACAGAATGCTTGAATAAAAATGTTCAGTACTCTCATGCAAATCATTCTTCAGAACCTGGCTTGTGCCCCTCTTCAAAGCAGTTGCTCTACACCATGGATGAACAACCATCATGAATAGCATACCCACCGATTTGGAACACAATACTTGCATATTTTTAGACTTTAGGAATATTTCTGTGGTGCTTTGGATTTCAAGAAAAACATTCTTCAGGATAAGAAAGCAAAAGAAAATCTCCGTGAAGGGAAGGATTTCCTTACGTAAGTTCTTGTTTTTGCAAGAACACAAATAGAAATCTGCATTGTGGAAGGGTAGAATTTCATGTCCAGGAGCAGGAGTGTAATATTGGAGGTGTGAGGAAAACAAATCAGAGATGTCCTAGTTCCCAGTTCTCTAAGCTGCAGAAAGATGAGAGCCACAAGACCTGTGATAGACAAGGGGAGCTCCCTGCAGCTGCTGGGGGAAATTGCTGGGGTGGGTGCAGAGAGAAATGGAGTAAAGGACCTCTCAGTGCCTTTGCATTCAGTCCCTCATGTCTATCCTGGCCTAGCAGAGAGGGATGTTGATTATTCAGCCACTGTTGGTGATGAAATCAGGCATCAGAGCTGTATTTGGATTGTTCAGGGGAAACATGAAGTGTATAATTTCCCAATGGCCATGCCTGTTGTGTGCCATGGGCCTCGAGGACACTGGAGGAAGCCAAACTCAGATGCACATTATTAGGAGGCATCTCAGATGCAGAATGGAGGCATCACTTCTGAACAATGACTTCCCTTCAGAGGCAGGGCCACTCAGTCAGAGCTGTTTGGGTGTCTGTGCTGTCTGTGCAGGTTCTCATGGTGACTCTCAGCGTGTGGGTTCACTCCCTCAGCCAGTTCCTGGCCTGTCTTTTGTCCGGGATATATTTTAGCTTTCTTTTCTTGTAGTGTTGGGACAAAGTACCTCCTGAAGGAATTGCCTCTTAGTTTGGCCTGAGTGCAATGCTCACAGGTTCCTGAAAATGGTAGTTTACAGTAGGTTTGCTATTATTATGGAGTGGCAGCATGTCCTCTTCTATGGTGAATATGACATCTCACAGTAACAAGAGAAGTAAATGTGATGGGATTTCATCTGCCAGGCTATTAATTCTATTTCACTACAACAGGTACACTTGCAACTCAGAGATGAGGAACTGTTATCATCAGAAAATAAACAGCAGAAAATAGTGGGACACATTATAAGCAACATTAAATAAAGAATAGTAGTCTAGTCCTTTTTCAGCAAAATTCTTAATTGTGCGCATCACTGTAAGCATGTGAACAGTCCTGTTGATATCAGTGAAGTCAATCCTGCTCCTCATCTCACTGTTTTGTTCAATGGGATCCAAAAGGATAGCAGGCAACAAAGCTTGGTTTATGATATTTTGGAAGATAACAGTGGCTCTAAACCTTACAATAATTAGCATTAACAACAGATTTCTCTTTCCATAGCAAAGATTGTTCCTAATCCAGTAAGGGATTAAAAATATCATTATTTTGCTGTCACCTTTCTGCTAGGTCCTTTTCCTTCTAGTTGACAACTGAGATAACAGACAGGGAGACTATCCATCTGGTGATATACGGTTTTCCTTTCCTTTAGAATGATCTGTGACAGCTTCCACTTGTGACAGGCAGGTTGGGTTAAAGCAGCCTTTGCTTCTCAAGTTCAGCCTCAGAAAAGGAATGCTTCTATTTTCTTGACCTGCATTATTTTAGAGAACGCTTGTAAGACTTAGGGGAAAATAAAAACTCAGCTCACCTTCCAGACTATAAAGGACACACAAGTGGAGTTCATACAGGACAGAAACTACTGAGAAGCAGCAGGCAGAGAAGCAAACAACCAAACAAACAAAACCTCAAGTCAAAGAAGAAGCAGCCTCAGCAGGTCACTAAGAGGGGACGTTTTGCTTGCTTGACATAGTCAAGTCCTAGAGCAGTTCTCACTGTCCCAATTAAACTGCAGACAGCTGGTTACATCCCTGAGAAGTGAGAGGAAGCAGTTGCTGTAAAAGCAGTAGAGAAGCAGAATTTGAAACACAAAAGTGGCAGTGTGCTCATTCGGGATGATGCATGGTGGGCAGCAGACACAGGAAAACTTCCACAAAGGATTTATTCTATTTTGACAAGGGTGCTTCAACACTGATGTTTCTGAATATTTAATGGATGTGGGAGAAAATATTCCTGGAAGGGATTGTTAAAAAGGTTGCAGCATTACGGGTTCCTCATTCCACTTTAACAAAATCTACTCTTTGTTAGGGCTGCTCAAGGTCAGCACATCCCTCCTCTGGAAAGGGATGTATGGACTGGAAAGGGCTGCACAGACTCCACGTGTACAATAGCACTTGTTTAGAGCTAAGGGACAACAGGTACAACTGAAGGTACCTCTTGCTTCAGTGTGCACTCTGCTGGGCCTTGGCCTCTCATGTTTTGAGTCCTAGCATGAGTCCATTTTTCATGGGGAGATGCTAACACAAAATAGCCAGTATAAATGACCCAGAGTTTCACAATGTTCCTTACAGTTTCTTTATCTCAGATTTAAGAACAAAGAGTTAGCCTTAATTTCATTCTTCTGCATGGAGTTTTATTTTATGGCTCTAATTTTTTCTGACTTAAGAGTCCCCGTAGTGGAAGACTATTGCCCTTAACACCTGTAGAATCAGTGAGGAGAAACCAAAGGCCATTTTCCCATCTAAAACTTGTATTTCTTTCAAAAGAGCACTGTCTTTTCCAAAAGACCTACACTGATTATGTTTTCATTCTGTACCTACTCTACTGAATATATATATATATATATTTATTTACTGACAGTGCAGATGATGGAAGTTTTTGCACTAGTGTCTGTATGCCAGGTAGGCTACAAAAAAGATTCTCATGGAGGTAGATCTAGTCTTCTAAACTCTAAAAAGTTAATCTGTAGAGCTCAGAGTCAAATACAGAGCATGACCACCTAAAGGACTGCATGGGGTCATCCCAGTGTATCGAAGGTGAAGTTGAAAATAATAATTACTCTCTTAGAACCTTAAGCTAGTTTAAAAAGTACAAACTAACAGGACTGTACCTCTTAATTACCCACAGACCACTCTCAAGAATGAGTTTGTAATATTCATGAGGTTTGAGTGTGGAAGATTTGAAGTAGATGCCTAAACCTATGCTGCTCAGCAGACAGCCTGAATTACGTGGCTATCACGCATGCTGTGGGCAAGCTCTCCTCATCTTGCATCTTGCATATGTTTTAGTTTACTTCAGTAATTAAACATTCATTGGACAAGAAAGAGGTTAAGGGAGTCAAGCATGCGAGAGGAAAGTCAGATTATTGCTCCAGTGGTTATTTAATCAGTTAAACAAAGTTGGACAGTTTTAAAGGACACAGCTGAGGAGATCTAATAAGCTTGTTGACTGAGATATTCTGCTGGAGACACAGAAAACTTGTGTTGAAATCTCCTGTCCATATTGAGCAGCCTGAGGACAGAGAATGGGTTATTTGCAAATGGATATTCCAAACCACCGTTACTTATGGAGACACAACTTGGGAGAAGCAGATTTCACTAGATTTACAAAATCAAATCTAGTTTTAGAGCTTGTTGGGAAATGAGAAGTGTGTCCCATGCAGTTGCTAAACACATCCTCTTAGTAGGCTGAGACCTTCACGTGGATGTAAATGGAGACTATCAGCAGTGCTTCCCTTCCTGTGCTCGTTTGTAAATCATATTGAAATTCAACACAGGTGTTGTTTGGAGTGTGTTGATAAAATGCTTTGGGAAGCCTGTACAGGAGTATTCTGATGAGGATTGTATTAAAAAGGGAAGAAAAGGACATCTTGATGCTCTTTATAGCACATAATACTGGGTATTTTTATGGATTTAAAACCTTCTAATGGCTTTTTCCTCTAAGGGATTCATCATCTGTTCAATCATTTACACTCTGGTTAACAGTGCTTCAGTATCATCTAAATGCTATAAAAATTGCTCTAGTTTAGTAAAGTATCTCACACTTTGATTTATCTTTGCAAGTCTCTTCTCACATATTTTTCCAGCCTACCAAGGAAGCATGCACTGAGGTTCCCAGAGTTGTTTTGAAGCACTAAATCTCCAGCACTGGATATTCTGAGAGAATAGGTAAAAAATCCGTCACATTTAGGTTGTGGGATATGTGTGTTCATGAAAGGGAATGACATACACAAGTGAGAAATGAGATTTTCTGCTGATGCAAAGATGAGACATGAGAGCATAAGAGGAAACAGGTCTATTGTTACTGTAGGGGTAGTAACTTCAACAAAGCCTAGTTATATTTTACCCACTGTAAAAGAGAAAATAGTTTAAAGTAAGTGACCCATTGCTACAGAAATGTCTTAGACTCCCATCACCCAGAACATTGTATTTCTTTAGCAATCAGCAGTTTTTATTATAAGACTTTTCCTGACTTCTCTGCTCTTAAATATCTGTCAGACTCTGGAGGATGCTGGAAACTGAATGACCAAAGTGATGAGAGAATAAAGCAATGAAGGAGGGCTGAAAAATAGTAATGGCCTTGTGAGTATTTTTCCTTCTAGATCATTGATTTTGTTGTAACTTGGAAGAGACAAAAAATTGTTACTGAACATTTAGTTGCATTGACAAGATACCTTGAGCATTTTTCAGTCTATTTCTATATATCAGAAATGAGATACCCCTTTGTCAAAACCAACATTTCAGCTTGCACCATCTGCAGAAACTCTGATGGATCAGAACTGGATTCCCATCCTTGGAGGTAAGGCTTTTATGAGACAGGGAAAACAGGACTAAAAAAGCTGCGGGACATCTATTCTGTTCAAATGGACAGTCCAATTCTGTGCTTTATCTGGGAACTCTCATAAGAAAAGTAAAAATCAAATGCATCTTTGAAGATAATGTAAAACAAATTATCATTATTTGCTTAAAATCATCATGAAGATCTAAGGAGTGTTTTGAATTATTCAGCTTTATTCTTCACACATTAGTGTTTCTTAATGTGCTTGCTTAAGGATAATATTTTTTTTTTTTAATGAGACCACTGGGGACAAAAGGTGGTTGACACAGGGGAACACATACCGTGACAGAGAAAATACCTCATATATAATGCAGGGGATGAGTTTTTGAAGTAAAGACCAAAGTGATGAATATGAACACTTATTCTGTGTGGCTGAAATAGGATATTTCTACCAGACATTTCAGAGCATTAGACAAGTAGAAAAGTGCTTTTTGACTGAAGTAACTCTGGAAAAGGAATTTTCATTCCGTGGGGTTTGCATCTTCACCTCCACCATCGCACATTAATGCATAAATATGTATGGCCTGTGAGACTGCTGCTGGATATGTCTGATCCCATTGCATCCTGCTGTTTGACAGCACAAACCTGTGCCCTCTGCCCTGAGCTGCCTCCAGCCACTGTGAGCTGCTGGCAGCTCCTCGGGCTCTGCGGGGGCTCTGCTGGAAAGCCCCTGCGGCAGCGAGAGCCTGAGCGCCGGACCGAGGCTTTGAGGAAACACTGCCACAAATGGCTGAGCTTGTCATTGTTCCAAGAGGTCACTACACATTTTAATGGTCATCTCCCCAACACTGTTGCTTCCATCTGCTAATTTGTTCATGCCTCTCTACCCTTGGAAATCCATCTATTTTTAAAAATAACTGTTTTTCCTTACTTCACTCTTCACCCAGCTGACTTATCTCCTAGGTTTGTTATTCTTCATGAAATGGCAATTTGTTTTCTTTTTCCCCAAGTTTTCCATTTCTCAGGTTCACCTATGTATTTTGCTGTCAGGCTTTCTTAAAATAATGCATATCCTTATGGATTCATCATCATCATCAGGATCATTATTATTGCTATAATTACTGCTGTAGGTCAGATAATTTTGACCATTTTTGGTAAGAAATAACAGCAAGGCTCATGCTTTTCCAGTCCCCTTTGGTTTGCTTGAAGGAAAAATATATATCTGATATTTATTATTTCTCTACATAGCAGATACAACTGTAGAGTATTTTATTTTTCTTCTCACTTTTTTTTTTTTCCTGAGATGAAAACTTAGCAAAGTCAACATCTGTGAACTGTGTTTCAGTCTTTGAAGGGCCTTCAGGACCAGGCACCCCAAGGAAATAGAAGAAATCCTGCAGTTTAGGTCTGTTATAAAATGCCTTCATCTCCATGTGATACTCTCCTCCTGAGTCCAGAGAAAAGAATCTATTTACTAGCTATTACTACACCTTGCTAATAGGAATAAAAATAGACTTTTAAAAGGATTTAAGGCCCACTTTTGTCTTTCATAATTTTCTGAAGATGACTGCAACAATTGTGTCAGAGCTGAAATTCAGCTGGACTCCTTTTGCAGTCCTGAGGAGGAGAGGGAGATCCTGGTCAGTACTGGGCTTGAGCACCTCATCAGCTCACAGCCCCCTCTGACCGAGCCACACTCTGATAATATCATAGGTTCCACAGAGTTTGGGATGGGGTGTGTAGGAGAACCCATGGTACATCACAGAGTTAAGGAACTCTGCTACACTGTGCAGGAGTTGTGTTTAAGTATGGTCTTTGAGTCTGAGCAGATTCTAGAGATATTTTCTGTAGCCTGGGAAGAGTATTAATTATAGATTTACAGAGTTTCTCCCTTGTAAAGCCTGGGCAATCACATTCAAAAAGGACTTGACTGAAGGTCTTTCTCTGAATCTGGGAAAACACAAGTCCACTATCCCACACTCCTGTAAATGCTTTGGTGGGTTAGTCTGTTGCAAACCTTGCAGGTAGAGGAAATCCAAAATTTTCTGCCTGCACAAAGCAAGAAAAAAAAAAAACCCTAAAAACTTTTACTTCAAACTTTAGCTGAATTTTGATATAATTTATGGGTTTGCATTATTAGACAAAGAAAGGACATTTTCCAGCCAGCACTATGATTACTTTGCAAGTTTTGGCTTCTAGCACATTTAATTCAGTTACTCAGTCTTCAACTGTGTTATGAAAACTCAGAATTTCTTAAGAAAAAGAAATTAGGGAAGGATGACACTGCTGCTGAAAAGATGGGAGGACACCAGGGATTTGGCTTCAGGCACAATGAAAGCTAGATACTGGGAAAGCTGTGAAATGTACCCAATTAACTGGTCTGTAAGAAAGCCTTTTCTCTTGCCTTTTACAGGTGAAGAAATTGCATCTGCAGCAAGAAAATTTCCCCTTAATGTGGGTGTGGCTTTTAAATTCTCCTCCCATGATTTATTTCCCTTCACTTTGGGTAATGCTCCTGAAGAAAACTTTGTGACTCTATTAATTAAAAATAAGGGCAAAAATAACATCAAGAAACATCAGCTTCTTCTTTCCTCTAAGTCCTATTTACAGAAAAAGTTATGTTATCACAGCTGGTTTAGCTGCTTGCTTAACTGTTCAAAGAAGAAATAGAGTATTCAAGTGAAATAAGAATGGGAAGGAGCTTTGTTCCATGCAAGGTAATGATATAAGGTTTTGGAAAAGTTAAGACTTATCAAGTGAAAATGGGTGGAAAAGTAAAGAAGCTGAATAGTGGGGGAGAAGATGGTAAATAGACTTTTGGATGTGTTAGTTGATATAAAAATGGTTTGCTACTTGTGAAAACTTCATACTTTCAAAATCTTTAAATCCTTCTATGAAACATTATCACGAAGCCTTGAAGCTTAAAGGAAAGGAGAAGGAACAGATCCTAGAAGCACAAAAAGTCATCCTTAGGAGCCATAGAGTAGAAAATAAATTGTAACTTTTCAAAAAGAACAGCTAGGAATTGTTACCCTGAGAGAAAAAAAAAATAAAATTAAATCTACATTCATAGACTTCTAACTATTATCCTGTGAATGTAAAAATGAGTCTCAACTGAGTTTCTATTGCAAACTCCCCAAAGCTTTTGTGCCTTGTTAATTACCTTGGCATCTTTGTATGCATTTGGAATACAGCACTTAATGAGCAGATCATATGAGCAGCTGCCTTTTATTTAAGGCATGTGGTTGCAGATCAGATCTTAATTATGTTTCTGTATGAAAGAAAAAAAACTACAAACAAGGTTATGCTTAAATAGCTTCTATGGAGGAAGAAAATGGGGGGTGGGAGTGGCATTCCACAGCCTTTCTTAATGGAATTTTAGGTGATGTTGCTAACTCTTTTTGTTACTGTTTTCAGGACATGTGCATGTATTCCTAAGGCCCAAGATCCTGGAGTCTGGTGAGACTATTCACTGTTTCCATTCCTAAGTGTAGAATGGGTATCGTGCTAGACTTGGGTTGGCAGGTGTGGTTCCTGTTTGCTGGGAAAGATTGGTCTTTTTTTTATTACATTTCCTAAGTGAAAATTTAAACTTAATTGGTTTCTAGGAGTTTGATAAAATATATAGGAGCACTTTGGATATGAGCAGAATGTGTTGAATAATTATAATCAGGCTCTTTATTGTCAAAAATTTATACCAGCTGATGAAATATGAATTTTTCAGCTCTTCTCACTAATCAGTGACTTAGGCAAAAGTGCAACCATTTAAATGGTTATTTGTTTTTTAATAATTGATGTGTATTTTTTTCAGTAACTTTCTAGAGTTGACATTTAGGAATAAAAAGATTGAGAGGACAGGATCAACAAAGGAGAGATAAATGGATGAGTGAAAATCAGTCAGCAAATGATTATTCCCCACCTCCAGGGAATCTGTGATCTATATTAAAGTCTTTGACTCTCAAATACAGAGTAACAATTACATTTGAGTAAATAAATCCAAGCTAACTAAGAATGATTGAAATTCTCTCTTTCATAAAACTTAATGCTCCTCAGGCATTTTGTAGTTGTCATTCAAATCAAGTGACAGATAATGTGGCTTTTACAGAGTATTTAACTCTCAGGCCGTATCACTGCAGATATTGGTTTTGTTTTTTTTAGTTAGTTTTCTCTTTTTTTCCACCTCTACTATTTTCATTTTGTACTGCCTTTTGAGATGTTATGTTTTTAGTACAAAAAATACTATGATAGGTACAGGAAGAACCCTCATAGAGAAAATAAACTGAAACTGGAATGTGAAGGTTGAGTAGGTCCTGGGGCAACTTCTCTTGCTAGTTTAGAAAAATGGTTCTTTGCCCCACTCAAAAATGCACTTTTCTTTATTATCTGCCTTTCAGGGAGGCAGATCACAGCTGTTCTCTTTAAACTAGGAGATCTTTGCCAAATTTCATCAGCTGAGGATCTGGCTGATATTCTATCAGTACCTTTGTTGAGAGAAGACACCCTTATGCTCTCTCTGTGAGGTGGGAGGTGTTGCTGAAACCAGCTCTCAGTGGTGCAATGTCAAATTCTCAAAATGTCAGATTTATTTCTGCATGTGATGGTATAATTTGGCTTCCTGCTGTGCAAATGAGAGGATTAATTTCCATAATATAGAAATTAACAGTGCAGATGATATTTTTTTATCTCTCAGTACAAATTATCAGCTGGGGATGACAGCAGCCAGCTTAGCCTCCTTTTCATCCTCCTTCCAAAGAGCCATTGGTGAAGACACTTGGCCCAATTAAATAACAGTGAATGCCAAATTGGTGTTATCTCCTCCTGCTCCATTTCAGTCTTTGGTTGTCTGGCTCTGAGGCTTCCATTGCTTTCAACAAGTCGTGACTCTGACTGCCCTTACCTGAGCAAAAGTAGAGAGGGTGCAGGGCTGCTCCACCTGAGGCTCTGAATCCTGTGTGTGATATGCAGGACAGTGAAGCCAGTGGGGGACATGGCTCCCTCTGCAAACTCTGCTGCGGGGATGATATTTGGGGTCAGTCACATTTTAAGCCATCTGGAAAAATACTACAAAGCACTTGCCTTTGTTAGAGCTTTTGCAATTATTTTGGTAGATTTACAGGTGATTCAGCAATATAATGTTGAAGACGTAACAAATGCTTTGAGCTCCCATGGGCTGTGGGGTAAAATTTTCTTTTTATTGTGCAATGTGTCCTCAAATCATATCTGGAAGCTCTTGAGCCATTCCACTGCTGGGTCTTTTAGAAAAGCTTGAAGTGAATATATAAGAATATATAGTTCTGTTTGGAAATTCAAACACATCAAGAGGGCTGTGGAAAGAAAGGAGACTTGTGCTCTCCCACTTCTGTTCCTTCAGTCAGATCAGCCTTGGAATTTTACTCAACTGAAAGTAGCAGTTTCTGCTGACATTAATTTTGACTTACATCAGGCAGATTACAGGATCTGAATTATACCTTTTAGACTAGCAAAAGTACATAAATGGATTATAGAAACCTGTATGTGACAGTAATTCTTCAAGGATACAGATAATCAACAATATCATTTTGGAACATAAGGGTATATTGAGGCATAATCTCAACACACTGGGGTAAGCTTGGGCTTCACTGAACTAGAGGCATTTTTGCCAGGAGTTTGACAAAGTGTAAAACCCATCTGAATCTGAGTTATTAGCTCTTAATTGTTCCATAAAACTTTATAAGCTCTGCATTACACCTGTCTATAAACAATCAAACCCAAAAGAGGTGTGAGAATTAAAGTACTAATATAAGTTAGCATCCCATACCCTGAAAGTGAAAGCACCTGGGATTCAATCCTGTTTGATTAAATAATGACTGAATGCACCAGATTAAAGAAAATGTCCTTGTGTTTTGATTTCTTCCCTGGCTAAGCATATCTATGATTATATATAAATAAAAAGGAGAGTGTGAATTTAAGCTCAGCTAAGAAATAGAACAGCACAATTACAGGAAGCTCTTATGTTGATCTGTCAGATTATTTTTTTCATTTCCAAGTAGGAGTTAAGTGAGGTATTATAAACCTGTTAGACAGAGGAAGACAGTGGTTCTTAGGGATAACAAAGATCCCAGCCAGTTCTAAATTCCTAGCTCAGTTGGAGCAGGAACATGGACCCTCAAGCTTTTTCAGATTCTCTCTTACTCCAAATTGTGCTTCTCAGTTTCTAGATGCTCTGTATTTTTGTGAGAAGAAAGGTATTTCCTGGTAGGAGCTGAGACCTTAAGCTGTCTTTTAACATTATTTCCAAGGAACTCTTGACAGTTCCTATGCAGCTGCCGGTGCTGGGCATTGTGAAAAGCTGCAGGGCTGTGATGGCCTTGGGTCAGTCGGGGTGGGAGGTGGCAGTTCCTCTGAAATCACAGCGTTTAGCAGGGCTACCAGTGACTAATTGCTACCAGTATCAGACTCAATGCAGCTGGGAGTGGTAGTGAGTGACACTACACACTTGGAACTTGGAGTTCCCTGTTTGCTCCTGCTGGACTCACTGAATGTGTGAGAAAAGAAGGGCAAAACAAGGATGAGTATAAAAGTGATGGTATTATGTGTGTGATGTGTGTAGGTTTTTCTAACAACATAACATCCCCATCCAGGAATACTAATTTTCCCACTCGGTGCTTTCTATGGGCTGTTATAACTCATATGGCTGAAGGACATCACGAATTTGCTTTTTCTAGATGACTTTTAAAAATAAGCAAATGTTAAAAATAATTTTTTAACTACAGAAAATGTCAAATTTTCATGCTTGATATAATGACCTTGCATGCAATTTTCATCTTTTTGTGGAATCATTATGGACTTGTTGCAAGGAATAAAAACAAATATGCTTATATCTGACTTAATATATGTATATGATATTTACACAGTAAAGTGTTCAGGAGTTACAGCCTTGAAAAGTGCCACCATGCTCAGGACTGCTATTACTGAATTTCTTACTGTATGTTGATTCTTAATGGGTGGAACCTGTGGAATGATTCAGAAATACTTTTGTGAATGAAGGGGATGCATTTACTGTTATAGAGTGGGGTCATATTGATAATTGGACAGTATCTAGGCAAACAAACACCAATTTCTTGCTGAAAATATGTTCACTTTGAGAAGATAAGTGCATCAAACAGTTATGCTGAAGTTCTGATATCTGTTAATAATGATTTTTAAATAATATAGTTGTTTTAAATGCATGGATCATCTGCACAAGAACTATCTTAAGCCAACAAACAGTCTAAATTGTCATACCAGTCTTCATGTGCCATTGGTGGACAGAGGGAACCAGAGTGAGTCCATCCTACGGTATGTCTTTGTCATGAATCAGTCTCCAGAGATGCCTTTCTCCTGTCACTGATTGTGACCACTAAACTGCTGCACTTTCTCTGAACAGCTGAACTTAACTGAGACAAATTTGCTGGTGAAGGAGTGGAAGTACTAACACGTGCCATTGGTAGGGGTGGGAAAAAATGAGCATCTCTGGTAATTATTATTCAAAAGCCAAGTGGCTTGGTTACAAAGAGCCAGTTGCATGAAAATAGTGTATCAGACTAAGGTGGGAAGCACTTTTGAATGAGGAGTATTAACCCAGGATGCCATGTACCCCAAAGTCAGTTCATACACAATGTATACCCATGGCTGTGCCCACGGAGAGCCCTGCAGAGTGAATACTGTGTGCATTGTCACTCTGAGTTACTGTCTGGTCATGACTTTGTGCAATAACAGGGAAATGCTGCATGTAGCTTGGAAACAGCATAACCGCATTAGCAAGTGAGCCTGGGCAGTTCTGCTGTATAAATATTAATGATTCAGTGTCTCTGCACAGGTCTGTGCTGCAAAGAGCTCTTCTGTCTACACTTCTGGGTGATTTGGGATGAAGCATATTCTGACTTTTCCTTTCTAATTCAAGTGGGATTTTAAGGAAAATAAATAATTTTCTGAACGAGCTGTTTCAACTAGCTCTCTGTTCCTCTGGCTTCTTCACAGCAGTGTAGACAAGTCTCCTAGAAGCACACATCTGCTGCACCTCTATTCTCTTTGGAGGCACTAGTGACTTGTGGCAGCATTAATGACACTGAAAGAAAAGCTAAGATGCTCAGCAAATACAGGCATTTGTCCTTGCCATAAAAGAAAAATACAGTTCAGGTAGATGTAGAAATGGCGTTACCACCTGAGGAACATGACAAACATATATAAAATGATGGGATGACATGGACCTGCTTAGTGTGCCACTAAGAATTAACTGGCTCTTTCCCACCTCCTCCACCCTCCCTAACAAGTACATGAGATTAGAAATATTTCTGGGGATCCTACAGCAAGCTGAATGAAATTTGGATTGGTTGTTGAGGAGTTTTTTGGGTGCATTTTGGGTAGTGTTTCTTTTTCTTAATTGAGGGTTTTTCTACATAACTTGCTCCACTTATCATTCAGCTCAACTACCTGTGCAGATTCAACCAACAACCTTGAGTGAAAAACAGAACAGAAACCTGAATTTTATGAAGTAGGACATCTTTCTGCTCCTTAAGTATATTTCTTCCTCCCAGCCAGCTTTACACTTCCCTAGCCAGTCAGTGTGCAAGCTCCCTATATTTATGCTAAGCTCCTGCTTGTACCGTATAAAGTTCAGATACCCCAGAGTATCCTTTTGCTTCTCTGTCATAAATAAACTGTGACTTAGCACAGCTCTCATTTTTAAGACTGTTTTGCCATATGTTCTGCTTCAGAGGGCAGGGTAGGCTTTCACACTGACTGTTATATAGTTCTTTCTGAACCTGACACAATATGAAAAACCAGCCCTTTGAGGCAGTACACCTTCTTCCAGAGTGAGGCCTTTCACTCCTTAAGGAAAATCCAGAGCAACACAACTGGATTTTTCCACTCATGGTCACAGAGCTGAGCAGGACTTCTGTAACTTCATTAATTTCATGGGAAACAGACTTACCAGAAATCCTGCCCTTTCTTTCTTAAGTCACAGTTCTTAATTGCACCAAATGAAATCTCTTCTAGCAGTCAGTAGGAATAGAACTCTTCCTTTTAAAGGGGTTACCCACATAGATACACGGACTACATCATAAAAAGCCAGCAGAGAAAAAGTGAGAGAGACCTCACTTAGCAGGCAAAACCAGGTGTTGTTTAGCTCATCTCAGTTTAGGTGTTTATCCAGTGATCTTTTACTGCAATGATTTACCATTTTCATACCAGTGTTTCTGAAATATGATCTAATTGGTAAAAGGTGTTTGAGATTCTATTTTTTTTCTAATGTCAGATGATTTTTCTAGTCAAAAAGCTTTATACTGATGTTTTCTGCAAATCTCTAAGTGTTTGATAACACTTTTTTTTCTTTCCTATTATAAACTGGGAAAAATTTTTGTTTGACTTGAAGAAAATATTTTAAAAACCTAGCTTTTATTCAAGTGTATTTTACATTTATTATACTTATTTTAGGAAATGCTTATAGGTAAGATTCTTTTGTATGCTTTAGTGAGGCTTGTTATAATTGTTGATAAGAGTATGACATCATTGCTTATCAGCAGGATGAGGAATCTCACTAGCAAAACCTCTAGGAAATGGAGTCTCAAATATATATATATATATATATGCATGTCAGTATGCACACATCAAAAAATTTTTGCTGGAAATCTAGAAATTCACCATATACCATAGAGAATTAGGTCTGTCTCTTTGAAAAGATCTGTGAAGGCCCTGGAAAACTTTTAGTTTAAAATATGGTTTGAGAGGCAAGAAATCTCGTGTGGTTCCTTTCTTAGTCTGAAAGGCATGAGAAATGCTTTTATTACATCTATAGGATAACAATGCTCTACTTTTCAATCATCAATAGTCTCTGGTGCCAGTATCAAAAATCAATTTCCTCTGGAGGACTAACTTGGGCAGTCCTGGGAATCAATGCTTTAAACAGGGGGGAAGGTTTCAAATATTTGCTTCTCAGCTTTGCATTTTGAATCTCGTCTGCATTTTTATGCTCCCTTCCTAAAAAAGGAAGAATGAGTTTTGAAAGGAGTGATGCTTTTTTAATGAATGTAGTAATTTAAAGTTAGAATTTATTTTGGTAAGTGTTCAACAATCTCCTGTGGGATGTAGGGGGTTCCCACTATAAAACAAAAGATATTCTGTGGGCAGGGTGGGCACTACATTCCTATTTATACATGTTTTAGATTGAAATGCAATCTACAGGTTAAGCCAAATAAAGGCTAACAGAGTGTAGGATGTACAGTATGAGAACTGTGCTGCTAATGTTACAGATTAGGCCTTTAGTTTGTATAACACCTCTGCTCCTCTCTTTCTTATAAGAAGCAGCTTTAAACTTGGCAATACCATGTTGAGAATCACCAGGTGGAGTTATTGCACACATTTGAGAGATTATTTTTCTGACTACATAAGCATTGTTAAAGACATGGTTACATCAGTTTTCATTTTGTGAATTAATTTCTGACTTTAGGGTGCATCATAAATCACAGAGGATGTTATTATCCTTTTTTATGCTCTCTGTTTAGAATCTTTTCTCTTAGTCCCGGGAAGTAAACTGCTATATCTTAAGACAACTGTCTGCATGTTGTTCAGCTTCTCTGTTTTAGGACTATGTATACAAGGTAAGTAAACACTTTGGGCCAGATGTAAACATGAGCTGTGCATCAGACAAGTTTGTAAAGGTGAGGAAATTATGTGAGTAAAGGATGAGGTGTGTTACTGTTGGGTAAGTCTGAGTCGTTCCTGTTGAGTGTGGAAAAGGGATGAACAGGGATGGCATAAGTTGCTGTTTAGATGCTGCAGGAGATGAAACAAACAGAATCACACAGGGATAAGGAAACAGAAAAATAGCAGGATGATTGTGTGTAATGCAGATGAGAAACATGCTGAGGGCCTTGGGGTATAAGGCAGACAGGCAGGTACAAAGCACATTTTCAGGGAGACTTCTGACCTGGGTAGGGCTCATTCTGACCACAGTGGCAGCAGTGCAGGGTGGGTGGGAATGACAGGTGTCTGTCACCATCAGGGGGGTGCAGGAGCTGCACAGATCCCAATCTAATGAGGGCATATTGATTAATTTGGAATCTGTATGCACAGTTATAGCTATTCGGTCTTAATGTCAGTGAGATGATGTGAATACTTACCTTAAATGTTAAAATATTCTTTAGATTGTAATCACATGTTTCCTTTGCTCTTTGGAGTCAGTCCACCGAGATCTCTGACTCAGAGTGATCTTTCAAAGTCAAGTTGGCCTTTGAATGGCACTTAATATTTGCCCCTAAAAATCTAGACTAAATATCAATTAAATGGAGGCACTCAACATAGCACTCTAAACTGGGGTAACAGCTATAAATACTTAAGTAATCATTTAAGAATTAGGGAGCAATTAAGAGGAATTAACTGATTGCTTTCTGAGGTATTGTGGGGTAATTAGGATGTCAGTCCACCTTGCAAATAAGAGCATAACAAATAAACGAAGTCAAATCAAGAAGATCAAAGTATAAGTAATTTTCACTGAAAAGCTTAGCACTGGATATGCTACCTCTAAAGCTCAGATGTGCTTTGCTTTACACCAGACAGAATGTCCCATATTCCAGTGAAATAAAATGAGAGATGCTCATTTTCCCTATATCATATTGAGTTAGAGACATCTTGGATGTTGCTGTTGTTGAAATACAAGCTCATTACTGAACCTAGAACTTCAGTATCTAAGAGAGAATTCCATATGGCACTTGCCCTACCGGGTTGATGGACACAAAAAAAAAAAAAAAAAAAAAAAAGAGAAATGCCCTAAGAAACACTTGAGGATGTGTATTTTTACTTTGTTTTTTTTTTTATCATTCATGTTTGTGCATCTTTCTCCCCTTCTCTTTGTGCTTTTTCTCAGATGATGTTTTATTGTCCTTCTGTTATTAAAATGATATTGCAAGAGATTCCCTGTTGTGAAGCTGGAGAAATAAATATTGCCACTGGCTTCTGTCACCTTTCTAGGCGTTAAGGTTATTGAAATAAATACTAAGGGCACAGGGAGAAGAGGGTAATGGGGTAGAGGAAAAGCTAACTGGGAAAGATGACAGCCCTCTGTCTAGAAGGATTCTCTGAGAATCCTGGGGAGATGCCAATCAAATAAGTGATTATTGTCCCGTTTGTAACATTAGTGTCTGTATATAATTAGGTGTGCAAGCTGGCAAATCTCTTAGAAGGGATGCCGTGGGATCTGAATCATCACTGATGGTCTTTCACATTATTAGTATGAATGCAAGAAATGCTAATACCCCTGCCTGCTTATCTTTCAATAGATGTACATTTTCTAGCTTCAACGTGTGGCAGAAGTATGTGGAAAGGAGAAGAAACTTCTGATAATTCTGCTGAAGAATTCACTGATATAATTTTACCAGGAAATCCTTTGATTTCTTGCTTGGATGTGAAAGTGCAATAGAATGTCTATATTCTCCCTGCATTTTATTAGAGGTTTTGCCTATAGTTATTTATCACTTCTAAGGGAGAAAAAGGTTGCACTACAACCATTTTGCATGTAGCTAACCTACTTGCCTATATTCTGCTTTTTTTCTCTGAAATTCCCTGGGCGTGAGAGGTGCTTTGCTAAATAGTGAAGAGGGACATGTGCTAGGAAATACAAATATTTGGCACTGTTTTCTACCTGGGACCCAATAGCTTGTTTTAGGTGTTTCTGTATGTAACAAACCAAGCTAAACTTGTTGCCATTGAAGTTAAATTAGGAATGTAATAGTCTGCACAGAAGCTGTAAATTGAAAAATGTTGAAAATTACTTCAATCTGGTAAACAACTATTGGTGAGTTCCATACCTGGTTTTTGTGATCACATAGAAACTACTCCTAGTTTTCCTGAACAGTGTAAAGAGGCTTTCTTTTGTTGTCTTGTTATAATTGTACAGTGAAACAACCTTGAGATACTGAAGGGGAATATCAAAAGATAATGAAGTGCCTTTACTTCTGTGTTGTACTCTCATATCTTAAAAAAGTAGGCAGTCTCTGCTAAAAAAAAAAAAAAAAAAAAAAAGAAATATCAGTACATCATTAAACCCAAGGCCAAAATGAGTAATCAGTGAATTTGGGTTGCCATGCCACATACATTAGGATGTTAATAGAGAGCAAAGAATATCAGCCTTGAGCCTTGAATTGTATGGAAGGGAATCTTTCCACTTTTCAGAGGGTTGACAGGATAGTACAAAAGGCAATAACAGTGAAAACTGACTTTTAGGCTTTCCCTCATCAGAAGGAAAAAAATTTTGTTCTTTTGAAGAGGAAAGATTTGTACCTTAACTAAATGTGAATGACCACAAATGGCCCTAGTCTTAGCGTAAAAATTGCATAATGAAAGGGAATTGTTTTTGCTATCTAGAAGTAGGTACATGAGTAATGTTTAGAGAGCAGTAAGATAGTTTTAGGAGTCAGAATGCAATAAGAAAAAACTGAGTCATTCTGCTCTCTTCTTCTAAGAAAGAAAATTATTCATCTGGTCACTCAAATATGAAGAAAGGTTGGCATTCCTATCTTCAGTGGGGTGGGAATCAGAGCAGCTATAGGAGTACTCCATAGAGTGTAGAGCTTTTCTACAACCTGTTGTAATCTGTGTCTTCTCCACTTAAAAGTTCTTCTTTTCTCCTGTAAAAGTTCACTTGTCCTGTAAAAGCCTCCTTTTACAATGCAAACTGAACCATCTTAAATCAGCTGACAGAAACCAAAAATCCCCAGTCTGAAGAGGGACTCCAGCTCATGACAGTAATCTCTGCCCTCATACTGGCAGGAATATATTGCCCAGAATGACAGTGACATTCAGTCTGTGCTATTTATGAGGCATTTGTCAATACAAGCAGTGCAGAGTTTGTTCTGAGATGCCTGTGACTGATGTAATTCAAACAATTATGTGAGTTTACATGCTTGACTGGTCCATTAGTTCAATGAATACTCTGTTTACTTAAGACTCTGCAGGGTCTAGCCTATGAACAGTGAATTCTGATTTAGGATGTCCTCTGCATCACCTTACACAACCTGATTGACTCTAGACACGTGGTGAGATTGTGTCCCTCTGGACAGGGAAAATGATACACCAAAATGAGCCCCGTTCATTTGAGCCCCGTTCTTATAACATGTATGTATCTGATGTGGGTCCCTTGGCTCTGTGAACTCAGTCCTGAATGACTGAAGTTGGTCATAGTGGAGGGGAAGTACATTAGCAGGAACTATAATGGCAATGAAACTTAAATATCTGCCTTCTAAATTAATGTTTTGTCACTAAATAAATAACAAATGCCAAACCAGCTGGACCCATTTAAGAATACCCCTCCCCAGCTAGAATCAGTAAAGGCATATGGTTGACAGACAGCCAAGCTAATTGTCTCTGGTGCTGTTCATATTCAGTTTCTGGCATGTCCTGTTCATGTAGTGCTTGCTTCAAGCTATTTATCCCTTGGCGAAATTGCCCTAGACCCTTCTGATCAGTCTGCTGATTGATCTGGAACTTGTACTGGACTCAAGGTTCATAGGGTTGGAGGTGTCTGTGTGACACACCATTGCATGATGTAGATGGATATCTGCACTGTGGTCCAGTCCTTTCACCCTCTGTTATCCAGTCCCTGTTATCCAGTTGAGCGGCCCTGCTGGTGAGGTTGAGGCTCTGGGGACAGCTGTTCATGGATGCAGTGGCAATGGCCTCAGCATGCAAGCTGTATTGCATAGACATTAGAAATTATCTGGCCTCCAAAGCCACTGTCCAAAACACTGATGGGAGTGAATAAATGCTCCCTGCAGATTTATTCCATTAGTTACTAAGTGAAGACAAAGTTGTCAACAATGATATCTCCTTCCCAATTAAACTCACTATTACAGTTCATAAATCACAGCATGCCTTCCCTGTGGGTAAAGAAAACTTGCAATTTCTGAAAATGCTCATAAACACAGTGTGTAGGAAATAGTTATGCTTTTTTAACCAAGAACATTCCATCATATTGCCTTAATACTGAATCATGACCAAGGCTGTTAAAGAGACCAGGCACTTGTGCTACACTTTAATGCCAGGTGAAGGTCTTCTAAAAGGTTTTTCTCTCACAGAAGACTGCTGAACATTTTGATTAGTATTGTCTTCTAGCCCTTTCCCACTAAATCACAGAGAACAGGACTACAGGGTCATCTATTCCCTTGTTCCAGCACAGAATCAACTCCATTTGTGTCTGTCTTCGTAAAGGCTTCCAGTGGCAGGGCTGCCTACACCTTTCCCTGGGAATTGATTCCAGTGCTTTGCTACTGTAATTCAGGAAGTTTGTATTTTTGACTGTTGATTCTTCCATGCTACAGTATGAGTTTACTGCTTCTTATCTTGGATTCTTTCGGTTAGACTCGGAATTAATCATAGAAGATTGCAGCTTTTCAGTGTTGTTTGCTTGACTTTTTTTTTCTTTGTTTTTCTTGTAAGAAAATGACATGAGTACTGTGGGCCTGCTAGTCCTTTACACATTGGTACATGGCAGGATGGTGCAGTTTTAAGGTGAGAGGAAGCACCTCTGGACTGGGTGTGGGATGGATGGAATCCAGATTTGCTTTGCTGTGTCCCTGAAAAGGGAAGAGGACTGCCACGGTAATTAACAGCTGGTGATTGCTTCCCAGACATCCAGCAGTAGAAAATAAGTAGCATTTTTGTCTGTAGAAATGATCTTATGAGGTCTGTTTCCCTTTCAAGCTGTTTAAGCACAAATGAGAGAGTAGGATTTGTAGTGAACACTTGAAATACTTTGTAGGTGCCAGAAGAGTGGATAAAGCACATTGGCATTACTGACAAGGACTTGATATATTAAGTGAATCAAAGAAGAACAAAGATATTCTTACTTGAAACCCAAGTCTGTCTACAAATGACCCCACAATACTCTTTAAAAGAAAGAATCCTTTATGAAGCAGTCATTGTTCAGGGAACCAACACTCTAAGATCAGAGCTGCCAACCTCTAGAAATGTCCTCTAAAGGATTAAATTGGAGACTGTTAGGGTAGGATTTTATCTTCTGATCTATATGTGTGGTAAATTGTTTTGCTAAGGTACCTAAGCTTTAAAAATCTAATTAAATGCTACAGTCATCAAAGACTTGGGACAAGGATAGATGTTGACCCTTCTTTAAAAGAGATGTTAAGACAGGAATTGTTTACTACTGGGGAGTTTCAAAGACAACAAATCAACATCTTTGCATTAACCTCACAGTCTGGCATTTTTCATGGAAGCAGGTCTGAAATCTGATGTAAGAGCTGAGATTGCTTTTCAGAAAGTTGTTTTACCTTTTGTGTATAAGTACTGGTTTTCTGACATATTCCAATGTGCTTTATTTTTAAAATATTTAGTATTTTGAAAGTTAATTTTGAGCTCCAGCTATACAAATGGCCTGATATATTTGAGAGACCTGTGAGGAACAAGCAAGTCTGCTTGAAGGTAGGAATGATGAGCTAAATCTGTTGCAATAAAGCTCTGATTAGTGAATGTGAATCTATTGAGGACATGTTTTAGGAACCATCAATATTTAAGTTTGAATGTATTCAACCAGTGCTGTCATGTTTGAGGTGGACCTGTATTAGAGAGATATTGCTTGTTTTGGCCACATTTTCCTGCTCTTCTCTCTTCTTACTCTTCTTCCTTTCAGTGATAGATAGCCTTGTGTACTTTTTGTTTGCTAGCTCCAAACCATGCTGTTTGTAGCTTGGCTCCCTCCCTTACAGTGTTTTGAGATGGTGTTTTCCAGCAGGAGCTCCAGGATTTTCTCTTGACTGTTTCTGCTGTTATTTCTTCTCTTCAAGTACTGTGGCAGCATTTGCATTGCCCAGACTGTTGGGACCCTGCTGTGCTGGGCACTGTACTGCAAGCAGAGCAGGGAGGAGAGGAATCCTGCCTTGGGTAGCTCAAATGAAATACTGAAGGAAAGCCTGGCAAAGAGCATAATGGCAAAAATTTCCAACAGTTGTACTCAGTACAACACTGGGACAACTTTGTGATGAGTAGTAGTGATAGTGAGAGTGTCAATAGATTTGGAGCTGTCCTCACTGATCATGACCTTGTTTTGATTTCTTTGTAAAGTTGGTGAAGTTCCATGTTTTGCTGCCTATTTGCTAGCAGCCCTAATCCAGTTCTGTATCAATCCCAGCCACCTCATGGGTACCTGATATCTACTAATTGCTATAGTTCAGATTACCTGAGGATCTTAAAGGAGTTGTGCGCTCCTGGAGATGATGTAAACCAACAAAATAAAGCATTAACTAAATTAAATTCAACAAAGATAAAAACAGTAGTGGAGAGAGAGGCTGCTCAGTAGGGCATCTTGATTTGTATGTGTATTATCACTGTCTGCCTAATTACTTATGCCCTTAACTTTGTCCTTGAGAAAGTTACAAGAGCTGCCAGAAGATTGCTAGCCAGAAAAAAGTTCACATTTCGGCCTGAGTCTCCGCAAAATGTTGCTTTTGAAAGGAGAGTGAAGAGAAAAAATAGCCCAACATATTTTAGGCAAAAAGGATGAGAGCAGTTTCTCTTTCCAGCTGTAAAAGTAGCAAATCCCTGACTGGTGCTGCACTAAGGATAATGACACACATTTGCATGCATGAAAGTTGATTTTTTATGTCCATAGCAGATCGCTTATGAGGGTAAAAGTAATTTTTGGGGGACAAAGTAAGATAATATAGGGGAGAGGATGGAGCAAAAGACAGGGAACTTAGCCCTCTCAGTGGAGGATTATTTAGCCACTTGGCTTTACTCTCAGAGATCAAAAGATCATTCCTTTTCAAACTTTAATGAAAGAAGTATAGTCTGATTTTTTCCTCATTCTGAGACTGCAAATGAATATGACTGTTGCTATTGAAAATACCTTGAGGTGCTGAAATGTGTTCTCTCAAGTGTTGTTTTGTGTCTGGTAATACTCACCAGAAGAGGATCTGAATTTCAATGCATTTTTAGAGGACTTGATCAATTTGCTTTAACACTGCCTCCAGAATTTGATGATAGATCAGTACAAATATGGGCTGGAGGATGCAATGGCAGATGCAACTGGAGATGAGTAGACTTGTAATTTTTGTAATTTTGAATATGGTCTTTAGTAGCATTCATAAGCAAGGACCTAAGCTTCTGAAAAGATTTTTAGGTAATATTAAGAAGATTTTCTTCTGTGGCCCTAAGAAAATTACTGGGGAGGGAGGAAATTTTTTGACATCTTTAATATTGAGTAAAAGGGTAAACTAATTAAATTTAATATGTGCCTTGAGGAATAATTATTTTTGTAAAGAGTTGATTGCTTATTGCTTTTCTGGTTTTTTTTTGGTTTTTCTGGTGTATTTTTTTTTGTTTGTTTTTCGTTTTTTGTTTTAAAGCAACAAATTCTGCCTAGTTTCCATCACTAAAGGAATTTCAGTTGAGTGGTTCTGATCTCCTGAGAAGTAAAAAGAACAGAGTAAACAAGCCAAGTACTTTGGATGTAGCCTTGAAAACAATTTTGAGAACAAAAAATAAAAGAATGGCATTATTTGCTCTGAAGAAAGATCACAATCTGTAAAGAACTGAAGAATCCTGTGTTTTAATACAAAAATGTGTAATTTAAGGTGATGTTTGTCTTGAAACATTTTATAACTGGGACAGCATGAAACACAGGTGTCTTTCAAAACAAAGCCTTGCAGCTGACAAAAAAAAATATTAGCATTCAAGTTCCCCAACATTCAAGCCAGTTTCCCAGAGCAAGTTGCATGAAACATCATCATGTCTGCTGAGCACCATTAATGCACACTCTGTAAATCCCTGGGAAGAACATTTCTAGAATTAGGGGCTGAACAAGGAGAGAAGTCGTAAAGGGTCCAAGTAGAATGGGGAAAACCTCTTAAAAACAATTTGAGTTTGAGGCCTGTCTGCCTTGGAGGAGGAGGAATGATGTTGAACCTGAAATGTATTTATAAAAGCTGTTCAGAAAAAAAGCCCTCCAAAGTAACAAATTAATTTTGAGCTACCAGAACTGTAGTGAAAACTGGGATATATTTTCCATAAAACCCACAGACTACAAATATTTTGGTCAGATCTCTCGGTAGTTAAAAAAATAAGCTCTTTTTATTAGGCATTGAAGATGATGTCATATGTTAGGATGTATGTAATTTCTCCAAGATTTGCAATGAAGGCATTTGATCAGAGATTTGGAGATGGACTCTTGTGGTCTATGTCTTCCTCATTTGCCTGGAGCAGTGTGTGACTTCTGATGCAGTACATGCCTGCTAAATGACTGGCCAGACTTTTGCTCTTATTGCCAAAGGCTGATGGCTCTGTGCAATGTTAAGATAAATATGTGGAACCTGTCTATTGCCTCAGTCTTTCATTAGCCCAATGATGAAATGCAACCATTCTGAGGTGTAACTGTGTTTTCTGCCAGGGAGGGACAAGGGATCTGAAATAAGACAAATAAAGGCTGAAGGAAAGCGTAGTGGCCCAAAGAGCCATGTTGGGTGGAGAGCCAGACACTTGGAAGTAAGGAAAGGAAAAGAGTGTTTCCCTGTTCCCAGACTCTACAAGAGTCTCTGATCTGGGATCTATGCTTGAAAAAACATGTAGGAATACAGTATACTATAGAAACAAATTAATCTACAGGAATGTTGAATGCACCCAATCTTGAGGCTTTCTGACTCTATCAATCAGCTTTCCCAACCTGCTTCCTGCAGGAACTGGTGCACTCTGCAGCACTGCTACAGCATGTTGTGTTTGGCATGAGAAGGAAGACTCTTGATGGGATCAATTTTGCAAATTGACTGACTTCTAAAAAAACACTGTAAAGGGTAGTTCATAGAAACAAAATACCAATGAAAAGTCAAACCCAAGAACAGAGTCCTCAGGCTCTGATGTGCCATTGATGCAAATGACTAGAAGATCCAAGGCTTAAGGAAATTAAAATGTCATGCTTCAGTTCAATTGGAGTGCTTAAAGGTATGTTTATTTCCTAGTATTTATTCATGAAATTTTTAATATGCTAGCAAATGTCAAGGTAAGTGTTATTCTTATTCATGAAAACATTTTTTTTTGATCAATGCTTTCATGATGTGCAAGGAGAAAACAATCTTCTCCATTATTTTCTATTCTGACAGACAAATTATCTTGCCTGTACCTTCAAAGAGATCTGGTGATAACCGAAGCATCTATTTTGCCATATATTTTAAATATTCATTAGAAGATCTGAGCAGTCAGTGATTGCTCATGAGACAAACCCTGAATAGAGCAATAGTTACAGTGGGAAATACAGGATACCCAAGCGCTTCTTAGTTTACTTCATCTGTCTTTTCAAAATGGTACACTCACACCCTGGTAGCTCTATGCAATCTCTCTTCATTATTTTCATTTTCTTTAATAGTTGAATGAAGATCAGGTCCTTTATAGGATAAATCACTGCTTTGATATTTTCTTTCCAAGTTAAAAATTCCACACCAAAATATTTTTTTTTTCAGTTAGGTCTCAATTTGGCTAGAAGAAAATGTATTTTGGCAGAAAATACAAAATAAACCATCTCAGGTTTCCCAAGAAAATAATCAATTTTATTTGCTTACACAAAGCTTTTGATGTCAATTAAAGTGCATAAAGATTTGCTTTATTTAGTAATCCTCATAAATAACCTGTTATCAAGTTTTGAAGACTTCTGCAGGAAGTTTTCTTGAAATAAACTATTTGTATACCATTAATTGGGACTTTTGCATCATTCTTCTAGTAGTCAACTGAGCTACTTATGACATATTTATTTATATCACTTTGTATCACCATTACTTGGAAGAATTATCAGAACTGTTCTGACAAAGCTTTTGCTTACATAATAACTACCAATCACGCTCTTACGACAGTTTTGATTTGCCAAAGTCAAAGCAGTTGCTATCATAAAAAGTGAGTGAAGGAATGAGGTCTCTGACTCATTGCATGATTATTGGTTTCTGGGAGGGAAAAAAAAAAAGGAAGAAAAGCCTGATTGATTCATAAATCAAAGTTGTATAGATGTAAACTTCCTAAATGCTGAACTACTCCCCACTTTCTTTTCCTAAAAATCAGAAAATGCCAGAAAATAAGAGAAAAATTAAATAAGAAAAGGGGGATACTTTAAAATTATGCTTAATATTTTAGGCCTTTTATGAATGCTACTAAATTTCACAGAGTTTGCTGGTGGACCTCTGTGAGCTGCAGGGGAACAGCCTGACTCACCATTTTCTGCACCACAGGCTTCAGGAGAATGTCTCACATATTGTCACTCCCTGGCTGCAGTTGCCACTGTGCAGGGTGCATTTAAAAAAAAATACAATAGCAACATCTATTTTTAAGCCAACTGGCAAGAGAACCATTTGGAGGGAAAGAAGTCTAAGGGTAACAATTTGAGTTCATCTGTACTCTGGAAGCTAGAAGCTAGAAATTTTGTTAAACAAAGGTCTCAAAGGTTTCAAATGGCCAAGCATCATAATCATCTCACCTCATTTCTTGAAGTCAGACTCATCTTTTTCATTTTAATTAACAATTTACCATAACAACATCTATGTTCCACTTTCTTTAGTAAATCAGATATTTTTTCCTTTAATTTATAACTAACATAATCTGTGATGTTTTATTTTTTTTCCTTCTTTCCAGCTCTAAATCACCCCACTCTTCTCTGGATCAAGTGAGGTATCTCTTTTATTTCAATGCTGGAGTTTTGAAAATTATTCCATGGATATTGAGCTTTATTGAGATAGATTAGTTATTCTGAGCAGGTGGTTGTGAAATTTGAGCTCTGATCTATGAGTATTATTGCATTATAATATGGACAAAGCTTTTTTTAGATATATTTGATTTTTTTGTGTATAATTCATTGTAAACCTCCGTTCAGATCTCAAAAGCTAATGAGTTGTCAGATTAAATATTGTAAGTTATTATTGAAGGATTAGATAACAAAGCACAGAACATCACTGTGCCATTGTCTAAGGCTGTGTTATGTCTTGAATATTGAAGACACTTCTGGCCATCTCATCCTAAAGGATTTAACAGCATGAGTAAAAGTACAGAGAAGGGCAAAAAGGCAGATCAAAAAAATTGAATGGCTTATACAGACCAAATGCTGAGTAGAAAATAGAAAAGAATTTTAGAGTATATGGTAGGAATGCATGAACTATAATAGGAAAAATGTACACAGAATGTGCATTCACTGTCTTACAACACAATAACTAGGAACCACTGCAATCAAAAGGTAACCAGATTAAGCAAACAAAGATTAACTTTTCACCACAGAGACTGATTCAATTGTGGAACCCGTTGGTGTAGCAGATCTGGAGGACAAAGAAAAAAATGGATTTGAAAGGAGAGAAAAGAAACTAATGGAACAAAACTCTTCAGAATGCATTTTCATTTGACTGTTGTGAAAAGTTTGACTCCCAAAAGGTGCTTTGTCTCTGGTAGGGAAATACTTCCTGCAGTATCTGGAGTTTTTTCCTTTCCCTTAGTGCTAGAATGAAACAAAGGCAAACATGGAAATCAATTAAGGTCAATAGCAAAGATAAAGTGATAACTTTAAGACTGCAGTGATGACAGAAACTAAGAGTAAAAAAGGTTTTTCAATGAAGTCTTTATTAAGTTTTTAATGCTGATCAATCTTTCTTTAAAAAAACAATGACAAAAAAACCAAAACACCCCCCCAAACCTCAAAAAACCAACAAAAAAGCCCACCAAGAAGCAACCAAGTTTTTGAAGCATCAGCTCACTTAATCTTAAAAATGATATTTGACACTTTTTTTTTTTTTAACATGACTTTGGCTGCTTACTCAGATGGCCAAGCTTTCCAGCATTTTTAATACTGGAATCTGTATTGATTTCTCTCTGGCTTTCATAAGGTCACTAAAAGTGAGTATCACAATATCATAGCCTGCATGCATAATTCAGCACTTGTTGACACAGAAGGCAGCTAAATAAAGGCAATTTGATTGCTTTTAGAAGAAATTCAGGGACCTTATTTATAGAGTTGGTGGATAAAACTCCCATTCTATTTGTCTTAGATTAAGAAAAAATAAAGGGAAGATTATTTAAAACAGTTTATCTGCTTAAAATATCACACTTACATCATAGTCTTTTCTTTTGTTTCCTAAATTCTTTCTTGAAGATGATTAACAATCTGTTAAAATATTTTTTTGACTTGAGGAAAGATCCTTCATATTCATCAAAAAGAACAAAAAGAACAAAATAATCTATACTTTTTAATGGAGATTTGACTGATGAGGGTATTCCTTCTTGAAATAGTTATTATGAGTGACAAAATCCCGAAAAAAAATTCTCTTTCAAAAGAATGAAAGAAAAACCTCAGAACCTGTACATTGACTGGAGCAATTCTTCCTGATGTAAATCAAATAACAATATGATTCTGCTCTAAATCATTGAGTAATTTGGTCCTCTTCCAGCTGCTAATTAAACTGGTTCAGTTGGACACTGAAGGCCTCTATGTCCAGAAAATATTAGTCCCAAAATTGAATATCCATATAAATTGCCTGTTAAGGACCCCAAAAACCCTGAGCTGCCAGACTGCCTCTGAGAAATTGCATGTAGCACATGCTAATTACAACAACCCAAAAACACAAGGGCATTCTCAGCCTTCAGGAGCATGGGCAGTCAGGTTCCAGCAGCCAGGACATTTCCAGATCATGCCTGCAGTTACCATTTGTTACTGAAAGAAACAGATTATGATTTGACAAAGAGGAAGGTATGGTAACAGAAATATACTGCAGTTTGAAATGTTTCATTAGAGACTCATTAAGTTTTCTGAATTAACACCACAAATAGTTCTAAAAGGTCTATGATTTGGATGATCATCAAATTTGAGAAAGAGGCCCTAATCAAAATCATCTACAGGCTGGTCCTGTTCTAATACTGGGAATAATCCCTGTAAAAAGGCAGTAATATAGCAAAATATGAAGATATGCTGGGCAAGTGCTGATGTCCCAGGCTCCCTGCCACAGAAATCTTAAGTCTTGTTTTACTTTAGTATACTAAGCTTTAGTAGAGTAGAAATGTTTTTTTCCCCTACAAATCTGTGTTTTCAGCTCTTATTTTGAACTCTGGCTAAAAGAAACTTAAAAAATTGACAGTATCCTGCAAGATAGTTACAAGGAAGCACATGCTTTTTATTTTAATGAAACCTGTGAAGTAAGAAAATTTTTGGTGCCCTTGGAAGCTGAGAACTCCATTCCTCATTTTTTTCTCCCTTATTATTTCTTTCTGACCAATATTAACTAGCTATTACTTGGGCCCCTTAGGAATTCTGATTAAGGCAAACTCTTATGCAAAAATCAATCTTTCAATGGCAGGCTTTGTTAATCTTCCAAATCTAATTTCCATTTCTCACATTCCAGGTTTATTGATTATATGTCAAAATTCTCAAGTCATCTGTATGGCTAACAGAATTACTCTGTGTCTAATAATTTAATTGTTTTCAAAAACAGATGTGCCACTTCCATTGAATGCTAAAATTTTGTTGGAAATATCTAAGGAAATGGCAGCATGCACTCACATAATTATTCAAAAGCATTTAATGACCTAAACTTTCAAATGGAACTGCAGGGAGATGATGAGCATAAAGGGGTGACAGGGTAAGCAGACTGCATCATGTAAGTGAGCCAAGTAAGGTCCTGCTTCTGCAGCTTTGCTACAGGAGACTTTCAGTTCCAGTCACATTTTGAGGTCAGCAACAGATACATTCTTATGAAGAAACTTTACCATAGCCCTAAGTGAAATTAGGTTGTTTTTAAATGGATATGAGTGGCACAAATACAGAGAAAATGAGAAGGGGAAACAGGTTGTCTGTAATTATATAAGCAAAAAATCTAGTACCTTCAAGTCTTTATACAATGCCAAAAGTATTATTTGAATTAATTAATTTAAATTAATTAAACTGAGACTTATAGGAATGATTGAAGTCATTGGCATAGTTCACACCTGTGAGTAGAGCTTACTGGGGAAATGAGAAGAAAGAGAGAGAGTGTGCACCTGTGTGTGTCAAGCAATGTTGTGAAGATACTTAGAGGTGATCTTCCTAGTGCAAGGTGGCCCTGGTGAAAAACTGGGTGCTAAGGAACTGCAGAAATCCTCTCAGCAATATTGTGGAGGGCATTTAATTTGAACCATCAAAACAAGATCAGGTGAAAGGTATTTTTAAAAGCAGCTGAAAAGTAAAGCACAGTCCAGAACTTACTGCTAGCAAGGGTTTTTGACTCCTAGGTCTCTGCAGCGAACGGAGCACATCAACACTCAGCTAATTTTGTTACAGAAGGCAGACAAACTCTTAGAGGAAGGCTCTGTAGGTTTCATTCCAACCAAGTGGTGATAACCCACTGAGGATATCAGTGGAGAAGAGCATTTGACTGACAGTAACCACAGAGAATGCACAGGGTTCACCATAGAGGAAACTGGAACAAGGAATAGCAAGGCCCAGCTCTATTATCCTCAGTAGGTAAGGCTTCCCCAGTAACTATTACCCCCCCAAAAAAAAAAACAACCCGTGTTGTAATTCATTCTGACCATAGGAAACGTTCTGATTGTTTCTCACATCGTTTTCTCAAAAACAAGATAAAGAAGGCTTTTCTGATGAAACTACCACAATGTGGATGCAGAGGTGATTGCTAAAAACTTACTTTCTCTTTGGAAAGCTATCAAGGACTCTGCTGTTCTTAAAAAAGTACAGGAATTAAATTGCAGGAAAGGAGGCTGAAATTTCAGTCTGGAAAAGTAAATGGCAGTAAGGATTGTGAAGCACTAGAAGAGCTTACATAGAGAAGAGATGGACTGTTGTTTACTGTTAAAACACCCTAAGAATTGTATAGAGAAACATATCAGAAAGTATTTGGGTAAGTGTAATGTCACTGTGGTTAACCAGAAGAGACAGAATGAGCACTTGAGAGGTTTTCCAAGCATGATCCACTGATTTTTTGGGGACATGCAATAGTCTGTTTTTAGGTGATTTTCCCATGGTTCCCAAACATAAAATTTGGGGTTTCGTACTTGAGAGCATTTTTACACATTCACAACATAAATTGTTCTAAATGGTATTGTTATGTTTTTGTTTTTAGGTATCCTTGGAATGTATACAAAACAGGAGCATGAGATAAAAAAAATAGAAAATACTAAATTGTAAACAGAGTACGCAATCAATTCTCCCAGTCAGAGAGGGTTCAGAATTCATAACCCTATTCAATAATTCACAAATCAATTAAAATAACATTATTATTCTAGCTTTCCACTTAGCAGTAACGATATGTAAAGGTCACTTGCTATCTAGTTAGGGAAAAGGCAGCAATTAACATCAGAGTAAAACCAGAATATTCATTTTCTTTCACACAATGTAAGCGTGACATGATTTTCTACTTGGATGGAGCCCTCAGCAATAGCAGGGCTGAATTTTTACCTCACACAGAAATTAAGGAAGAATTTTTAAAATGTTACACTGACACTAGAAATGTTGTAGTTTCTTCTACAAACATCAGGAGCCAAAGATATGAGAGATGATTGGAAGCCTGATTCCTTTTACCTTAAATGTCAGCAAAAAGACTTTTCGGAATAGTTCTGAAATATGAAAGGAGATACCTTTTTCTAATTGGTTCACTTACACCACTGTAAATGAGAATTCATGTCAGAACTGTGCTAGGAATTGAAGAATTAATGCTTTGTTTCTGGAATGAGGCTTCTTAATTTTATTTTTTTTTTTTTTAATTTTTAAAATTTTTAAAATTTAATTTCTTTGCAGTTTTTAAAATTTTAGTTATTCCATTTTTATTTATTTTTATTATTAATTTATTATGTATTTGTTATCTACATTTTTGGTTTTTAAGTTTTTTAACCTACTTTATTTATTAGTTTCATTCTTTATAATTTTTTATTTATTTTGCTCTTAGTTTTTCATGTTATTTTATTTATTAGATTTTTATCTTATATTTATTTAGTTAATTTTATTTTTTACTTTTTATTTTTTATTTATATGTACTACATTTTTCTTTTTATTTTTCATTTATTTTCTAATTTATTTAAATATTGCATTTTGTGATTTATTTTATATAGTTTTAAAATTTATTTTATTTTATTCAATTTATTTTATTTTGTTATTAATATATTTTTATTTTGTTTTGGTTTTATTTTTTATTTTTAAAATGTTATTTAATGTCTTTGATTTTCTTTATTTTATTCTGTTATTTTTATAATTTATTTTATTTAATTTCATTTATTTATTTTCATTTTGATTCTTTGTTACTGTGCTTCATTTCCCACTATTCATTTAAAGATTTTCAGCAGTTTCTGACAAGTTTATGTCAAATATTCAGTGGCTTTTCGTAGCTCTTAAAAAGAAAAGAGAAGAATGGCTGAATTTTTCTCCCAGAAATAAATGTTTTTTTCAACAAATCATAATATAAATGTTTATCCTTTGAAATGTCATAAAGTGGCTAATGCTGCATAGGAAGCAAGGGGTAAATTTGATCTTTGTCTGCTAAAAATACATCGTTTAGGTAGTGTCACTTTCAGTTCTTCCATCTTTCTGGTTTCAGTTTACTACCACAAAATGTTTTGAAAGCTGTTAACCAATTTGTATTGATACATTTGCCCTCAAAGATACTAAATTCCTTCTTATTTTAAGGAAATAAGAAAGGAGAATAAAGGATAATATTTATTAGTACTGTCTGGAGGTCACAGAGACATGACCTCAGCTTTATTTACTGGTCCTGAGGAATCCACATAGGCAAATTCATATAAAAGGCCACCAAAATTACCAAAATTTTGGCTTTGTTTTCTATTAGAAAGTCTTAGGAAGATTCCAGTCTCTATAAAACTGCAATATGTTGTGTTTTTTTCAATCCCTACTGTGTTCTGGGCAAAAATAATTTAGGTTTTTTCCTCCCTCACTGTAAGAAAGAAAACACAAAGAATCAGATGTTGGACAAGAGTTTTCTCATTCATCTCTGATAAGATTTCTTTCAAAAACAAACCAGCAAATGCTTCCTTTGTGAACTCCATAATTTTCCAAATACAGAGTTTAGAGACATGGAACTCTTTTGAAAATGTAGCGTCACATTTGTCTATTTCTTTTTTAGTGACACATTTAACAAATGTTAAGCATTTCTGTCATTCTCATGTTAGCATATGAAGTGTGAAAATTAATTTTACTTGCTAATTGTAAAGGTAATTGGTTTGGGGGTAGCAACTGTCACTCCATCAGGGGGAACAAAACACAAACTCTGTCTTCTGTGAGCCTGCAGGAAGAGGTAGCATGGATGTTGCCTGGAAAAATCCATCTGTAAATCAATTGAAAAGGACATATAAGATGAGTCTTATGAACCCACCAGTTGAATTTGATGAAGGAGCAACATTTACTTCTAAAAATATTCCTCTTCTAGATTTATGACTGTACTAATGTACATTGCTATTGCAGAAAATATTGCAGAGTGAAGTAGAACCCACAGTGGGATCTCCAGAGAGTGAATGGTGCTGCTAAACCAAGATCTGTCCTTCCTTTATCTACTGCTGAAAGAAATCTGTTCATAAAATGTGAGGAAAAGTGAACACATCAAGAACAATGTAGTTTTTCTGCAGTCAGTGCCTAACACATCATACTTGGTGCATTACTGAGATGTCAGTTCTTTTGATTAGTTCACAAAATTGGTCTCAGTTGTGCACTGTTAACTTCCTGGAAAACACATTGGCTTTGTGCCACATAGCTTCACCCACTGAGATGGAAAGAGCTACCCTGCATTTTGTCTCCAGACGAATTTTCATAGCTCTCCTCTTGTAAAGGTTGCAAAAATATTATCATCAGGGTTATAGGTGGGCTGAAACTATTTTCTACTACTACACCTTGATCTCTTTTGCTGTTTACTTGCTGCTTCTTCATCTCCATCTTATATTTGCACTGTAAACTATGTGGGTTAAAGATCACCTTTGTATTCTGCATTTTCACATCATCTAGCAGCAGTCCAGACCTAAACTAGGAGTAATACAAAATGTTGTAATGAATCATGTATTATTATATGTTCCCTCTTTTAAGCTGTTGGAAGGTCCATCCCTCAGTAAATTATATGGGAGAAGATAAGATGGTAGAGATGAGAGAGGCAAAGAGGAGGCTCTAGGAAATGAATATAAGAACTTTTTAGATTGTTCTCTTGGAGCTCTAGACAGTGTATAAATGACTAAAATGGACAGGATGAATCAAGCCAGTTCTTTTAGAGATGTTAACATACAGTGATGGAGAGCTCAGACCAAGTTTCACTGAAGGCACAGGGGCATCTTCCTGTTACTTTTGTTTGGCTCTAGGTCTAATCTTATTAGCTCCAACAAAAAAAACCACCTCAATATGCTTTGCCACTTTTATTCTAGATAAGCTGAACCTTTGTGTCTGGAGGTTTTATTATCCTGAGGAGGAGGGATCCTGTCCCCATCATAGTCCATGGTGATTTTAAAATTTAACCCACTTCGGCCCATATTTTTCCATTAGTATCTTCATAATTCCCTGAATCTTATTTTGTTTGTCTTTCAGGGCCACCAGCATCCAACTTTGTAAAGATAAAAAGGAAGTAAGGAAGTTCCTCTCCTCACTTTGGGTTTGTGGGTTTTTTGGTTTAGTTTCGGTTTTTTTTTTTTTTTTTTTTTTTTTTTTTTTTTTTTGGTTTTGGTTTTTTTTTCCCTCTTTATTTTTGTTTGTGTTTTTGGTTTTTTTTGTTTGTTTGTTTTTTTGTTTTTTTTGTTAATCATCTGTTTATTTCACAGTGACTTTAACTTAGGCTGGTTTCAGTGGCCATCCTACCTGCTCAACAATTCTGAAAATCAGCCCAGTGGCTTTTGTCTCCTTTTTCTATCTATAAAAATAAATGTTGAGTATTTGGCTATGAGTAATAACATGATACTAAGAATAAAAGCTTTATTGGTCATTGTAAGTGCATTCATTATAAAGGCTTTGCAGAGACACTAAATTCAATTATATATCCAAAACGAAACAGAAATAAAGATCTTTCAACTAAATTTTAAAAGTATAACTGGAATACAGAACTATTTGGTTATTTTGCTACATCTGATCATGAAAAGCAGAGGAGAAATGCAGGAGGAGTTAACAAAATGATCACAAAGGAAAATCATATAAATATGTATTAATATTTCCCTACATATTAAATATTACATAAAAGATATTGAACCTTGACATAAAAGTGCTCAAAATAAATTTGTTTGCAAAATAATAGATTGGGCTGATTATGCACTCCTTGGCATCATTAAAATAATTTTAGATTTAATACTGGTTGATGTGTCTATGTTTTAAGGGGAAGCTTTCTGTTGAAAAAATTAATATACAGAAAATATATTACCTGGAAGGCAGTAATCAGCACAATAAGTTCACCATTTCTAACCTTCCTCTTTAGATGTAAATCCTTCTTGTTTTCATGCTATTTACTACAGGAAGGATTAAAAGAATACTTACCCACCCTTATCAATGTAATTAATACATTACATTACTTACAGAATAAAAGCCATAATATGTATCTATGAGGTTCATAAACTTACAGGCAGGCTAATAATTTATTAGCAATCTGCTTGATTTTTTTACACAATTGATTAGAAGTTTTTATCAGGGATTGACCTGGTGAAATATCCTTTGAACATTTTATAAATGCAAAACCTTTGCCAGGAGGAGCTACACCTGGAATAGGCACAGGAAATATAAGGTGAGAGGGAATTCAGAGCCATGGGGACAAAAATGACTTTGTGAGAAAGAAGCCAAAATTACTGACTGCTCCCTCCAAAGTGCTGTCCATTAAATTACATTAGTGTAACTGCATTATTCTCAGGTTTCGAACTTTCTGTTATTTTAGTTCTGTGTCCAGTTCTGTGTCCAGATGCTGCCTTTTTTAAAGTACTTTTAGCCAAAATGCCGTTTTAGAGGGCTTTTTATAGAATGAGAGGTTGTTGTTTAAAAGAAAAAAGAAGAAAAAAAAAGTGCAGGTCATTAACTAACAGGAGACATCAGAACCATCAAAAGGACATTTTTTCCATTCTGATAGAATTATACTCATCTTTTGCAAGCAGATGAGGTTTTTTGAGTAATTATGAAGATGTGATCTTGAAACTAAGTGGCTTTTCTGGGGCGTATGCAGAGGGTGGTGCAGTAGTCATATAGGAAGTCACTAATGCCACTTGCAAATCTCAAGATAAATTTCAGCACACAGAAGTTTGTTTGAGGATGTTGGGAATAATCTAATCTACTCTTTCAAATTTAATTTAGTTTTAAGAAAAGGTTTTGTTATACTTAAGCTGTGTCCCTGCCACAGTCACATGCTGAGAGTGTTGCACATCACATTAGATTGAAGTCAGTTAGCAGTGTTGTAAGGACTCCTTTCCTTCCTTTGTCTTTTATTCTCTTTTAAAATGAAGCATCATTGCAATTTCATGGTTAAAGCCCTGTGTCTTGGAGCATGGTGAGAGACCCTGGCTGGCTTCCAGCTGTGATTAAGGCCTAAAGGTCTATATGGAATCACAACATCATTGACCCTTTAATCAGAACTGATTAAGAAGAGATGGCTTGCTTGCTGTTTGGTACTCCATTACCTGCCATGTGGAACCTATAAAAGGGAGATACTGCTCTGTCAGCAACCATAGGAAAATCCAACCTTTGGAAGACTCTGTGCACAAGATCCTTCAAATTGAAAGGAAATTTTGAATACTTTATCTTTCAGTTATGCAGTTTGAGAGGAGACTGAGTTTTAGAAAGTCCTTACAATCATGCTGATGGAAAGGTGAATATTTCCTAGAAATCTTTTAGATGTAAGGACCTGAGATATTGTAAAATTCTTCAGGTGTTTGGTGTGGCTCACACAACCTTTTCCAAAGTTCTGCACAGGCTGAAGATGAGAGAAGGGAGCAATGGCAGCAGTTTAGAATTTACTGATCTACAAGTAGTTTGAAGGGGCAATACAAAGAATAGAAACATGGATAAATAAGTGATGACAAAGAAATATCCAGTTCTTTAGCTGGTGTCTTGTATATCTGCATATGTCTGCAGCCTCTTTGATGAAAGGCTACTAAAATGTTAGTTGGAGAGCCCTCTTATTTATTTGGTGAGTGGATTTATGGAGAACCTTGATAGTTCAGCCAAGAAATTGGTTATCATGGAACGTGGAGCTCACAGGAAGGGCTTCTAGTTATCAAAAGGGGAAATGATTACAATGAAATAGGAAAATGCCTCCCCATTTTTTTTAGCATTTTTGTAAGTAGACGCTGTCTTCTAGTTATTCAGGACTTCTGAGGGTCTTCCTCTGATACCTAGCCAGAACAAGAACATGGAAACATGAACTGTTCTACCCCTGAACAGCATTTTTATCCTCTTCAACTTTGGCTTGAACAGTGGGAGAGATAGGAAGGAACACTTTTGCCCATGTTAAGAGTGTGTGTGTGTGTGTGTGTGTGTGAGTGCATGTGTGTACGTATACATAGATCTGTGTATATATAGGTGTATCTCAGTGATTTAATTCTGGCTTTGCTCTCTGAATATGACAACCCAGAAAACCAGATGGAAAAGTGACAGTATTTGGTCTGTTCCTGTGGTCATGTTGGTGACCATGGTTAGTCAAATGAGTAGAAAGATTCTCATCTACTTTATTAGGGGTAGGCCAATGGTAATCTGATGGTGTGTCAAAAGAAACAAAGAATTATGCCCATTTAATGGACTCTGTACTCTCCTGTTGGACAGTCATTAGAGGACAATTTTCATAACATACATAGTCCAGGGCTATCTCATTTTGCTTTAAATGTCATACAGGCTTGGGTATGTATGCTTAATAAAGTATATTATAGCCAGGGATGTTAATAGCCTTAATGTACTGAGTAATGTTAGTGAGTCTATGACTTGAGATCCTACAGTTCAATTAGAACAGACAATGAGTCAGAAAAAAAACCATTTTTAACCATATAAAACTTATCAAGGAGATGAGTAGTAGTCGGCATGGATGTATCATGAACAAATCATGCACACGTGATAATATGTGAACACAATGTGATAAACAATTGTATTCTATGGTGTGCCTTGTGGATAGAATGACAAATATGTTTTTACAGCAATAAGGTTTCTGAGTCTTACATGATATTCTGGTATTCAAAACAAAGATACATTGACTGAATAAAATTACTCTTATGTGGTGGATATTATGCACTTGGGATACCATACGTAAAGAGTAGATATGAGTTGCTAAATCTCAACAGCTTTGTGGGATCTGCAGGGGTGAGTTCTGGATATAGGATTCTTTGGAATTATATTTTGAGACTACGTCTAACTGAAAGATCATTCAAATATGTTGGGAGAAAAACATTTAGAAATCTTAAATGTATTTTAAAGTTTTAAACTGATCAAGTGTATCATATTGGATGACAAAATGGATTGTATAATATCTAGAGTGTTTTTTCCTGTTGTTTCCTTATAAAGAAGGAAATAACAGGAAACACACACAGTTAATGGAGCTCAATATTGAAATCAGTGAGAACCTTATTGCTGAATGTCAATATACAAAGAGTCAAAGCTAAAAGTCAACCCAACAGCTTTGAATTAAGATTCTATATCTTCCTTGGATATTCATGTACCTTTTCTTATATTCAGCATGATTTTTATTCCTTGGACAAATTTCCATAGCTTTCTAACTCTCTGTGTCAAGAAATTTCTCATAGGAGTAGTCTTAGCTTAATTTTGTTTATTCTGCCTCCTTATTTGGGTTAGCTGAACACTAAAGAATGGTTTCCCACAAAAGTATGTGAAGGCTATGGGATTTTCTCAGGACAATATGAGACAGTAGGAAAGTAAGAGAGTTTCTGTCCTACTTTTAGATGTGTAATGTCTGGAGAAATATTTATAGGGCTTAATGCTGACATCAGAATGTTTCCAGCAAATTCAGCTTTTCTCCATTGCTTTTCTATACTTTTCTTTACTTTGTCTATGACATAATAAAGTACAATTTACTTAAGGGAACACAATCAGCCCACCTACCTATGACAGATGTAAAACTTAAGTTTAAAAAAGCAAATAAAGGAAATGTCATTGTGTTTAAAAGCTGGAAATTAGCTACTTGAAATAATTCCAATTGCATACAGAATGCAGACCATCTGTAATAGTACAAACTTTATTTTCTTAAATGCTACTGAAAGTAAAGACAAGTATGCAGAGTCTTATAAGTTCTTAAAAATAATTCCCAGACAATAGTGTTGTGTCTTTATTTACAGCTACTTTTACCTCAGTGTAATCCCATAGACTTCATATGATATTAGGTGATAGTACATCATGTATTTTTCACCTTTTTCAAGGTGGATATTTTCACAGAGGTTCTCTTCCTTCTGCATGCAGGAGACTGCTGTGATTCATCCTACTTTGGTGCTGAGTGAGGATATTTCAGCTGCAAACAAATATTACTTGAACTTATTATTCTGAAGACTAACTTGAATGAATGGATTCCATAAATTCTAGAGACTGCATGAAATACCCTGATGCATCTTCATCAAATTCACTTTGTTCACTGGAAGAATAGTGGTCTTAATGCATGTTGCTGCATGCTGTTAATATTCTCAGATCATTTTCAGGGCCCTGTGTCTTGTGCTTGTTACCCAATGCTTGTAATGGATTCAATACATTGGAATGAAAAGTGCAAATTATTCATATGGGGAAATGTAAGAGGAGTGATAGTACAAAGTCCACTAAAATTGAGCTTTGTGTGTTTGGTGTTTAATCTCATCTCTCCGCTTCTTTTTTTCCCCCTTTTTCTCCTTTTTTTTTTTTTTTTTTTTTTTTTTTAAATAAGAAAACTTCAAAGAATCATGTATGCAACTTTTTTTTTTTTGCTTCTATGTGCACTTTTATGGATTTAAAAACAGACTCATAATGTAAAGATATGTGACCACTTCCACAGGAGCCATTTTCTGTTTTTTATGGTATTATCTCCAACATTTTCAGGCATATTTCAAGTTGATAAAATGATATTCAAGTGACCAGCTGATAATTATCTTCAGTGGTAGGTGCAGAGCTTCCTGACTCTTAAGCACATTCAGGAAATAGGAAATTATTCTATGCTGTGACAGGGACTGTGTTCTAACTAAGATATTTTGAATGGATTCTCATACGTCTATAAATTACAAATATAATTTCAGTGACAATAGAGTAAAGGATGTTTAAGTGTGACTCAATCGCTTTCTAAATGATAAATATTAAATTAGGTTACAAAAATTGGCCAGAGAATGTTCATTTATTTCTACCTGCAGACATTCAGCCTGAAAAGTTCATCAGCTGTATTGAGGTAAAGATGAAATTAATAAGAGATTGACAAAAATGTTCAAGAACTTCAAGTACTGTATAATTTTAAAACCATAGAAGGGATGCAAAAGAACTTCCCAGGCACACAAGGACCAGACTTACCACAGGCCAAGTATATTTCAAATATACAGGCCAGTATATTTCGAAGGTCAGCAGAGTATCAAAAAGTCTCAGGCTACATCTGAGTAGCTGAACAATTTTTTTGCATTGCTGTTTTCACAAAATTGTTGGTTAAAGGAGTTATTATTTAAAGTAAAAATTTGGAAGACTTTTATTAAAACTATTTTGTCATCTAAAGAGGTTACACAGCAGTTGAACACTAACAATTGCAAAATCAATGTTCTTTTCTCTTTTGAGATTTCTGAGCTTAAAACTATGATTTGTAGGGACTCCCTAAAATGACCTAAAAGTAATGGGGAATGGAAAGTGGTGTCTATATTTAAAAATGGCTCCAGGAAATTACCAGCAGGTAAATGTGACTCTAATTCTGCATTAAGTGTTGTATACTGTAGCAAATAAGAAAATTGTTAGAGATGTGGATTAAGATATCAAAAGTGATAAAGAAGTTATTCAAAACTCCTACATTGTTGAGAGGAATGTGGAAGAGGTGAAGAAGAGACTACTCATTAGACCTGGAGAACTGGTAGATGCTCAAAAGGCATCCAATCAGTCATCTAGAAAAACTCAGTTAAAACCAGCAAGTAATACTGGTAATATTCAGAGAAGCCTCTTGCTCTTTGAGAACATAATGATGAGTACATTTCAAGTCACTTTGGAAAGTGACCCGTCATTATCACTATTTTCAGCAAGAAAAATTGAAACATGAAAAGAGAAAGGTGCCTAACAAAGGTCACACAGGAGGAATATGGCTACAATACAAAACATGTCTCCTAAGCTCCCTCTCAGGGCTTGCCCTGACACTAATGGGAGTCAGAGCTTTGACTGCCAGTGGTGATGGGTGAATCAGGGTTCCCATTCCTCTCCAGTAAAAGTGTCTGAGAGATATGTGACTGAGGGTCTGGTAATTGCATGGCTGATACTGAAAGGTTTTCCACAAAGTAGAAGACAGGAAAAAGCCTTCATTATTTCAATTAGGAGACTAGGCCATGCATAATGAATTCAGGCAGGAAAGCTGTTCCAGTCAGAGTTAGCTTAGGTTCAGAGAAGGGTGAATCAGAACTTTTTCTGAGGGCTAATTCTGAGAAGGGATGAAATATATAGCACAGCATAAGTAAGGGAACTGTGCAGGTGGTGAAGGACTGTTATTTATTAACTATTTGAATTGTCTTCATTTCTTGCCAGTGTCCTATTTGGAAGAGCAAAGTAGGGCTTTTTTTTAATGGGGTGAGTAATGACTTAACAATTATCCTGAGAAAATTAAAATATGATTCACTAGAACTCACTTGTACTGGAGTATGAAAAGTGTCCATATTCCATAAGCTTTATTCATAACTAAGGGAAATCTATTCTGACACTGGAGGGTCCTTTGATGTAGTAAATAGCGATGAAGTAACTGAAAGCAGGAGAAAAAAAAATAAAAATCAAGTAAGATCAAATAAAATGGACTGCTTCTTTTTATCTTGTGACAGTCCAAGTACCATCAGAGCAGAGGTAAGTCTTCGGGGAGTATCAAAGAATGCAAGCTATCACAAGCCTTTCTAAAAACTGTGTCCTAATTTGATTGTGAATTGGTGGATTTTTATATAAGGTTTCTGACAAAACAGGGTAAGTTTCTACTGTGGCTTGAGTGTATTTTATTGGGCTCATGCAGGAGTTCATGACTTATCTGGTATATATCTCCTTGAAGCAAAAGCATTTTTCAGGGATGGTAATAGATTTAGAAGGTTATCCTGATGAAAAAAGCATACTGAGGACCTATTTTCTTTCCCCATTCTTTCCCCCCACAATTTTTGTGTAAATCCAGACACTTCCTCGTGCAACATTTTTCTTCTTACATCCATCCTGGAGCTACTGGTCTGTTTGGATTGCAAGCAGCTCAGAAGCCTTGTCTGAGTATGTCCTTACTGACAGATATTAAATAACTTATTTGGCATCCCTTGGGTGTAGTCAGCCAGAAGCCTTCTCAGGGGCACCAGATACATCCAGAGACTCTGCAAAGGAGCTGGATCATGTCTGGGCAGCAGGAGAATGTGTGGAGTGGTCAGATCAGTCTGTCCCATCAGATCAATCTGTCCTCTTGGTCTACAACACTCTGTGTAAATATGGTACTTTATTTCTGGTGACAGTCTATCTGGGCACAGCTGTTTTCTCTAGCACACATCAGTCTTCACTGAACTGTATTAACAGTTCCACTAAAAAGTGTGGAAATATTTTACTAAAAGAAGTTTTTCCTCACAATGCCAGCCTTATCTTTCCATTTTTCCCCCCTCTTTGGTAGTTTCAAACCATGCAATGTTTATCCAATAAACATGTTCAACAACAGGTTCTGAAAACTGTTAGACCCATATTTTAAAACTGACATGTATGTCTAAATTGTCTTCTCATTCTGAAACCTTTCTTATTCAGTTAAGACTTCTGGCTTTCCTTTAACAGTCTAACATCCAGACTTTCATAAAGACATCTGAAGCTGAAAAGACAACATGTATTAAAAATATTTAAACTCTCTTAAAACATGGAAACACTAGAGGTTTTCAAGAATCTATCTTGCTGTATGAGTGAATCATGCAAAGGAAAGACCAGAAGTTTACAGACTTGTCGCAACATTCTGTGAGGTTTTTTAAGGAAAACAAATTTTTAAAAGAGCCATAATGAAAAAAAAAATGGATTCAGTAACACTGGTTAATTAAACAAATAAACAGAGCATAATTTATTATTTTCAGACTAGCTAAGAGTAGGTTTTCAGGAGTTTTTTTATTTCTCATGTGCTCTTTCCTTCTGAGTGAGGTATCTAATTAGGTCTGTGTTTAGCAAGTAGATATTTGTTCCTCAGTTAGGCACCTTGTAATTTTGCCATTAATGGAAGGAACAATGTGCTAAGTACTGCCTTTTCTACCCTCTGTGCTCTTGCTCCAGCTGTCCCTGTTTTGGCTGGGGGGGTCCTGCTAGAAAACCATCAATTCCTCAGCCTCTTGTGCTCTCCTCAGCCCTGCAGCTGAGATTTGGATGCTCCTTGCTAACCCATCCTGGGATTTATCTATTTTCCCTGACTCTGCCAGGCAACCAGGATAAGAGTTTGTCATGCTTCATCCCTCATTAGTAAATAGTTATTTATTTGCCTCGAGTCTTCACACTAATGACTGTGGTTGTCCTCTAAAGCTTGCCAGCTCCCAGCTGGTCACGCTTTAGGGACAGGGGCTGGCAATCCATCACGGCGCTTCACGCGCTGCGTTGCAGCTCGGCTGACACGAGCTGACACAACCCCACACTTGGCAGCACAACACGACAGCTTAAAATGTGGCAGTGGGTCAGAGCAGCCCTCTGAAAACTCCTTACTCATTGCAGACCCGTATTCACCTCTTTTTCTCTATAAGATATAAACACCCTCACTTCAAAAAGAGGAAAAAGAAGAGAAACCCTGTGGTGCATTACAACAATTTCTATGCTTTAGCAATGCAGATTTCTGATTTTGGATATTTACATGAAAATTTGGTGTTACTAATCCTTTTAAAAAATGCTTCTACTAAGCTAAAAGCTTAAAGGGATAAGTCAGGTGGAAAATGTGCTGAAGACAAAACAGGTGACCTGGCTTAAGTTTCTGTCCTGCCACAGCTCTCTGATCCAGGGTTGGTCACTTAGGCTAGGTTTTCAAAGATGTTTGGCTGCCAAGCCCTAATTTGGAAATTCCTAACAGCATTAATTAACTTTAGCCTCTGAGTAAGTTTAGTTTCCCCTTATCAGAATTGCCTTTTTTAGAAATTCACTGTTTTCTCCCTACTGCATTAAAAAAAAAAAAAAAAAGCGTTGGTAGTATTACAGGAATAACTTAGGAAGATGGATGGAAAGTATCGCTTTTATTTTTTCCTATTTCAGTAAAGACTCCAGACTTATAATGTACTATGAACATTCTGCTAAATTGCATTCAAAGTTCCTGTATTTTTCTAAGGGTATAATTTTGGAATTCTGGTACTATTGTTTTGGCATCCAGCATTTACTCTGTGCCTTTCTTCACAGTGTATCATGTAGCTACCATGCCATCTGTGTTTTATCTTAATTTCAGGCATGGTCTATTCATAGAAACTTGAATTGGATGGTAGTCTGCAGTTATTTCTTTTTTAAATGTCTGGTAGGGCTGTGTATAGATAGGAAAATCTCATTCTATTGCAGATAGTTTTTCTATTCCTCTTCAGTTTTGGCCACCATAAACTTCAGGTTTTTAAGTATCATCCTTTCTTTCACAGCACATGAAGGTCATTCAGTCCTTCCTATCTCTAATCCCCCAGCAACCCTATTTTCCCTCATTTTTACTACCTCCCATATGCATAGTCATGACTATTTAAGAAAAGAAAAAGATATATCTTGGTTGACAGCTGTGACAAATGTTCATTCATTACTTTCATGCATAATTAAATTATTTTCTTAATTGTATCCAATTCATATTTAACTTTTTTACATTCAAATTAAGATACTTGATTTGCAATAAGAGAAGTTTCTCAGAATTATGAAGGACTGAAACCACACTTGTATTTCCCATTGAAACTAAAAGGGAAAGTTCAGACAGTATACCTGAAACAAAACCAAGGAGAATCCATGAGGAAAATATCCTTTGGTATTCAAAGTGCGCTTAGAGCCAAGTCCTACCATTTTTAAATTTATGCATAGATAGACACGTCGATGAAGCTACTGATAAGAGGAGCAAAAATCATACCTAATAACTGAATGCATCTAAAATTTGGGGTCACATCTGTCTGCCTTGCTGCATCTGGCAGAGTGTAATAATTAGGTTTTCTCAGAAAGATGAGAATTACAAAAAATTATTTGTTGAGATTATTATCCCTTCAAGAGACTTCAGATCCATTTTTAATTGATGTAAATAACAGCTCTGCTGAAGCCAGTTGAACCCTGCTGTTAGCTGCCTGCAGGGAATCTGTCCTTCCATTCCCAGGTCAGTTTTGACAAGAGTTGCGTGACCCACAGTTGTTTTTGCTTTGACATTCTCCAAAACATTTGTTATAAGCTTTTCTTGGTGGGAAAGTTTCTTCACTCTGTTTTGATTTCAAACTTTTTAAAACAAAAAGTAGTTGAAGTAGAAACAAAGTCTAAAACACATTTGTTTACATATATAATTAAGCGTTTCACTAACAGCATCAGAATTATTTTGTTTTGGTCTAAAACATTTCCCTAAAATTACCACTATCTAATTCTGTTCAAAGGCACAAAATACCTTTCTACATCTAATACATTTATAGAGAATGAAAGCATATGTTTTCAACCAAAAAAGTTTCTTCGCTTTGGGTAAATAAAATGCTAGATAAGAAGCAATTAGTATGTCTTTTTATAGCTTTTTGCATGTAGTTGCATTTCATTTTGAATACAAACTTAAATGCAGCATAGCTGCTGTTTGTCCCTTAGCTTTCCACACCCTGTGGGACTGTGTCAGGTGACCTAATGCTGTTTGCAGAAAGCAGCTACAGTAGATTGAACAAGAGAAGGATTTTGCCCTCATTCATTTGCTTTTAAAGAACAGTGTCCAGGGTGAAGGACGAGTGTTTACTAATGTGTAGGCAAGAAGGTCAAGAAAAGGTTTCTGTTTCTTTTCATAGAATCAAGCCCAGAAATACTTTTGTACAAATCTGTTGTGTCAAATCCAGCTCTGTAATGCTAGGATTGATCAGAGAAAAGAAGGGAAAAAAAAAACCCAATGGGAACTGAATTTGCAATGTTATCCTATGGGAAGGAATGCCTTCTTGACCCCAAGTTTATGTCCCGAAGAATAAAACCTGAAAGAAGCTGTCAGTTTTATCTAAAGCTGCAGAGCTGTAAGGATTATTTCAGCTGAGGATCTTAATATTGGTTTCTGTGTTCACATGAGAAATGACACTTATGTAAGGAGATAGCAAGAGCTTTAAGAATTAAAATGAACTTAAACCTCGGGCTCCGTGGGGTACGGATGCACTTTCTGTCTGGATTCTCACACACACTGATACATTTTCCATTGCTTCTTTAACTTCCACCAAAAACCAAGTGAAAACTCAAAGGCCAGATGCAGCAGCAGGGTTGTCTTTCCTGTATGCTGTCCCATATCTGATGGGAGAGGGTAACAGGGAGGGGATAACTGTGGCTTCAAAGTAAAATTCTCAATTTCCATCACAACGGTTTGTGCCCTGCACCCCCAATGCCTCTGCTACCCCTGAGGGGAGCTGTGCTTTTTCAAAATAACAAAGTCACGGCTTTGGAGCTTGCAAAGTCAGGGGAATAATTTTGTCTAAAGTGATGGCAGCAGAGTCCTTTTTCTTACCTTAAACATGGGTAATAAACTAGGAGGTTCACAAAATGCGCAACTAGATACACAGAAAAAGGTGGGTGGCAAAGAGGAGCACAGAAATTATATTGGATGAGAAGGTGAAAACTTCACATCCATCGCATGATCAGGATGTGTGCTGGCCAAACCTTCTTCTCTATGCCTCTCCCTCAGCATGTCTCAGGAAGGACCAGCCAGAAAGGTGAAAATCTGCAGCAAAGGGGAAATCTGCAGCAAACTGTAGGTGGAGATTGCTGGGTCAAAGACAACTTAGGACAGCATTTCCCTGTAGCTCACTGTTGGACACCTTAGCTTTGGCTCTCAGTTACAGAAAAAAATTTGGGAGACACTGAAAACTATCCCAAATAAACAGAGGAGATTAAGGACTGTTTAAATATCTCTCATTTCTTGTATATTTTCTACTGGGAACTAGGAAATAAGAGAGATTTCTTAAGGAGAATGGCTGAATGCCCTAAGAAAAAAAGGAAAAAAAATTAAAAAGAGAAAAAAAAAATGTTGGCAATCCTGAATCTCTCCCTACCATAAAATACTTTCCTAATCACCATCCGTAGCTGCTTTCTTGACTAGATAGAACTTTTTTTATCAATAAAAAATACCAGCTTTAATAACTTTTGCAGTTTGCTATGACTGTGAAAGTTCTTTCTGATATACTTTTAGCAGCTTTAGAGATTACTGTCTTTCCAAAACTAGGCTTTTAAAATGAAATAAATTATTTTTCTTCAGTTTTGAGGAGTCATCCATAAGATATCCAGCAGTGGTCTGTTGTTCAGTAATACTGTTCTCATTTAAAACTTCATAATGAAGGGTCTCAGCAGGCTCTAAAACATCTCTGTGGTCAGCCCATGGTCTTCCAATGCTGGCTTAGAGTACATGTGCGGGTCAAACTGCAGTGCTCACCGTTCCTTATTTCTATTATTAAGATCTTTAAAACTCAGTTCAAGGGTCTTTAGGCATCTAGGAATCATGTCTTGCAATAAGTACACACTCAGCATTAAATATTGGTCTAAATCTCCTAATCTTCCCTTTTAACTACAAATTGGTGTTATTCATCCTCACAGTGTCTTCTCAAAGATTTAAATGGCATCTATTGAGAAATATATTTTATGATAACAAAATTAGAGCTGAACAATAGAATTACATTTTTAGGAGGGGTTATATGATGCAGGGATTATTTAATAATAGTTGTGGTGTTATTAGGTTAAAATTATGCATGCAGTTTGTGTGTGATTTTTTTCTTTAAATGGATTCAGTTTGCATGGAATATTAAAGCAATGAGCTGTCATGCACTATAAGAAAATAACATGGCTAGACACACAGTGAAGCAGAGTATTTCATAAACACTGCCTGGAATATTTTTAAGTAGTCTAATATTTTAAAAGATTAGTTAAAAGAATTCTCAGAAGTTATGAATTGTAAGCAAAGATATTTATTAAGCTGTTGACACCTTAGATACAAAAATTCGTATTGTCTGCAAATCCTAGAATAGCAGCAGAAGTTTGCTGATGCTGTAGTATCTAAATGAAATCTTAGAAAGTTGGAAGGATTTTAGAAACACTTCAGTGTTATAATAAGAAAATGCAGGAGAGAAATACATATTATAGATTAAAAAAATCGCCCTGTTTGTACATTTCAGGCAAGCCTGCCTATATGTCACTTATGGATAAATCATATAAATCAGAAAAATATATTTCATCTTTACTCTTTTTACCCTGTTGAAAAAGCCTCCAGAGCAAACTGCACAGCTAGGGGCTCCAAAAAAACCAAAATTATGTAAACAAAGGGGTTTGGTTCTTTCTCACCAGTATAAAATTTGCTCATAGAACCGAGTTAAAATAACAAGCTTGTGGGAATTACAAATAAATGAAGAAGCATTTCAAAATCTATCTTATCTCTAATTAATCATGTAATGTCAGAACAAATACCAGATTTTTTCATTGTTTCCAGCTCTCTCTTTCATGAAAAACAAAATATTTATTGGAATCACTAGTTAAAATACCTGCCAGTTTATAATTAGATTTTTCTCCTCCCATCCCCTCATGCCAAATTATTCCAGCAACTTTAGCCTATCTTTATCAAACTTTCTTGAGAGATTTTGTTTCTGTTCTTTATTTTTACTAGCTGTGCAGTACAACTGCTGCACCAATCTGGGTTTCATGTTTTGGGTTTATAGTCATCCAAACTCTGTCATACGTTATTTAAAGGACCCCTGGAGCTGCTACTGGACAGACACAGAAAAGCAATTTGGTATCCATGTGTGTCTGAGTAGAGACATGATATGAATTTTGCTTCCTCCTGGACTTGCAGTGAAAATAGAGAGGGAGAGATGAAGCAGGACATAGTCACCAGCTGTGGATCCAGTGGCATCTCATTTGTCCTTCTTCACCCTGGACTTCTTGCTGGTGGAGGTCCCAGAGTCTTCTGCACTGCCCCCTTTCGCAGTCTGGGTATCCACAGGGTGGTCACAGGTACCATTCCCATAACCTGGGGTGATGTGTTGGGAGTTGCTTCCTTTCCTGCAGTTTGCCAGAGTGGAAATTTTTGTCTGGATGTGTGAACCTGAATGTGCTAACCCGATCTCACCTCTGCTAGGCCTGGAATTAATGCCTTCCTGTTGCAAATTCCTCCTTTCTGTGCTTATCTGAATTAGCCCTGTGGTTGCTTATAATTTCTGACAAGTTCCTCTTGTGGTCTTGACACTGTTTGAGAAAGGCAACTGTGTTCTTTAAGTCCTTTCAAATAGCCATTCTTGGAAGTTTTGTTACATGTGGCAAATAAAATATAAGGAAATTTCTTTCAGATTTCAGGGAGGGCAAATTAAGATAGATGCAATTATTTCTACACTAAGCATATTATATGCACATGTTAGCTACCACAGCTTGCTTAGTGCCAGGATATCAAATCACATCACCTAACTTCATTTCAGTTCTGGCATTAGAGGTCTTTGTTAAGAGACAACAATCTTTTCAGCTTTTGCAACATGAGAGTATTTTTATCAAACACTTTGTGAATATTCAGGCATAGGAATGAGACTGTGAATGGAGCAGGGTATGTGTTATAAGTGGAACCATATGTACAGAAAAGATTTCTTAAGAATGCTCCAACACTGTAGAAGACAGCTAGAAATTAGGACCTGGTTAGCAGTCTTAGCTAAACAGGGTATGTCATATTTTGCATTATGTGCCCTTATTTTATCAACGTGTAATGTACTGTCTGGCATATCACATCAGAAAGCTTCCTCAGCTGATGCAGAAAGTGACTGTGACAGCTGTTTTTATTGCAAATCTCTACTCTAGTGTCCCCTCTGCTATAAAATTGGGAAACAAATGAGAGAACTTGATGAATAGCAGATTCACTTTATTGGCAGTTACATTTATTTTTCTATCTTTATATAAAACATGAAGTATCAATATATCAATCTTTATGTATGTGACTGTAACCATATTTTTCCAGCCTGTGCACAGTGCTTGTATTCTAGGCTCATAAGGTGTGTGGGAAAAGGCCCTCTGAGTGTTTGAATAACTCTTAGCACAATAGAGCTTAAAGGATGATTTGTGCCTTTGGGCACTGCAGCCGTGTAAGTACGGAACATCTGAAATATATTCTGGAATAGGGAACTGAAAATTAAATGGGAAATGCTCATTATGTTGCATGTGTTATGATCAGCCTAATTTGTCAGTACTGAAGTGGTTTGTCTTTAGAGGGACATTAGGTAATATCTGGACGAACCCAAAGCAGCTTTGGCTCAGATTTACGATGTTATTCAGGCACTGATTTCCAAAGGCAATGGGGATAGATTGACTAGACTCTAGTGACCACCACCATTTATTCCTTTTACTGAGGAGATGCTTTAGAGCAGATAGGTTGCACAAATCCTAATCAGTCTTAGACAGGTGACTAACACTGTGACAATAAGCCTAGGGAAACAGAGATAGCTCTAATCACAAACAGATGCCAAACTGACTCTTTTGGCCTATTGAAATCTTTACTTGGACATTGATTGCAGACTTAAGCATTGGGAAACCATTGACACTCTTCTTAATTCAACTGAAATCTTAAGATTTAGATCTTAATATAAGAGCAATGTATGTTCTTGAGTGGATAGAGCAGGATGGGGGTGGGTAAAGGGGAACGCTGGATCTCAACCTGGCAGCTGGGTTAGGTATAAGTGCCTCGAGTACAGGCAAGCCTGGAAAGTAGGCTGTAGCAGGACACTGGTGCTTGGAGACATTTTCAATAGCCTAGTTTAAACATGGGACTGAACTGCCTCTATAAACCTAAGTACATCATTCATCATGTGGGTCTTCTGCATATCTTTTGAACACTGAAGACATCTTTGCATGCTATAAATAATTATTGATATTTCACATAAGACACACTAACCATACTCCAGGACTTAGATGTTATTGATTTAGCTATTACTTTGCACATTTCTTCTTCACCCTTAGAAGACTTGCTGTTCACTGCATTTTATAATTATTGCACTCCGGAATTTTAAATGCTCCCAGAAACTCCCCTGCCTTTCAGCTAATAAAACAACACACTGGTGCATTAGATAGGATATTTGCATTTGTTTTTAACCTCAGGTTTGTGTCTTACTTTTATCATATCTGGATATACAACAAAGTGAATCATAATACATAGATACTGGCCATAAGTCATTACTCATTGGCCATAAGTCTCTAGGGAGGAAGATCCCATCTTGACCAGAACCTTGTGCTAGGTTCTATTTTACAATACTGACCTGAGAAGCTGCAGAGAAATAATGTAGCATCAGATATCATATCATATCATATCATATCATATCATATCATATCATATCAATCATCACCGTTCTCCTGCCATTGTCTCACATTGAATTCAGTATTGTCTCTTTACCTGGGAATGTGTCCTACCTGCAGTTGCACACACCACACCACTGAGTGTCCAAGAAAGTGAAATTGCAAGCCCTTAATATAAACAGCAGCTTCAATAATTGAAAATAACAAGCTTTCAATAGTGTTTATGAAGAACAGGAAGGAGTTCTTCACTTCTTAAGACACAAGCAGGTATGTATTTTCACATGTGCAGTGTAACTATGTATGGGTTTCTCAATACACATACAATATATATGTGCTTACTGCAAAGCTGAAGAAAGAGTAAATGTTAAATTGCTACTTTTTCATTGTGCTCTACAGATCCATTTTATTATACTACTTAAACAGTTTATCTCCACACTGCTCCAATGTTTTATTTCTATAAAATGGGAATATTAGTATTTACTAGCATATGGTGTTGGAGAAGAATGTAGTCAGTACAAAATCACCTGGAAGTAACAAGTAGGACAGGACATGAGGCACGTGGATATTCATTTGTGCTTCTTGGTTGCACATAGACAAGAACAATGTTCAGTGTTTTGAACATTAGTCTGTGCTCACACATGGCAAGGATGTAGAGTGAAAAAACAAATTATGGAATTGGAGCGCTGTGTGACCTTGTTTTGTCCTTCTTTAATTCCTCTGCCTTTCACAAGGAATGCTGGCATTTTCCTCAAACTTTAAGTGAATTTTGAGGTCTTAGAAGAAAGGAGTGCTACAAAAACCCCACAATGGGTAAAAGGGATAGCTTGGAGCTAATCTTGAGGACATTTAAAGTCAGCTTTCTTCAAGTTATTTTAAAGAACAAGAACACTGGTTCATTTTTGGAGCCATAAATTGTCATAAAACTCATGGGTTTTACCAGTCCATATTTGTGACTCCGTAAAATACTACATCTAATATAGTATATATCTTATATAACAAGAAATAGTTGATAGGCAGACAATAGAATTGTTCCAATGTTTTATTTTATCCCAGTTTGCTCTTTTACTCTTTGCTTTTGTGTTTGGTTTTGAGCAATTTTTGGGACCTCTGATTTGACACAGGCAGAAAAAAAATAATTGGAATTTTTTCCCACTAGTCTCCAAGACAGGGTCCAAGTGCTTCATAAAAATATCATTTAACAATAAGCATTTTCCTCCCTTTCTCCTTATCTTCATTGTGGTACTCCAGAGGATATTGGCATCTGAAAAGTGCTCAGTGCTAAATTAACTGGGTCACCCTGTGACTGCACAGATGTTACCTTTTAATGGCTTCCATGGCTTCTGGCATTTACTGCCTTAGCAGGTTGGGAGGAGGAGGGGAGGAAAATCATATGCAGTAATTATATAGCTTATTTGCATGAATACTGTCTTTTTAAACAAAAACACAATTTGGTGTCTTTTCCTTTAACAAAATATTAACAAATTACTTGCAAGCCAAAAACCATAAAATATTTTTCAGTTCCCATACCAGAAAGCTGAATTTATTTTCCCCCAGGTTTCTGGCAGAAACATTAGAAATTCCTGGAAAGATATGGCTACTCCTAGATTTTTAATACTAAATGCTTTTAACAAGCAGATGTAATTATTATTAATATCGTCATCTTCATGAGGAAAAGTGGAGGGCCAGGCACAGATCTCTGCTCTCTGGTGATCACCTATAGGACACAAGGGAACAGCCTGAAATTGTGTTAGAGGAAATTAGGGCTGGATATTAGAAAAGGTTCTTCACCCAGAAGGTGGCTGGGCAGTGGAACAGGCTCTCCAGGGAAGTGGTCACAGCACCAAGCCTGACAGAGGTCAAGAAGCATTTGGACAACACTGTCTGGCACATGGTGTGGCTCTTGGGGTGTCCTTTGCCGGGCCAGGAGTTGCATTCAATGATCCTTGTGGGTCCCTGCCAACTGAGGAGATTCTATGATTCTAAATATGTTTTCACAAGCAGGGTAAATAAGCATGTCCACACTAAAATCAGAGGAACTGTGATGGTTGTCAGCAGCCAAAAATTTGCCTTGGAAAATATGAGCACAAGGAATTTAAGCAAGTTAATTTTTTGGCTTATTTTTTCCCTCCACTGACATAGTCTCTTCTCAGAGTCCATTTATTCAAGCTGGGATCAGCAGATAATTCCTCCTGAGCTGTTAAAGATAACTTTGTGTTATACAGCTCACGTTAGTGGTATTATTTTAATAACCTAATGATTAGTTCATTCCACTCTTAATCTGTTCCATATGCAACAGGTTAGTCTACTTTGACTTTAAGCAACATAATTTGAATTTCAGTCTCCAAATTTTAGTTTCAGTTATCACTAATCAGTATCAGTTTTAATAACTCCTGTTTCTAAAGAGTATCATAATCATGTTTTCTGTCCTGATTTGATGTCCACTTTCTATGTTTATAAGTATCTAAATAATTATTTGCATTATAATTATTTTGTACACAATATATAATATAACCTCACATGCATATACTGGCTCATTTATTTTGGTAATTACCTACATTTCCCAAGCTGAGTCATTCAGTTACTCTTATTGTAACACAGGAGGTCTGAGGAAGAGATGAGATATGAATATGTACCCACATTTTTCAACGTAACTATGAAAGCATCTTTTTAAAAGGGTAGTATAAGAAACATACTTGGAAATCTAAGCATATCTACATAAAACTATGAGAAAGAATTTTTTCACCTTCCAGGAAAAACAGGTTGCAAGAGCTTTCTTAGTGTCCCCTAAACATCACAAATGTATTTTCCTGGTTTGAGAGCAAGAAGCATGAGATAAGACAAATGTGTAATTACTTCTTGACCCACTCTTCTGGGTTATACATTTTCATGAGGTGCCATGATTCATTATTTGCGTTGATATGTACAGAAGGATGGGGCTGCTTAGTTGATATTCATTTATTCAACAGTCTGTAATCTATATTTAATGGAGTACCAGACTGTGGCATAATAAACCGTTTAAAAAGATAGCTGCTGCTTACACAGGGGTTATTGCTTGCATAACCTGTACTTACTTTTCATTACAAAACTAAAAGAGCAAAGCATAATTCACACAAGAAAATGAAGTTAACATTTAATGGCTTGAAAAATGATAGTGTACCATAATGCTGTGCAGCACTCTGAACACTTATAAAACAAAACAAGGGAGCAAAAAAAAATAAATACAAATAAAAAGGCATTAACAGTGCACTGTGAAATATGGGCACCAAAGCAAAACAATGCATTCTAGTTTGCCACCTGCTTAGCAGGACCACTCAAAGATTGCTAATTAATCTGAAACAAGTTACTGAGCACACAAAAATACCTACTATGGCACAAATGGTCAAATATTTTTGTTACATTTTTTTCTTACATTTGTCACATTTCTGTTCCTTATGTTTTCCTTCATGGAAATAGAAGTTATATATAAAGTGCTGTTTGCTCTGCATATAGGCATGGAAGCTAATGACAAACATGATTGCCTCTAGAAAGACATCTTACTGTAGGTCAGATACCATCCAGATTTATTAAGATGAAAAGCCTGATTTTGAAACTGAAAGCAGAATGAGAGAGATGTGCCCTGGTAACCACAGTCTGTGAGGAAAACCTCAAGGCAGTTGTTGGGATGATAGTTTTAAGCCCCAAATTTTGGGACGCTTACAAGTCTAACACCTTTGACTACTTCTGTAACAACAGGGGTTTCCAATTAGTCTCTTGCTGGACTTCCCAATGAGCTTAGCTTCTAAAAACAAACGCTGTTTCAGTCAGCATCTGTAGTCCTGCAGAATTCTGAAGTTCCTCAGACTGGGAAATATGACTTTTGTTCTTGGTGAAAACATTTCTGGAACATTTTCTTGCATGCACAGGGAGTTTATGAGTGGCAGCAGGATCAGAGTGTGGGTTCAGCAAGTTGAGCTATTCTTCCTTTGGGAAGTCATGGAGTCCCCAGCACCACCCTTCACTGAGACACGACTGGAGGGACCTAAAAACCAAACCAACAGATGGAAATGTCAGTAGAAAAGCTCATCTGTGGCCATCTCCTGCTGGCATATGAAGGTGAGTTCACCTACAATTATTTGAAGGGAAATTTTCACCTCCAGGCAGTAGAAAATTGTTTCCTGTTAAGTGTGGTGACTGCTGTTTCAGACAAAAAACACCCACATAGTCTTCTTAGATTAATGTCAAGAGAGGGAAAAAAAGCGAGTTAAAATAGATAAATAAAAGAAAACACTCTCAAGGGTGTTAGAAATATAATTAAATTGGTGGCTAAAGGATTTCAAGTGCCAATTAAGGGTCATTGTAGGGTTGAAGAAATTGGAGAAGTTTTTTTTTAATCTTTACATTTAAGAAGCTTTTTCTGCTTGTAATATGTTATCACATTGTATAATTCAGTGAGAAAACGTGATATACATAGAAAATTAATGATCATGCCTTGTTGCCTTTTTAAGCTCCCTTTTTCTCTGTATGTCTGCTGAAGAATTTTTCTATTTTAGTGTCTTTGCTTGCTCTCTTCTGGGACTTGCATAAACACCACAGAAAGCTGACACCTGGGAATCCTTGCAGTTGCCTTAAGGGCAATTAGCTATAAAAGATAGGGCTAAAAGCTAATTGGTCTGGTTTAGTTCTCAAAGTGCAGGTGAAGTTTGCTGAGAAATGAAGTTGAAGGGGAGAAAGGCAGTTAAAAATTTCTCTCTTGAGTTTAACTGGAGCTTTTAGGACTGAAAACTTCTGCCAGTTCAGCAGTAAATCTCATATTATAGTGTCTGCTGGGATGAGGTCCTGAGTTTTCACATTTTCTTTTACATTCTTGGGAATATTTTGTGCCTTTACTTCCCTTGTCCAGGAGCTGGCAGAGGATAGAAGGGGAAACAGCACTGAAAAATGTGATGGGACTGGAAAGAAGAAAAGGTCTCAACTGTCAATGTTTCTAGAGCTTGTGTGGCTGCAAAGTGTGCTGGGATTTGAGGTGGGTGTATGATGACAACTGGAGGAACCAGTGAAAGGAATTTGTGGGGTTCTTCATTTAGCTTGGCAACTAAAGAAAACACGCTGTCTTCCCAGATACTTTTACATTAGATATGTAGTACAAAATGGATGTTTAGGAAAGATTTGAAGCTGGTTCTATGTATGTGAGTTTGGGTGTGGGAGGAATGCAATGGAAAATTATAAAATAGCTGTTGTATTTGGAACAGTTGACTCACTGGAACTAGGAGAGGAAACACCTTCTCATCTCAAAATCTCTGAGCTTTCAAATAATTTTCCTGTCATGACTAAGTATTTCTAAAATGTTCAGTTTGCAACAAACACAAAAAATGTTTGTTTCAGTGCATCTAAAACATCCTGTTTCTACCACTTTATGTTTTTCTTTGGCTCTACTATTTGAAAACAAAATTGAGACAATAAGTTTTCTTCTATTCATTTTGAAATGTCAAGAATATTGTTGTATGTATTGTATTGTTGTATGTGTTGTATACAAAAATGTTGTATGAATAATGAGTGAAGGAAGGAAATCACAAAGTCTGGATTCAGAAATCTGCCTAAATTACCCAGTTCTACAAATTGCACTGATAATGCAACACATCTTCAAAAAGCTCCCAGCTGGCTCTATTTCCATGAATTAGACCTAGATTTATGGACAATCATTTATTGGCAATGTTGAACAAACTATAGTTTGCTCCCTCATACTTCAAAAAGATGTCCTGGTGCAAAGTGTATCTCCCAGAAATGGCAGGGTGCCTATGTTTTCCATCTCCCTCTCCACCAAGGGGATGGTTGTGTTTTGTATCCTGGTATTTATCCAGCTGCAGAAGATCAGCCAAAAAAAGTCCATTCTATGCACCTTTTTCTGTGCTTTTGTTTCTTACTTTCTGATTAAGAGAAGTCATTTGACCTCTCCTGCTACTGTATCCTTTGAGATTGATATAGGTAGTGCTTAGCAGTTTGGACATGAGGGGAAAATTAGGAAGGGACGAGACCAGGCATGTTCTCATGACCTAACCAGATCTGTTAATTTCCTTTACCAAGACTGAGGCAGTCTAGCTGTCAGAGACCCTATTTTACATTTGCTAAATTTATATCCTTGCTGTAATGAAAGATAAGATAGAGTTTAGCAGTAAGGCTACATAAGAATGGTTAATAATTTGGGAGTTTTGGACCCAGATAGAGCAAATTGACTTGATGAGTGTCTGCAAACCACATCCTACTAAAAAAGGGAGAGAGGAGAGGTCTTAACATGCCCTGGAGAAGGATGCTCTGAGACAGGTAGATGTATGACTTGCTAGAGAAAGTAGAAATTTGTGGATTTGTGATATGTGCTGTGGAAGGATATAGTATTATTTTTTTATGTTCAAATACAAATGTGAATGAGTATAATTGAGGCAAGGTTGTCACACTGCTTGAATGAAAATCCAGAAATAGTTTGTCCAGATTTCAGAGATCACTGTTGAGACTAGTAAATTGCTGGTTCCAACCTTTCCAGAACAGTCAAGAGGAATTCAAAGGTGAGATATTGTTTTATCTTCAGTTTAATGTAAAAAAAAAAACCCACCTTCTATTTATTAGCATTTTAATATTTTCAGGCAAATCAAGATTACTTTGATATGTGTGAGCAAGAAAACTCAACCGAAATTCGTTTTAGGCTGGAAGTTAGAGCATGCATTCAGGGAGAGGGGTTCAAACCCATGCAGGGGAAGGGCAAGTTGGAGTGTAGGGCTCCCTGCTGCACACAGCAGATGTAGCCCCAAGATAATGGTGCCCAAGAGAGGCACCACCAGTATCTCCTCTCTTCCACACCCAAGTGGTTACCTAAAAACTGTGTTGGTTCCCAAAGGCCAGTTAGCTGAATAAAAGTGAAGACAGCAGCTTCTGTTTTAGATATAGGTTTAACTCCGTGGTTCCTCATCTTAAATACTTGGTCAGTTCCTGGCAATACTAAAAATGGGCACAGAAATCATCAGAGACATTTAAAATTTATGAAGATAAGTGCCTCAAGGATCAGATGTGGCAGAATTTTCATAGGTGTCCCTCTAAGATTGTGTTGTTTTGCTGTTTTTTCATGTATTTGAGTGTATTTTCTTGCTAAGTGCACTTTTCTAAGATAAAGCTGAATAAGGCTGGCAAATTCAGCTCCTCGTGTTCAACACTAGGAAAGACCAATTGCCTGCAGAGCCAGCCAGCTGCAGCAGGGAAGGGATCAAGGTTTCCTGGCTTGCTAGGGTGATCCTGAAGCCTTTGATGACAAGATCTGTCTGCTGCTCCAGGAGCTGGAGGGGGCTGAAAATGAACCAAAGAAATAAGTAGCAGGGGAAAAACATCAGGGCATGAAAAGGAAATTCTTGCTACTTTGAAAACACCATTTCACTAAATAATTGAATGCATGCTTGTTCCATATGCTCGAAGTTTAAGTTAAGTATTTGCTTCTTTTTATTACTTCTCTGTTATCAGTACAAACATGTAATCTTGGGCTTACTGCTAAGTGTGTGTCTGTCTTCAGTTTTTATGCTCTGTAATTCCCAAGGAAATCAGCTCCAGATATCTTGCACTGAAAAACTGTGCTCACTCTGCAGGCTAGAGGAGTTTTAAAACTGTAGGCAATGATGGTAATCCTTTGTGTAGTTACACTGGTGTAAAGCCTGAGTAATTTTAATGTAGCAAAGAGAAGCATTAGGGTTGCTATTCTCAGGAGGATGCTCACTAATTATTTCTAGATAAGGTGGTGGGAATAATCAGTGCTAGATATTGGAATGAGCATTCAATGTAATTTGTGTCCACATAATAATACCAACATCTACTTCTGTTCAACTTCTATTATCATTTTTCTTTTTTCCTTTTAAATTGAGATGGTACAAGAAAGCTTACTAAAAATACATGAAGCGAACTGTACATGGATCTTTTTGAACACTGCAGATCTGTATCAGGCAATGAGGTTTATAACATGAATGGAATTGTGTGGCAGACCCCACTGGCAGCTGGATCACTGTGTAGAGGGGATGTTTGAACTGAACTCAGTGGCACTGAATGCTTGGATAGAAGCTACAGAGAACAGGCTGACCACCCTCTGCTCTTCAAGGCAAACGGGGAAGGAGATACAGTTTGGGCTGACGGAGAGGTGCTTGGTTTCCCATGTTGATCTAAAGCTGTATCTTAGTTCTGATCAGTGAAGAATTATTCCTAATACACATTAAAAATCAAAGTTCTGCTCCCAATGAAACCACTGTGTTTCCAGGTTGGTAACCTTTCCACAGGGAGACTAGTGAAGTACAGGCTTCCTATCAGGAATATATTTCTCATAACATCCACAGGAGGATATGAAATTAAAGTTGTCCTAAGTGTAAATATCTTATTCTGAGTAGTCTTCTGAAATTATTAGGCTTTTTTTTACATTTTTTCTTTTAGTTTGAGGAAATTCCTCAAATCCTGTTCTCTTTCTGGAAACTGCCAACTCCCAACAGCACCTTGCATACTAATATCTTTTTCTTTTAGAATAATTTTAGCCAATCAGTTGTCAGCTGTAGGAGCCTACCCTGGCAAGGTGCCTATTTTGTGCTTTTTCCTTTAAAATTCTGGTATTCAGTACAGGTTTGGGCTTTGTCAACCCAACCCCAATACGCTTTTTCAGCTGGCATTATAATGCACCTTTAGAGATAGCCAGGTGCTGACACTGAGGAACACTCTGATATTAGAGCTGTTTTGTTGTTACAACAGTAGTGACCTCGTGGCATTTCACCTGTAATTTCTTTTACAGAAGCCCCGGTATCTTCAAGTTCAAGCATTGTGTAATTTTATCAGGCCTTCAGGTGATGCTCCCACTCAGCCATCAGGGATCATCTGGAGACCTTCCCTTTCATTCCCTGCAGTCACCATGAGATGGCACTTGTCACTTGCCGGACTTGTTTCACTCCATTTGAACCACAAGGACTCAAAGCTTATTGATCCTTGGAGACGCTCAGCTTTCCAGCCCCGCTGTTCGCTGTTCGCAGCATGCAAGTGTGAAACTTTACAAGTGACTTTTAAAGGCAGCCAAGGAATGTGTGAGACAGATTGTTAGGGGGAAAAAAGCAAACCAAAAACAAAACAACAACTCAACATTATTTAATTTGATGGTGCAGAGCTTTATGCCAAAATAAGGCATGTGTTTGCTGTTAGCAATCAAAGAGCTTTAGCAATGAAAAGTGACATTTTGTTTATGGGATTTTACAAGCAGGGGCTCCCTAGGGAAATTAATTTGGCCCTCTGGAATGCTGCCCTCCTCCATGTCACTCTCCCTGCAGTCCCAGCATTTTTTTTACCACCAAGCTTTATATCAGTTTTGGGTAGACAGAACCCAGAGGGAGGGATGTGGGTGCAGTAGGTAGCTTCCCTAACTCCACATTGCATTGTAAACCCACGGCAGGTCTCCAGAATTTTCACATTGCTCCCTAATAAATCATCAGACCCAGATCCTGGACTGCAGCTAATAAGCTACCATCTAGAGAGCTGGGTTTTATTTCGTCCTTTCAATAAAATCCCAGAGCACAAACCCAAGCTTTTTAAAATAGTGGTCCCCAAACATAGCCTGGAGGCAGTCTAAATAATTTAGATTCTTCTTCATCTCTGCATTCTGTGGAAAAAAAAAAAGAAGCCTGGAAATTCTCAACTTATTTCTTAATAACAGATTTCTCCAATTTGTGTCTCCATTCTCTCTAGCTATATTCCCACCCCATTTTCAGCTGCACAAATTATTCTCATATTTTCATGAACTGAATGGTCTATAATTTTTTTCAATGTGTGTTTTCAAACAGTTGCTCCTCTCCATCCCGTAGGTAGTCAAGCGATGTACACAAATAAGTACATTGCTTCTTAGTGATTTTTTTCTTTTGTGGAAATCAGTAGAACCTTATATTTATATCTGGCAAATGTTAGCATCTAATTTTCCATGTAGCTTTATTTCTTTGTTTCTAAAACCGTGAGAGGGTACTATAGTTATAAAACATTATCATCATCAATAATTTTAAAATAATCAATAGAAGACATCTTGGCTGATTATATCCTGGGGTTCAAGAAAAGGAAAGTGATAAAAACATGTAGAATTGCTGTGTTTTCAGCCATTTTCTTGCAATGCCAAGGCTTTGAGCCATGGAATGATCTTTCACTGTCAGCTATCCTGATCTACAGGATTGATAATGGAGGATGAAATTGTATTTTCCAATACTTAGTTTACTCCTCTTTGAAATGAATCCCCAATTTATCTAGGCTGGAAGGGACTGAGATGTATATATCTAGGCTCTTCTATAACAGGATATTAAATTTCACCCTTGTAACAGACAATTTTAGAGCATAAAGTAAGAATTGGTTGAGGAAGGGCATCAAATTCTGGCTTTGAAGAGGTGATAAAGGCTCTACACTTTTCTCAAGAGGAAAGTCAGTCTTGCATATGTGATTCAGTTTCCAGACTCTGGTTAGCCTTTCACCAAAAGATTAAAGGGTTCTGTGTGCACCATACTTCCTCTCTTTGAACATACCTATTTCAACCAAGTTGTCTTTCACTCTTCTTTTCTAATCAGTTAAGCAGATTGAGCTCTCTGAATCCCAAAGTCAAGCATTTTTCCTGCCCAGTCTTAGTAGAAATTTCTGAGAGTCACTTTATATCTTTCTGGTATAATGCTTCTCTACTGATTTATCCTTGCTCTTCAGCATCCTAAAAAAAAAAGAAAAAAAAAAGAGTAGAGGTATTTTGCAATGCCTGGTATCTAGAAATCTAATGAGATGTAAATGTTTGAAATTCTAAATAAATGTAAGAGGTCGTTTAGTGACCAAACTTTTCCAACCAGAGGCTATGAGGTAAAATCTCTCATTCTCCCTAGGAGTCTGTAGAGGGAGACAATGGTAAACAAAGTTCTCCAACTACCAAAATCAGTCATCTTAGAAGGGGAAGACTAATTATTTTCCCCCTTACTGTTTAAAATTATGTCATAGACGTAAAAAAACCCCAAAACAATTTTAATGGAAAAATGGGAATCCATTCCAGAATAACCAGGGTCTCATGTTTGTCTTTCTCCAGTGAGCTCCCTAGTCTCAATGTGACAGGATGAAATATATTTTTCCAATGTCTCTTAATGACCGTCCATGATATCATGTGTCTGTTTCTCTCTTTATGGGGCACAGTTTGTCCTTCTCAAGGTTATTTGATCCACCAGTGTTTCCTTCCCAATTCAGAAAAAGGTGGAAAGAGCAGTACAGAGGACAAGACTGGTAGATTGGTAGTTCTAGGGCAGTACAGACTGATTACCAGTAGGAATGTTAGAGAACTGTGTGCTGTTCAAGAATTTTTAAGACTCTGGATAGAAGAAAAGTAGGGAAAAAAAGAGAAAGTAAGTAAGGTTTTGGATGGGAAGAGTATTATCCTGTCTCTCATGAACTTTTCCTTTGCAAGAGTCTCTGCCCTGATTGGGAGTTAGAAATTAGAATCAAGGGCAGAAAACAAAGATGAATAAAGAACTAGGGAAGAAAAGAAACAAAAATCCAACAAATCAAAAGATCTTCATTCTCGCATTTTTTCTGGAATATCTTTGTGAATACCTGATGAAAAAACAGCAGCATAATGTGGAATATCAGAATTTGTTTCCTGCTAAGAGGAGAAGGTGGATATTTCACTAAGAAGTTTTTTTTTTCCTAAATCTACCTTTAGCAATCCAAAACTTTGTAACAGCGAAGAGCATTACATGTTTATATATATATTTATTTTGTGTGTGTGTATACAGACTTTTGATATAGCCTTAAGAACATTTTAGTCTTTTTCTCCCTCCTTCTCTCTTTCCATCTCTTTCCCACCTGTTTGGTTTAGCGGTTCTGTTTCACTTCCAGCAATTATATATTATGCATGCACAATTCAGCAAAGCTAACAAGAGTTCTGCAGCACACTATCTTTGTACATAAGTACTCCTCTTGAAAGCATAAAATCATATTGCAATTGTTTAATAACAACTGCTTTTGTAATAACAAAAGAAATTAGACTCTCTGAGATGCATTTTTATGGGGATATAAGCCCTGTAGATACTTCGTTGGTTTTTTATTAATCTCATGATTCTTTGGTTATACACAGAAAAATATTTAAAAGAATTATTTGTTTTGCCTGGAAATTGTCCTTTCTTATGTGTTCAATGCTCAGTATGAGTTCCCATTTTTTTTAATGTTGAACTTTCTTGATTTATACTACTGGGTTTGCTTATAGAGGTAGGCATATTTCTGAACAACCTACAAACCAAAGTCTTAAAACACTAGAGCTTTGCTAATATTTTAATGCAATGAAAACATACTGGTTTTAGAGAGGATATTTTTCAGAACTTGTAACAGGAATTAGACTGTTTGGATTTTTTTTTGGTAACTCCCAAATCTCTAATTTTGGTATTCTAAATGTACTGGAAGGACAATTGTTCCCTTAAATTGAGAATTTCTGGACATGTGTTTCTGCTAAATGTGAAATGGATTTCATATGAAAATAATAAAAAGAAAATCTCACCTATGATGAGCATTTAGGTACCAATAAAACATTTACAGAAGAATGTTGGTGTTAGTGGTTGGTGGCTCAGAAATTCATTGACAGATGGAAAGGAGTAAACACATTTTGTCCTTCTTCAAGGTATGCAAACCTAACATTTGCCTTCCAGGAGGCATTTCTGACTTAGAGGACGATTCTCTTCCTTTTCCTTTTTTTTTTTTTTTTTTTTTGATCACTGTTCGAGCTTTAAAGGTGGAATGAAAGAGGAAGGAAGAGGAGCATATCTGGACAGGCAATAACAGTAAAGAGTCTAAAATCTCTTACCACATTCCTGTACAAAATAGAAGCCAAGCGGTGAGATGTGAGAAGATGAGAAGAATAATTACAGTGAAAATATAATCTTTTATCTGTTAACAGTCCAACAATATAGACAAGACATAAAGATATTTTGAAAGTCTTGTAGTGCAATTTTTCATTTCTACTGATTTTTTTCCTTTTTAAAACCTGAGAAACTTAGTAAAAAAAAAAAAAAAAATTCACTTAATATCTCCAAGTTGCAGAATCTGCACTTTAAGTTGATTTTTTTTTCATTTTCTTAACTAAAAATGTTTTTCATCTGAAGCCCAATTCCTACAACATCAGCAAAGCAAGGAGAAAAGAAAATCCTACTTTGACAGCGTGTCTGTTTCTTCATTTTGTATTTGGAACAGCTCTGATCTACGAGTAGGCTCTGACTTTGTGAGGAGCGGAGATGGGACCTGGGGTAACACATGCTCTATTTCTGTGCTGGCTGATGACAGCAGAGCTGGTGAATGACAGAGCTGGAGCCGGGAGGGAATCAAACACACGGCAGCAGCTGATGCCATGGGCTCTTCGCTGCCAGTGCCTGCAGGGGACTTCAAAAGCTGGAGTTCTCCAGGGATTCCTTGAACTTGTCTTTGTTTTTCCTTTTGTTGTTGGAGTTGCTCTTTCCCCATTTTTGACTCTCTGCTTGGCTTTTCTGTATTGCTGCACCTTCTTCTCATCCCTTCTGAGACAAATTGGGAAGCTGTGAATATTTCCTGGTCTCGTGTCTTCAGAGGATATGAAATTTTAGTCATTATTATAATCCATAACCATCATTATTTCTTTGCATTTATGTAATGCTGTGGGTCTGGCTAATGGTTTTAGAAAATGAGGGAAAGGAAAGTCCTAGCCTAAAGGATTTTACAGTCTATTTGTGAGACAATCAACATTACAGTCAGCAGAGTCCGGGAGCTGAGGGGAGCACTGGGATAATGAAGCCAGAGGAAAAGAAAGTATCATTTAGAGTGTGTTTTCCTCTTAACCTGTCTGTTTATTGACTTGTCTTACCTTGCAACAAAAAACTTCTGTGAGTTTGTCTGGTCAGGCATGAAATTGGCAGCAGAAATGTAGAAAGATAAACAAACACAAAAGCCAAGAAACCCCCAGACAGACTTCATGCACTTACATTCAACTCGGGCTGAATGAGTTGAATGAAGTGCATGAAGTCAGGGCCACTAGCACTTTTTTTTTGAAGGTATTCTCCTTTGGATTTGTAAATTTAGGAACGCAGAAATTACCAGTCTGGTGTGGAAGTGCGCCCATCTCAGCCAGTACCATGTCTTAGACCACTTGCTTTAGAGATGAGGACCTCTTTAGTTAACAGTTTTGGGGTTATCTCTCCTAAGAATCGGTTTGGTCTCTAACAGCTTTAGACGCACAGCTTTAGGTCACTGCAAACTTTTAAATTGCAAAACACATTTTTTGAAGGTACCCATCCATACCTTCTCTCTTGTGAAATAAATGGCTATAGGAAAGGGAATTAAGCCACTTAGAAAGGCTATCATTTTCTTGGCTGATAGCCCCAGGATAGTGTCAGCAGACATGCTGCTGGCACCTGTAATCCACTTAAAGTGAGAGTAACAAAATTTTGGCAAATGAGTCACTGGAATAAATGCAGGCATCCAGGGGCTGTTGTAAAATAGATGGAATGGAAACAAACACTGTATTTGCACTGATCCTTACATGGGAATCTCCTGGTTTTACCAAAGAGACAAGCTGTTCTAGACAGGGATAAGAGCTGCAGAAACATAATGCAATCCAGGAGCAAGAAAAAGTGTCTTCTTTCCTAATATGTTGGTCAGAAAATTGAGGAAAGGTGATTTTTTTTTTTGGTTCTGTCTGAAGATCACCTGCAAATTTCAGCTGAGGAAGGAGATGGTGGCTCTGACTGCTTATTGGAGCTGGGTGCCATGAACAGATTAAACACACTTCCATCTGTTTCTGGGTGCAATTCAGCATAATTTAAGGTAGAGCATGATCTTCTGTGTCATTCCTTCCCCACCACACACATGCATACTAAGATCAATGGAGATTTGCAAAGGTTTTGACTTGCTAGAATTTGTGATGGGACTTAGACATTTTCCCAAGTACTGAATTATTTGACTCCCACTTCAGGTTAAAATTGTGAAGTACTCAGCCTTTTCACAGTGATCATCCTGATGATCTTCTTTTTTCTTTACTGAGAAGGCAAAGAACAGCTTACAGAGCTGTTGTGTACAGCAAGGCAAAGCAGCTTACAGAGCATTTGTGTAAAATTTATTCTGATTTTTTTTCCACAAAAGCTTTTAAGAATGCACCTTTTTAAAAGAACATTAGGAGAGAAAGGTTAAAAAAAACCCCTTGCATATTTGCTGAGTTATCAAGATGCCCTCTATGTTCATGTTCTCATTCTTTAAATTATATTTCTTCTGACAAACTCATTTTCAGTCACAGTAATGAGCAGATAAACAAGGGGTAGCAGTGGATAGCTGCAGAGTGAATAGAATAATTCAGAAGGGAAACTTTTTTTCCCTGAAGAGCATGTCAGCTCCTAAAAAATTATACATCTAGCCTTGAGATATGCAAGCCATATGCATAAATAAATAAGCTTTTGAATGCACACCATAGGTTTTGGCAGTGCTGGAGATACCGAGTGTGGGGGGGAACCTGAAAAAAAATCCAATTTTTCCTGACTATTGAAGATGTACAATTATTGGGTGTAGTAATTAGACAATGAAGGTGTCCCTAATAAATCTATCTTATGGCTCTTGGAACTTTGGAGCCATGAACTTGAGGTTTGTGTTGAATGCTTTACAGTCTTCTGCTGAGCATATTATCAGCTTATGAAATTTTGAAGAGGAACATGTCCATCCCATAACTTCACCATCAGAAGCAGAAGAGACAGAAGTTAATGGCATTAAGAGATACATTGCCTTTTCAACAAACTAGGTATGATATCCACCCAAATCTTCCAGCAGTGGTGCCTTAAGCAGAAAAGCTCAGAAGTCTCTTCACCACCTGACTCACTGCAAGGAATTATTTTGGTGCTTTAATTTAGAGATTTGTTTATCTGCTTTGTGGAACAGGGATCTCGAAGTATTCTGCAATAGTTCTGGGACAAGATGGCAAGAATATCTCTGTGGGCGTTTGGATGGTGAAATCCTTTTGCACTTTCCAAATTCGGGGTAATTTCTGTTCAGATGAATGTGTATGGCTGGTGGCTGAGCTGCTGTGGTGCTGGTGAGCTTCTTACAATTATATAAGGCATTATCCTGGTTTTGGTACTATTAGTAGGTTTTTGCAGGATGACATGTCCTATAGGATTTACTGGTTGGCTGTCCAGATGAGGCACTGACTGAGGAGAGCAGTGACCTCTCCTCCTTTGTTTACCTTACTTGGTGTCCAAAATTATGGAATAATACTTAGTTTACAGCTGCAGGATATTATGGTTTGGCAGGTAGCTCTGGTGGGAACCCAGAGAATATGTGTTAAAGGCAGGGGTTCTCCTGCCTTTATACACCACCTGAAAGGGTGTTTTGGAGAAATCCATGGAAGGAGCTATCTGTCTTTCTGGAATATTGATTTATTAACTGGAATACAGTCTTTTTCTATTAAAAATAGAGCAGAAGAGAACCCATTGAAAAAATCATCCAGATCTTCAGAGATGGCCTAATAATTATTGTACTACTAACACAATCAGATCCTTAAAACTGGTTCATGGTAACAATGGAAATAAGATTTGCAGTGCTTTTCTTTTTGCATTGAAAATGCAGTCTGTAGGAACAAAGTCTTTTACTGAATTTTACAGTCACTGATGATACATGAAACAACATGTTAATTTCATAGTTCCTTTAATACTGGGATGTTTTCAAGAGTTGAATAGAAAACCCTTCTTTTCCTGTGAGAGTTATATATTTTTGATTTTTTTGTTCCATTATTTTCAGTTTTCAGTCCAGTCTTTGTAAACTGGAAACATGTTTCTCCTTATAAATGAGGGAGACAGGTTTTATCATTTAGGACTCACTTGACAGCAATGGTTTTGAAGGTAAAATTATTTTTAAATTCAAATTTCCATTTAATGACATAAAATTAACTTCTAAACATATAATTTGTAATCACTACCTTCTATAAAATATTTTATTAATGGTTTACAGAATGTATAGCCTGCAAGTTAGATGCCAAAACTCAGCAAACCTGCATGCTACATAAACCTTTAGAGTGTGCAACTTCATAACTGCCAAGAATTTGTGCCTTGGTGGCCTGGGTCTCAGTCCTTAGCATATCACTTCCTTCTCTTCTTTGAAATGGGTCAAAAATGCCTCTTTTAATAAGAGGTTGCCCAGTAGACTGCCTGAAGCCAGTGTTTGTAGATAGACATCAGGCTGTCCTTTATAATTGCCAAAACCTGAGGGTCTAATATACCAATTTTCAAAACTTTCTTTTTAGAACAATAAATTATTAATTAATATTATCTTTGGCCAAATTTTTTTCTATGAAAAATAATTTGGATATATAGTCATTGAAATTTTTGTATTGACTGCCTTCCAAATGTAACATTGCATTTGCTTTGAAGTACTAAAATAAATTTGATTGTTATTTCTTTAAATGAAGGTAATTATTACACTATATTTTGTTTTGTTTTTCATTTTAGAGATCTAGAAAGAAAATAATAATTTTCATTTTTTATTAGACTAAAATTTTAACTCACTCTCTTACTCCCATCTCTTCCCTTCCTCATCTGTTTTTGGTGGGCTTTTTTTTTTTTTATTTGGGTGTTTTTGTTTTGTTTTTGGTTTTGGTTCTTTTTAATTTTAATTTTTAGTTTTGTTTTTCTTGTTTAACAGATTTTTTTTTTTCATCATCCAGGTATGGTAGGTAATGGATTGTATGTGGTGGCTGTTAGATGATGGATTATTCAGATCTGCTTTGTGCCAAAACAACCAGTACTTTTTGTTAGCCTGAATCCTATCACCTGTTGTTTTACCTTTTGACCTGGAACTCTTCAGAACTGTGTGCTTACATGTTTGATGCTGCAATATATCCATTCTCGAGTTGGTTGAGAGTCCTATGACTCTAATGCATGCCTAAAATTATCTTAATATTATCCTCTTATTCATCCTTCCCCATGGTATCTGCACAGAATTATGTGATATACTTACCTTTGAAAAAGCAACATCTCTTCAGTGTCTTCTTTCCATGGTGCTCCTAATTTGACTGGGTTTGGAGCCTTGAGTTTCACTGAAATCTTCTCTGACTTGGACCTGAGAGTTTATAGAATTGCTCCCATACATGCTTTACATAAATCATACATAAGCATTTTGTCACATTATTCATGATCTTTCTAATGCTTTGCCTCCAACCTCTGTACACCTGCTATGAACTTTAAGCAAATGTCCATATTTTTATTTGTAAGCTGGAAGCTATCTCTCAATATCCTTATTTTCTTCCTTATCCTGTTATTCACTTTACACACTGACTTCTGAGACAACTGGTCTTTTTCTAAGTGTTTCTTCTTAGCTGAACTCTTTAGGATATTTTTTCTGCATGACAAATTGTTCTCTTTTCATATACATTTCCAATTTGTACATACTTCCTTGCTTATCTTGAAATCTTTAAACTAATTTTGCTTCTTGCATCACACCATCACACATCAGTGTGACACTGGGCACTGACACTAGAAAGGGACAGAAAAACAATCATAGATTCTCCTAATCACTCTCCTGTTTTTTGTGTTTGGTTTGGACACATCACCAATGCAGATTTATTCCTGAAGATCTGGGGCACTGCATTGGCCAACAGAGAGTACATGCTGAATTCAGTAAGAATAAAGCTGAAATTTCTTTTCTACCAACCTGTAGAACCCCAAGCATTAATTTTAGGTAGTGAGAAGGGAAGAGAAATGGAAAATTGAGACATTGTGCAGAGGGACTGAATGTCCTGGGACACAAAGCTTGCGATGTCCCGTGCTTTACACACATGAAGTCTGCTGCTTTGTGGAAATGGTGCAAAAAGTACCTGAGTGTCAGTTTTAATGTAATGGACATGGTGGTTTATACCTATTGAGAGCTCATTCAGTAGCACTTGTTTCCACTGTGGGATGGGGAAGGTATTTAGGCATCTGTTTTGGTAGAGAACGCAACCACCTCCATTGCTTTTACTTGGACAACTTCTATTCCTTCAAGCTTGTATAAGCATCTGTATTTGGAAAAAAAATCCCTAAATTCACCCTCATCTGGACTCAATTTTCTCAGCAGCTTTTGAGGGTGACTTCTGAAGATTAGATATAAATATCCAAAGGATTTAGATTGACAGTAAGAGACTCTGGATTGAATTGAAAACAGGGAAAAATATAAAAAGATAAATTTATGATCTTATAATTCTGTTGCGTCCCAGCAAACTAGAGCACATAAACTTTTAAATGCTAACATAGGGATTTTAAAATCAATGGAGTGTTTAATAGAATTCTGTACAATGCATGCAAAATTGGAGAAATGTGGCAACAGGCAAATTTGGAATGAGTGAAACCTTGAATGTGGCTTGGTGACATAATTAAAACTAGACAAACAAAGGAAAATGTCAATAATTCAACCAAGAAACCACACAAATATAGATTGGTGTCTTGCTGTCAAGGAAAAAAGATTAACTAATCAAAACAAACCCACAGCTTGGAAAGCAGATGACATTTCAGGAACTGGTAACAATAAAAAGGATTTTAAGTAAGAGTCATATATGAATTGCTCAAATTATGCACTGAACTCCCCAGAATATGATCCAGTTGAGGGAGCACCTGGGATGACCCTCCTGGTACATCATATGTCTGCCCTCTGGGGTCTCCAGCACTAAATGTAGTATTTTCCCTCCTAAGAGACATGGAGCAGGGAATTAAAAAAAAAAAAAAAAAAAAAAAAAGTGAGAAATGCAGATATGATGATATGATGCTGTTACAGCAGAGGAATTTTTTTTTGGATCACCTTTTCTGCTTTTCTGTGACATGGTTGGGAGGTCTGAGGCTGAGAGGTTGGCAAAGATGTCTGAAATGCAAGATATTTATGTTTTGGCACAACAAGAACAAATCCAGCAATAGCCATGCTGATAATAGACCAATCCTTTCCATCACAGAACTTATCTTTCCTACAGAAAGAAACATTATTCACCTTTTGCTGTAGCTCATGCCCTGATGTGCCTTTCCTAAATGCCCAAATGGGTTGGTTTTCCTCTGGATCCTGCCTGGCCCCTAATACAATAGCAGACAGAAAAGTGGAATTTGTCATGGACAATTAGGTCCAGCTGAGGGAGTGTCTTGTCATGGAAACAAGACAGAAACTGCCTCAGTTTCTCTGATTCAGCTACTCTTGTTATGGGATCACAACTAATGTTCCCAGTTTTTTCCATCTTCCTCTTATACAGCTGAGATTGATTCTCACTAGACCCTCGTCCAGGCTGGGGCATCTCACTGGGATAGCAGTTAAACTGCTAGCCTGCGCTGTGATTGCAGTGACAGAAGTGTGGCTGATCTTAAGAGTTTTAGGAATTAAAATGTACTCTGCAAATAAGAGGTTTGAAGAATAGCTATTTTCACAGATTATGGGGTACTTTAAAAAGAAGTGCTTGGATTAAAGGAATCTTGGCTTTATTTTAGAAGTCAAAGACATGTCATACCTTTTTAGCAAAATGTGATTAATACAAAATTTCACAGTCAATTCCTAATATTAATATGAAAAACCAGGCAGAATAACCAGACTGGATAAAAATCCAGTCATCTGGATTTTTCACTTCATCATCTATTAATTCCTCTGAATGAGAGGTATCAGATGTAATTTTCAGGTAACATCACATGAGCTGGTACTTAACAGTTCCCTTTTCTGACTGAACAGCAGTAGGTCTGCTAAGATTTAGTCAAATGAATTTGTTTCACCAGAAGACTCCTGGCTCTAGCAAATGGCTTCAGAGGATTCTGGTTATGTTGGAATTTGGGTCTTAAAGCATAGCTTCAGTGTGAATTCTTTGATGCCATATGAAGGCTGTGTTTACATGGTGACAGTCTCTTCTGTAAGCCCACCAAGGATATCTGTGTTGTCCTGGCTGTTTTTATGGTCCTTTCAGAAAGGTGAGATCTTTAGCTCTGCCATGTTTGTAGAAAACTGCCCAACATTTCCCAGAGAAGAGATGGGGAAGGGTTTGTACCCCATCCCTACCACAGACCACTCCAAATATTTGCTAATACAGTCACACCTCTTCCTTAATCCAGGTAAAAGGTCTTTATGCTGTCCATGCTCATAAAATTATTTCATACAAGCACTTTAAACTGCTAAAACAAACCAATTTTCTCTCCTGTCTAAAAATAATATTGTTATACATCATGGTCAGCACTTGTTTCCTCAAACTGAAAATAATTAAGAGCTTCATCCTTTCCCTCTGTCTCCCTGCCCAGCTCTATGATATCTCAATCCACTTTTGCATTGCTATTACCAGTTTTAATTCATCCATATTAATCCTGTGGTGACCTTCAATGATTTCAGTGCAGTCAGTCCATGAGATGAGCCTGTAAGGCTCAGATGATTTGTAGGACAGGTTTTTTCATTGCTGATGTTCTTAAAGAAAAATAGTATTTTGCCCAAAGAAGGATGAAAATACATTTTCCTGACAGGCAGAGAGGGAACATTTTTGTTATGATTGAAAAAAATCTCAAAAGTTATGGGGATAAAAAAATGATGAAATTTGGATGCAAAAATATTGAGAAGAGGTTAGGGGAACTTGCTGCACAAGCAAAGTGCCAATACTCTGGGCCTGTTTGTGCCAGCATGGATATTTAACAGGGGTTTTGCATGGTATATGCTTCTGATCTCACTCCCATACATATTGTAGCATTAACACATCAGAGCTTGTCCTTTAAGGCCCTGGAATCACCTGCCATGATTTCACTGCACACAAGAACAGGGGTGAATGCTCATATGGGGGCTTTCTGTACCTTAGGGAGTTAACTGCCAGCAGCTGTGGGTAAGGCTCTGAGAATCCAGAAGATAAACTAATATGGATTTACAATGGAATGGAGCCAACACTCACTGTGGTTACTGAGCATTGAGAACACCATAGAATCCCTATGATGCCTCTAATTGAAGGAACAAAATAAAAAGTGTTTTCTCTACATAAACACACAAAATTACACCTTAATTTATCTCCTAATCTGGGAATGAACCAGGAATTCTGGCTGCACACAGGGGTGTAGTGTCCTTAAGCACAAAGTCCCTTAACACTGGTCATATGTACATACATATTATACAGGGAGTGTCACTGAATGCAGTCAGTTACTCTCGTGTGTGAGTACTGTTTAACCAGCAGGGATGACAAAATCTGTCTTATTGCTGACTCTCAATTCATGTTTGATCAAAGCCCCACTGATACATCTATCAAACTTGCTGCTAACTTAATCCCTACTGCTCTCATTTCAAGTGACTGAGTCATTTTCCCCTGTTATGTTCAGCCTGCTGTAAACACCAGCACTTTCTGTAAGTCTCTCTTTTCACCCTGCTGTTTAATAATCTCCCCAGCTTTTTTTCCATGACAAATGTGTTCATATTTCTGGAAATTTTCATGCTTATTGCTTTTGTCATTTAAGCCCTCCTAGCACTGTTGCCCTCTGTTACCTTCTCTGTTGTGTACTTGTGCCGCCGTGATGTGAACAAATGCTCATCTCTGGATTTTCGTGCTTCCTTTTCATATGTGTTTCTAATTACATCCCACAATTTATAATTTTTCAATATGAAAAATTATTAGATATAATGACTATCTATGATGAATTTGTCCCATTCTTGGGTTAAAACCCAATTTCTTCATCACATAAACATTTATTCTCCTTTATTCTCAATTTACTAAATAATAAGATTGGTTGATGGCATAATGTTTGGATTCAATTAACTATTATGTCCCTAGGAAAATTTAAAGCTAAAACTTAACTAATTCCTTTCAGAGATGTGTTATACATCCTCAGGCAAAAAATCTGCTTGTATATTTTCAAACTCCTGAGCCTTCATGCAAAATATGAGCATTGCCTCTTAATCCTCCTCATTTTACATCTTATTTATTTTTTGTTTTACAATAGCAGTTATGTCATAAAACTGACTAGGAGTAGGCAAAAGTATTTGTAAGAACAGTTTAACTAAAGACAACAAAAAAAATCCATAAACCAGGGTTTCAGTTGTGGACATGCATCTTTTTATATATATATATATATATCTTTATATATATATATTTATATATAAACACTATGTAGATATATATGTGTATATAGATTATATTTAAGTATAGTGTATTATATTGTTACTTTTATATTTTATTATTATTATTTTAGGGAAGCAAGTAATCAACACGTATGGTATTGGAAATATACAGAAGCTACCCATAAAAATGATTGAGATTAAAAACAATTTAAAAATCTAGGAAATATAAATACATATTATGACAATTGGATTTTGAGAGAAATCTTGTGGGGATTTTTTTCTTTGTACTTGCAATGGCCAGAATGAAAGTCCTCATGATTGATGTTAGCTTTCAGTTCTATGACTTGTTCCAGTTTGTGTCACAATATTTGACTGATGTAGGAGTGTATTGTTCTTTGTTTGGATTTTTTTTTTTACTCAGTGATGTGTGACAGCATCACTTGAAATCAGTACAGAAGCAGGGCAACATGTCAGCTTGATTTATCTAGCTGTTTTTCTGTTAACACTCCTCATCATGTTGGTAGAATGATCAGGTAGCTGGCACTAATGGCATTATGCAAGGGGCATTTTATTCATTCAACAAATATATATAATACTGAGAAAACAAAAAAAGTGGTTTCCCCATATTTGGGAAGACATGTTTGCAGGAAATTATCCAAGACATGCCAATCAGCAAGTGGGTAAGACCAGTTGGATGAATTATCCTGTCTGATTTGATACCAGCCAGATATTTTGCCACCTGCTGAATCACAAGGAAATACTGATTTCAAGAGTAGCCTTTTACACAAAGTGAGTCTTCATTCATTTTCCTCAGCAGACAGGCCCCAGTACCTGTATATTAATAATTTTTACTGCATTTCTGGCAGTTGCTTTTCCCTGGACATCATGGTATCTGGATTACAAATTAGTTACTGATATTACTCAGTAATTTAAATAGGGTAAATAAAGCAGCAGTTAAAGATCTTTTCCCTGGTTTGAGTTCTTGTAATCAGTTGTCATTGTACCCGAGTCTGGTTTATATTGGCAGTTTATATTGCCACTGGTGGGCTTATTCTTGAGTCCTCTGCACCAGCAATCACCATATTAATTTTGACAATTTCCAAGACCATTTGATATCTTACGGGTTCTTTTAATCCTTGAATGAAAAATGTCTACAGTCTTAGGAAAGAGTTCATCAGCCTTGCTGTATCCAAACAACGGTAGGTAGGATGATCTGTAAGTTTAGTTTGAAAGAAGGGGCAAAGCTGTCTCCTGATTGCACTGGGAATATCTCACAAGTGTCAAGTCTTCACTGAGGGTAAATTAAACACCAGTCTTTCTGATTAATTTACATAGGTGTCACCAGCTTGTTCAGGTTTTCAATTAATTCCTCCCACCACCTCACAACCCAATTCCAAATAGCTAGAATTAGAAAACAGAATTTCATTCTGAGCTGCAAGTGCACAGCTCTTTGCTTGAAATGCCCAAGAGGGCAGGTAGAGGTGTCCCTTGCAGAGAGTGCATGTAAACAGCTTCACTCACTGACAGAGTGTCCCACAATTGCAAGGAATGACTTCAGTAATTTTATTTCCTAAACTCTTAAAAGCACAGAAGAAATTGGATATAGAGTTCTTTTGACTCCTATTATTCTCTTTCATACTTCTGTTTCTTTGATGCTTCTAAGTGTTTATTAATGTTATATTGGAGTAATTGGAAGGGGCAATTTTTCTCTATTTGTACAGAGACACCTGATATAGCACAATACTACCACGGCATTAAATAAAATTTTTTAAAAAAACCTTTTGTTCTAAACTTTCCTCTTCTTTCAGTGGTATGCTGTTGTTTGCCTTTTATTTATTTATCTTTTTTTAAATTCTTGATGGTGAAGAGTCTTTCCTGTGGGATATGAGAACAATTTTGAGAAAAACATGAGAAGAATCTGACTTCACCTGTTTATTTTGATCATTTCATCAATCCTGTAGTGCCCTTGAGTAAATATTTTCCTTTAAGTGTTTCATTGCCATCATTCTTCACGTCCTCTGCAGTATGTTTTTCAGCTCTCTCATGAAAGCTTCATATATATTCATCTTAAAGAAGCTCACACAGCACCACTGATCCTTGCTTTGCTCTCACCTATAATTCTTTTACGCTTAATAGATTTTATCCATGGACAAGTATTGTTTTAGGCTTTTTGCCAAAGTTTAGTCCTGTGAGCCAGTTTTCTACACAAAGCAGTTACAGCAGCTCTCTGTGAAGAATGTTCTGGCCTTGGCTTATACTGAGATACCTAAACTAGAAGACCTGCACAGAGTAATATGTAGTGTTAAGAAGACATAAATCATTCTTGGACACAAATGAGATGTTTTAACTTTTCTAAAGTAGTATTAAAACTAGAAACTGTTGACTTTCCACGTTTCTTTACCTAACCACTTTGAGAATGAAGGAAAGAGTCCACATTTCTCCGACTACCTTGTCCCTCTGGTTGGTGCAGTGTGGACTTGGACAGTCTGTGCCACATCTCCCTGTTAGCTCCTCAGTATAAGAATGAGAGAGAGCTGAGTCATAGCCACAGCTCAGTTAACAATGTGGACAAAGGGATGTTGAGATCTACATACTCTGCAAACCTGTGAGAAGCTAGATGGATGTCCTTGTTTTTTCATACATTTATTGTGGGGAAAGATGGGGGGGTGTTTTGTTTTTTTTTTTTTTTTCGTTTGTTTGTCTCCTCTCTGTTGTTTCTGAAGTTGATATCCTGAAAAACAGGAAGATGCTATTCCAAACTGTTCCTCACCTCCCACATTAGTTTAACTAATTAGTTTAGATCCTGCAAAAACGTTTTGTATAGCAAGAAAAAATTTGTAGTCCTTAGGATAACCTGAACAACATTTCAATAGACAGCATATTAATAAAGTTGAAAAATATTTGGAAAAGCAAAGCTGCAAGTCAAAGAGCATTCATTTCAGAAACAGAAGTGATCAGAGAGCAGTGTCTGCCTGCGTGGAGGGGAAGGTCATTGGTGTTACTTCATTAGCTCTGGTTATGGGACACATGACAAATATGGCAGGATGGGGGAAAAGAGGAGAATTTTCAGCCACTGATCAGAGTATGAAGGATCTGATATTAATGAAGAGAATTTTCTCTTCATTACTGGTCTACTGAGAGAAAGCAGAGATGTCTGCAAAATATTACTAAGTTACTTGAAGACATGATGGCCAGAGCTGGTTTGTTTTTTTTTTTTTTTTTCTGTAATTTGCATTTTTAAAATTATTTTTCACATTAAGTACTTTACCAACTCATATGCAAATAATTAATCAGGGAGCTTTATCACTGTCAAGCAACTAGTTTGATCTGAAGAACTTAAAAGCCCTAGCAAAGTCAGAGAAGCCACAATGGTGAGCCCATAGCCAAACTGAATCTGAGCAGAGATTACTGCTCAGAGTTTCTATGTTGCTTTGTGGTGAGAGATGATGTCAGACAATGCCAGTGCCCCTCTTCATCTTTTTCACCCTGAAAAACATTTATTTGGATTACACCATGCTTTCTAGTCCTCCAGTCTGTAAAGATATCAGATGAAAGTCCACAGAGATGTCTTCTGTTATTTGTAAAGCTTCTCTAACCATACCACTTTCACCTATGGTCTTTGAAAGCAGACTAAGGTACTAATTTAGACTAAGAAGAAAAAAGAAAAAAAAAAGTATTGCAAAGAGTTGACTGATATTTCTGTGACTATGCTGACACATCTAACATAGACCTCAAAAGGGAATGTTTCCTCATGGTAAAAGAAGAGGAAAATAGAAAAATAAAGCCTGAATTGCATATTCTCTTTCCTTATTGAGTTCTATGAATTTTTAGATCTCTGAATCTGTTTCCTCAACTATAAAATGTCACAGATTTCCTCTGCTTGGACTCTGGAAGGAAATACATCAGCAAATGCAAGCTATAAAAGTTTATAATTTTTTTGTTGAGCTTTAGACATGTTACGTGGTGATTGTTTCACCTTTTTCCAGGCTGGGTATATGGAGTCTCAGTAACTGGAGAGGGAATATTCAAAGTGTGTGGCATTCAAATGGGTGATATAGAACCAGGAACCATTTCTCTGAAGTTTTACTCTTTCCCCTCTAAAATAGCATTTTTGAGAGACAGATAGTAGTTCTATATATTTATATAGGTGTTTATGTTTGTGCTTAAGAATACTCTGAATCATATCAATTATGAGAAATATATTAAATGTACTGATGCCAAATCGATTTATGTCAAGTATTATTGATTTCAGTGAAGTTTCAGCTCAAGATATTTGTGTGGTTTATTTGTTCATTATTTTTACTTGTGGCATTTCTAAAATCTAATTCAAAAAAGGATTAATCTTTATGTCAAATAAAATGTTTTTATTTTAAACACTTTTAGCCTTAAAAAGTATAAGTGTAAGACACTAATTATGGATTAAGATACATTAATTATTTTTCAACATGTTTCATTTCAACAAAATGAAATTAAGTATTTCAGTTGTATAATTTTTTTAATATAAAAGTGTTGAAAAGAGCATGATGCTACAAAATGTCATTGTGTTGTCTACTTTCATCAGAAAGGAGACACAAGTGAAAAATAGGTGGAAAATATTGTTTCCTACTACCTTTCAAGAAATGTGGTTCTCTAATCAAGCTGTTCAGCTTCCCAGAATCATGGTGAATGCAGTTAATTTTAACTCCATGTACAATAGGCTCCATATGACCCTTTTTGATCCTAAGAAATTTTTTAAAAGCCCTGACCAAAATCACAACAGACCTGGTAAATGTTTTTTTTTCCTCTTTTAGATTAGAAGTGATATCTAATTGATAACTAGAGAGGGAAGACTGGTTGTTATTAGTAAACAAGAATCAGCAGGAAGCTAAGAAAATCAATAATTGCTTTTTGTCAAAGAGAAAGTGCCTCCACCTTTGTATGTAGAAACATACAAAGCACCATGGGAGAACAAATATTTTGGAAGATAAGCAGTAGAGATAGACTTCTTTGCACTTTTGAAACATGGACTCTGCTATAATGTAGGATGTTTTTGGATCCTGACTAGAGCTGAGGAATTCTTGGGGTGACAAGGTGAGTGTTAATGACTAGTCAGGGACTTATGTGCATGGCCTGGACATGTTGGACTGACCAACTGCTTTGGTGATCTGACCTGATGTGACAATCTGTGTGGTGGGAATTCAGCAAGCCTGGTGCCAGAGTTGGGAGTCAGAACAAAGTATGACATGCACAAGGGGGAAAAATTTTGGAACTTCAGTCTATTTTGGTATTATTGTTCTTTGTTTTGCTGCCACCACCCCACACCCCTAATGACAAGGATTATCTTTGCTTTAATTCCAGACCAAAATGAGTGAATCATTGTAGCTTCAGTGGGATACTAGGATATGAGTGAAACTCCTGAGAACTAGGTATGTGCTTCCCCCCCCCCCCCCCTTTTTATTTCTTCCCCCCTTTATTATGTAGCAGGTAGCAAAAGAAATGGAATGAACATTTTGCTGCTTGCTTCCAACCAGCTGGATTATTTCTGGTTGGCTGGTCGCATCTCCTACACCTACTGATATAAATGATGGGCTTAGTTAAAATGGTCTGTGCTTTTTAATTTATTTTCCTTTTTTATTAAGACAATCCAGCAGATTGCTTTATTTTTCTCAACTGCAGCAGAAAGAGCATGAGTGAACATGCCTGAACTCCTGGTCCCTGGAGAGTAATCACATATTTGTGCAGACATGCTCCTTGACCCGGTGCTAAAAGGCTAATCCTAGAAAAACAGGGCAATGAGGTCTTCCATTTGTGTGTTTTCTGTGTTGTTGCATTCTCTTTCACCAGGTTTGTGGTGGTGTGTTGCTGGGTGCTTTTTCATACAATCATGTTACTTCCTCATGCATCTAAACCCTTTATATACAGGTGTATATTAGCTCCCTCAGTACACATGTATATTTATAATAATATTTGAGGGTAATAGCTCCCTACTGCCTTTTATCAGCAACTTTACTAAGCTGAAAAAGGATAGCAATGCTGAATTCTGCATCTCTTTCTGTAACAAGCCTTGCTGCAGAAGAGCTGAGTTTCTGCCATGCTTGGTGTGGCCAGGTACTCCACAGTCTGGGTTTTGGAGCCTGTGATCTAATCAAAATTTATCCTATGTTCAAAATTTCCATAGGGGTGTGCTAAATAAAGGTTATTTCTCTTGTTGTCCTCCATTTCTAGTTCCTTCAATGTACTCCCTTCTAGTTGATTCTATCTCCCAGAACTTGTGTAAAACCAGAAACAAAAATAATACAGGCAAAGCAGGGGGAAAGCTCCTAAAAACCATGTCAGATAGAAATCATGAACTGATGAAAAATTGCTATAATGTTGTAGTTTAGTGAAAAGTGTTTTTGGCTGAGAGTGGGAAAGCTTAATTCTAGTGCCTGATCTTCAGTTTTTTTTTTTGTTTTTTTTTTTTTTTTTCTTTTTTTTGTTTTTTTTTTTTTTTTTTTTTTTTTTGTTTTTTTTTTTTTTCTTTTTTTATTATTATTGTTATTGATAGCAAGTCTAATTGAGAAAATAAAGTTTAAGTTCATGTGTGTGCACACACATGTCAGCTTTGCCTAATAACTTTTGAACTTGTTGCCCAATTTCAAACAAATTTGACATTGGTAAAAATGTGATTTAACCATTTGTATGGGGTTATTTATCTGTTTGGGATTTGTGGTTGGGAGCATTGAGCTTTTTGAGGGGCAGGGTTGTTTTTATGTCTTTGGGTTTAGATATTTTATTTTGTGGGTTTTTTTTGTTTTTCTAATGGAATCAATCACTGAATAAAACTGTCGAGAAGAGGAATGAGTGCTTCCCAGGAGAGAAAAGCTAGAGGGGTAAACTCATCTCTGGGTTTACATACCAAAGAATCCCTGCTTTTCAAATTCAGACTGTTCTCTGTCCCAGGAGCATTGAAATGCTGGGATAATGGAGCCACCTTGTTTCTCTCTTGGGTTGTTGTGGAACAGAACTGTGCAAATGGCTGTTTTCTCAGTTAATTGGCAATTTAAGAGCAAATTGTCTAAATTCTAGGACATGAGGTAAATTAAGGTTAAAAACAAAATAAATATATTTTTAACCCCCTCACCCTTAAAATATTTCTTACCAAATAATGAAACATAAACTTGCAAATGAAAAATAAGCTAGAGTGTTCTGAGATAATTCTCAAAAAAGCATTAAAATGATATCTTCAGAAAAAAAATGGTGCTATATGAAAAGAATTGCCTGTTCCCAATGGAAGCAGTGGTGCCAGTTTTTGAGGTCAGTTTAACAAAAGTAAAACCACTTCTGATTTATTTATACTCTTCAACCCACCATATATAATTGCTTTGCTTTTGACAGCCCGTAGGAAAACGTCAGTCTCGCTCCTCAGCAGCCATCTAGACTTGACTCAGTTTCTAAGTCAGAGTTCCTTCTCCATTCATGCCCTGCCGTGAAAGAGCTCAAGGTTTCTTGAAACACTGTTTAAGGATTGGCAAGCAGTGAGGTTTGGGAACCAGGAATGTTCAAGACAGCAGACTTTGTACGTGGAATTTACAGGGCTGATTTCTGTGGAAGGAATGCAGCAGGTGATCTGCCTCCATTGATTCCAGAGTGTATCCAGAGAGATTAAGGGGTTAACCTGCCTGGTCGGTGTAATGGCTTATAGCTGAGATGCGTGTGCACTGAGCTCGGTATACGAAATGTGACGGCTGATTCACGGTGTGAGGACTCATTCTGCAGAGAACAAGCTCTGAAAAGGCCCTAAATAGGACTTGCTTTGCTGCCTTACACTGCCCTGTTTAGATCTGCACTGGGGCATGTTGGGGTGTCCTTGCTGGCACAATTACTGAGGAGCTCTGGTGCTGCAATGAGGAGGTTTTTCTGCCTGCTCTCTCTGCTGGCTTGCTGCCTGCTTTTGCAACCAGCAAGGCAGGGACATCCTCCCCAGCAGCTCAGATCTAAATCCCAGATATGGAGATTGATTTCCAGCACAGCCTGTGCTGTGTGTAAATCCTGGATCAAACAGGCTAATCACTGTTAATCACCGCTAATCAGCATGATGGTGCCTGTAGACCTTTGCAGCCCTGCTTACTGGCTAGGGGGGACAAACAGCCAGTAGATGCTAAATCATTAACAGTTGCTGTTGAATTTAAGTAGCTGGTGGTGTTGAATATAAGTGACTTGTGCTACTGTCATACACTGCCAAGAAATGAAATATTCCAGAGCTATGGCATCACTGTGCATTTTTCTCAGCACGACTGTGATTCAGGCTGAGAAGCGTTCATCTGCCTCAGCACATGAGTGAACCTAGTGGAAGAACTCCTTCCAAATAAACCACAGAGTGCTGTACTGCTGATTATTTTTGAAGTTTTTTTTTTTCATAACTCCATCATAGGTTATGTTACAGCCCTCTGCTACCTGCAGTTTAGCATTTGAACTCAGCACTTTGGCTGAAAGGAAAACTAACACTGGATCTGGGGTTGTTTGGCCCGGAGAAGAGGAGGCTTAGAGGTGACCTTATTGCTCTCTACACCTTCCTGAAGGGAGATTGTAGACAGGTGGGGGTCAGTCTCTTCCACCGGGCAGCGCTGACAGAACAAGAGGACACAGTCTCAAGCTGCATCAGGGAAGATAAGGTACAGGTTGGATATTAGGAAAAAAATTTTCACCGAAAGAATAATAAAGTACTGGAATTGTCTTCCCAGGGAGGTGGTAGAATCACCATCTCTGGATGTGTTTAAAAAAAGACTGGACATGGCACTTGGTGCTATAGTCTAGTTGAGGTGTTAGGGCATAGGTTGGACTTGATGATCTTAGAGGCCTCTTCCAACCTCATATTCTGTGATTCTGTGATCTCAGACTTCATTATCTATCCCTGTTGTTTACTGTATGGTTTATTCTTGGATAGCTATGGAATTTGGGGGAAACTTTCCTACAGGCTACTGTAATTTTCATGCTTTTATTCGCACTACACAGTTTTGATTGTCTTTCCTTTTTCTATTTTTTTCCTATTTCTTTCTTTTAATTTGCAAATTGTATTTCAAAATAGCAAGGAAATGTGGCAGGTTGTATAGTTTGAGAGAATTATGGCCCCTCTCTGGTAGTTAATGTACCCTGAGCTTTTGGCTTAGGTGCCTCATAATGCCACATGAGGCATGTGGAAACTGCTCAGAAACGCATTTGTTAGCTGTCATGTCAGTGCTTAATTATATCTTACTTCTGTTTCAGTGCATCATGCATAAGTCTGCTAAATGTTCTGTGTGAATCCAAACCTGATTTATAGGCACAAAAGTACCTTAGAGAATACCAGTGGAATAAAAGAGCTCCCTTTAATGTGCCTTTCTATCTGCAGAGATCAAATTTAGTATAACTTTGTTAATCTTTGAATCAGTAAACAATATTGCATAGAGTGTGTAGCTTTAATTTAAGCAGATTGCTTACTTATGATGTTGTTCTCAGGTGTGCTGTGAAAATTAAATTTTCTTTCTTTGCTAGATTGTAGGAAGGGTTGAAAATATGGTGTGTGTGTTTCTAGATCCTCTACTGCTGCAATTCAGGGCAGTTTCAAAGCCACAAGAATACGAGTGATTTATACCATCTAGTGTTCAGATTTTGCTGCTGTTGGTGATGGAAACAAAAGACCATTTTGAGGCTGCAGCTCTCTCCCTGTAAGTCCCTGAACTAAAGGAATAGGGAGGGCAGAAGAAGATTGTGCTTAGGTAAGGAAGTGAGGTCTTGCTGCTGTGTGCTGGGGGTGTTGCTGCATTCTTCTCAATAAATTGTTTTAGTTCTCTCAGTTGGTGGCAGCAGCTTCAAGATGCCATAAGTGCTTTTGTTCTGAAATGAGGCTTACTGAGTGCATGAGCCTGGAGCCTGAGAGCTTTTGGAAGCTGCTGAATGGTTGCTCTCTGCATGAGCGGACTAAGGGCAAAGTAGTATCACAACATTTGGAGAGTGATGTTCTCATGTGCCCTATGATGCCAAATAAAGAGGTTTGTTTGCTGTTTACCAGTGAGGATAATGCAATATCTCAATGCCTATCCAAACACTTGTAGGGGCACTGGATGAAGGCATAAGCCTTTTCTGCTTTGAAACTTGTGGTAAGCCTCATGCAGGATTTCAAGGTGAGTCTGTTGCTCAGACTGTCAATACACAGGGGTTTCTTGCATTGATAGCTGAAGCCTGTGCCTCCTTGCACTCCTTGTCTGATCTAATACTTGTGAAAGGGTATTAGGCCTGGAGTTTACCAAATACCTGGAAGTCCTAAAAGATACTTCTCAAGGGGCTGGGTGGTAAAACTCAAACAGCCCACCTCAAATTTCTTGGTAAAGGAAGACAACCTGCTCAAAGCATGTGAGAAGGTGTTTGTAAGGAAGTCATCCAGAGTGGGGATTATCTTTCCTGAGAAACTGGTCAGCCATGAAAACCTGTTGGGGTACCCATGGAAGAGATCAGGACTCGGTGGTTCCTCTTGAGGTGGCATTTAGGTGAGCAAGGATATGAGGTGAGGCTCTGTCTGGAATCAGGCTGTGGGAATGCACACCTTCAAAGAAATGAACAAATTTTTTTTCACACTATGAAAGTGAAGCTTAGAGGTGATACCAAGAAGTTAATCCCACAAATTAAACTTTATTTAAACCAACAGACTCTTTACAATAGCTCAACTGACCCGGAATTTCATCCCACATAGCCCATGCCTATCAATGGGTGTAATGGGAGCAAGTGGAAATAACAACAAAGGTCAGAAATGGGCTTTTAAATATCAGCTTTGAATTGGGGAAAACCGTGGAGAAGCCAGATATTACAGTTTCTTAGAACTTTGAAAACTTTAGATTGAGATTGCACAGGCTCTTTTTGGAAGAGAGATGAAATGTCTTTAAAATGCTTTTATGCACATAACATATAAGGTTATGAAGCTTTTTTCCTTTTTTTCTCCTTTCATCATGGTTGCTTACCACAGGCATTTCCCTTTTTATACTTCTTACTATAAGCCCTGGTGCAGCTGCATTGTTGTTCACCTTAGCAAAAGATAAACCAGGGAAGATTTGCATAGCTACAGTTGCTTATCTCTTTGCTGTTTTCTCACCATGCCCAGCAGGCATGGTAAGAATTCATCATTTACAGTGACTTTATACAATCCATGAAACCCAGAAATTTCACTAGGAGAGGAAGTAGCTGAAATCTGTCTGTACTGTTTGCAAGGCAGTCCTTCAATAATAATAATACTTGCAAGACTATTTAATGAGGATGCCTAGGTTTGGTTATATAAATACACACATGTAAAAACGCAGGTGATGCCCTTTATCTTGTTAGATCATCACATTCTGTTTCAGTCTGTGCAGTAAGGAGTGAAACACCAGTTAATTACCGAAGGATAGACTGTCTCTGCAAATTAGGGCCCTTTAAAATTTAGAACAGTTTAGGGCTTACACAGGGGTCCTGGAGTCATAATCTTCAGGGCTTTAAAAGCTGCTAGGAGTTGACACAGGAAGAGGGAATCCAAAATTATTGCTGCAGTATGCCAGCCAATGAAGTCAGCTGTGCCTGAGGCAGACACAGCTGCTAAAGCCCTTGTGCTTGAATTCTGCATAGGCACCCAGAGATTCCAGCTATTTTACTGCAGACTCAGTTTGAAATGCAAGGATTTGTTCCCATGGACTAAGCTTCACAAAAGTCTTGATCTGTGTGCCCTACTCATAGCACAGTTTTGATGAACTACCATCAACACATAGAACAGGATAAATAAGTGAAGGTTAAAAAGCTGTATCCTAGGGTTTGAACATCTTGAAATGAGGACCTTTGATTCATATGTCTCAGATGATTTCTACTAAATATTCAGCAGGGAGTTGCTTAGGTAGATTAACATCTCTTAAGGCAGTAGAGTTATTTTGGTGGCAAAACAGTTTAATGGATGCAAAAAGACTAATGATGAGAGTCAATGACGCCCATGTAATTAGAGAATGTCAGGACTTGATTTCATGATTAAAATAAATTTTAACTTAAAAATATTATTTTAAGATCAGTATGAAAAATGGGAATTACATTAGTCTTTAAGATGCATTCAGATTTGCAATTTTAGGTACCTGAGCCCCTCGAACTAAGGTAAAATTTGAATCTTACCAAAAAACCAAAAAGGTGATCCACCAATGTGCTTTTTGTTTACCTTTAGCAGAAACTATCTTTTTGTTTAAAATTCAAGTCCAAAAGACAACATCAAGTATTTTTCTTAAAAGAAATAATAAATCCTGAGCTATTAAACATAACTGCCAGACATCTAAAAGAGATTTTTTTTCTGTTGGAGATCTTAAATTTAGACCTCAGTATGTGTATAAAAGAGATCAACGTCTTCTGCAAACAGTATATTGAGTGAAGGAAGATAAAAAATGCAGTTGTTCAGGAAGCCTTTGGTCCTAAAATCTGCACCCTCTGTCAGATTCTGGTCAGTCTTCTCAGAGATGATCAATTTAGGGCATTTCTGCCTCTAAAGAAAAGTTTACAGGAGCTTTGTGTTTCTAATTCACTTTATGTATTTTTGGTGATTGAAGAGATGTAAAGATTGTCTTTCAGTAGCAACAATCGCTGCTTCTGGAAGGAGTCTGCTAGGAGATATTTTCTGCATGATTTTCACGTAGTCTCTATGAGCATTCACCATTAGATACATAAATCTGAAGTAAAGCTCTCTTGAGGAACATGCAATGAATACAGCCATCTAACGAAAGGGAACAAGATATTCTCCAGATGGGATACTCTAATGTCTGATTCTCCTTTGGAAGAGAGAGAAATTGACCTTAAGGGCATGGTCAGCCCTTGCTGTCTGGTGAAAGAAAAACAAAAGTAGACTACATAGATATGTTTTTTCCCTTCCTCCCTCACAAGGACAGGTTGGTCTTTTTTGTTAGGTTTTTGTTGCTGGAATGTGGTAGATGAAAGAGAATTTGAATGGATAAAACACTGGCAAGAAAACTTGCTTTACTTTGAAGATTTAAAATAGGCTTATGAGCTGTTTACATCCTCTCTTGAATTAAGATATTAACAAAATACAGGTATCTCTGGTACTATGCACAGGAATTCATTGAACACTTACTGCTTTTCAAACATACAATTATTTATTTACTGTTTCTTTAAGGGTATGGTAGACTTTTTTTAATTGTAAAAAGTTTTTAAGAGATATTTTTAGATTTAAGAAGCTTTCTAAGATAATCCCTTATCTACTCAGCATACAGAAAGAGCCAAACCCATCAGCTCAGCATTGTCTCTGAGTTTTAATGGGTGTTTTGTGATCTTAGAGTGTAATGAAGTTTTCCAGGGAAGGGTTGGATTAATCCTGTCCTGTAGGAGAGCTGTGCAAAAATAAATCTATCCATGTGAGCAAATTTTAAATAAATGGGTACATTTGCCAATCTCTGAATGCAGGATTAATTTTTATGCCTGGTTGATTCATGTGGGATCTAAAAAACCATGAGCCTAAAGTGTTGGAAATGTATAGGAAAATTGTCATTTGGTCATAATTCACCTTGACATGAGTGATGGAGAATTCATATGGGTAAGTGAAGCCTTTGAGGGCATGGGCCACAGTTATTAAATCAAGCTTTTCTATGAATTCAAGATTTCATAAGGTTGCACTTGAAACAAAACCTTTGTATTCAGGCAGACTGTGGGGAAGGAGTTAATAACATATTTGTGAACATTTGTTTGCATCTGACATGGCTTGTTAATTTAGTCAGACTTATTTATGGCTTCTCACCCGCCCTGCATAGGGTATGCAGATAAACTGAATTTTGTTTGCTAATATTCAGACAGGCTTTTCTCTTGTTGCTTTTCAGAGTGTCTCCAAAACACAGATGTACAGCTGCTAATATCAGAATAGAAACTTTGTCACTGGTGTCCTTTCTTGATTAAGTTGCTACCCACCCTGAGTAATAAAAGAATCTAAGCAGAAACTGTGACCTGCTGCATCTTTGATAGACAGAAAATCATTGCAATGTACCTGCCTACAAAAACAAAGGGTGATTATTATTCATGTAGAGAAAAGTTGTGGATAAAGGAGATGTGTACAGAGATCAGAATGAGTTTGCAAAAGATTGCATGGGAGACTTGCTCCTTTCCTGAGTGCAGAATCTTGATTGTGCAGGAGCTTACTCTGTGACCCGATCACCTATTTAATTATATCTTGGATAAATTTGTTTTACAGTCTCATGCCCAAAATATTTAATTGGCTTAAATTACAGAAATAGGATCAGTTAACAGCAACTCAGTTTTCAAGCTGTTAGTGTTTTTACTGTGCCATTTGTTGGTATAGAAATGTCGTCCTATATATGCTGCACATTTCTAGAAATTATTTAAATTCTTGCTGTCTTTTTGACATATTTGTGACTATTTCAATGTACAGTGTCTCTCCATTTTTTCAATTCTTAATCACATACAAAGAATGAGGCTTTCATATTTGTCCATACCCAAATTTTCTCAATGTATATTTGAAAAAATTGTCCAAGTATGTGAGTTTTTTCTAACTGATTGTAATTGATAATATATAAGGGGTGGTGAAAGGTAATCAAGTCTATTACTTGCAAAAAATCACACAGAGCTTATCCCTTTAAAAGTTAGGCATCTGACCAAAATAAGTGCATAACCTTGCCTATAGTCTTTGAAGAGGAATTAATCCCCTTGTGAGTTGAGTTGTATGTCTGCTACTGGTCTCTAACAGCAAAGCATCTCCAGATGCTTAATTTAAGTAAACACCTAAATTTTAGACTGTTAAGTAAGTTCTCATAAGCAAATTTCTTAATTAGGTTTGCTCCCCCAGTTATCTAGTCCAAACTCTGTGGTCAATGGTTTTCTACAGTCTGTGTTGGTTCAAGTTTCATGCTCCATTACACCTGATTCTCTTTCCTTTTCCCTCGGAATGAAATTCTGGCTACCAGCTGGAGCGTTACTAGAGACTTTTCTCAGCTCTCTGTGACTGACACAAATAGTCTTCCAGTGTCCTCTGGAGCTCCACTGACTGTGTTGAGTTATATCAGCTGCAAGTCTGGCCCAGTGGCTGTAACCAAACTATTGATAAAAACCAGAGGTTCAACTAATGCAAAGAAATTGATTTTTTAATATACATTTCTATTTGAAGGGTGGTCCTTAGAGTCATTCTTTGACTCTGAGTTGTAATCATATTCGTGTTGTTCAGATGATATACTATGCCTGGGGTTGCAATGCGTCACAAAAACCTCATTGTGTTGGATAAAAATACAATCTGCAGTTGAATAAGACTTTTTTTTCAGTGTTGTCTATCAAAATTTCTATTACTAGCTCAGTCATTCATTAGCAAAAATACAAAGCACATGTTCGGAGTTCTGTACAGGACAATCAATTATGCTAGTCTTGTAAAGAAGTACTGGCATTCATTTTGAACTGGACAGCAGATTTTTTTCTCTTCTTTTCACAAGGCTATTTTTATTCTTTTTTAAGTGGAAACAAACATCCTAGCTCATCTTCCAGGGTATGTCCCTGACACAGGACATGGAATGACTCATTTATAAAGAAGCAAGGCTGTACTGAATCCAGAACTTGAAAATTTTCTTTCTTAAACTCGGCTCCTGAATTAACACTGCTTGAGAGAAATGTTAAGACTTTTGTATTCTCTCCAAAGGCAGGAAATCTTTGATGGAAGAGTTCTTCTGTCTGTCAGAGAACTACAACTTCAGTTTTATTCTCAGTTCCTATCTGTGGCTATTTTTGGCAGACCAGAATGCTTTAGGATACTATAGAATTTTTTTTTCTGTATGGTTGGACCTTGTTTCTCTACAGGTCTATTTCCTTTTTAAATTATGTTATAAATTACTATTATCATTGTAGTAGATTAACTAAATCATCATCTTTGAGGAAAACAAAATCAAGACCTTTGTCAACAAAGGCTGGTTAGCACCCAAATTATTAAATAGATGTAAACATTGCTCCTTAAAAAGCATGAAGGGAGAATGAAGCACCCAGTCATAGTGAAGAAAGATGGAAGAGAAAGCAAATATGGCAGATAGCAGAAAATTAAAATGCATAACATGCTATTTTTCTAGATGTGCATCTGTACCAGGTTAACGTTTTATGGTTAGAGATTCATAATTACAATTTCGTTAAAGATAGAGGGATTGAGTAGAAAAGCACACCCTTTTTTAAAATTGCCTATCTAAGAGCATAAATTAGTATTTTAAGAACTGTATCACAGGTCTCTCTCTTTTTTTAAAAATTCTTTTCAATGTGTAAATTTGAACTTTTACAGAGGAGATTAAGTTTGGGGCAGCAGGGAAGTAAGAGGTGGACTTTTCCTTTTTTGTTAAAATTCACAGGTTTTCAGTCCAAAATCATAGTCTTAATGAAGCCCTATTCTGCTGGAGGAAGTTTTCTAACCATCAGTTCTAAAACTAGGAAAAAGGGGATAGGAATAGCCCATGCATAGGCAAGTAGATTGAAAGGAAAAAACAGGTTAATGTGAAAATATGTTTTCTAGGATTTAGTCTTGTTGCTATTAAAAATGACAATGCACCATTATGAATAGAATGGCTCACCACATTAATATTGTATTCCAGGCTTAGCTTGAAGCCTTTTAACGATGCATTAATAGGAAGGTATGGGGGCTCCAAATAAGCTATACAATTCTCTGTTTCACATGTTTGACCCTAATGTCACACAAGACAACAGGAACACCAAATCTGTATGTTTACCAGCTGTTAGCAACACCATTGCTTGTATCTGTGTCTATGCGCAGCTTGGTGAGTCTCACTGTTTGTTTATGATCCCTGCTCTGCATTGCTGTCACATAATTCTTCCCATCAATAATAATCACAGGCGTGTTTATGGGGAATGAATATGCTTTACTTCAACCTAAGGGAAACTTCATAAATAAGTACCTGTGAGGGAAATAATGAACCTGCTGATAAGCATATGTATTTTTTACTGAAGACTATTAAAGCATTTACTCATGTGTCTTTTGAAACGGACTGAGGAAACACAACTTTGTGGTAATTCTTATTTGACAGTGACTAGAATAACATATACCCTGCATACTCCTTTTTTGTGTTTGTTTGTTTTCCCCTAAATACTTTTCTATAAATAATGAGCCAAAACTGAATTTAGTATGGCAAGTATAGGTTATTTTGTTTATTGTGTAATATAACTTAGGATTTCTAGCCTAGCATCTTGCTCTCCTATTTTCTTGCTCTTACAATGCAGCTGGGGAGAAACAATCTATTGCGCTTCATTAATCCTTTTAATAACTGTTGTCTGCATTATTTGCTCTTTACTTTGTGTTTAGAATTAATATTTAACTTTCATTATGCAAAGTCCACGTAGCTGTATTAAATTCTATTTGCTAGACTTCTGTGTCAAAGTGCTGTTGGGACAGCATTTAGAACCCAATATCTCTTCTTATTCTAATGTTTAGGCAAATGTTTGAATAGTATTTATTAGATTTCTTTAATTTCCTGAAGGATTTATTATTCCTTCATCTACATAAGTGTGGAGATGGAAAACAAGAAATATCCCTTCTACCCTGTTTGCCTCCTTCGTAAACAATTGCCTATTACAACTTGATTTCCAATTTCTAGCCAATTTTCTACTCGACCTGCTGGTATTTTTGCTTAATTTTGTTGGTACAATTGACTATAGGCACTTTTTTTCTCATATATACTTGATTGCAGCTATTTGAAGTAGACTAATTCTAAACCTTACTGTAGTTGTGAAGACCTAGATTGGGAAGTAGTGTTCACTTTTTTATGTATATTAATGATGGTTCTTAATGGGGCATTCTTAATTTTGACTGCAAACACTCTGGGAAGGTGTCTTGACATGATGTGACCTCTCCAGTTGCATGTTGACTAGCCAAATTAAATGAGGAGAGTGCAGCTTAGGCAGGGATCTCATCTTGGTTGCCAGAAACTCTGCAGGGTACTAACAATCAAAAACCACCATTTCTTGCATTGTATGTGCATCAATGAAAAAACCCAGCTGTCATTAAGGCACTTCCTGTTCACTTTGGAGAGAATATGAGATCAATGGTGTTTTCAGCTCTATGAGAATTTATATTTAATTCTCCTAATTACTCACAAACTAGTTGTCAACAGGCTTTATGGATGGGATTAATATAGCTGAGTAAAGACTCTTAAAATTTCCTTTCACTCTTTTCCCTGGAAATAAAGCACATAATAAGGACTCTAGACGAATGAAGAATTTTTTTTTAAACTACCCAAGCTTTGTTAAAGTGCTTCAATTTTAAGTCTTTTCTACTGTTTCCCAAATTAATTATTTGACCTTTTTGTATGTGTCCATGGCACAATCCTGGTCCTTTTCTTGTTTTGAAACTAAACAATAAAACTGCTGAGAAGTTTGAACAAGACATAACTCTGTTGGTTTTCATGAAGCACCATCTTAGGGTAGAAACAATGCTTTCAACTTTTGAGAAATTCTAGGAAAAAAAAAAAAAAAACACAAAAAAACAGGAAAAACATCACTCTATTCACTTCACCATTTTTTACTCAGATCATTTTTCTCTCCTAGAAGTGTTTGATTTTTAAGAAACATTGCTTTGGGGAATTTATTTATACCAGGAAATTAGGGTTCCAAATGCATCTGGAAATCACCAGATGGGATGGTAATATTAATTCTGACTCAGCATGGAAAAATACAGAACAAAAGTAAATGCCAAGAAAAATATTTGTAAATAAATGAATCGAGATCAGAAATCAGGACAATTTAGAGAAAAAGTCTTGGAACTTGAATCTAATGAGCAGTAACAGCTTCAATGATGCAGTGTGAAATTTGAAAAGCATGTATGCAAAAGGATAAACAAATTTGGGAGTAGACTCTAACTTTTGGGGAGCTATCTGACAGCAGAAACTGAAGGTTTGTTGGACAATAACAGGGAAAAAATTCCTTATAGGAATGTGACTGCAATGTGATCATCAAAAAGATAGTGATCAATGAACACATTGGGGAAAAAACAGAGCATTGAGCAAAACAGATCCCCTGTTCACAGGCAGGAGCCCAGTGCTGGGGCTGCCTGCAGTTCTGAGACTGTCCCAAAATCCTTACTCCCCAGAGGAAGCTCAAGCCTGTCTTTCAAATTAAAAAAAGAAAACAGTTATAAAAAAGCCAAACTTTGCAAAGTCAGCTCCAGCCTGCTGTCTTCTGTTTCCCCTTTGTCAGCAGAAGCTGTTGAGAGGCAGGCTGGCAGCCCACCTGTGTTTGTTTTTCAGGTTATTAAATATCAAACCTGAACCAAACAGAGTGGAAGTTAGAAAATATGTTAGAAATAATGGATGAAATCTTTAAGGATCAATTCCCACAAGTGTCACAAGACACATAGAGGGAACATGATCAGTTAAACAAGCCTGAGGGATACTGGCAGCTCTCCTGTGGATGGTCAGGGTGTTATTATGCTTCAGATTTTCTAATATTGTCTTGGCAGTGCTTTAGTTAATGGCTTACAGATAGAAATGCTCTTACAAGAATGAAAGTACCAGCTCTTCAGCAGGCTTCCCAGTGTGAAGTTTCGAGCTTTAATTCCATCCGTAAGCATTTGGGGTACTCATATTGGCACTAGATGATAAACAAAGACTTAAAAAATCAAGGCACTTCACAAAGTATGAACTGTCCTGCATTTGTTACCACATTGTATTGGGTTTGCATGGCCACATTTTGGTACTGGGGCAGCTACAGGGTTAGTTTCTGTGAGAAGCTGCTGGAAGCTCCCTGCCTGTCCAGCAGAGCCAATGTCAGGCAGCTCCAAGAGAGACGTGCTGCTGGTTAAGGCTGATCCAGTCAGAGATGGTAATGCCACTGTGATAACATATTGAAGAATAAGGAGAAATGGTTTTGCACAGGTGTAATTGCAGCCAGTGAAAAAACAGGGCTGCTGCAAGAATGAGAATCAGAAAACACCTGTGTCCTGAGTTTTCTAAGAAAAATCACATTCATCTTTACTCACTCTTCAGCAGTGAGCAATTAGTTTTTGTTTTACTCTTGTTTGGTTGGTTTTCTCGGGAGGGTGTTTTTTTGGTGATTTCTCTTTTTGGTTTGTGGGTTTCTTTGGGTTTTTTCCCAATGTAGAATCCCTAAATAATGTTAGTGACACAGACCACATATTGTGAATATCCTTTCCATGGAAAGTAGCTTTGTTTTAATTCTGAATTATTTTGTAGGTATTGCAAGTAATTCTGTTTCTTACCTTATAAAAACACAGGCTGAAATCCATCACTACAAAGCAAATGTAGGGCTCAAACAACAGGGTGAAGTCAAGCTGGACTTGAGCTGTTTACTTCTCAGGCAAAAGCTGCATTTCTTAGAAAAGTACCAGATAATAGAAATTTCATAGTATGCTCTTGGGTGTCTTGGAAACTTATATTTTAATCAGAGCTATAGAATTTTTTGGGAATCATTTGCTGTGCCTAGGAGAAAAAAAGGTGGCTGCTTCCAGCACTCTCTGCTACTCCACCTCCTTTGTGTAATGTATCATCAGTGTAAATTGTTACTGTGCAACAAGAGGATAGCTTGAGTTGTACAGCTTGAGGAATTTCTCCTGATCCTTATTCAAGCTGACAAACAAACACGATGAGCAGGCTGAATAGTTTTCCTAGATTATTTGCATAATGGATTTTTCAGCCTTGGCATGCTGGCCTGCAAACTGCATGCTCCCTCCTTTTCTTCTCCGCTGTGGATGTAATCTGAACTCCTGCCATGAATTTGGGAAATGGACTCATACTTGTGATTCAAGGTAATCAGGATGCAAATCAGGTCCTATGGCCTAGTAATCTCAGCTCACCTGTATGTGAACAATGACTCTGACAGAAATAATGATATTAAACCAAAGTCCCGCTCTCTTGTGTGCATGTGAAAAATCAAGAAGGCAATAGATTTATTCTAATTCTCTGAGAGTAGGGTTTGTCTTGGTCTCATTACTGTATTTCTGCTTAATTAAGAGTTTCAGGCAATGCTAAAGAAACGTTTCTTGCAATAAAATACAAACTGATTTGGAGTTTGTCATGTTTTCTGATATGCTGGCATATCCACTAGGTATTTGTAACAGGAAGTTTTAACAAATCCCAGCATGTGAGGAATGCTCTTACATAATTAGTTCATGGGAGATACTCCAAGACACCACAGTCATATGAATACAACATACTGGGGGGAAGCTAGGAAACCCTGTAGTTTTGACTTGCCCAATGCTGAAAACATCACTGTGCTAGGGCTGTCAGTATTGTGATTTGGGAAGGGAAAGAATCAGATCAAGACTGTTTCAAGTATTGGCCCTTTCCTACCAGTCGTGCTCCTGCTGCTCTCGCCCCATAGCCTTGCATTTGCCAGTGCCCCAGCACTGAGGGAAACATAGCACGCAATGGCCAACTAGTCCCCATTGAAAAGCAATTTATGCTCACCTTAGGGACTGCAAACAGTGAAGTTGTGTCTGGCTGCCTCGGTGGCAGTCAGGCACCTTTGAAGAATCCTTTCCTTAGGCTTTGTCTGTGCCCACTTGCTACTTGCCAGGAGCTGTCAATGATAAGCAGATAGCCTAGCTGTTACATCTATTCCTCTGATGCCTTTAGTCCTTGAAAAGTCAGAAAGGTGACTTGGCAGAGAACATTCAACACTCGTCCTGAGGGTCCCCTTGCAGTCCTACCTTAATTGCCTCCTTCAGCTCAAAGTGTCTTTCCTCCTTTTGCCTCGCTATGTGGCAGAATCTTCTCTTATGCTGCATTATTTAGTATCTCAAGCATGGGCACTGTGACTTCAAATGCTTTGAAGTCTCCAAGCCAACTTAGATTATTTAAAGAAATGGGAAATTTCTCTGTGGTTCTGAGCAACCAGGTAATGGGATTTTTTTTTTTTTCTTTTAAATACTGGACCATGGATAGCAAATACTCTGCCTGGACAGAAGGAGGATGTTCAGCTTAATTAACAACAGAGAAAACCTCTGCTTCTCACTTCGGCTTCAGCCCCTCCTGGAGAGTTCCAGTGGGCCCATGTAAGCAACTCCTCTTTGGCTACACAGTTCTTGACTTAATCTGTGGGAATTACCACTTCACTTTTCAATGAGTGCCAGTGCAGTGTTACATGGAGGTGGGAAAGCACACAAGTCATTACTGAGTATGGTAACAGTGTGTTAGGGTGGGGGTTTAGGGGTGTTACTTGATTAAACCTTAAACACAGCACTGCAAACCAACAAAATCCTTCTCCCTTCTGGCAGAGTTCTTACCTACCGAGTATCAGATTCTTTGGGGTGTATATTTCAGTTCAGATGTCAAGAGGCTTTTCCAGATCTTTTTAATGGAAATACTTTGCTGATATTGTAACTTTTTTCTTTTTAAATTTTCATTGATTTCTAACTTACAGATGAGCTAGCAACCTATGAGGAGAAACTTTGCTATGATATTTGTGTACCTCATCAAATAGGATGATCAGGACAGTGCTGAGAGAGAAGTTTAAGTCAACTCGGTTGTACTTCAATTTTAACAGCAAAATCTTCTTTCATTCAGGTAGTGAAGGCATTTCTGATGGTCTGTCTTTTTTTGGTACCAAAGGAGAAAGTGTGCTTTTCTATTATTGATCCCTGAAAATTATTAGATGTGTCCTGAGTTATGTATGTTTTTTATTGGTGTGCAAATGACTTATTCCTGACTTTTGATATAAAAAAAAGCTAATCTACAGTGGGAGCTCTCAGACTTCTTCAGAGTGCACAAATTTGGTAGGCTGTAAATGCTGTTAATCCATGGTATCAAAGATTAATTATATTAGTTTTCATTTGTTTTACAGACAGGAGAAACTTCTCATTTAAATTTAACCAAGTAAGATAATCTTTTGACACTTGATGTGAACATGCCACTGAAAAAACCCAATTTATTGATTAAAACTTATGAATATTTTAACAGTACTTAAAGGAATTTTTGTGGGGATGTATGTTCCAACGACCCAGTAATTCAAAGGTTTAATTGAAACTTAGAATTCCAGAGGAGTTCAGGAGGATACATCTAGCAAAGAATTTTTAGACTTGTCCTAAATAATGTGTTTATCTCTATAACCTGAAATAACTTGCAGAGTTAGTGACTCTTAATGCTGGTCAGAAACACCCCAAATCTCTAGTTTATTAATTTTTCTTTCTCTGGAAGAAAATGGGAGATGTTTGATTTTTTTTTTCTTTTGTATTAAAGAGATCTGATTTCCCTGGGGAGACTACTGATTAAAAGAAACAAATGAAAAAAAGTCCCTGACATTTCCATCAAATTTCTGGTCTTGCCTGGCTGTTCATTGGTGTAGAAACTAATTGTTAGAGACATGATTCTGGGGATATTTCTGGGGTACCTTGCCTACATGTCAACAGTTCTTGATGAAAAAACCTTACATTTTTTTCTTTGTTTGATGGCTTTCAAGGTCTTGCTGCTTTGAAGTTATAAGCACTGCACTTTTTTTCCCCTCTACTAGTTTTCAGGCTCGAAAACACTTTCACAATACATATAGATGAAGGTTTCATGCAGTCTGATTTCTGCAGTGGTGAAAAAGGCACAAAAGGAATTTGCAAAGTTCCTTGGTTTTCATCTTCACTGTGAATAATTTGGTAGTCTTTAAAAGACTTGAAATGTTGGTAAATCACTGCATTTTATGTATTTAAAAAAGAAAGAAAAACAACATCCACCTATCATTTTAATTATTTACTCATTATCTTGGGAAAGATGTGCTCTGCAGACTTATGCCAAACTACTGAGACCATCATCTTAAATGTGACTTTGGTCTGTTTGTGGGCTGAAAGTACCAAAGACATACAGACACTGTTTAGAAATGAATGATAGCAATGCCAAGATAGAAAAATAAAAAATTATTTAATTTAACATGACTGTCAAATTTTCAAATATATTGTATGCGAGCAATTATGTGAATGTACTTGAAGCTCATTGGAGTATACAGTGTAGCTCCTACTTCACTAGAGGTGATTGGAATTGTAATTGAAGATGTATTACTGCATCTTTAAATGAAAATATGAAATATGAAAATCATTCATATGATATGAAAATAATTTAAATATGAAAATCAACAACCATAATTCAACAGAGCTGGTAAGATGTCTATCAGAGGTCATTATCCAAACTTATCTATGAACTGTGTTTTATCTTTCAACATGCTTTGAGTATGGATTTTTCATAGCTAAGAATCTATAAAAAGTAATATTGCCCCAAGAGCTACTCCTGAAACCATTCACAGCATCTCAAACCTGTCAGGATTGTATGTTTCAGCAGTCTAAAAATTTATCATTCTCATCAGTCTGTTTGATGAAATGAAATCTGTAAGTTGGTTGCTGGATATAAATTACCTGGGAGTCTGAAGATTAAAAGCAGCTCCTCAACAACTGGAATGAGGAAAAAAAAAATTGAGCCACATTACCCCAACTCACTGGATTTTTATATGGAAACCTATTCCCAGGCAATTGATTTTACATTATTCATTATTTGTTTGAGATTTGAATGGCAGCTAGAATATTATAAAAAATAATGAAACTCTCCAAAGGCAGTGGAAGTACAAATTCAAGCCCAGTTACAGGTATATGGTTCAAAGAATGCTCTTATCCTTGAAAATGAGCTTCATTTATTTTCAATACACTGAGGAAAAACAACTGCATTTGAAAACTCAGTGTTTTGTTCATTAGCACTCTGTCTTACCTGTCTTGTTTTAAGCTCCCAAATCCTCCCACTGTTCTGATTATTTGCCTGATAGGGTGTGATTTCAGCTGAAATTTAGGAGATCGGGAATAGCCAACCAGGTAATTCATTCTTGAAGAGCCACAGGGATTGCCTGGAGCTTGTGAAGTTGAGCAGGGGGAAGGAACTCTATTAAATCACATCCATGGAGATAGAAACACCCCAACCTGGGGTGGGGGGGAGTTTGGACAATGCTGGAATGATCCATTTTGCCTTAGAGATAGGAAAGGCATATCACTTCCTAAAGTTCTGATACTACACCGAGGCTGTGGTCTGTGTGGACAGTGCCATGAGCTACTGCCAGACCATTTCTGCAGAAGCAACTGTGATGGTGTAAGACTTTATTCCTTCCTCCCTCTTCTCCCATGAGTACATTAGTACTGTTCTGCTCTCAGCTACTGCCCATACAGCAAAGCTGAGGAAAGAGAAGCACAAAGGCTTAAGTTTCTTGAAGGATCAATGCTAGGTAGTTTTGTATCACTTCACAAGGCATTTAAAAAGCTAAGTAATTTTGAAGTCTACCAGTCACAAGCAGCTTTAGGGGAGCAATTGTTCCCTGTATAGCAACACACGCCTTGCGTGGCTGAAGCTCACAACCCTGAACAAGCAAAGTGTCACCAAAAGATGTCCTGTTCACTTGTTCCTCTCACACTTCCTGTGCTGAGTCTATATAGATGTGATTATATTCTAAGATAAACTGAGAGATTGATTCAGCTGAAAACATAAAAAAAGAAGGTAAAAAAATTCTTCCTTGACTATTTGAATAATTTCAGCTGGAAGAAAATATTGTTGTTTCAAAGAAAAAAAAAAAGTTTAAGTGGAAAAGCCTTTCCCATCTCTAGCTGTAGTGATGAATTAGTTTTCCTACAGGTTTCTCTCTAGGGCTTTTACAGCATTAATTTTCATAGGCAGGAATGTTGCATTAGGACTTAAATTTGCTCAGACCAAAGGGCTTTTTGTGGTGGTGTTTTTTTGACTTCCCTCTTGAAAGATATTACTTTGTTCATGATGAATCCATGGAAACTCAGGCTAGAGTTGTTTGTTACCCAGAGGTGCAGCTTAACCCTGCGCTACACACTGGGTGATATAAATTATGTTTATATGATTCCAAATTAAGTAGAAATTTATGTCAGGTCTTGTGGACAGATTTTGTCATATAACGAGGGAACTAGAATAACCAAAGCATCCAGGAATAAAATGGGAATGATAGGTGCTTGTCAGATTTGAATATTATTCATTCTCCTATCCAAGGCTTATGAGACATCCTGTTTAATCTACACTGAAGTTTAGTGCCTCTTGGGTTTAATTAACCCTGAAGTAACTCTGATGACTTCATTAAAGATGGACAAGAGCAGTGTGTGAATCATTCACAGGAGCACAAATGTGGTATTTTAAAAAGAGATTAAAAAAAAAAAAACAAACAAATCTGTGGCAAGAATCCTTGAGAGAATAAACTTTGACTAGATTTCCAAAAAGTACTGGACAACTTCTGCATTTATACATGTACTAGTGGGTTATATTTCAACAAAGACTAGGATTTGTTACAAATTTGTATTTGTCTTGATTGAAGAACTAAAACGGTTTGGTGTCTTCAAGAGTAAATCCCAAAACTGTCAGATGGGTTAATTAAGTAGGATCATTTTTGACTTGTGTTCAAAGGGGCCATTCATCCTTGCAGATGATTATTTAGGTCAGCTCTCAAAGGTATGCTTTAAAAAGGCATTGCTCATACACACCGTGTGTTCTTTTATCCCCCCTCGTCTCCCAAGGGTGAGGTTCCCAGCAGAATCACATTGCTCCTGCATTTTCTCAGAGTCCTTAGATGGGTTGTTGAGAAGAGTGACTGTAGGGATCTGGAAAAGTAAGTGAAAGCAAGGACAGGATCATGACATGAGATGTGAATAAACCTCTTCCAGTGAAATTCAGAGAACTCCCCACAGCCAGTTTTGCTCTCACAGTGTAAAACCAAATATGAGAGGGAAATATCCACCAAATAATAACCTTTTACTCAGAGAGAGTCATCCTTGGCAAATTTTAGTTAAGCACTGGCTAAACTAATCTGGCTTGACACCAATAATAAATTGTGCAAATTCCTGTGACCTTCATCATTCTTATTTTGTATTAAATGTCATCTTGTTAGATCATGCATGAATGAATGGCACAATATGATAGATAGCATGAATTATTGTTCACTAATAGATTTTGTTAAAATGTCTCCTCTCTGGGCTGGTCCTTGAGAAATATGCTCAAAATTATTTCTTAGCAGGCCTTCAAAATCAGAGTTGAGCTTTCATAGGAGTCAAAAACATGGCTTCTGGTTGGTTTTCGTGTGGGTTTTCTTTTGTTTGTTTTGGTTTGGTTTTTGGTTTTAGGATCTTTTTGGGTGGTGTTTTGGGTTTTTTTTTTAACCATCTTGTTTTTTTTCCCCTCAGTTTAAGACATGTCTTTTTTTCTGTGCCTTTACTACTACATGACTGTAGACACTTGGAGTGATGGACACAAATGCACAAGCTTGATTTGGATCTGACTCTGTAGGTCATGGTCATCAGCAACTTTGAGAAAGTGAGACAGCCTATATCTGAAATACATGAGGAGCACCACAGACTAAGCAGGGTGGTGATTAAACTGAGAGCAGGTGAAAAGAGATTTGTGTTTACAACCCCTGAAGGCCACCATTCCCACCCATGAAAACCCATGCTTTCATGCTCCCTGCAGAGCCCTGCCCCATGGATGCTGTCGCCATGGAATTAAAGGGAGTTCAATAGGCTTCTTGCTTTCCCCTGGCAAGCCAAGCTGCTCATCAGCAACACTTAAACCTCCATTAAAACAAATGCACTAGGAGTGTGTTTTACTCTGAAATGACAGAATTTGGGCTATTGAATGATCAAGATATTTGCTTAATAGTTTAGAATATTAATATTAGGCTGACCTGATAATTTTGTCTCCAAAATGTTTTTGTCCCTAAACATATCCATCTCTTGGCATATAATCAAATTATTAAGTTTACTTTTCACTAGACACTATTGATAAATATTTTTAATATACTTCCAGAAATTGTCAAATAGTAAAATTTTTAATTGCTAGTGGTTTTCTTAAAGAAACAAAAATCCCCTAAAACTATCATCTTTAAGGCTTCAAAATTGTAGATAATTAAATATCATCCATCTTTAGCCCAGCTCCTTTTTCTGTCCGAAGTTCAGTACAGATACAGCCAGATGATGTTCAATATACCAGACCAAATTCCACAAGGCAAAAGACATTGCTCTCTGCTTCAAATCCCTTCTTTCCAAGAGGATGAATTTTGTAACATGGTTGTGCGTCTCAGGGTGTGATTTTAGTCTGAGCCATTTTCCTTCACATACACATGATATCTCTGACAATCTTAGAGGCCCTCTAAATGGGTATTAGGAAATTGAGACTGACTACAATGTCATGTTTTCTGATGCCTTTCTCTCTCACCTGGGGTTATTTTTTTCTTGTCAACCAGCATAGCTTTAAGCCATCTCTAAGCTGCTTTAAAAATGTTGGTGTTCAGAACAAACACCTGTAGTTCAGATGGGAAAAAACCCTAACTAATAGTGAACTTTTGATTGGAAGGCAGCAAACCTCAGCTTCCATAACTGGGTAAAATCCTTAATAAATGTTTCTGCATATCTAGAGCAAATTTCTGTCAATGGATTCAAAAATCCTTGTGCATTTTTAACCTTGAATAAGCAGCACACTTTTATTTTAATATTTCTGTAAAAATCTTTCAATGTGTCATTAAGTAGCAACCCATTTTGCACAGGAACTGATGTTTCCCTCTTATCCTGCTCATAATGGAATTGTCTTGGGCTCTTTCCACTCAACTGCACTTTAATTGGGTGTCAGAGAAGGAAGGTGGAAGGCATAAGAATGTTCCATCTGAGTAAGCTTCAGAAAATTTGGCTAAGAGCAGAAAACAGCAAAAGGAACATAGTGGTAGGCCCCACAGTGGCTGCAGCTTGTCTGGGATAACAATATAAAATCAGATAAATCTTGGTAGATAATGTGTCACCACTGTGGGGAAATGCCCATATAATTGGATAAATGGTTATCCCTGCCTCAGTGTTCTTCTTTGCCTTATTCTTTTTTCCCATCTCCCAGTCATTCTATTACAGAAATACTGAAAATGATTATTTGAGAAACTTTAAGAAAGTCAAGCAGATGTTATTTCTGAAGTATATTTCTTTAGTCACACACCTCTTACCTGAAAACTTAAATATAATCATAAGAACAGTTATGCAGAACAGAACAGGCTATTATAATATGACAACTGGAAGGGACTGAGTCCTATGTTGGTATTTTTTGTGTTAAATTTTACTTATCAAACTCTACACTGAGTACCTTTTCTGTTTGTTTTTGGTAGGTATATAACAGAGTTGTTTGTTTATGGGGTGTTTTTAGTGTTTTTTTTTTAATCTCCAGAAACTTTGTTGTGCTTTGACTTTGATATGTTGCCAGTTTGATTTAGGTACATCCAATGCGAGAGTGAAATCATGACTAGTAAAAGTTACTAGCTAAATTGTTCTTTTGGGACTATGCCAACCCTAAATAAGGTCCAAAATTACCTTTGCTTTGAAGGCAATACCATCTTGCTTAGTTTTTTTCCTAAAAAAAAAAACAACTTCAAAAGTTGGGTACTCAATTTAGTCTGCTTTTGGTAGGGATAAGATTTATCAAGACTGTAGCAGATGTTTCTAAGAGTGGCTGACCTGAGATTGAGAGTTGACATGCCAGCAAAAACCTGCAGTGCATTAATTTTCCAAAGATTTCAGCAAATCCCATTCAGACATATTTAACACAGATGTGTGATTTCCCATGAACCTTCTGGGACTGGGGAGCTCTCTGGTTTTTCACTTTCCAATGTCTCATTCAGTAAGTCCCTCTCCCAAAAGAAGGTATTTGTAAACCCTTACTTTATTCCATCATATAAAGTAAGATCAATCTCGCTGAAATCAATGTGAGTCTAATTCAAATGATGCTTCCAAGGAAAAAAGTCTTAAAATCAAGTAAGTAATCAAGTTTACATGACATTGCAGTCTAGTATTTATTCTTATCATGTAAGCAAGCAGGATTTGGGGAAATTAGGCATGTTGATGTATGAAAAATAAATTTTATCCTGACATTTTGCAAAGTTTAGGATTTCTTAGCATTAGAAACAGTCTAACCTAGCTTTAATTGAAACACTGAAGATATAAAGGGTATATAAAGAAACCCAACCCAGATTTTTACAGTCTTTCATAATTAAAGGACATGAGCTCACATGAAGATAATCATGGATAAATTTCAAGCAAATGAAATAAAATATTTCCTCACAAAGCACTTAGATTATGCTGGAGGTCAGAATCAAAGAGTGGAGCTGCTCTTTTAAAAAACACCAGGTAACTTTATGATCATCCATAAAACTTCTGGTTTACCTGCTAGATCGGGTTAGTTTGAGTTCATGGCTCAGAGCATTAGCTGATTACAAAATTATTAAAAAATATTTTTCTTTTCCCTATGCAAAGCATGGTCTTTTGGCACAGTCAAAAAAAAAAAAAAACAACAACAAAAAAAAAAAAAAAAAAAAAAAAAAAAAAAAAAACAAAAAAAAAACCAAAAAAAACAAACACCAACTGAAAAAAAATTGCCTTTATTTTTTAGCAATGCTTTGTAATAACAATACAAACCAAAAGAGTTATGTATTGCTAAAAGAATGATGCATGTAGCCAGGGCAATTTGAATTAACTTCAAACTGTTCTCAGAGTATATTGAAGTGACATGATGTTTTGTATTTGAGACGTCATATACATATCTTGTCCTGATAAAATTATATCCACATGTGTGTTGCTCTAGCTTAGCATACAGTTTTAAGATATTACTTATGTTGGTTTTCCATCTTTTTTCATGCTATTATTTCAGGTTTTATTAGGGTGCACTTCTTCAGGTTTAATAGATCATCAGCACAATACTATTTTGTCACATTAATATAGAATGTTTTAAAGTATTTCCTGTTTTAAGAAACTCTGAAACCTTCAATTCTTCTGAAAGTACTATCCCTTTGAAAACCAGCTTTAAGTTGTCATCCTCTTGCAATATGTGATCCTACTGTGTCTGTAGGTCTACAGAACATTTTATTCAAAGATACTTTGTGTCATGAAGGTAATACCATAATACAACTGAAGTTCAGAAATTATATGAAGTTCAGAAAATATATGAAGCTGAAGGAACTGGAACCAGCCTGTTTTGCCTGGAGCACATCACCTCTGATATCTTCCCAGGTTCACTAAAATCCAGATTGTTTCACTGTATGCATGGCTACTAGGGCTGGGTCAAAGCAGGTCCTAGGAACGGGAATGCTGTGTGGACACAGAATGTCAGTAAGGTTGTGGAACAAGAGGTGGGTGCCCAAGCCTTTTACTCAGTGTAAGATAAGGAAGAATAATTATCAGGATCAGTTTCCAGAAATATTTCTAACAGTACAAAAGTCTTCACAAGCCCCTCCAAAATCCAAGTGATCGCTAAGGTCCTATAAATAGACTGTGGAATCACTGTTGGCTCAGAATAGTTGTCAACAGGGAAAGCAGTGGCAACTGCTGGTGGAACTGCAGTTACCTTGATGGAAAGGATGCAGTAATATCTGAGACACCTTCACTGTTGTATGGCTGGAAACACAAAAAGGGTAATTGTTTTAAGTCTTAGGACACTTAAACTAATCAAATATTGCTTAGTTCTGGCAACACTCTGATGTTCAACAACAATCTGTAACAATTCCTGTGGGGTTATGCTTATTTCCATCACAGTACCCTCAGGAATCTTAACTTTGGGCCCTTACCTGCTGCCTGTATCCTCCACTTGTGAAATAAATGCAACTCCTGGCTGTAATGAATTCCACTGCCTGCTTGGAGAGCAGTGATCTTCCCCATTGCAGAGGTGACTCTAGTTTGTTCCTGTGCTGTCAGCAATAGAGGATGTTGCAAAGTGGAGAAAGGAAAGCAATGAGGGAGGAGGAGCCCCTCAGGTGCATACCCAAGGTAAAATGTTGACAAGGGTGCAGAGAGCTGTTTTGTTTCACAGTGGCAATTTTTAATCTGCAGGGCTGCTGGGTAAGTGGGAGAAAAGTGACCCATGAATTTGAGACTGAGCAGTCTCTTGTTCTGGGGTTACCATTTCAACCCTTGAAGGAAAATTTAAAATTGTGAGTTCCTCAGCTAATTCTGCAGTGAGGAGGGAAACTAGGAAAACAGCATCTTAACAACATGAAAAGATCCTGATCTATTTTTTTCTCCAGGCGTATTTGTTTGATCATGCCGGAGCTTTGAGGCCAAATAGCCTGCAAATTGCTTTCTCATTTCAGATGTTTCCATTGCTGCAAAACAAATACTTTGTTTTGCAGCTTTTAAATGATCCTCCCAAGCATTTCTCCTTCTTAACCCGTTTTTCTTCCTTGCTTCAGCGTTTTCACTGCTGCTGCCATTCATCTGCATTTCTTTCTTCTTTGATATTTATGAACTCAGCTTTAGCAGCAGCGTTCACAGAAAACATTCCCTCCTTCTCTGTGCAAGACAAGCCATGCAAAAATAGTTTACTGAAATGAAGGAAGGAGACCAAAATTCTTACTGGTAAATCAGGCCCTCAGGCCAAATTTCACTGTTATGTGAGGAGTATTACCTAGTTATCTCCCAGGGGAAGAGGTCTGGAATTAACCCTCCTTCCATCTGAGATGTAGAAAGATATGTCAACCTAATTTAAACTCTTCCCAGGAGGAACAGTTCTGTGGGAGTCCCACAGGAAGAACGGGACAGACTTCAGGAGAGTGAAGGGTTTCAGTGGCTGAAGGGTTCCAATGCATGAGACCTCCCTGCTCGCTCATGTTCTTCTAAACAAATTCTTCCATCTCTTTACCACTGTGTCATTTCTCCCACTCCTGTTTCAATAATACACTTTGACAAACACTTGTGAAGAGGTCTGGGTGTGAGTAGTCTTGCCTTAGGTCTGCCTTGAAGGCAGGTATTAGTGCTGTTCTAACTATCATTACTTTCAGTGCTGAGGTGCCTAAGAGACACCCAATGTCCATGTTTGCTTGGTGTATGTTTGGAGATCCGCTTGATTATTTTTCTTCTTGTATTCTTTCTTTCTGACTATGGGATAATTTTCCAGCCCCTAATGAAAACAAACAAAAAATATTTGCATGGGCAGGCAACATATCCAACATGGATATGTTTGAGCTAGAATTATGAGAAGGAAAAGAGAGAAGGAAGTTTCAGAAATTGGAATAGGACAATCTTCTCTAGTTCTGATGTTGTTTGGTGTTGTGTTGTTTAAATTAACATTCACAGTGAACAGGCTGAGCTCCCAGAAAACATGAGTGTGACAAACATTCCTATCTACAGGTAATAAGACCATTTCCTCTGAAACACCCCTCCCCTAGCTGGAGAGCTGAGGCATATGATGCATAAAGGGAAACTGGAAGCATTTTCTGGCAATTCTTCACTGATTTTTTTTTTTTCTTCTTTCTGGATGTTTGAATTATTTTAAATATTCTGGATAGCTAATTTCTGAGTTTGTATATCTGTGTGTGTATGTGTGAATATGAAAACTCAGAACACTTTATTTATGCATAAGATTTTTCTCTTTCTTCCACTGCTAGAATTACTGCATGAAATCCAGATGAATGATTCGGTTATATGAGACATCAAAATAAATAGTGTGAACAATCTCTTGCAGCTTTAAACATCTATGAATCAAAATCTATTTGCTCTCTTCATTGTTATGTTCCTACATCTCGATTAATGAGATTTCTGAACAACAGTCTGGGAGTAAGAGATTTTAATAGAGTAGATAAACTGAAAAAATTGAAAAGAAAATAGCCTGAGTGGGAACAAAAAGGGACTGTCTCCATCTCTTGGACTGTTAATATGCCTTTCCTGTCTAACTTCTTCAGACATTCTTATTGAGATCAATTAAATTTCATTTTAAAGTTCACATTTCCTCACATTTTGCTTTTCTTTCTGGTTAACATTTCACATTTTCAGACTTATTAGCTGTGTCCTGAATAATTCTGTGTCCTCCTCTTATTAGTCATACTGCCATTAAAAGAATGGTTGGGACATTTTGTCTATAAGATATTAACCCTTTTGTTTATCTAAGGGTGTATTGCAAGATTAAAGACACAGCAGTAATCGGCCTGGACTCTTACCAAGCCACTAGAAGGAAAACAGAATCCCCATCAACCAACAGTGGGCTGGAAAGGGGGATTGTAAGTGATGCTGGGAATCACAAGTGAATGTGCAGGCTGGTAATACACAGTATTTGATGGTAGACAGCATTCTACTCTTTTCAGTTTAACTTTATAGTTTGCTTTTGTGTCCAAACGTCTTGCAGACACTTTGACTTCTTCCTTAGTCTCCATAATGTTGGCTTGAAGGACTCCAAGAGCCTGAATGCTTTATCAATTTGTGTCCCCTCTATCAATTACTGCTTTGTATAAGGAGCAGTACAGAGACTATGCTCTTCCTGTTCAAAACCACCACCATAGCTATTACTGTCCTTGAGTTACTGGTTTGAACTGAGAGTGAGTGAGGATTTAACTCTGTTAATGTAACATCGTTCTCTCTTTGGAAATTACACAATCTGAATGTATCGAAATAGTTGAAGTCCTTTTGTGTGTTTCAGAATGTGATGGGAATGGGGAAGGAGCTCTTTATGACCAAACTTTAGGGCTAGAAGTTCCCTGAGCCCTCTAACAACTTTTAAATTTATCAGCCAATTTCAATAAGATACAGCAGATCCACAAGAGAGTAACTTCCTACAAGTTTTCTGACAATCAGGTGCTAGAAAGACAAGGGACACCTACAGAGAGAACAGTACAGGCAGGTCAACTCTCAGTGATTCTAGTTTGCTTAGTGGGAATGGCCAATGCATGAATCAAAATGCAAAAACTCAAGGCAAGCCAGAGCAAACTGGGCTTATTTTTCAGCTAAGGATGCGGGGAGGAGATGAAGACAAGGGAGGGGGTGAGGTCCAGAGATCTTAACAGAATCTTGGGTATTGTCAGGGGTGCTTTAGTGGTGGGAGTCTGAGGAGGAGATTGCAGAAGAACTTGTTAATAGGTTAATGGATATAAACAACACAATTTTAGGAAAAAAACTTCAGCTTTTCTGTGACCTGTGTAATAAGTTGTATTTGTGGCTAATCATTCATTCTTGTTTATCATTTTCACTTCAAACCATGATGTTCAACTCTTATGGGTAAAGGTGAATCACACTGCTTTTATTTCCAGATGGTTTTTCAGCAGGCAATTAGAGAGAGTATAAGGAAACAGTAATAAAAAATACAGAAAACTGCAGGCACAGAATAATATGGAGGATTAGGTATATAATTCATGTGGATATGTTTTTGGGATATTCTTTCATTTTTTTAAACATTTTCTGATGTTCAGTGGCATACAATAAGGCAAGTTTTTAATTAAGATTTCTATCTGTGATATTTTCATTGTAAACTCCCTTAGATTGCAGCTTCTGTGTGTTATTGAATTTCAGAAACCGTGCTGTAAGATGATGCAAGCACCTTTTCTAGGACTGAAATAATGAGAGGCAACTTATGAAATCCTGTGACATTTATGAATCTGCTAGAAATGTGCTGAAAGTGAAAACAATTGTTGCCAAGATTTTTTTCTTTCCCCTAATACATTTTAAAGAGCTATAATTTCAGATTGTTACAATATATCTGGAAGAAAGGAGAAATATGACTTCAGCACCACCCAAAACAAGGATAGGATGATTGTTAATGTAACTTAGCCAATGATCAATCCATACACAAAATGTCATGATAAACAGTTCTCTCTGGAGTGGTCTCTGTTCGTCAACTACTTCCCCTACCACCCATTTGTTTTATTTGCTTCTCCCAACAGTCTTGTGTTTTTCTGCCTGTGTGACAATTTCTATCTAGTTCATACCTTCCTTAGGTTTCATCTGACTGTCATTTCCTTTTTTTTTTTTTTTGGCTTCTTCATCTGATAAAAATTATATTCAGCAAATAAAAAACAAACAAACAAACAAACAAACTTAAAGCTCACCCCAAAAAGCAAAGAAATAGGTTGGAAAAAGTTGTTGGCTTGACTATGTTTTGTTCCACCATACTAAATTCTATGAATTTTTTTAAGATTTTGGAAGTGCAGGGTAGAACATATTCAAAAATAAGAGCAAATGCATGTGCTGTGGGAATTGTTTGTCTACTTACCTGCTTTGAGCAGGGAGGTGATTCTGTATATAGTCACAGGTAAACACATGGCTGAGCTCTTGTCATTTGTAGAGATTTCTTTTTTTTTTCTTCATTAACTCTAAAAAAAAAAAAAATCAGGTTTTTAAAAACCTGTTGAAAATAAGTGTCGAAACATTAGAATTTCCTAATAAGGTGCAATTGGTATCCAAGTAAACCTAACTTGAACTAGGTATTGCTTTAACTCAAAAGCAAAATCTTTTTTACCCCACAGGGCTATCTTGCTGTTACATAGAATACTGGTAGCTATGAAGGTAATCACAGATTTTCACCCAGGAAATCAATAAAAAGCTTTTTAATCAGCTATTGTGTACTGACAAATAGTTAACTCAAGCAGCCTGTTGCCACCCACTGGCTTCTATGTTTAAGAGGAATACATCCTTTGTGAGTATTTTCCTGGGGATAGTTATGTCTAGATTCTTCCTGTAAGGCATACAATAAATCCTTCTAATCTGCAGTCTGCCACCATTTGATTTTTGCATACTCAGCCCAACCCAGCCCATGAAAGGTGAATGCAAAACTATGAGCTAATGAATCAAACAAATGTTCAGCTTTTGTGGAATTTGCATGGTGGCAATATTGGAATAAATGATAAATTCCAAATGAAATTCAATGAGACTGAATCAGCCTTTCTGAGACTTATCTGTCTTTTTCTCCTTGGAAAGAATCTGAGAGCAAAGTGTTCTTTTTTTATTACATTTGTTTGGATGTAGTGTTAGACTAGATCAGACCCAAGCTCCACACTGGCCAATATTTTGTCTTCATCATTGACCACTGACACAGACTTCAGAATAAGGCAAAAGAGATCTGTAGGAAGCTGTCATGGGAGTCTTACTCCCTGTTTTATGACAAGGTTATCCCAAGCTGTGGATCACTGAGTTTGCCCCTAATTATATATTCAGTTGTGTTCTTCACATGGAGGTGTTCTCCACAAGAAGAGGAGCTCTGAAAATCCCAACATAAATGAAGACATTTAGACACTGCCTTCTAAGCTTGTTCTATGGGCTCTCTTGCTGGTTGATAGAGAAAGATGGGCTCTTGTAGGATGCATTTATCTTGCTATATGGCAGACATCCAAGAGATCTGTCTTGTGCCTAGGAGAGACATCCAGTGAGCTCTATCTTAGATAAATCCGTTTCTTTTTGCTGATTGCAAAAGCAACCTGTAAAACTAGCTCAGAGGTAGACAACTACAGCTGTGTGAGATTAGTCTCGCTCTTGTCAGCTTGAAATATGTAGGTAGGACGTGGTGTTGATTTTTTCAACTCTAAAACATATTTTATCCTCTTTTATAAAATGCTGTTAGGTTAGGAGTTCAAGAGTTATTAGAAACAGCAGGAGAAGACCACTGGAGATTTCCAGGGTTGAGATGACAGTGATAGCAATGAGTATTGATGTGCAGAAAAAAGCCCAGCTATTGACAAACACAGGAGTGCAACTGTTCTACTGTTGGTTGGTTCAGTATCTGCTGCATGTGACATGCCACACCAAGATAGAAACAAAAGAGGACAGGCAGGACACAAACCATGGGAGGTGATGAAAGTGTGCTGGAAACCCTACCCCTCCTCCTCCCTGACAGCAAGATAAATATGAAGACAATGGAGAAAGCAGTGGCTAAAAGTTCCTGGAGATGAGCACCAAGGGCCAAAGATCAAATGTAGCAAGTACTTGGGTCTGTGTGGAAAGACAAGCCTGGTTTCTGAGAGAAGAGAGATGTCACTCCTTTAGGCAGTATATATATATATAAGTATCTTAGCCTTTTATCAAAGCCTTTTGTCACCTTATTTGGAGGGAAATTCTTTAATGGCAAGTTACCAAACTGCATCTGACTCAGTGTGACTGGGTCACACTTGCCCTAGCTCAGAATCAGAGAAAAGGTTTTTCCCTCCCTTTTCCATTTCTTCCGTGTCAAATCTTGTATGTGTCTCTAAAGAAGATATTTTTGTGGTTGTTTCAATGCTTTCCTCTTTTCACTCACCAGATTTATTTAAAATCTATGTTTGGTAAACTTGGAAAGAGAATCTGCTTTATCCAGGAAGATACTTAAAGAACCTTTAGTAGTCTTTCTCTTTTTTCTTGCATTGGACAATGCTTCCGGTAGGCATAGAAAAAGATACTTCAGGCTTTCTATGGAGAAAAACTTGCTGGATACTTTATGTAACACTTCATCACTGCCTGTGTACACAGAATTCAGCTAACTTTAGGAAGCAGCATTTTGGTATCACTTTTTCTAACAGGACCTGTCCAAATAAGAAAATAATTTATCTTTTCAATCTTGCTCTCATGTATATTTTCCATTTTGGTTTAGCTTTCCATTCATCATGTGGCACTGGTGCATATTGTATTAGGGTATTAGATCAAACTGTCAAAAAGCTGACTTTTTTTTTCCCCTAAGCATATGCATTTTTGGAATAGTAATTAATTCAACCAACTGGAAGTAAGTAATTAGTGTTTTTTTCCTTGTGGTTATTGCAAGTTTTGATATAAGGTATTTTTAGAAGGCTGCAGTTTTAACATCTAAAAAGCCCTTATTTTTGGGTACCTTGGTTATACAAGAAGAATGTATGATCTTAGGGAGTACATTAACACACATGATGCTAAAGATGGTTTTTGGAGTGAGAAATGCCTAATGACCTTAGAGAAGAGCCTTGTTGATGATCAATGCTTGTCTGCATAGGTGGTTTGAATATTCATGACTTCATGTTTCATAATTATAGCCAAGTACTGTGACTACATGTAGGATTAGTGTGTTCCGTTCCTGACGTACTATGTGCTGTAGGTGACAAAAAAGTTTCTTTAAATGAACCCCATGAAAAACCCAGCTGTATGGGACCATAATGCTTATTCTTCAATTAATAAGCAGAGGATACAGATCCTCTCATCTCCACTTCCATTCTGATCTATAACTTTAATAAAGATCCTTTAACCTATGACTGTCTGGATGCGCTCACCTCTCTCTTACATTGTTTCAACCTGTAACTTTGTTATATTTATACCATAATGTGAAGAAATAAATTTGAGGATGGTGAAGATGAGTCATTATCCATTTATTAAAAAGGGAAAATTTGTGACCTAGATAAGATCCATGATTTCATTTCACATGACTTGAGGTTGCTTAGTTTCGTTTAGTGCAGCAAAGGCAAGAAAGTTAAGGAAAAGCTTAGTTTGGGGGTGTTTACTTCTATTATTTCCAACCATGTGATATGTGTTTCCATACCACACAATGTGGTCCCAAAACACAAGGCTTCCTTCTCCCTTTACATTATTTATTGACAAAAAGGATTATTTTTTTAAAAAATGTTGCTAATCTATAACCTGCTGAAATAATTTCAAATACCTATTTGGGCTCCGTAAATGCTGAACAAAATCCCCACCCTGTTTTAGCAGTTTGAACATGGGGTGAAAGCTTCTTTGAAAAGGTTTTTATTTTCATGTGATATTTACCTGACCTCAGACCATTAGAGTCTCATCCTTAGTGAAGAGCTGGAAGATCTGGACAGTTCTTTTATGTCAGTCTAAAGACAGTTTAGCTTTGGTTTTGTTTTATTTTGTTTGTTTTTTTTTTTGTTTTTTTGTTTTTTTTTGTGTTTTTTTTTGTTTTTGTTTTCTTGCCTTTTTTTCTTTTTTGGTATGTTGGAAATTCCTCCCCCCCCACCCCCAGATCATCTTTTTAGCCATTACAATACCTGGTTACAGAGCCATATTTTTTACCATTTTGTGTGTGGCTGGTTCTGCCCAAGGGTTATTTCTGAACAGAATACTAAATGTCTTATCCTGATCATCTCAGAAATGTTAGTGTGGCAAAATTTGCTGCTTGCCAGTTTCTTTCTAAATTTAATGATTTTTTATGTATTCCAAAATACTCTGTCTCTGGTGTGATCTGAGCCTGTTTTTATGTGGGAGCACTGATAAAAAATTTTTTTTTGAACTTGACATTTAATCAGAGGTTAAAATGTTGAGCTGTGGCTAAAGAAATTTAGGTTTCATTCCTAACTTTAAAACAGTTTCCTTATTTGATATGAAATTTGTTTCTCCACCTGCTTTATTTGTTCCAAGTGGGCTGATAGCAGTTCCTTAACCTGCAAGGATATTGCAGTAATAAATTTCCTAAAACATCGAAGGAGCTTGGATAGCAGATTACTGAGGACTGATGAAGTATCTAAGAAGAGCAATAGAAATCAGTTACATGCATGCTTTTTTCTCAGCACTGTACTGCAGTGCTTTTACAAAAATGTAAAAAACAAAAAGAAATTATTTTACCAAGTAGTCTTAGTAAGTTCATGTTTCCCATCATCCTTCTCTGCATATCCTGTTGTCTGTAACAATCATTTCAAACATAAAAAGTCCCAGAAAAGTGCAACTTTTAAGAATTGTAGCTTCCAGTCATGTTGGTTTGGTGCTTTGTAGGCTTTTCTCTTAGGGTGTTTCTGTTCTGAATTGCAAGCAGCATGTCAGATTCCCTACATGCTCATTTGGACCTGCTGCCATCTTTGACACAGCCTCTGGTCCTAGCTGAAGAGTTTCATGGTTGTCTCTTCTTTTTCTCTTTTTCTTTTTCTTTTTCTTTTTCTTTTTCTTTTTCTTTTTCTTTTTCTTTTTCTTTTTCTTTTTCTTTTTCTTTTTCTTTTTCTTTTTCTTTTTCTTTTTCTTTTTCTTTTTCTTTTTCTTTTTCTTTTTCTTTTTCTTTTTGAATCTTGCAGGTATGAAGGCTTTCTTTTGATGAAAAACTTGTAGCACTTTGATATTATATGCATCTATGGGTCCCTTATCTACAATAACAACCAATTAATAATCAGGAAAAATCATTATTGAAGTTACAATCCAGCCGTTGAAATAAAGCTGTTCCTCTCATCCATTCCATTCAGGAGAAGGAAAAGATTTCTTCCCCCATTGTCTGCTGCTGACTAGGGGTTTCATTTGTCATTCTAGATGCATCATATGGTGAAAATGTGGTCTGGGACCTTTATTCTGGATAGTTCAGTGACCTCTTTGACGAAACTGGAGGGTTTATGTTTTGTGGAGTACTCAGCCAGTAGAAGCTGTGTAAGACCCATTACCTCCTGATGGTGAGTATCTGCTGCTGTAAGGAGGGATCATCCTGATCACAAGTGCAGAAGAGAAGAACCAAAGGCAGGATTTCCACTCAGCACCCCTGCCCCCTCCTTCTCCTGTACAGAACTGATCAGAATCATTTCCTTGAGAGGGAACTTTGCTATTCTAATCTCATTTTATCTGTAAAAGTCTCCTCTTGCATTATTTATTTGGGGCCTTTATTATAGGAGTGGGCTGGGGATGTTCATGAGTGATGACAAATAGAATGTAATTTCCTAATTGGTGGTTGTCTCTCACTTGTAAAATTCTTTTATATTTCTTTGGAAATGCAAAATGTCTCTCAGCTACTTTTCATTAGAGGAAAGTACAGGTGCGAACTCTGAAATAGAAAAATGTATTTTCCCTTATAGTCTTCTGGCCATTTTTGGATTATCAATCCCTCAGGGTGAAAAAACAGTCTGGATTAATTTAGATATTTTATTTAGAGTAGCTAATGCAAAATAAACAGCTCTATCATCTTTTCCCTCTTCTCCTGGAATCCAGCCAGATTTCCAGCAGAAAAATAATTGTTGTCAAATAATATCTACTCTTTCAATTAACATTAGATACAGTGCTTAGGCAAACTAGAACTAAATTGCAAGTCATCCAGTCTCTTTCCTCTAAAATCAGAAAAACTGTAATTTAGCCACTAACTTCAGGCAGAAATTGTTTTTATCTGTAGAATGATATCTGTGTTTTACAGACTAGCCACCAAGATAAACACACATGTTTTTCTTTATTCTGTCTGTGGGCTATCAGGGTGTTATACAAGCTGAAAACCAGGTATGGGGTCTGGTAAATAAAGACAACGCAGCTGGAACACGAGCTGTCTGGAATGCTATTTACTGTAATACTCTTTCTTTAGTAGACTTGTTATTTGAAGACTACCTGTAAACCCACAGATACTGAAATTTAAGAACAACTTGTGGTTACACCTGTTACTGATAAAGCAGACCCATTTTGGCATGTTTTCAGCCTAGGTTCTAATCATAAATCAAATCCACTGTGCACCTGAATTTGCAGGTGCAAAGTTTGCTTGCTGAATGTGAAACTAGGTGGAGTCTTGTGTAAAATAAAATGTCTCACTGCCCCTACAAAGAAGAAAAAACACTAAAGTAACATGAATTTGTTGTTGACTTCTTAGCCAAAAGCAGCAGGGAAATCTGTAGTGATAAGTATATTCACCTAGAAGCTCTGTATGTAAAGGGCAAAGTTGCACAGATGACAAGCTGGAGGTTTTGAGATGAGTTTTGCTGCTGAAAAGCATAAAGAGTGTTAGGGCTTGTTATATTTTTTTTTTGGAAAAACAACTGGTGACACACTCTAAGGTCAACATGTAATATCTTTTCCGTGCTCTTCTAAAAAGTCAGATCAGTCCTTTCAGCAGTAACCTTTCTCACACTGAGTATGTTTGCTTTCCTGTCTTCAAAATTCATCTTTGTTTGTGATTCTGACAGCTTGTAGGATTACATTGTCCATATATCAATGTAGATGTGCCCTCTTGTCTTATTGTGATTAAAAGAAGTATACTTTTACTTATGCTAATATAGTGTACAGCAGATATATAACCTTTTAGCAAACCTTCTTTTTTTTCTTTTTTATATTTTTAAAGAACCTTCAGATGCCATTTAACTATTCAAGCTCAATATAGTAATACTGAAACAGGGTTTGGTGGGTTGAAGAAAAGATTGTCTCTTAATCTTTAGATAGATACAAAGGAAACCAGGGAAATGTGAAATAGAAAAGTCCTTGGGAAAACTTGAGTAAACATATATCAAACGTTTCTTATATCCATTTTAGAAGTGATCCAATAAAAACGGGTTCATTACACTCATTGTCACTTACTTTATAGTAGATAACACTTTTCATTTTGAGGGCTTTCACATCCTAGCACAAAAGCCATGTCTGCACACAAACATGTTGTTCTTGGAACATGAATCTGAAAGAGACCTCCTGGGCTACTAAGTCCAGTATATTAACTTTTTTAGGCAACTATACCATTTATATATCTGTTTATTTTCCAAGTGATTATCAAAAAGAAAAAAGAATAAAAATTTGTTTACTCAGCTAGCACAATACATTTTAAAAACCTATAATAATATATTGTATTCATTTTTATTTAAAAATAAAATTACCAAAGTGAGACACAGTTTAATTATCATTACTCTGAAGATATTTGTTTACCTGATTTTGAACACTTAATTACCTTTTTTTATTTAGTTATTTCAGCTGAAGGAAAAAAGTCTGAATATATGGTGTGAATGATAAGAAATCGTCCTTTGTTCTAAGCTAATTTTTATAAAATATGTCCTAGTTCCAACATATCACTGTTTGTTATCACTTTTACTAGGACTGAATGATATTACTGATGTTATTTTGCAAAAAGACATTAAATATCTAAAAGGAAAATAATTTCTCTAATTGTACCAAACAAGGTGATAAGATACCTCACTGGAACCAGCCCTCCCCATAACCAGTTGTGTCCCCCATCTTTTGGGCAAGCTGCTTTCTTTCAGTCTGCTTTGCTTCATGTCTTTTATTGAGTTCTGTAGACGGTTTTCAGTCACATGAATGGTTTTTTATTATGGGGGGCTAAACAAACAAGGCTTACTGTGGGTCTGCCCACTCTCCAAATATTTTTGAATCTATTGATCAGATAGCACTAGATTTAGAATTAGGTGGATGCCAGCAGTCTGTGCTAATGTAGGATTGGGCAGGACATACATTATCCTGATTTTACTTTTTCTGTGGAATTCTTCCTACTAAGTGGCTGTTTTCTGCCTTAGAATGAGCTTTTTCATTTTCTCTATACTTTTCATTAGGTCTAAGCTGTGCTGTTTTATTTCCTCACTAGCAGTGACCTTGAGGTTTCAAAATTCCTTTACCTTTCAGTCCTGTGTTATATCTGAAGAGAGCTCTATTATCGCCACTTTCCTGGCTAATCAAGGTGAGATCTTTTAGTCTCTACAATGGTTTTTAAGTTCCCTTGGGTATCCTAATGGCCAGTCTCTTCATCTGTTACCATTTGAACAAATTTCTCTCCAATATAGGTGGCCGGAATTATGTTCAATATTCTGGATAGAGGCTTTTACAATATCGTTAGTAACTTGTATCACTACTGGAACTACCTCATCTTTTAGATTCTAGCGGTGATCTAAAGATCCAAGCAGTGGTTTGACTTTTTCATGATCACACCAAATTAATTGCTTCTCATCATCCTCTCATTGAAAAATGCACATCAGGTCTTTCCCCTCTATTTTTTCTAACTGATGAGACATCAGCATAGATCAGATAGTCTTGATATTAGTCCCTATGAGTATGACCTTGTACTTTATGATAACACAGGCTACACAGAGCTTATTAATGCCTCAGTTTCAGACCATAAGGACTATTAATTAGCATATGCAGGCCTGGGTTTACTGGGGGAGAGGGAGGAAAAGTATCTCTGCTCCCATCTTCACTAGCACCATCTTATGCTGGGTGTGCTTTCACATCATCGGCCATGAGACTGCACAATCCTTCTGCATAGACTGAGATTGTGTTAGCACTTGCATTCTTACTTGCAAGGATGACCTATAGCTCTCCTATTTTCAAGATGACAAGGGATTTTTTTATTATTTCAGTTGCTCTCCTATGTTACAATCAGGATCATAGACCTTGGAGTAAGACAGTTTGTTCCCTTGAATCCCTTCAGATGGGAGGCACCCTCCAAGATGTGACTCCTTAAGTATAGGTGAGGGCTGTGGAAAAACTGCTATATATTTGGGGAAAAGCCTAGGAAAATTCAATAAATCTATGCAATATCTTATGGTCCAAATGAACTAGTCACATTTTCCTGATGAACTGTAGGTTTCTAATGGGTGCCAAAGTGTTTTCAATTTCACTGGATTTTAGCATTTGTTGAGCTTTCCCTGAGTATTCATTAATCTAATTGTGAGGCAAATGCCAACTTCAGACTAAAGGTGACCTAAATGTCGCACCACTTTTAGCACTAAAATAAAGAGTGTTCAAGAATTAATGAGCGTAGTGGCCACATTTCTTATGCATAGCAACTGGTGAATCTCAGCTGATGTCTCTGACACAAAATGCTCCTCAGTCAACTCTCTATTTCCCAGGTGAGTTGCTTCTCTTGCAGTTGTCAGATAGCTGTTTTTTGTCAGTTTATGACAAACCACAGGGGCTGTGGATCATAGGAGTTGGGGCTTTTGATTAGTTCTATGCAATATGAGAACTTTCCTTCAATAAAATCTGTTCAGCTTTCCTTTTAGTGTTTTCTCCAAAATTACAGGATATACTTAACTTTCCCCTGAGATACATGAGAATAGCAACCTGAGTCCTTTTATTTCTCTTTTCAGATACAGTATTTCTATTTTCTTTCCTCTTTCATCTTGCTTTTTATCCTATGTGAAATGGCAAATGACAGCACTATGACTAACAGGGTAGCAAGAAAAAAAAAAGGAGGAAAAGGCATTTTGAAGAGTGATGTGAATTACCCATTTAACAGGTCATAGATTTAGCGATGCTTATGTTGGAATAATAAGTCTTAACCATTTTTAACATGTCTGTGGTGTATATGAGAATTAGGATTTTGGCCTGTGCCTGCAACTACAAGAGAGAAACTGGAAAGGGCAGGGAACTTCTCTCTTGAACTGAGTGTCTGAGTAGCCATTGCTGGGGGGCAACTTTAACCAGTGCTAGGTGGGAGCACAGCTGTAGGGCAGCAGTTAATAGGGACCTGAGCAGTTATTCCAGAGATCTCACTCCTTAATGGTAATGAGCAGTCATCTCAGACCCTGTTGTGTTTTGGTGAAGCAATCACAAGGCCCTTTAGCACTTCCATGCAGTCTGCCATCTTCTTTACCACAGAATATTTTATTTGGCAGAAAGCTCTCTTGGTTTGAAAAGACAGGTGTCTGCCAAAGAAGGCAGGAGCCTCTCTTGAAGATGGAAAATGTAAACCCCCTCCCTCTGAATTATTAAAATTTTGAAATTAAAGGGGCTTTCAGGCAAAGATATGGGAATAGAAGTAACAGTTCTTTACTAGGAAAATTAAAATCAAAATGCAGTAATATAAAACAACACTGACAGAGTCAGAATACGACCTGACACCCTGTTGGTCAGGGTGGTGGTAGCAGTCCCATTTAATGGTGGCTGCAGTCCTCCTGGAGTGACAGATGTGGTTCTGTTGAAGCAATGATTCTGTAGAAGGGTGCAGTTTGCCTCAGAAGGCCAAGTGGTGGTGTAGTTTGGCCTGGTCTTCCTCTAGGAATCCAGTGGAAAAAGGCTCCCTTGGTCTTCAAAATCTCAGATTTTTATCTAGATAAGACTGTTTGGGTCCTCCCCTTGAGTGGAGAATCTCACAATTGGATGATGTAATTTTATCAGTCATGCAATGACACTCACGGGTCCATTAACAGAAGATATCTCCCTGGAGGGAGGATGAGTCATGGAAGAGATGAAGAATACTGCTCCACCTGGTTTCAACAGATGGTGATAGAATACTTCTGGTCACATCTTGCATTGCAAGCTAAGACAAAAACTTTGACATCTCTTGCTGTGAATTCCAAGCCACTAGAGTGGCGTTGGGCAGGAGTGTAATTTTTAAGTTCTTCTGTGAAATAAAGGAATTTAGTCCTCAGTAGACTCCAGTGATATACTAATATTTAAGTTACTGGATTGATCACTTAATGTTTGGTTAATATTCCCAGTAAGAATTAGGAATATGTCCTTCTGGCATTAAACTTTGTGAAGCTCTAAAACACATTGAGACCCCACGTCACAGTAGTGAGTATCTGACATGTGAGCCCTGTATTTATTTATTCCCATGTATTTATTTCATATGTCCTATGTCTCTGCACTGCAGTCATTCCAGCTTCCCACATTTTCTGTAATCACCATTGTTAGAGTACATTTTCTGTCCTCATATGTCTTATGGGCTAAACCACAACATTTTTTTGTCTGGTTAAGAACTACATATGTACAGATTGGCAAACTGCCATGCATGCCCAGGTGGCCAAGCTAGTTCATGCATTTTAAATGTACAAGGATTGAGTTTGGTCTGTCCTTAACTAAAAGAATAAATTTAGAAAAGTTATGTTAATCAACTGTCTAACTACTGGACGCAAGTGTAGAAAATTATCCAGGGTATTTCTATTTCTGATTGAAATGCCTATGGAAAGAAAAATTATTAAAGCCAGATAAGTGGATAGCTAGGACAGCAGCACAAACTGTGCTGGTTTGGGTTTGTGCAAGGAGGTGACATCCTATCCCCAGGACCTGTTAAGAAGTGTATGGAGAAAGTCTAGAAGATATCACATGATGAGGGTTTGAGGACTGGGAAATGAGGGCAAAGATCAAAGGGACTGATGTCTTGCGTGAATAAGGATGCAACTTCCTATTGTAGAGAGGAGAGGACTAGGAAAGAATGATTTTGGCCAGAAGTGTCAATGTTTTTGAGCATGACGACATCGGCAAGTCTTGAACTCTTTCTGCTCTATCTCACAGTTATAGCATCCCCATGGTATTTGTAGTCTCTTCTTGGCCATCATGCTGTGTGTGACTGCAATTAAACAACTGATATTGCTGATTACTAACCCTCTCACTCTTCTGTCATTCAGTGCAATTCATATGTGCCAACTTCAACTTTTAGTGTCCTGTGCCACGGTTTCATTAATTCTCCAAAACTCCTTTCACATCCATGGACAATATATAGTAAAACTTTTGGGGCTTATTAAGGGTGTTTTGCCACTGAAATTCTGTGTGCAGTGGCTGTCCCAGCTTCAGAAGAATCTCTGACAGGCAGCCATATTTGACAGATGTATGGCTTAATGTGTATAAGTCTCTTAAAAACTGATATAAGCTTCTAATTCTAACACTGTCCAGTGATGTCAAATAAGAAAACAGCTTTTAACTTGTCATGCTGAATAATACTTGACATTATTCTACTATTTTCTTCCACCTTCAGCCTGTCAGCAAAGAACAGTGAGGAAATCTAGCCATCTAATTTTAACTTTACTATCAATACAATCCATCTATTTTCCATTTATAATCCATTTACTTTCTGTTAAATGCATATCATAGCATTTTGCAGTTACTGAGGCAGTTATAGCATCACAATATGTGACATTGCAATTAAAATTTAATACAGTCTTTATTTGATCTTTGTTGAGGGAGAAGAATGTTGATGATGGTGAACTGCAATGATACAGTGAAGAGTTAATCTGAGAAAATTTTTCTCAATATTTTAATATTTTTTCTTTAAATCTGTGATTTCTCTGATAATATATATGATCACATTGTAAAATAAACATTAAAATGTGTGACAGAGACTTAATAGTACATGACCTCTATGCTAATGGGTGATGATAAAAAGTAAGAAATTTCAATAAATACATATGCTCACAAATATCTAGAGATATTGTCTCATTGGTCCACAGTCATTTTGAGTAGCATGCTCTAACTTCTAAATTTAGGATAATCTGACAAGGACTCATGCTTTCATAAAATTTGGATACTACTTCCTCCTTACAAGTGCTTAGCTTAATAATTACCATATCATTACTGAAATGGCTGCCCTTTCAAGGTCTGTCTTTTTATTAATGTGCTTTTCTGGTAGCTGGCCATTTAAATGTGGCCAGGATGAGCTGTCATGCAGTGCAGTAAGTGGATATTGCAGTTTTCTCCCTCCCATCTATGCAATACTTTCCAGCTAAAGAGCACGTGAGATCGAGAGGGATTCCTCAGCAATGAAAAATGAAATAATGGTGTCAGAAGGATTTTCAATTTATCAGAGAAAAGGCATAATGAAATCCAATAGCTGGAAGAGAAGGCAGAGACAGACTTATTAGAAATAGGGTGTGCAATGAAGGATAGCTGTCTATTGGAAAAGCATATCTAAAAATGCAGTGAGAGCTATACTACCTGGAATCTTTATGTATAAAAATTGATGACTTTTTAAAATATACATTTTTACTTCAGGAGAAAATATGAGCCTCTTGTTGATTTTTTTTTTTTAAGTGATATCCTCTGTTCTGTTCAGTAGATGAAAAAAATAAGTGATAACAATAACTATTTTCTCATTTCCCAGTTGATAAATATATGTCCTACTGCTTCTCAAAACTTTCAGTTTTGAATAAAATGAAGAGGGAGTGGGGGGAAACTGTAGCTGCAGTATGATATGTCTTTATGTTTTTAATCTTTTTTTTTAATCCTGTCTCTTTTTGATCCTTTTTGCCTGCTGAGAAAGACATAGAGAACACTTCTTCACACAGAAAAAAATAATTATATTGGGAAGAAGAAAACAAAAAGGTGATGACATTTAAAATAAATCTTCATTTAGAGGTGAGCAAGGAAAACAAAATAGAACACCTAATCTGTAACTGTTTTAACTAGTCTTCTATTATATTCTTTTCAGAATGAGCCAGCGCAAACTAATCCTAAACATGTGGTAGGTGGCTGACTGGCACATCTTAAGTACCTAGTCCAGCAACTTCAAAGAGAAGTAATAAATGTTCAATTTTATCTAAAGCAATTCAGAAGAAAAGGTGTTCACTAAATATTCACACACCATTTGATGAGGCATGAAGATGGCCTTTCCTACCACTAGTTCAGGATTTTTGTTGGAATAGCATTTTTGGAAGGAAGGTTAATAAGGAGACAGGATGGGTTTTATCAGTGGTATTTAGCTGGTTTTTTTTTCCATCATTTCACATGTCATTCCTCCAGTTGATTGTGACTGCTTGAAGAATTGCTTTATACGTACAAAATGAGTTATCTGAGTTTGCCTACCCTTTTGTGTCTAGGGATCTGGTCAAGCCTTTCTCCCTTATAGAAATTTCCCATTGATTGTGATCCATAGTCCATGATGGAAGGGAGTGAAATGGATCTAGTGAAGAATTTTCAGGCCAATAATTGTCATGGTAAATTTAGAGATTGCTTCCTATAAGAGGTGTATCTATGTATGAATGAACCTGTGATCTTTAGCCTTAATTTTTGATAGGTAAACTCATCCATCAAGCAAATAAGAGAGACTATTGCTGATGACATAGGTCACCTACACTTTTTTTTTTTTTTTTTTTTACTTAATGGCTTCATATGCTGGGCAGAATTTTTTTTTCAGTTTTCTTTGTCCCAGATATACGTAGTATCACCATTAATATGTATATGTACTTTTATAAAAGGAAACTCCAATGTCAAAATGACACATTTATTGATATAAATGCAACAGGCTGATATTTTTTCCCTTACTGAAGTGCTACTGCAAAATTTATGTGTTTCTGTAAAAAGAAACACTTTGGAATTTGGAGTTGTGAGTCATGCCCCTCTCTCCCAGAAAGGGACTGCAGATAAAGGACATATCTTTAATTGCAGCTTGAGATAACACTTTTCAAGTGTTCGGTACAGGCCAGCCAGGTTAACATGGAGCTAATAGCAGGTGGCTGAACCAGCTGGAGTAGAACTGCCACCTGCTGCGACATCCACTATTAATTAACTGACTCATCATTAATTGCATGGCTTTCCAACTAAGATAATGTGGAATATCTGTATACTATCTAATGAAATCTATGCTTCTGAATGATAAATCTGAACTCTCAGGGGGACTGGTTATGACCTAATGCTGGACACACTGGATGTGTGTTTAGAGAGAAGCCAAAGTCCCCAGAAGTGTGGAGTTCACAGAGCCAGATCTCAAGCTGTTTTGTTTGGGCACAGTCCCAAGTCAGCTGCCCTTTGGGGTCAGAGGGGCAAAATCAATTTTGGCTTTCTGAGAATCCCCATCTGGAGGCCTGTGCAGAATGCAGCTTCATCCCACTATGGATGATCTACTTCTCCTGAGACAGAAGGTGATTATCAATCATAAAAGGACCTCAGTGCTCTGCAGTTCTTTACTGTAAATACTAATCAATAGCAACACTATTGTTAGCAACCCAGAAACTTCTGGTCTGTTGGCTTCTGTCAGATGGTGAGGTTTCTGTATTTTCCTGTACCAGCTACTTAGGTTACACCTCCTTTCATAATGCATGTCAGTCATTTTGAAGAGCAACATGAGTCAAAGAAGCAGGGGTCAAAGTACCAGCAACAGGCATAGCTTTGAAGATGCAAAATAACAATTTGAAATTAGTTCAGGAGATTTTGCTAATTTCTAATACAGCTCCTTACATTCTATCTAAAAAATAGGTTGATTTTTCCTTAAACATTTGTTGATAGAAGGCCAGGGAAGATCTTCAGAAACCCAGCTACTGAAGCAGCACTAGTAGTGACTGAAAACAGAAAGTTTAATACTTTTATCTTGCCAAAAAGGAAGATTTTTGGCACTTTGAGTAAGTCCCACTGTTCACCTACTCTATGAGCAGCTGAGATTTCTTTTGTGCAGCACTCATGAAAGAGCAATCCATGGGAAGGGAATTTTCTCTTCTGTATCTATTTAGGCATTGAAATCTTAACCAATACGGTAGCAAATTGGAAACTACTCAAGTAAACTATCAGTGTAACCCAGTATCTTTGGATGTTTCAAGACAACATTTCTTTTTTACATTGGGTCTGCTTGATGTAAAGTCAGCATTTTTGGGTCCAATTCTACTGCCTATGTAAATCAAGTGCAAGTGGAAAGTTATTGCTAGGGACACTTTATGCAAGTTTTCTGCTTGACAATTTCTATGATCTTTTTTGGCTCACAATTAAAAGCAAACATTGTGGTTTCACTGGAATAAATAATACAACAAGCCTGATCAGCTCGGGGAAATGGCAGCTTTCTGCATTTCAGGTTAATCTGAAGCCATTAATTCATTCTGATTCTTAGCTGCTGTTCTTGCTGTCATGCCAAAATACCAGTTCCTAGGCTGATATATTCATATTCTAATTTTCCAGTAATTAGTGTCCTCCTGAAAATGGGTTCTTTTTTCTTTATTTTCAATCACAATGTTTAATTGAAATTCAGAAGGGAAATGCTGAATCATATTTATGGATTGAAGAGTGTGTGGTAGACAATTATTATGATTTTAAAATACAGCTTGCTTAGAAATAAAAAATAGGTGTTCTGAGTTTGATTCATTCTTTGAATTTGAAATGGAAATTATTATAAATATGTAAATAACTTGAGAATGAAATGAAATTAGTTTTCTATTTTTGTCATTAAAAACCAGGAAAAATTAAGCTCAGATGTTAAATGTAATTATTTTTAAACATTAAAAGAAAGTACTAAACAATTGCAAAAGAAGTTGATCAGAAAAACCTCACAAATCCAGGGCATAGAGAAATTCTACATGAAAAATAGGATTTTTATTATGTTTATTTAAAAAGTCTTTAAATCTACAGAGCCAAGGACAGTGCTGCTCACTGCAGAACTAGTTTAAAGAGAAGGGAAAAGCAATTGTCTTTATGCAGAGCATTTTAATGCACATTTCTACACCTTTTAGTTCTGATCTCAGTTAAGTTGACAAGCAAGATACTGAGACTGTTCAAAGCCCTTAACATGGGGCAAAGGAACAAGATAATTATTCTGATTTGCGAATGAAATAGGTGTTCAGACAAAAAACTGGTGTTTCATATTAAATGGTCCTTTCTCATTCTCACTAAAAATGAGCTTGTGTGTCTTTCTCTTTCAGGAATGTGCAGCTTTCTTTTGACCAGCAGCAGTAGCAATACTGGTAACATGTTTAACACATTAAACATGAGCCTGACCACTGGTAGGTTTGAAGTAGTTTTTTTTTTTTGTTTGTTTTGTTGTAAAATTAGTGCATTTTTCATAAGACAAAAATGATAAAGTGGAAAGTGTGGCATGGCATTAAGCTGTTTGCTCGGGGTTGAATGACATGACATGGTCATCAGTAGGAAGTTAGTGGAGATAACTTTCAAGAGAAGCAATTTTTGTTCTTACACTACAATGCTCTAGTATTTCTGTAGTTAAATCATAGAAGATCTAAATTATTTTAAAAATTGATGAAAAAAATAATTCTAATCTCAACTTGGATTTTTTTCTGAATGTCAGAAAAATAGCAAAACAGGTAATCCCTTTTGGGAACCATTGCAAATCTGAACTCACCAAGATATATTTTTTAATCTCAAGAAAACCCCTCAAAATGAATAAAAAACCCACCCTAAATGGAATAAAATGGTCCTTTGATTATCTTGTTTTGTGATATTCAATCTCACACGGTCCCTGATTAGGTCCAAGATTGCCTTTTATTCTCAGCATGGCCAAACCTTGCTATTTTGTTTTCAGATTTCCATACATTATGCCATCTTTTGTAGCTGTAATTCATAATCCAGCCTTGGATCTTGCCATGTTATGGCATCGTCCACCTTGTACAGGGATGGGATTTATTTCCCTGAAAAATAAGTATTTTCAGCTTTCCTGGTGAACTAACCTTCACACTGATACTCTAAAATTGAGGAGTAAATATTCTGAGACATGATTTGAAGATCTTTATGGATGAGGTTGCTTCTATCTAAAAGAAATCTCCTTTTCTTTTCCAAGACCCACATAGCACCTGGGAAGTGGCAGTTCTGGAGTACACTGTGTTTTATTGTAAAAATGTGCTGCACTACATCTATCCACAGGGCTTCCTTTTATCGTCATTCAGACTTGTCTTGCTCCTCTCCTTTAAAACACTTTCAATTCTACTTCTCAGCAATATGATTAGGCACATATTATTATGAGACAAAATGTTAATAGAAAAATAAAGGTTGTTTAGACGACATAGGACTAATTTATTCCATTAATTAGAGTGAAATTTTATGCAGTTATTCAAAATAAGTAGACATGCAAGTTATTCAATCACATAATAAATTACCATAAAGTCTACTCTAAATCTAATATCTTTCAATTCCTCTACGATGAACATTCTGATATCAATGACTTTAATAAATTCTACACAGGCAGCTTCACTTTGGCGTAAACACAAACAGTAATAGAGTTAATAGGAAATATATTTCTATATCAATTAAGTTTGACCTTGACGACCAGAAAGTAAACTGATATGATGTGGTGTATACTCTTTTTAGGCTATTGCATAGTATTAAATCCTATGATGATATAAATGGAATCCACAGAGAAATAACTTTTTTTTTATCTTTCTAAAACCAGGCTGAAATATGATTAGTTCCACAAACCTTCCTAAAATTAGTTTAAAAATTTTCATTCAGGACTTTTGTTTTGACAGAAAAGGACATTGCAGGGTACCTTGGTTAGATACATTTTCTCAAATTGTTTTCCATTAAAAATGAGATCTTCATAATACGTATTTTCAAAAATCTCCATTATCATGATTTTTTAAAACAATAATTTGTTTCTGCATAAATGACTTATTTTGATCTCTAAATTAGAAAAAGATTATTTCATTCTGTTCTACAGAGCAGCTTCATCTAAGAGTTTTATATATAGCAATAGAGGGCTTCAACTATTGCAGTCATTAAACATCTATTGCTGTATCATGTCTCAAAATTGTATATCATTAGAATATGTTATGAAATAGATGGAAAAATAATTCTATATAGGAGGTATTTTTAAATTAGTTCATTTTTGAAATGTCACATATTAGCAGCCAACTTTTAACAAGCTAGGTTTTTCCACAACTTCCTGAGATGTTATTTTCATTCTTGGCAATTTGACATGAAAATAAAAGTTTGAATCATTGAGATTTTCAGGAGAAGGCAGGGTTTGGTTATGTTTTGATTTTTTAATCCTCTGATCTTTCTGCAAAGCTTTGTAATTTCACAAATCCAGTTTGTTTTTCAGTGTGAAAATAATCACATAAAAGTTAAATTAAGTGTTTTACACTGTTTAAATCTTGTGCTCAGGTAGTGGGTAGCTGCTGTTTCTTGTGAGAATGATCCCTATTCATTCTTCTCTCAAACGCCAGCTCTTGTTTAGCACAGAGCCTTAGTGAGCCCACAGCAGCAAGGAATGAGTGGCCCTTTCCAGAACCTCCTGAGCTCAGGTTTCCTCAGCTTCTTCTTTTTCCTGGATGGTTACAAGTTGGTCTGATTTCTCCTGAGTCTGAGCTGAGCATCTGTCTCACAATTAAATGGAAGAAGTCTTTAATAAATTACTGAAACATAAATTAATAAACACGTGGCACAACACTATTGTCTGGTGTTAAATGTTGGTCTAGCTATTTAGTTAATGAAAGCACTTTAGCTCTTGCCAACTTATTAGTGTCAGCTGATTGCTTTCTGGGTTCAAACCCCTCAGGCATTCAGTCTGGAAAGCAACAACTGGATTTAAACCTGAATGCTGCAGGCTAGACATTATTATGAAGGCTGCATGCCTTCATAGCAGTAGGAACATAGTCAGCAACAGTGGTAGTTAATATACATCCTTCTCATAGTTTTGAAATATATTTTAATAATCAATATTATTTCAATATTTTCACATGAAATTTTTGTAATAATTATATATTTTTCTCTTACTTGTCAAAATGAGTTGTTCTTATATGTTTTATGAATGTGGCATCCTATTTAAGATGTAAAAATACTCTTATATAGTATCTCCTCTTGTGCTAATTTAATCAGAAAAACTGATTTTGACTAAATCTGAGCTCTTCAGAGAAAATAACATTTCCTGAAAAAATTGGATTCAGCAACTGGTATCACTTGTGTTATTAATGTTTCACTGGACTAGTATTATCTGTAAAGTAATAAGGGCTTGTCTGTGAATCAATACTGAGGATAGGTCTTTGAGAACAAGTAAGCCTGTTAATTTCAAAGTGTATTACTAACCTGAATTAAGATTGTGAAATTATACTATCAAAAAGAATTAAAGCCATTTTATATTGCTTTAACATAATTCACTTTGGAAGACAACAGAATTAAATTTTGTTGAATTCAGACTTCTTTATTTATTTAATGTGGATGGGCCTGTCCAGAGCAGGTCTCCAGTGACAATGGCTGTTAGATACTCTGTGATTTAAATGGGCAAAGCAAAATGCAGAGCTGGGGCAACCTGCCCTGTGGGTGCTGAAGGCCAGGGTCCTCTTTGTCCTCCCTGCCTGATCTTCCCAGGAAGGAGCTCTCTGCCCACACTGGTGTGCTATTACCTTCACCTGTGGCTCCAGCTATGGAAAACACGTGGACAGAGGTGACCTTCCCAGCAAGACTGTAAAGCTTTCCTTTAGCTGTGTGCTTGGATGACAACTGGATACATAACTCTTCCCATAAATTGTGAGATCAGTGGATTTAGGTACTCCCTCAAATTCACCCAATAAATCAGTGAAAGCAGCTTTCCAAGGCACGTGCTTCTTGCTCTAAAAACAGGTTGAACGCTGGCAAAGTAGTTAAGTGTGGATGCTCTGTATGAAAGGGGAGATGGAAACAAAATGTATGTGATGGGAGAGGATGGCAAGTGGGGTCCCAGCCTGCCCTAGGGGCGATGGATAACAGACAGAGATTGATGATAAGCAGCAGAGCTGTGAATATTCTTCCTGGCCAGGATAAATAGCTGGGGAGTTGTGTATTGAGGGCAGCCAGAGTAGATATAGTGATAGGAGGAGTGAGTGAAAGGTAGATGCACCACCAACCCCTCTGAAATGGCAGTAGAAATTTCACAAAATTTCAAGCTAAAGCCATAAGATCTTTGATTATTTTTTTTTTTTTGTAGAAAGAATTAAGTGTGTATGTGTATATATATATATATATATATATACGTAAAAGTAGAATCCCCTATGTTTTCTTCTGGAACTTTGAAGTTGGTTTCAAACGGTAATACCAGGGCTCATTTTTTTTTTTTAATTTCCCCTCAGCTTTCCTGTCCTCAGAGAAAAAAAAAAAAAAAAAAAAAAGGAGCAGGAAGATACTAAGATTATGAGTGGTGAAGGGGCTCCTTTTCCCAAAGCAATTTTTTAAAAGCTACAAAAAATAAAAATGCTAATAGTGTTGAAGCTAATAGTGTTGATATTTATTCTAGGAGAGAAAAGCCTCCAAATAATAACAACAGCAGGGAGTTAATTCCATTCTAATTCAAATTGATATGAATAAATAAATAAGCCACAATATCACAGTTTTAGCTATTGGTTTTGTACATTTTGAGTCTGCAGACAAGTTTCGTTAGCAAGGTTTTTGATGATCTGTCCTATAAGCCCGTATTGTTTTGAAATAATTGAATTTCACATTGTTCTGAAAGTAGAAAGTTTTGGAAAGGAACATGTCAGGTGCAGTCAAAACCACCTTGGCAGTAGCAAGCAAGTGATCAGGCAGCAAACAGGAATGCTCTCTGTGAATTCTTTACCAGCCAAGGCAATGCCCCTGCCTCTATCCACAAATTTCTTGGGTAGAAAATTACTTGGGTGGAGGCAGAGTAGGACAGAAATTGAGAGGGGTGGGGGGTAGGAATGGCAGGCTGGGTAGCTGCAGAGCAGGAGATGATCAGGGATGTACCTCTGGAAACTGGGCAAGAAAACAGCCTGGAAGTCGTGCAGGAGGCTGCAGTACTGTGTGGCACATGCTGAAATTTAATTTTTCACTATCCATGTTGGTTTTTTTTTGTTTCTTAACAAAACTAGCAACTCTCCTTCAAGACTGGGCGTCTGTTGGTAAAAAATGAGTTTTAGTCAAACATCAAGGTCCTTCTTTTTCAGCTCACTGAAGGTAACACAGTAAAAGGTAATGTTTGGCATGTTAGATGGGAAGGAAAACTTGATGAACTAAAGATCCCTTCTAGCCTCAAATCTATGAATCTATTACCAGCTTGATTTATCAAGATTAAATGTTTGTTTGCTCTCCTTTTCTCTTGCACAGCAAGAACAGCAAGGAGAATAGTCATTGTGTTTGGACTGCTGAGGAAAAAGTGCTATAGAATTGCAATCTTACCTATTTTTTTAATTTGCTTTATCCCAGATTTTTTTGGAGCAGTGTCTTACTCTTATTACAATTAATAGTGTTCTGAGGTAAAAAATGCATAGCTGCAACTAGAATTCATGCAACTGTAATAGCAAAAGCTTGTCAAGTGATTAATGCATGTGTGGAATTTAGGATGGCACATTTTTATAACCTGTCTGGGAAGCACTGACACTGGTGGATAGCAAGCTCTCAAAGAGCAGTAGAAGATGATTATAGATAGGGTCGGCATTGGTTACAATGATGGAAGTACCTGATTAATGACTTGCAAGTGTAAAGAAAGACCAGAGATTAAAGTTGGCAAGGCAGTCAGGCTGTGCTGATGGAAGATAGACAGTTTCAGGAGAGGAGATGATTTTTGTAACCAAAAAATATGTGAGAGTATTCATCTTTTCACTCACATTGTGTGATAGCAAAATTGTATAGAATTAGATTTTTTTGTGTCATTGAATGATCCGTGTCGCTACTATGACCTAATGAAAGATCAATGGAGGTAACACAAATAAATGTATCTTATTTAAGAAATTGTACTTTCTGAAAATCAAGCTGGCATCCTGTAAGAATCAAATGTTCACATGCTGAAAATCATTATAGTTCAGTGGGATAATATTTGCTCATGGCATTGCAGAATCTGTTAGGGACTTAAGACCCCTTTAGCATTGACATCCTGTTTTCTTACCCTCCACCTGAAATCAGCATCCACTAAGTAAGGTAAGCTGGTCTTTGAGGGAGCTGTAGAGCATTATTAACATCAGCACCACAATTTTTACCTATTTTGTGATTTTATTATCAATGACTGCAATATTCATCGTATTTGCTTAGCACCTGTTCTAAACAAGCAAACTCCCTTCTGCTTGTTGATCATTCAAGAATGGTTAAGTTTTGTCTTCATTTCCATAAAAGCTTATGCTTCTCTAAAGAGTTTCAAGAGCTTCCCTATTCTGAGGAGTTTCTGATCCATCATGAATAACAACTTTTTTAGCCTAATTGTGTTCATTATTTCAATTATATCGAACTGGAAATATATGCCTATAAAAAAAGTTTACTTCTTGCTCTGACTCAAGGTTGCTTATGGCATTCTTTATTTTTGCTATAAATTTAGGATAGGTGATTGGTAAGCTCCATTCATCCTTGAAAAAGTAGCTTGTGCATTTCAGTGCGAGAGCTACAAGGGTGTGATAGCTTTGCTAGGAATGCAATGTGTCAGGGACAGCCTTGTCAATTATCCTACAGTCTTTACTCTCTCAATATCAAAGGAAATTATTGAGGAAGGGGTGAAACTTGACACCTCAGGAGTCCTTTGCCTTCTCTAGATCTGATTTTAGCAAAGATAAATTATCGACCATGTGCCAGACATGCTTTGTGGTAATGACAGAAGATAAAAGCCAAGACAGTGATTTCTGCTTGTGCCTTCAACCCTTAACAGTGGTAACAAAGCTCTCTATATCAATGGGAGATCCCGTTTTGTAAAATTTGTAAAACAATTCCATTTTGTGTAGGAATCCTGAAATCACTGGAAATCCATTTAGTTGTAAAACAAAGATCAGCAGCATTGCTAAAAGGTTTTCTGGAATTCAGACTGAACATGGCTTTTGATTTTGGTTTTTTTTTTTTACTTTCTCTTTTTTTAAACTGTTATCACTTGTTCTGTGGGGTAGTTATTTGCTGTGCCTTAGTAGTTTGATGTATTAGATCATAGTATGATCTCAGGTCATCTGCTGCTGAATGTGTGCATGCTTAATATCTGTTTGTAACCTCTGGTGTTTGAATTAAGTGTTATTTGGTTTTTCATATCACCTAAGAATTTATTGCATTTCCAGATGCCTTTCACTCATACACACAGAAATAGTTAACTAGTAAAACGTACATTGTTGTTTTAATAGCCTAGGTCTTTAGAGATGAAAAACAACAAAAAAACCCCAAACATAATTGTAAAAGCAGTGTCAGCCCTAAGGTTAAATCCAGGAGATTACATCTTAAGGATGGTGTTGGATAATTTTGGATTCAAAACCAGATGACCAGATGTACATTTACCAATACATACACTTTTTCCATTTCCCAGAGCCTCGGTACCACCTTGAGTGAAGGTGGGTTAAATGGGCTAAAGGGTGGGAGAAGAGCTACAGGTATGAAAGAGTTTACTTGCTTTAAGTGATAGATCAGAAATTATAGTTGGTATACACCTTCAGCTGCTTTCTTTTGAGGATTAAGAAAATGAGGTATTGCAGGAGAGAATGGTGAAAGCAGTATAATTTTCAGTATTAAATTATGTACATTCAACTGATGCAGAAAAGTTGAAGAAATCCGCTGGCCCACATTAAAAGAAGTAGTTGCAGTCTGCTGTGGAAAATGTATTGATGTGCCTGTGCTTTGAAGCAAAACCAGGGATGTGCTTTTAGAACTCTTTATGATATTGGTTTACATATGTTTCGTAATTCCTTAGATCTTTAGCAAATAAATCCCATAAAGAAAATGTGTTCCAGTCCAAGGAGCGCAAGAGCTGCAGCCCCCAGGGATGCTGAGACCATGGTGCACATGGGCTTGGGCACACTGGATGAAGAACACAATCTCTCCAGCACTCTGTAGTACAAATTTCAGAGGGTGATGAAACAGGCAGGAGGATTTTTGTGCAGAAGAAGAAAGAGGCAAGATCAGGATGTGAACTTTACAGCATGGGTTTGAAGAAGGGATATCTGAGATTCATTATTATAATTCTTTATTTTCTGCTTTGAAAATTCACCCAAGCTTTAGGTATTTGTCCAAAGCACCTGCACACCTATGAATGCATCATTGTCTGCCCCCAATACTTCTGTTGGATCTTGGCAGTTCTCCAAGCATATGCAAAGTAGTTGTGTGTAAGAGTGACAATTCCTGAAAGTGTGGGAGATTTGCCTTCATGTGAACTCTTCTATTGATTAATGTAGGTGTTAACAATCTGATCTTTCTGAGGAACACTGTGTTTATTTAAGTGTGTAGCTTGTATTTCTATCCAGGAAATTCAGTGCAGGCACCACTTCCAAAGAACTATTTCATAGCTCACGTTGTCTTTAGTTTCTTAAGAGCATTCAAACTCTCACAAATGTCCTGCACAAAGAAACCCAGCAATTCATGATTATAGTCTGCCATAAATCACAAATGCAATGAGACCACTAGCTTCTGGAGGAAAGCGCCTTACATGATCTGCCATCATAAAGGATTTTCTGTAGGTATCTACACTGAATTGTGCTTCTGATGGGAAGGTTTTCTTTGCAATATTCTCAGGGACCTTTTTCTCTTCTGACTGTGAGTCTATTTGGGCATATCTACAGCACCTTTAATATATTGTCATTGACATGGAAAAAGAGCTAATTTGACCTTTTATTTTAGTGAGAAGTATTTCTGACATATCAGTGAAAATTGAATAAACTTTTTCAGTTTAATACAGGCAGATTCATAAAGCTGAATGATAGCTGAGGCTGGTGCAAAGCTTTTGCAGATAGCTTAGCACTGAAGACGCTGTCACTTCATGAATGAAACAGAAAAAACTATTAACGCAGTTTATACAGAGGTTTTCTTTTCCTTCTTCCTAAACTAAGTGCTTAAATATGGCCTTGGCAGAGGATTTTGTGTACTTGTGGCAACAGCTGCATCATTTTTATCAGTGGTATTGTTTCCAATCAAGCAAACTCCTTTTTTTTTTTTTTTAAATCAGAGAGAGAAACAGCCAAAATCAACCACTTGGGTGTCTCTGATGCCCTGACACTGTGCTTTCCTTCCTTTAATTGGGTTTGAGGATACTTATCAGGCATGAGTTTAACTGATAGAAAAATGACTGAAATTAATTCTACTTTTCCACAACTTCTGGCTCTCACCAGAAATGCTTTGTCTCTAACTGTTGCTTTTGCTCTGAGGCAAAGCCTTGGAAGCCTGTTTTTGTGAGGAAATCAGAACATGTGGTGTGCATCTAATGGGAAAAAAATTAAAAGACTTTATTTTATCCATTATATTCCTGATATAAGTCTTTTGAAAAAGCAGATTGCTGGAAATGCAGATGCTTTGACGCTACATTAATAATATACATGCTAAAATGCAGATGCTTAATTAAATTACCATGGTTATAGTAATTTAAAGGTAATTAAATTACAATGGAATAATTTAGGTAGGGATATGCCAGTGGAGGTTATGTTGTTCACCATGCTTCAGCTCAAACAGACCCAACTAACTAGACCAAGTCAGGGCTCTGTCCATGTAAGTTTTGAATATTTCAAGGGATAGGGTCTTCTATTTAATGGAAGACATTGGGTTTGATTTTTGCCTCCTGCAATTCTCAGTGCCTGAGCAAAAGTGACGATGGAATACTTCAGGACTGAAAGCCATTTTGTACATGCACTTTGCAGAGGCCTTAAAATCTGCAGTTAAATCTCAAATCTTCCCTCAATCTCAAAGTTTAGAGACATCTGTGGCATTTGACCACTGTAAGCTCCTCAGGGGAGGCAGGGACTGTGGAGTTCCTGTTCATCTTGAAAAATGCTTCTCTTTTTCTGTTTTCTTTCTAAAATTCTTCTTTGAGGAGTTGGTAGTGGTCTCTTGACCTGAAAATATCTTCCACTTCCATTTTAAGACCTATAATCTTTCTTCTAAGAAGCCTAGCTGTAAGGCATCTGCTTTCTCTGATAAAGAATATACCATTTATTTCATTACACTGCTGCTCTGTCCTGAAGGTTTGTAATTGTCCTGGTGATGTCAATGCAAATTCCCTCTGAAACTCTTAAATTGTAGAGATTTGTGGTAAGGAGAGACAAGATGAAATAGTGATCACACTAAAACAGGGTGTATTCCACTATGGTTGAGACTTATCAGAAAGCAGTTTTGCTGGTTTTAGGGCAATGCTGCAAGACAGTTAATCCACTGGGAAAATGTTAGTTTTCTCTTTGATGCTTGTAAGAATTAAATAAAGGTGCTAAGCACCTTCCAGGAGGAAGTCTTTAGAAAATTAACTCTTAACTTACTCTTGTAATGAGTCACCCTTGTTAGCTTTTAAAACTTTTTTTTGCTTTATGCATATGAAGTGTCATGATAATTAGTTTAAGGGATGTCTATATAATAGTACAGTATTTCCACTTAGATTTAAATTGTGATATATTAAAGTAAAATTCATCATCTAAAAAAGACACATTGGGAGAATCTAATCTCACATTTTGAATGAAAAATATTTTACTCATGTTTCTTTTTTTGAAATAAAATTAACATTTCACATGTTATATCTGGAGATGTGGTTCAGCAGCATCACAATTTCTCCTGTCAGATATTTGCATGACTCTTTTCCTTGACTCTTGGTGCTGGTCCATACATAGCATGTGGGCTAAAGCAGTGGATTGTGAGGACTGGGGAATCCTACAACCTGCTCCTGGCAGTCACTTCCCTCCTACTGCTCCTGTCTGCCCCTCCATGCCCCTTCCCAAAACTGCTTTGTTTATATTTAGGGATGGCATAGGTTTTTGTAGCTTTGTTATAAATCAGTATTTCACAATTTCACCTGCATTGCTGATCCTCGGAGAAATGTCAAAGAGGTGGAATGTGCATTTTAGAGCAACTGAAAATGGAATGGGAGTCCCAGTTTTGAGGCAGAGGGAGAAAATATTTATTGGGTAGCTTACATTTGTTTCAGTCAACTACATGGATCCAAGCAAGAAAGAAAATTTGTCATGGTATGGATATGTCCTGCTGGGAGAGCCTTAGAGGATTTAAGATCCAGGCTTCCTCTTTTGTCTGTACCTAGAAGTCCAGCCCCTCCAATAGCACCGTTGCTGTAAGGGTTTGGCTCAATGTAGTCCTGGAGGGCAGAGCACTACAGCCTGCTCCCCCTGTCAGCATAACCTGATGTTCCCAGCTTGTCTCTCTTCCATGAACTCAGACGTGCTTGACCTTACTTTGTAAACATAATATAGCAAAAGTCATGGGGATAACGTTGCAGGCTGAAAATAAAATGAATATGTGCAGTACTTCATGCTGTCATTTTTTAGTACCTCAAATGTCATGTCAGTCTTTATTACATACAGGACTAAATGCATCCTTTCTTGCCTTCCTTAGTGACATTTTCTCCCAGGCCTCGTTGTTCTATATTTCTCATCTCCTAGTTTTCAGCAGCTTCCAGCATGTTTAGTGCAGTGATATTCCTGTCATTTTATGTAGTTTAGCAGGCCAAATGTATGAGTCACTATTCTCAACTTTATTGTGATTAAACCTGTGTCTGTATTGCAGCAATGAATTGATAAATTCTGTGATATTATTTCTAATATGATGAATCAAGCCAAAAATTTTTTTGCAGTTTCCCCAATTTACCCAGTCTCTGATGATTCAGCCTAAAAAGTACAAGGAATGCATCATTGTATCTTCTATTTCAACAGTTTCTCTACATTGATTTTTTAAGATTTTGTATCCTCTATTTCAGTAATTATTTCTCCCGGTTTGTTCTCTTATATTTTATTGGTATCTCCAGTCTTTTAATCACTTTAGGACGCAGAAAGCAGTTCACAAATGCAATTAGAGAGAAAATATGCACAATGAGATAAAGACATCATAAAGCATTAAAGTAAAACCCAGTGGTCTCGTGACTGGAGCCATGGGACAATATTAGAAGCTTGTTTCTTCTTCAAAACTTAGCCTAGGCTACAAATCTATTTCATTGAAGATAAATGCTTCTGTGCTGAAATGCTGAAGCTCAGGACAGTGGGGTTCACTTTCCAACTTTACAAAGAACTTCCTCTTAGGCTCCCACCTGAACCTGTCACCAAATGAAATTCTCTATCTGATGGACAATCGCAAGGCCCAGAGAAGATGGCAATTAACTCTTCTGCTGCCTCCTTGGTCACACCATAAATTTCATGTCTTGAAGCTATACTATTTTGTAATAAATTGGAGAGTGAGCTGTATTTCTCTTGGCTACGTAAGGGTGTCTTGCTTTGCCAGTTCTTCTTGAGTGATTTCTGTTTCTAGTACGTATGCAGAAAACCCCCAGGCTGAGAGAACAATTTATCCATCTGTCCTTCCTGGCACCTGCCTCCTGCAAGCCTCTCCATTCCTCTTCTGTCACTTAGGTGGAAACCTGTCCTATTAAATACAGGAGATGACTAGATTCTTGTCACACACTGATTAAACTTCAGTTTCCAATATAAAGGAGTACTCTCCTAGGCTTCTGTGTAAAAGGATCTTGCCATAATAAACAGATGTAGTGAAATTCTTTATTTGAGCAATATTACCAATCTAATCTGAAAATCTAATTCTCTTTAATCGTTATTTCGTATTTATCCTGAATGGCTTGAGAATGCAAAGCAATAATTCTCACTATCATAGCTTACTGCCAGTTAGTGTTTGGGTAGAGGAAATTCTTATGATTTCCTAGTTGGAAGTGTGGACATGATTTCTTTCACAGAATTGAATAGGTAGAAATGTCTTTCAGTTAATGTGTGCAATTCAGGTTTCTCATACTGATTATGCAAGAAAACAAAGCAGTGGGGGAAGAAAAAAAAACAACCTGATCAATAAAAGACATTTCTTGTTTAAACCTTTTTGAGGAGTAGGGAGGTTTGTTACTTTCCTATCCCTATCCATTCTTTTGCATTGCAGTCCAGCTAGATAGCATCTTAAAATGGATTATATCCACAATGATAAATGGAGGAGTTTGTATTGATTTAATAAAATCACGCTATAATGATATAATTAGTCTACTTATGAATTCTCTCTACTGTGAAGTTAAAAAAAAAAGGACAATAAAGAAGTTCCTTCTTGCTCACTGAATACTGAAAAAACAAAACCCAGGCAATGCTTCCACATAATCTTATGACAGAGATGATTTGAAATTGCTCTTTGAAAATGAGCTTGAAAATGCTCATTTTTACATTCTCCATGGTTACTCATACAGTTTTCCATTGTAGAGTTCCACCTGTAGCGTTCTTTGACTCTCATTCAAGAAAGCGATTAAATATTTACTGAGCATTTCTGGTTGCTGCTTTTTTTGACGCCCAATTCTCACATTCTTTTTGGGTGATTAGGCCACCTCCTTATCACAGCACAGGGCTAATGCATCTACGGGTGTGCTCTATTGTGCTGGGACAAAACATTCCTTCAGTTTTTTACAGTACGATGCTATGGGGTTTAGCATCCCAAAGATCTGAGAGCCAAGCACAGGCAGCACTGAAACTCTAGAAACAATGCAGCTGCTCACTTTCTTCTCTTGTGCTACACCAGCTTGAACTCATTTGCAAACTGCATGACAGTAACGTGAATCCTCACTCATGAGCTAATAGTAGGTGACAGCAAGGAAAAGAGGGCTGCTTAAAAATAAATTTAAAAAAAAATAGCAAGAGAAGAGGGAACAAAAGGCTGTTTGATCAATTGAGGAAAAGCAGCAAATTGAAATAATGAGACAAGCTTTTTTGTAAAGTCCTGAAAATATTCATCCCTTTTGCCTTTTTCCTTTATTAAAATAATGCTTACCTGGAAGGTGATAAAGATAACCCTGGAGTTTTTAAATGAAAAATTGAAGTTTAAGTTTAAGTAAGCCCTTAGGATTTATCTTACTGAAATTCTTGAACCTTATACTCGTATTTTAACCCTTGTAATTATAGCCTGATAATACAATTTTCTAGCTAAAAAACCACACTGGGAAGAATAGAAAAAAGGAATAATAAATCTCTGTACATAAATACTACCAATTTTATTATTTGTTGGTTTTTGTGGGTGTTTTGTTTGTTTGTTTTTTTAAATTAAGTAATATGTTTAACAGGTGTGAGATTATACAGCTTCTGTTTATGGCACTGACTGTCATTAGCGGATTCAGGTGGTCAATCTGAGTTCTGAAAAATATGCAAGAAAATTCATCCAGTGCAGAATCCAGGAATGCTGAGAAATGAAAAATACACAGTGATAACTGAAATTAGGACACCAGTGTCTACTGATCCCCCAATTACTATCAGATTGTGGCACAAAATATAATTCCACTGTACTCCTCCATTCTCCTTGAAATTCCATCTCCTTCACAGATCTGAGTTAAGTAGGAGGGGCTGTATCAAGTAGAGAAAGCTAAAAACAATCCATGCACAGACAGACCTATGAGGAAAGACACATTTCAGAGATGAGAACCCCTGGAGAATTCATTCTTCTCCCTTTTCATGCAAAGACCTCAGTCTTGTATTTGCTCATAATGATAACGAATGTTGCATTCTACATAACCCAGACAATTGCTGGCTTTTCTTAGAAACATCATTGCAAACATAATGATATGGAAGGGGAGAAGTATTTGGGTATTTGTGGGTTCTCACTGACCTGTGTAACCAGCTGTCACTAGCTAAAAGCACAAAATAGTGAATATGGATCCCTTTTTGCCTCTGCTCAGAGGTGTAAGCCTTAAACTATGACCTAGTTTGGAAGCAAGAAGCTCGTAAGGAGGAGATTCTGATTCCTGATTTTTATAGGCACATGGCTGGCAACTGTGTGTCCAAAGTCTTCACAGGGAGGTGATGTTCCTCAGACACTATTTAGCCCAGTTTGTCATTTCTGGAATTTTCTGTTGAACTCACAGTTTCAGAGTTGTTGATGTCTCTCTGCTATGAACCTCAAATCCTTGTGAGATTTGCCCATAACAAGGGTACATTCTTTGCTGTTGTGCATGATTTTTAGGCAGCATACTGAGAAGTGTTTTAATGAAGACATCACTTTAAAGTAGGCTGCTACCATCTGTTCTGCCCTCTAATTACAAATAGGGAAAGGAGAGAGAGAATAATTTGCAATTGCATCATAGAGACAGAAAGAATAAAGAAGTGACATAAAGGTGTGCAAGTCTCCAAATATGGCCTGCATCACTTATGCTGCTTTCATGATTCATATACAAATGGAAGATGAAACTGTTCCCTTGTGAAGGGGAAAGTTCCCTATGATAGTAATTTGTTTTCAGGATATCTGAAATGACGTGTCTGTAACAATGTATACCAGTGTGTTCTGTTTTGGTGTCAGTTACTTAGTCCTGGAGAAAGCTATAGATGTGAGCTGTGTGTGTTTGAGGTAAAAATAAATGTTGAAAAAGATGATCTGGTAGGCAGTGGATTTAGACTCCAAAGAATTGAGTTGAATGTCAATTTCCATTTATTTCAACCTAAATAAACAAGAACTAGGTGTCTAATTTCAAATATAACTCTAGATTTGATGTTCTGTGAGCCTTACATAGTACTTGCTTGTAATACAAGAATAACAACCCCATATTGCATAGGAGTGTTGCCAGGATTCAGTCAATTTAATGTTTGTGAGACAGGAAGTATGTAAGATGCACTGAGATACAAGAGTGTTCATTTGATTCCTTGCAACCTTTCCAGCCATGCCCATGGCAGCTTTATGTGCTACTTTTATTTATACCTTTGCAGAAAAGATGGGCTGGGCTGACATAAGAATTCTCCTCAATCCCTCAGTGGTGTCAAAACCACAGATCCTTGTTCCCAAAAGTGCTGCCCAGCATGGTTCATGCTGCTGCAGTGGAAAATCTCCTGTGGTTGTAATGTTAATCAGAATCTTCAGACATGAGAGGGGTGGCTAAGCAAGGAAACATCATCTTGAAGACACTTTCTTCCTTTCTTCTCCCTGATTATCTCAGAGGTGTGAGGGCTCAGAGTCTCTCTCTCTCTCTCTCTCTCTCTCTCGCATTGACTGTGCCGCAGCTCTTAGTTGGCTATTATGTGCTGCCTTAAGCTGGGGAAATTATGACCTCCTGAAGCAAATTCCTACAGGTCCTGCAATGTGTTTATGCATTTAGTTAATCAAATTATTAGAGGATTTATCTGAAAGCATCTGAACACACTACACAAACTGACCAAGAGCAAATTCCCATTTGATGCAGGAAAACAAATTCAAAAACATGTAGCAAAAAGGAGACTTGGATGATAGTTAATGAATCTTTCCTGTCAGGGAAGATCAGTTGGTATTTGATCAGTGTGGACAATCTAATAATCATATATTCATGCACCTTTTTTTAAATGTCCACTGGTGATTAAGTGGTAGGAAGCATGGTGTTCAAAAGGAGGAGAATCAGACCTATAGCTCTTCCTTACTTTCCATTTCTCTATTTCCAGCCTGAAAATCTGAGAATGTGCATCTTGTCTCCCATCTGTGAAAGGGTTCATTACATCCTTTACCAAAATATTGACAATGAAAAATGGAGCAGAATTCTCTCGTCTTCCCCCCACCAACCCCAATATTAAAAGTGAACAAAACAAGTTGTTCAAAGACATGGCCATTTACCAGTGTGCAAATGAAATCAAGTATTTGCCACACTTAGGGTTCCACCAATATCACTAAATTATATATGAGTAAAAGAAGGCATAAAATCCAGACCTGCATTCACCAGTAATAATTTTCTGCAACCATATGGTACAAGAGGATTTCAGCCACACCGAATGCTATCACATGCTTGTTTCAGTTAATGTCTCAGGCTCAGAAGGGATTGCAAGTCTTCATTTAATCATGTTTCTAAAACTAGTTGAACTCTTAGGCACTATAGGAATGCAAATTACTGTTAAGTTTTGAATCCTCAGCATAGAGCTCAGAGGGCAGTGTGCTCTTGATGCATTTCTCTATATGTAATTGTGGCAGATAAAAGATGGTGCATAAAAATTTTCAGCCTGCACATAAACATATATCATTCAGCTTTTCATTCAATTGTGGAAAAAGCAAACTCCAGGCTGATCTTGTAAAAATACACTTACCAGGAAGCACTGGAAATCTACCTACATTTGTAATTATGATTTTGGTTCTTGATGACTAAAAGACCATCCTGGGACAGGAGACAGGCAGGTGCTGTCCTTCACATTCCTGCAGACAAAAGATATTTGTATGGCTATGAATTCTTCATACACAGATCATTGCTGCTTGGAGGAAAATCAATGGACACAGGGCATTGTTCTGGGGCTAGGGCAAGGCTGAAGTACCACAGAATGCATGAGGTTGGAAGTGATGTCTGGAGCACATCTGATCCAAGGTCCAAATGTACACCAAGCTCTCCAGCTGTACATTCAGCAAAAGTGCCCAAAATTTGGGTGCGTACTGGGACTGGGGAAAAGGAGAGGAATTGTTTCATAGCATTTCTGACACTCTCCTGCAGAGAGATGTACTCTAAGTCTGCCCCATAGCTCCCCTGAGACAATGTTCTGTCTCTCAGAAGAGAATGCATAGTCTGAATATTAATGTCATTTTGTAACAAAGGTTCTTGATTGAGCTGTGTGAGCAATATTCCTTTACATAGCTGAGAAACCTTCCCAGTCATCCCCAAAATGGAGATTGCAAGGTCAACCTGCTTCAAACAGAAAATTAAACTAGTATTGAAAATAAATGTAAATGATAAATGATCTTACAACTTCTGTGTTGTTATATTTTTCTGCAGTCAGCAGACCATAGTGTAGAAATAACCTTGGATTTACTTTCTGGTTCTCTGCAAATACAGAAATTAGTTTGTGAGACAAATACTTCCAGGAGTCTCTAGTGTGCATATACCATGCCTCTAACCTAAAATATTTTCATATTGGAACACTGCAGTGTTCCAGTGAAAGGAAGGAAAGACATTTTATATCTTTCTGTGTAACAAAATATTTTGATGGTCAGCAGTGACACTAATAATACTTCAACATTCCAGGTAGTGGTATTAGCAGTTTTTTAGTTCTAGGTAAATAGAAAGGAAAAATGCTTCCTAAAATGTACAATAATCACATTTTTTGATTGACTGTTTGGATCTATAAATTATATCAAGGAATATAAGGTCCACAGTAGAAAGTACAGCATTTTTACTATTATTATTATTGTTGCTATTAATTTTTATTATTTCTGCTTTTTGCCAAAATACTTGTAGAATCATAGAAAGTATTTCCAATAAATTATTTTGAGGTTGCTTTATTTGTTTCTGAGCTTGCTTAGAGCTCAGGAAAAAAAAAAGGAATTTTGAGATGGTCCATGGTAATAAAAATATTTCTATTCCTTTGTTAAGGTATGAAACTTCTATTTTGTTTTGTTTCTTATTTTTTTTTAAATTTTGATGTCTATTGGTTGCTAAACATATCTTAGCATTGGAGGAACATAATTTCAAGGTCAAAAGCTAAATATTTCTTTTGTTGAATAAGCATAAATGCTAATTAGGTTAACAAGTTTGTGGGTTGGGTATTCAAGCTGAAATAATTAGCTTGAAAATTATTGCAGTAAAGAATGGCATCTTATTATTTAACAGAGCAGATCCATATGTTTGTTCAGTCATAGTATATTTTGGCTAGAAAGAGAAAAATAACCTTTCATTTATTATTTATTTTTCTATTTATTTTTCTATTAGCTCTGCATACCAGCTCATTTTGCACAAACTAAGTTGTCTTCTACTCCACTCTGCAACAGCAAAATAATCCCTCAAATATCACCTACATTACTCCTTTGCTTTCTCTGCTGCTTTGAGGCTCTAAGAAAGCGCACAGACAGACTCCATAAACAGTTTATATGAAATGTTTTTGTAAATACAAATTTCTGTGTTTTATGCAGTCACTTTTGATTCTTAGGTATGAGGGTTTGAATCATTCACTGTCATGAATCTGTGCTCGCTCTCCTCATTATACAGCAGTCATAAATGTAAAAAGAAGTTATAATATTGAGACAGGACAAATGAAAATGGAGAAGGGAAGATAGAAAAATTCAAATGTATGAAAGTGTATACACTAGGGAAGGGCATAGTTGTAAGAATAGCAAAATGAGTTTCTCCTCAAATATTTCTGCAAATACTTAATGGAAAGTAATAGCAGTTGAAAGAATATTACAGTGAGAATAAAGTAAAATTGGAAGTATTTTAAGGAAAAAAATACTGACTTTTTGAAAATAAAACCTCTTTTCCTTCATCATTCTAGAGCTGCTTGACAAATGGAAGGTTGTTAATATTTGTGTTTCAGTTTTTTTTCAGTATTTTCCTAACCCTCAGATTTTGACACAAATACTTCCTTTCTAAATGTGGAAAGGCTAAACTTATGGGTTTAGTTTGGTTCCTTCAGCTATAATGAAAAAAAAAAAACAAACAAACAAACAGGCTTTGGAAGCAAGGAGAGAGCCATAACTGATGGATATTTCCCAGTCTGACCAGCTGCACAGCACAGCTTAACATTTCATCAGGGTCTGAGAGGGAATGAAGTGTGGCAATCCTCTTCACAGGTGCATTGACACTGGTAGTTCCAGTGCTATTCCCAATAATATGCTTCCTCCTCTGCTTGTTCAGGTTAGGAAGAAAGGAATAATTTTGTTCTCAGACCCTATTTGATTTTTAATTAAGGGTACGTACTCTCAAGAAAGATCCATGATTATTAGTCACAGAGGGGGGGAGTCACGCAGGCTTTGGACAGTGGGTGAAGTTCAATATTTAGAGGACTTGCTCTGGGGAAAATCATCCAGGTCCCTCTCCCTGATTCTTAACTCCTCCCATGCATCTGTGAACATCACACAAATCAGGCCCTGAGGTACTTTCATGGCCCAGCCTCTCTGTTTACACACTCAGAATTTTTTCATGAAGCCTAAGAGCCTTTTTCTTAGAGTTGACATCTCAACATGATAATGAGAACCTTATGTATTTCATCAGAGAAAGTCCATCAAGGAATTGAGACATCAAACAAACAGGAAAAGTTTTCATGTTTGGAAAGCTGACTGTTCTAACACACATCTTCACCATATTTTCTTTTTTTCTGCAGAAAAAAAGAAGCATTTGCCTCTGCAAGAGGGTTAGTTATATAAATGAAGTGCTTTCCATTCTATGATACAGAATGGATACAGGATTAATGAAATAATCCTGTATCCTAAGATACAGGATTAATGAAATAAAATCTTGGGACCTCTTGAAATCTGCTCCAAGGGGAAATAAAATCAAACACAACATAGGCCAATTGGCTGAATATAGGTATAATATAGGCTTAAATATTGGTAGAAAAGAGAGGGAAAATTTGACAATACACAGAAGTTTGAATAAATTAAAAAAAAAAAAAAAAAAAAAAGAAAATAGAAGTTGATGATGATTGAACATTCACATTTCCAGGGTGCTCCCTAAGCAGAATGCAGCTATTGTTTGGCATGGAAACAGTTTGTGTAAAGTTGACAGGCTGAGTTAATTTAAGGGACTCAGAATGAAACAATTAGCAAAATAAAAGTATAAAGACAGGTAAAGGTTCTCCTAACTCTTGAAAGAAAAACCCAAAACCCAACAAAATCTCTTTTCACAGATGTGGTAAATTCTTATTCTCAAACTAATTTTTGGTGTTGCTGGGAAGTTCAGTATCCTGTGTACAGGTACTTCTATTATGTCTTTTGTACCCATTTGAGGGCTGCAGAGTAGAAATTGCTCTAAGCCAGAGTTTGTTTGGGTCTTTCCCCCTAGATGAGGAAGTGATGAACAGGAAACAGCCATTTTTCTATTAGACATATCTATGACAATAGCAGCCATTCTGAGGGGAAAAAAACCCAACCCTGCAGATTCATCCTGTGTCTATTGGATCTGCCTTATAAATCCATAAAGAAATCCTCATTCAAATTCATGACTGCTTTCCACAGCTTTACTTATGAAATTATACAGGTGCCCTGAACCTCCACTGTCATTTAAGTAAACATTGCTAGTTTTCCAGCACTGCATTGTGCTGGAAAATACGAATCCTGAAGATGCCTAAATCAAGCAGAGGCTTTAAAAAGAGCACCAAGTGTATTTTATAGCTTTTGTGGTCTAACTGATACTTTTCAAGCCCTTGTGTCAAATTTCACAAGGGCCTGGTCCTGTTGGTATGCATTAAACTTGCTGTGATGAGATCTGACCAGAGCATGCCTCACCTACGTGGATGAAATCCAAGGCTGAGAAATTTCTGGATCCCTTCAGTGGTTTGAGACTACTCTGCTGTGATCAGCAAAAGCTGCCAATGCCTTTGGCTGTACCAAGGGAGATTTACCCAAGGACGTAACTCTTGTGACCAAGAGAGGTCACAAAACTTCAGACACGAAAGGACTGAAGTCCTCTGGGATCAGGACTGGATTTTAATTTTCAGAAGAAGGATTTCATATGCAGATTATGTCCCTTTTGGATCCAAATAATAGAATGATGAAACCAGGCAAATTGTTTAGTGTGCTTAATTGCACGGTCACTAGAGTTCTCAGACTGAGAACACTTTTTAATGTGTGATTTTCATTTGGATGTTTTGTTTTGGGCTAAGTTTGCCTGGTGACACTACACTTACTAATTTCTTTTTTTTTTTTTTTTTTTTTGTAAGAAGCCTTTTCTTCTGTTCTGAAGACTATATTTAAGCTTCTTGAAATCACGGGAACAAAACCACGAGTCAACATCCTCTCTGTTCTGGCAGGGATGGATTCAGTGTCCATGTCCTCTGAGAGCAGGTCAGGATAAGCATCTCTAGCTGGTTTAATGCTGCAGAGGATTTTTCCCCCTCTGTTATGATTGGCAGCACATTTCAGGCTGGTTTATGTGAACAAAGCCAGTGAGCAAGAAGCAATAGGGCACGGATCATCTGAGGCTTCAAAGCCAAGTTTTTCCCACTTAAATGTCAGTCAACTGCTGTTTGTCAGCAACATGGAAAGCCCTGACAAAAGGAAATTGAGTCTTTTCTGCTGGTTTAATACCCCTGTGGCAGCAGGCCATGCACAGTGGCACACGGGAAATGCAGCGTGCCTGGGAAGAGCACAGCGAGGAAGAGGCTCCAGCAGCCCAGGAACACACACTGCAGCAGTGCAGAGCACCCATCCCCTCTTCTAAATACTCACCTCAGGGGCAGGGGGAGGCTTCCAATCTGCTTGAGTTTTGCCTGGAAGAGTGTGTCCTAAATGCTCTTTCCATCCCTTACCATGTGTCTCTTTTGATGCTTTCCAGAGTGGATAATTATTCATAGAGATCCAGGAACAAGTGAGCTCTTTGATGGCCTCTGGCCCTGTGTATGAATTTGTTCTCTGGCCCAGCACTGGCAATGTGGGAAACACCAGCAAGGCTCTGTCTGGTCTTGAGGGGATAAGAAGTGAGGTATTCCCATATGTAAAGGCAGTAAGGTTAGGGTTTTAAGAACAAGAGTCTTCAGTCCTTTCTTCCATCTCTGACTTTTGAGGGGTCTCCCTGGAAATCAAGGAAGATGTTTATGTAAGTGAAGCTGTTTGAATCTGCTTGTCTATCGCTGTGCTGAAATCAGGAATAATGTCTCTGTCATAAAAATATAAATTACAGTCAAAAGGCTTACTCTGATAAAAATTTGTATTTATATTTATAAGCCAAGTGCTGCAGATGAGTCACTGTTGAGTGAAGTTCATACTGCAGGTATCACTGTCTGAATAAATAATGCTATTAATTGTTTGCATTTGGTTCTGTTTGTAAACTCTCTTGGACATGTTATTTGCACTTGTCCTCAAGATAAATTTGCACCCTGCCAACTGCAAACAAGGACTGCCTTTCCCACCAGTTTATTCATGCCAGTGGTTTCAATTATTTGAAATCTGAAATACATCAGTCTTAGAAAGAGAAGTACCATACCTAACAAGTCTTATTTTCTCTGTGTCAAAATAGCAATATCACAATGAAGGTCTGATCTCAATGACTGGAATAGAACTATGAATAACAGTATCTAATCAAGATATTAATTAAAACTTGTAATATCATCATAATGAGAACACGTTGCAGAGTTAAATTGGATTTTTTTTCTCCTTTTAAATTAGCACAGTCAATTAACAGGTGTTCTCCATATGTAATTATTTTCCGTGGAATGAAAAGCTGAGTTACATTACAGCTATATAGGGGTAGATTGCAGTCAGGCACTTTAAGAGAATGAAGGCCGAGAGGAGTAAAAATGTGGACCAGGATGCTATGGCTAAATTCCAGCTTGCTAATCACATCCTACTTTATCAAAACTGCCTAATACTTTCAATTAGTTGTTGTGTTGTCATCATATTTCCTTGGAGAGCTAGGTGCTTTGCAGTATAAAACTGAAAAGCTGCTTCTCCCCATGTGTGCCTGCCTTTAACTCTCAAATGACACAAGTTTTAAAAGCAGACCTATTTCAACTTCATTTTTTGTGTGCAGGAAAGGCTGCTCAATTTCTCTCTTTCTGTATATAGACGTATCTATGAACACACTAAGGCTACCTACAAACTCAGCCTTTCTGTGAGTCAAACAGTGCTTTTGCTCTTCCCTTGGAACATTCCTGGGTGAAAACTTGGCACATTGTTTTTGCTCAAAAATCTGGTTGTATATTTTCCAGATTTCTGATTGTACACATGATAGCCCCACAGGCTAATTCAATTCCGCTCGTCACCCAGGCTGAGTCTGAGTGTTTTGCCAGTGATGGTCAATTACTGAGCTTCTACAGCAGGAAGGCTTTAGATTCAGTAGCTTTTGGTGGGCATGTGATGACAGGAGATAAATGTCTGGAGGATAATAAATGTCTGACAGGATACCATGTCTGAAGACATGGATAGAGGAAAAAGTTTTGTTTCTCTAGGTAAACCTAGATATTTTGTTGTCTTGGTATTTGTAAAGCAGATTATTGAGCATCTATTGCTACCCACAGGCAGAGACATCAGTGTGACTTGTCCGTGTGATTTATGTCCCACAAACCTGAAGGGATGGATCTACTCTTCAAGTAAGACAGAAGAGGCCCTTCAGAATAAACTCTATTTACCTTATAAATTGAATATTCAAGTGAACAGAATCTATTTCATTCAAAATCTAAAGCCTGACAAAATCAGTGGAAGACTCCACAATCTTCAGAGAACTTTAGTTAAAAGTGAAAAGAATTAATTTTGCAAGAATAAAAACATCTGAGCAGCCTTTACAAGTGAAAAGAAAATGACAGAACCAGTTTGTATTTATACAGAACTCTTCCCCTGAGGATTTCGATCTTTGAAAATGGACTCCTTGAACAAGTTTTGACTCTATTTAAATATGCATACATATAGGAAGAGATTATTTTATTTAAAAAGGTTTTTCTTTGCCCCCACCGAGCATAACGTCTTAATAATGCATTTTCTCCCCTCTTTCTGGTTTCTCAGTATTTTTCACCACCTCTAGCCAGACATTAGATTTCCTAAGACAGCAAGATCCATGTCTTGACAGGTTATTAATTATCACAGCTGGAGGTAGGGTGTTGTGGCTGTTCTTTGCTGTTTGTCATTTGACAGTAAAACCAGATGAAAACTAAGGCTTTGGAAGGAAATAGAAATAACCCAAACATTTGTATACAGTGCACATTGGCTGAACAGCTGCTGAGTTATTTTTCAGACCATTGGTGATATCTCTTATCCTTCTTTCTTGAACTTCTTGTCTCTGAACTCAGAGATATTAAAACAAAGAATAATGTGATAGCAGACCAATACAGAAGGCAGTAAAAAGTTTCTGAAAATATCTTGTCTTACCTAAAAAAATATTCTAGAAATCTGGGGATCGAGGTTGAAGTGGAGTAAGGATGAGAGGATACACTCAAAACAACAGAAGGTCCCTTCCAAGAAGGCCATTTACCAGGAATCATTTGGGGATCTTAAATGCCCTACCTCTCACTCTTGTCTGAAATACCCCACTTGGGGGAGATTAATTTGGTTTGGTTTGGTTTGGTTTGGTTTGGTTTGGTTTGGTTTGATTTGATTTGATTTGAGGTGGTCTCCAATTTCCTGAATGCCAGCAGTGGTGCTGGTGGCTGGCTGGGTGAGGTGGGTGTTTGCAGAATGATGTTTGAGTTGCCAGGCAGTTCACCTGTGCCCCTGTCACATTAAGGTGAAGCAAGGCTCTCTCAGGAGCATACATGGGCCTCGAGGAAATTTAACCCAGAAAAGGAACGTTCCAGCATCAGGGCCAGGAGGTGCAAAGGCAGCCAAGCTATCCTACGTGGAGCACAGAGCCTACAGAAGTTGTCCTTTCCTGAGCTTTTGAGGCACCTCTGGGAATGCTGTCAAGCAGGGGCATAGAGAAGGTGTTGGAGGAGTTTGTACAGACCATGCCAGGTCGTCTCCTGAGAAATCTGAATTTATATTTGTGTGAATTTTCCCTTTTTCCCTGACATTCCAGGTTTAGTTGCTGTTGGAAAGCTCTGAAGAGCAGTGATTATCCAGGAGAGGGCAGTGCTGCTCTCAGCAGCTGCTGCAAAGGGAGGGGTGTGGAAATAGTGATGTGGATTGTTCTTCTCATGTAATCGGTTCAATTAATTAGGGACAAATTCTTCTGCCATATCTGTATTAATTTTATTTTTTTATCTGGTCAGTTCCTATCATAGAAGTCATGAGATATTGTCAAGATAAATTGTGACAGCAGCATTGCCTTCTGGTTTTATTTTTTTTTTCTAATTTGAATGAGATCTGGGAGTAAGAAAAGGATGGATGGTCATCTTAAGTTTTTTTTTAATAATAGTGCCAGCAAGTAAAGAATTTATTATATGAGAAAAACTTTTCAATGTTTCCTGAAAGGGAACAGTCTCTCCTTTCCCCTTTCTCCAGAAGTTTCACTGTGCTCAGATCCCTCAGCCTGGGTATCCATCACTTGTAACTCACTCGAACAGTGTGCCAGGTTTCCCTCTTTCATTTCATCTCAAAGGACCCCAGCAGCCTTGACTACACTCAGTTGTAACTAAATCAGTTGAGATCAGATCCTTTTGTTGCTTTGCAGAATGGTACCGAGGTCTTAAATGGTGGAAGGAGGTAGGGACTGAGCTGATGACAGAGCTCCTAAAAGATGGAAGAGACAAAGCATGTGTTTGAACCAACTGGAGCCAGACAGTGAACTGCAGTGATCCACACTGGACATGACAAATGCTCAGCTCACCCTGGCCTCTACGTGTAATAAAGGGAGAATGACAGATACACTTTGGCTCCCAAGGAAAGATGTATCTGTAATCTGAAGTGTCCCAGGAGCCACAAGAAGTGTCTTGCTCTCAGCTCTGGAAAAGAGAGTGTTTTATGCCCAGCAAGATGAAAGACTGGGACATCAGCCTGTGTTTGTAAAATGGATGCTGAAAGTACCTGCCATTTATCTCTTCTGTACTTGTTTTCCAAAACAGCTACTTCTTTCCTGTCTGAGTTTCTCTTGCCAAGTGTCCAGCTCCTGCACTGAAATGGAGAACTGGACAAATTCTTTAAAAAGTATCTCTTTCAACTCTGAAAATATGTAGTTTAGAAACTAAACACAGTTTGGAAAATGATGCTCTGAGCAGTCTCCATTTACCAGCCTTTGAAAGATTTCTGTTATATAGGCAAAAAACTCAAAATGTTGCTAGCTAGTTGAGTTTTCATCCTTATGTAACCCAAAATTCATAGTGCTAATTAGTCATGTTGCATATTAACATCAACATTCAAATAAGAATTGTTTGCAAATTTCTCTCGAGGAGAACCTAGCAAAGATGTTCAGTAAATTACCTTTTTTTCAGTTCACCTCATGACCTTTTTTGCAGTTCACCTCCTCCCTTTGCTTTTTGGAGTCACAACAAGTCTGAAGACATGCTACTTAAATTATCATCTCAGACTCTGCAAACCAGGCAGGGTAAGGACTGGGACATATTTAACTGGAGAAACTTCTAAGACAAATCCAGCTACCCCCAGGAGGTGACATGAGAATTTCAGGGCTGAACTAATGTCACTAGATGATCAGTGTTACTGACCTGCCTGCTTTTTACAGAACCTCACCCTTAGGTAATGCACTTACTTACATATAAGGATATTCAATGATATATTTGTAATTGGAACTCCCTCCACCAAGTGGGAAAGCTTTCAGATATTGGTTATTAGTCAGAAAGCTCCCATCAAACCCAGTGAGGGGATGAAATTTTTAAAATGTTAATGTGGAGAGAAGTGAACATGAAGGAAATTTTCACAGACAATACATTCTATTTGCCTGACATCTGCTGCAGGATCTGAAGTGAAATTATACCCAAACATATCTGGAGTGCAAATAACTGTGATAGAAAATAGCAAAGTATTTCTTATGTCAGTGACAAACCCTTTCAAAGGGAAGGTCTTACTTAGGGCCTTATCATAATTCTGATTCATGCTTTCTGAGACAGTCATTTGGGGATTGCTGAATTGTTGCTGTTTTGAAATTTCAGAAGAGGAAAGGCTGAAATCTGAGCAGTCATCATCTGATTACACCAGTTCCTCCTGAAATGTTAAGTGTATATAACAGTCTTACTGTTAAAATGCTGTATTGTGTAATGGAAGAAGCTGATGCTTTCTGCTGGGTAGTGCATTTTTGTCAGTGAAATTTCTGTAGAGGTGATGGGTTCTTTAATATGTTCTATCCAGGAGGCTCTGTTCCTAGTTTGAATATTTGCAAAGTATAGACAGGTGTGTCTGCAGTGGGGAATAAAATTCCCTCCCCCACCTCACTGCTTTATTGCACTGAATCTCAGCAGCAAACACGTGGCTGGCAGCCTTCTATTTACCTATTTTATCTACGCACGAAGGTCAGTCAGTACCCCACCAGTTTTCATTCTCCCTCTGTAATTGCTTCTCACATTGAAAGAAATATTTTTTATAATTCTCTGCCAGTGTGTGTTCATGCATAGCTCATGTCATGGATTTATTTTCTCTTCCAGCTTGCTGGCATGGCCAATTTTAGTTCATTTTCTAATTCTTTTTTCCAGGAAAGGTTTTCTTAAACCATATGTGTGTGTATAGAAGGGATGCAGGCTTCAGTTTGACAGTCCTCTCTTCCTGCTGGCCCCATAAGTTCAGCTACAGTTGGGTCAATATTAAAGAAATAAAGCAAATTAACTAGGTTTGTATTGCAAATTTTCGAGACCATTTATTGAGTGGCAAAATATTTCAGTCACTTCCATTTACTACTTCACATTATCTTGCATGAGTAAAGTATGCTTGTGAAAATTCCGTCAGAAAGAATAATCTGGGGAAAGTTTCATTTTTGTTGCTGTGTTGCACAGCTGAGAAAGAGGCTTCCTTCAGCCAGAAATCAAAGCTTTGTCAAAAAATCCAGGTTTTCTATAAGAAAACAACAAGATATTTGGGGAGGGGGATGACAAAGAAAGTATTGCTTGTTTTTTAGTGAAAAATTCAGTAGGATGAGTAATAATGTGTTTGTATGATTAAAATCAGGGGACAGTATTCTCAGTGAACATTGCTCAATGCATGATCTAATAGATACAAAAATTTCATGCAGTCCTTGTGCAAGTGTGCTTGCAAACCAGGCTAAGGTAGCTACATATGCTGTCATGATAGATCCAGAGTCAAACTAGACTTAAGAATGCAAATATGACTTTGCATAAGGCTGGACCATCTTGGTCATCAAGAATGTGGTCCTTGCAGCTCTGGTTTCGGAGCATGGAAACAAACTGGTGCAGTGCTGACCTTCCTGTGCTCAGAGCTCACCCTGCCCTTCCTCTGCATCTCTGTTGGAGCAGGCAGTGTGTGCCCAGCATGTTTTGAAAGCTTCATTTTACATGCTGATGTAAGCCCACCTTCAAGAGTAGCATGAAGTGATATGTTTACTCCTGGCTTTGGTGTCCAGCCTGTAAGCACACAGTCCTTTACGGTGTTTGGGTATGATAACCACTGAAAAACCACCTTGTACTCCCGAGTTGGATTGCAAAATACTTTAGTGTCTTTGGTCCTGTCTTCTACCTGTAAAATGGGTTAGGAAGGTATATGCCCAAAGCTTCCACAGTGTGCCATATCAAATATCACAAATGTGAACAAAGCCAGGCTGAATAGATGACTGGTGTCACTCTTAGCATTGAAAATTTCGGGATAATCTGTGTCTGTTATACTTTACTTGGTTTTCCTTCTATAGCTAGTGTACCAGAATGCAAGTTATTTAAAGGATCCATAATTTATTCTGCCATTGCCAGTGCTGAAATTCCTTGCTGATATGTTGATGAAACTGTACTCAGATGAAGAGTCTAATTAAGAGCACAGCAGTTGACAAAGCTGGCTGAATTCAGACACCATCCACTGCAGAGCAAGTCTGACCAATATAAAAAAGCAGGTTTTTCTTGATTGTTTTTTTTTTTCTGTAAAACATTAAAAAAAATTAAAAAGGACCAGTTAGATATATATTAGATATATATTATGTATAGGTGCATATACACACATGCATATGTAAGTACATATATAGCTATATGTGTAACAGAAAAAAATTGGGTTGGTGTGATTGTCCAATTGAGTGAAAACAAATCCCTTGGCTTTTCCTAAAGTGATAAAGATTAAATATCTCAGTGGTTTTCCAGAAATTTCTTTTTTGTTTGGCAGATTTCTAAACCACAAAATAATAATTTTGAGCCTTAGCCAAACCCTTTCCCCACCGTGTTCACTGAGATCCCTTTTGCTGAATCAGAGCATAACATTACCATGTGTGTTTATGGTAACAGCTCTACAACCCCTTTTGGCTGGAAAATTAGTGAAACTGCTCATGCTTTTGACTAATTGATGAGTAATCAAATATCATCTAATATCCAATTTCTTCAGCGAGTCCACTCATTAGGACTGAATTATAGAGCTGAGAGATATGATTTTCTTTTCTTAGCTATCACTGAACTGATATTTTACTGTTGGCCAGTTTTATTTTCCTGCAGCCTTTTTCTGTGTTGTTTGTTTTATTTATTTAGTGGACAGATAGAATAACTGAGATTTGAATTGGATTTAACACAGTTAAAATCCAAACTATTCTCGAGAAGGATGCTGCTGCTTCTCCTTCTGTCCCAGGCTATCAGTTTCCTTGTTTGCTTTTTGCCATGCCAAAGGAAGTGTAGATCACTAAAGAGCCAGGCCAAAGAGCTGCTTTGGGTGAAAATGAACTTAAACTAAAAATCTGGAGGGGTTTATCCCAGTCTTGAGAACATTGTCATAACATAAATGGAAAAGGTGAAATATATCCTGCTGTACAGAGCAGCAGATAGATTTGAGGAATCCTCAATTATCCAAAACTCATATTAATCATAAATTACCCACTTTGGTCATGTCTGTATAAAAATATACATCCATCATTGGAGCATGGATGGAGCATTAATGGGAACTCAGAAATACTTCACGAACACTTTAAGATGTTCAAGATGGAGATGGCTCTGGTCCTTTCCCACAAGTCTTGGTTCAGTATAATTGTGTCTCACCTGCTAGCTTTGCAAATCCTCCAGAGATGAGCAAAATTATTTGCTATTAAATCTTACTAAATTAATTAGGTTATTTTGATGGGCTACATTTGGTTCATTGCAGAAGCAGCACTCCAGTTTCTTCAAACCACATCACCATTCTGAGTGCATAATCTTTGACAACATATGTTCCTTTCATGCAGATTTTTCTAGCCTAAATTCAGAACTGGGCAAAAAGCAGTTTTTTGTTCAGAAGTGAAGTTTTTTTTAAGTTTTGTCTTTAGCATAAACCATTTCTAATTCTTGTATTTTGCTTTGTGTAAGGAAACTGGAATGAATGATTCACAACATAATCATTTGGTCATAGCTGTTATAGAACAATAAAGATTTCGCTTTCTTTTTAATGTTCTATCTGCAAAGTGGGGATAGAGTTTCTGTCCTAGAGAAGTGTTACAAAGATTTGTTGGTTAATGCTTGGACTGCATTTTATCTGTGCTAAATACCATATAATTATTTAATGTCCCAGTTACATATGGTTGACACTGTGTTGTACCCTTGGAGTATTGCTCACTTATTTTATTTTTCGAGACTGAAAGTCTGAATGATAAATTGTAAACATAAATGAGTGCAATGTTTCAAACATCAAAGAATAAATGTAGTGTTTTTTAATAATGCTAAGAATAATACTCCAATGCATATTTTTTTCTGTTTGCTCCTAATGCACAGTATGTTTCAATCATTTATACAAAACTGACAAAAATTCTTGCTGTACTTGTTTTTAATCTCAAGAAGGCTCTTAGATATTTTCTTCTTCCTATGGCCTAGATTGTGACATGGTTTTATTGCAGCACTCACCTTTAGAGGATAGAGCTATTTATAAGATCAAATTTCACGTGTGCTCAAAAACATGAGTGCAGTGTTGAGGAGTCTAATAAAAGCTCATCACTTTTTTAATTGGAAACTAGTTTCAGTATGTGCAGCTGAGCACAAAAAATAGCGATTCTGAGTCACTAAAATTGCTGGTAGAAGAAAGTCTCTGCTGTTTGTAATGGGTCGAGGGCTTCAGACCTCAACACCACACACTTTCTGGTTGTGGAGCCACTTGTAATGAGCACTGTTATTTTGAGAGGCTTACATTTATTTGATTTCACTTGCTGGGGTCACTAAGCCCAACACCAGACAGCCCAGATACAAGTGGATGGAGAGCAAAGCAAGCAAAAGCATGTCTCAGTGGTGTAGAAATTGTGAATCTACTTCACATTCATATTTGCTGGATTTATAAAAGAGATATAAATGAACAGAAACACTTAAAAAAAATGCCTGTATGACTCAGTTGCCTTTGACATACCCTCCTACATGTAGTGCTCTGACTATGGCTTTAGAGAGTCGTGTTCTTCCTTTGGTACATTGAAGGATCTCATAATGCTGAATTTGTCCCTGGGTGTTGGATTACTTTCTCTCCTTCCCTCGCAGTAGTGGGACACCTTCCAAGGAAAGGGGCCTGACTTCTTTGTGGTGAGGTGGCTTTGTGGTGAGTCTTACCCTGTACTTTAGGGATACCCCAGGCTTTCCTTGCACACAGGCTGGAAAGCAAACAAATAGAGCCTCTAGGGTCATGACTTATTAAAAACCAGTCCTAGGAATGTTTGGATCAAAAATACAAATACTTGATGACATCAGATGCTGCTAAAGTGGATTGCTAACTTGTGTTATATTATACTGTAAGACCTAGAAATTAAGACATCCTTCAGGTCTGGTTTTAGATGTACAAGGTTTTTTTTTTTTTCATTAGTCCTGATCTGTGGGTTTTGAACAGATTTGTCTCCTTCAACAGTTCAGGATGTATCTGCATTTTCATGACTTTCTGTAGTTGGTCCTAGGACTTCCTTTTGCCAAAGCTGAATCACAGATGAATTTCAGAAATTCAACCTGCAGACAGTGATCCAATTTGTCACTAAAAGACATCCTTAAAATAAGAGTCTTCAGGTGTGAGATGTATTTGTCATGTATTTACTTACATTCTCTGAGATAAAGAGTATATGGAGGGACAGACTTCACAACACTTTATTTAAGGAAATCCCCACTTGGATAAGACCTACCTCAGACTACACTTTCAGAACCTGCATCCCCAGAAAACAGCACCCCAAACTTTTAAATACACCACTGTATACCCACATCTTTCTCTATCTTTCTTTAAACTCTTGGAAGATATGATTGGTTCTGGATGTATTTCAGTCTGCTGTCTGTGATCTCATCCAGCTCCCAGTTCTCTGCTGTCCAGCTTTCTAGACAGTTGGTCACTAGCTCAGCAGAGGTCCTTTGCAAGTTGCTACCCATTATGCAGTAGAAACTGCAAGGAACAGAAGATTTTACCTCCCAAAGATCAGCTGCCATGCAGGGTCTTGTTCCTGCTTGAGGCAGTAGCTCCCAGCTCTTGAACTTTGCAGTTCATTTCCATACATATTGCTGTCCAAAATTAATGTCTTTCACATTTCAACATGCTAAAATATGCAGTTAGAAAACCAGCACATTTGATAAGCAAGAAGATCATGAGCTGTTTGTGAGACATTTTTTGGCCATTATTATTATAGTTAGATAGATAGAGAGAAACTAGAGAAAAAGTGCCCATAGTATCTAAATATGGCAGCTTTGAGAAAGAAATTAACATTTTCTTTATCTTTTGACAACAGAAAATAATGTCTTTGTCTCTCCTGAAATTCCACCAGAGGTGCAGCAGGGATGAATCTGCTCCATAAAAACAAAATTACACAAAAGAAAATTAAACTAATAAAAAGAGAGAGAGATTACAATAACAATAAAAAACAATTGGCAAAAGGGAAAACAACTCCCCCTCCTTATTGTTATGCATTCAGAATCAGTGTCTTACTCATTTGTTAAACTTTTATGGCACTGGCAGTCTCAAATACTAATTTTGTTCAGCATGAAAGTGCCCTTTTTAATGGGATGAATAGGATGCTTCCAATGCAAGTAAGAGCAGGCATCTGAGAGATGCTAATGGTATATTCTACTCTGCTGGAAGTTTCTGGACAAAACACCTTTGCCTTTTTTTTTTGCCTTCCATTGTTGTTCCACCCTAACCTGCTGATTCTGCAAGAACATCTGGTCAAAACCTACCTGTTAAAAACAGCTGTAAAATAATTTTGATATCAACATGTTATGATTTTCATTGTCAGGCTAAAAAAAATCGCTTTTCCAGCAAGCAAAACTTTTTGCCTCAAAAATGAAATGGTGTCCCTGTGGAAATTACATATGCATTCCTCATGGGAAGTGCAGCCAGGTGATGTCCTGCCATGGCTGTCCATGAGCCACCAGCCTTCCATGGGACATCACAGTGGGAATGTCCCTTGCATTCTCCTAAATGGTGAAGCATAGAAGGGTTTATTCTAGGGACAGGGAGAGAAAGAAGCACTGTGAGTGATATTGTGAATAATGTGAATTTCTGTAAGAAAAAGAATGTCCTTCGTCCTTCTGTGAAAAATGAAGAATTAAATTTTTGCAAGTGACAAATTGAAAAACCTGTAGACGGTGATGAAAGGCTTTGCTTCAAGGTCTTCATATGGGTAAGCATACAGCTAAGCCCAGCCTGACTGGAATTTCAGCATCCATAATAGAAATAATTAGCTATACTGGTTCATTTGCACAGGTTTTCATTATTTGCTGAATTTTATTTAGTGCCACTGTGTGTATCCTAACAATACACACAGCTCTCTAGGACTTTTGAAAAAGTAGGCCATTTAAACAGGCAAATATCACAGAGTAACCTTAACTATTGGTAAGAAGATAGGCCAGAAATTATGTTCATGGCCATACTTGCAAGACTCTGATGATAATAACAATAATAATAAAAGAAGATATCATGCCATTGACAAATAGAAACAATTTTATATCTAATAGGATTTAAGTAATAAAGGCTGAAGGGCTGCAACAGCTGCAAAGAGATTAGATATGTTATGTTTTCTCAGTGTAATAAAACTTGTCAAATAAAGCTGAATAAAATCTTCTTATCTGTGTCTCTGGCTTATTTTTCCTGCAGCTTCTTTCCTTTCAGCTGATTGCAGGAATCACCATTTCTCTAGACTGGTTACACACACGACAGTTCAATTAGAGTCAAGTTAGTGAAAGTTATTGCTGGATTTGCTTTTGGTCACACCTTTTCTTTAAAGTAAAATACATCTGCAGAATTTGGAAAGAATGAAGAAGATCAAAACCCAACTCTGCCAGTCTCTGCTGATATTTAGTGGACAACCAGACTAAAGTGTGCATATCAGGGAACCACCATTTAATTTTGTATTGCTTTACACAAGATCTGGTTCTGCTTTAAAAATAATCCCCATCAGAGTAGCAAGACGCCCTTCCCCAATCACACTTGATGCTGCCTTGGCTACCCCAAGACTGCCCTTGTAATATCTCCCTTTTCTCACCTGTCTGCTCCCTCCTCTGGGCACTGTCTGGAGTCCTTCTCCATTCTTGCTGTTCCTCCTGCCTCAGTTTCTCCCCATGCTTAAAGAAAGTGTCATGGTTTGTATTTCAAGGGCTGGTGTGTTAATCTTTGCTGAGACCTTTAGGATACGCAGGTGGAATTTACATTCAGAAGTGTGAGTTGTTATTATTATGGTTAATTAGATGTGACAGGCTGACATTCTGCTAATGTTTTCATTAAATCCAAGGCCAAACTTTTGTCTGAGTTACAAACATGCTTGTATGTTCCATGTGGTCCATCCTTCCATCCAGGTCAGTATTTCTGAACTTAACCTGTGGGTCTGATTTAAATTGCACGAGCATCTAAAGCAGGGGTGTTGTTTTAAATACCAAATGGGAAGAGCAAATGACGTGTATGTTTGATCAGTGTTGCTGTTGCCTTTGGCATGTATTTGAACAAAGTATTTACTTTCCAAGGCAAAGCAGTGAACCTAGTAAGAAAAGCCAAGGGATCTGTCCAAGCTGATGTAATACGTAATGGCACAAACATCATCCATAAATCAATAGGCATTGATTTAGGTAAATGAGAGCTTTGCCCTTAGGTAAAAAAAAAAATATATATATACTTCTTTATATGTATGTGTTTAAAATATTTCATGCAGAATTTCTGGGGACACATATCCAACATTAATTAAAATTTAAGTGTATCATGTCAGTGCCCACAAACCCACAAAAATTATTTAGAATTTTTCTTTTTCTTTTTTTCAAATTAAAGCTTTTCTCCTGCATTTTCCCCTCCAGATAGAAAGTTCAGGAAACCAATGCATGATGACAATATGATATCTAATTAGGGAAAAAAACCCTGAAACCAGTTGCTGGTGCTGAAACTCCTGTCAGAATCTGCTGTGTATCTGTGCTAAAACAATTTCTGGCCACCTTTTTAAACATATTTCTTCCTTGGGGTAGAGGGGGGAAAGAAATTCCAGTATAAATTTAATTTAATAATTTAAATGTGTCACTCTGAATTGCATGGAACTGGGAGGACATTGGAAAATAAAGGTGAGTGCAAAACCTATGTCACCCTGCAGAGAAGTGCTGCAGTTAGTTCTGAGTGAGCCAGTGTGAGTCCTCAGGGAGGTAACTGCACTAACCAGAGTATTCCCAGCCTCCAAGCTGGCATCACAGAGCCTGGATGTGCAGGTTTATTGGAAGGATGGGGGAGATTCAGATGCTTCTCTTCTTTTAATAGCACAGGAAATCTGATGACTGGAAGGATGCCTTACTCTGAATTTGGAGACTCTAAAGCAACGAGACCAATCCATCTGTCAGCAGGATGTTTGTGCACATCACTGTCCTCTTGCTTGTCTGATCACAACTGCAGCCCTGGCCTCCAGCATGGAGCAGGCTGAAACGTGAACAGGCACTGTGTCAGCCCAATGCTCAGCATCTCAGAGGGTCCTGGGCTCTCTTCCCCATCTCCTCATTCTCCACCTGTATGTTTCTATTAATATTGCTACTGAAAGAACAGTTTTCGTTCCTCACAAGGAAAGGGAGGAATTTTACTGGGAAATTCTCTTCACAGGTTTAATTCAAAAATGACTCCACTGATTTTAATGCTGTTCATAGAATCATAGAATATGCTGAGTAAGAAGGGACCTACAAGGGTCACCAAGTCCAATCATTGTCCCTGAACAGGAGAAGTTTGATTGGTTTGTTTCCAGCTGAAGTTGTCATCCATTTTTTTAGATGACCTTAGGTATAGCTGATGAAAGGTATTATGATAGTAGTTAGGGGGAAGTAGTAGTTAGAACATGCAAACCTTTTCCACTTTTTTCCTTATTCTGTGGTACCAAGTTGTTCACAGTGGCTCAGGTATAACTAAACATCGGGAAGAGCCTACAAAAATTGTCCAAGGAGGCCAGTGGTATCCTGGCCTGTATCAGGAATAGTGTGGCCAGCAGGACCAGGGCAGTGATGTTTCCCTGTACTCAACACTGGTGACACCACATCTTGAGTGCTGTGACCATTTCTGAGCCACTCAACTCAGGAAGGACATTGAGGTGCTGAAGTGAGTCCAGACAAGAGCTGTGAGGGGTCTGGAGCACAAGTACTATGAGGAGCAGCTGAGGGACCTGGGGGTGTTTAGCCTGGAGAAAAGGAGGCTCAGGGGAGACCTTATCACTCTCTGAAACCAACTGAAAGGAGATTGCAGCTAGTGCAGGTAGGGCTCTTCTCCCCGGCAGCCAGGGACAGGATGAGGAGGATACAGCCTCAAACTGCACCAGGGGAGTTTTAGGTTGGACGTTAGGAAGAATTTCTTCAGAGAAAGAGTGATCAGACATTGGAATGGGCTGCCCAGGGAGGTGGTGGAGTCATCATCCCTGGAGGTGTTTAAGGAAAGACTGGAGGTGGCACTCAGTGCCATGGTGGTGTTTGGGCATAGGTGAGACTCCATGATGTCAGAGTCTTTTCTAAGGTAATTGATTCTGTCATTTTTTAAAGCCATTCCTTTCCCTCACCTGATCAAAGGCTTTTTCTAAAAGTCCCTTCCCACCAAGGTGCAGTTTTTCCAGTTTGATAGGAGATTTTAAAAGGCACCTGTATGGCTCAACCCTCTGCACACAAAATTCTTCATGTAGGTACAAAACAATCTTGTTTTTCTAGGAATATGAACACGAGTCAGGAGAGCATAGATAGTGGAAAATTGCATCCTCTGCTTAAATTTCTCCCTCTTCCTCTCTTCCTTTAAGGTTATAAAAGAATATTGTGTGCAAGTAGAGACTTGCTTTAGCTCTTGTCAGAAGTTCACATTTTAATATTAACCTCTTTCTGTTTTGTTTGGGTTCTCTCATTTTCTTTTGCTGGTAAAAACTTAATGAAAGGTAGCCTGACAGAAAATGCTGTGATCCAAGCTGTGGGTAGTTTACTGCCACCAAAGTCCTTTGAGCCTTAGAGCTCATCCTTATCTCTGCTATTGGATATAACAGCATTTTCAGATTACTTTCTGGCATCAGTTTTCACACATGATTGACAGATGTAATAAACAGGTAGGCAAGAAACTCAGCTTGTTGCAGGACAATGGATATGTGCATTAGAAGCCTTCTGAAATGCAGAATGTTACTAAAAGCCATAACCTGATATCAGCAGTGAAGATGGCTGCAAACCACTCAGTGCACTTCAGTTCTTAATATTTCATTTTTGTTTGTTGCTTACTTTTTGTAATAGATCAGTGCTGATATCCTCAAGGCATTTTTTGCATACCAGGGGCCCCCAGGACATGGAAACCAATTAAAGACATTGATATTCTTGCTTCAACATTAAGCCAGGGAAAGAACTGACAGGAATTTCAAGTTCACTGTGCATGCAGGAGCTGGTTATCATTTCCATATGGCTTTCAGACTGTCTCACACTAAAACCCACACTGGAGGGAGACCCAGAAGAGCCTGGGGCATGATTTGCTCAAAACTGCTTTTGATTCCCACCAGCATAATTTATTGGAAACATTCTGCTTTTTTTGGAAACATTCACAGCCAGTCTGGGAGCTCCTGAAACATATTCCTACAATGTAGAAGTGATTTTGAAAGACGGAGCTTAAAAGTAGCCATGGCTGGACAAAGTACCTTGTGACTATCCTTGCAGCAGGCCCCAGATCATGCATGCACTCATGTTTTCAGTCACTTGTTTTTTGGTTTGGGGTTGGATTTTTTTTTATATTGGACATTTAGAAGTCCCACTGCCAGGCCAAGCTGGAGTCCCAGTATCCCAGCCTTGCACAAGCAGGATTTCACCAAACTGAACAGCTTCTGCTCACATTCCCCAGCTGCTCACATTCCCCAGCTGATAGCATTCTATGTGACAGTGTCCAGGGAGGAGAAGATGGAGGAAGGAGATCCTTAAGGACTAGAGAGGGGATTATCCATATGATCTCTTAGCTCAATACACTTTGCAGCCTGGCCATGTCCTTGGGCTCTGCTCAGAAGCATGATGTCAGCTCCAGGGTCATTATGTGAACAGCTTTTTCCTTCCTGAAAGAGGAAAGAGGCATAGTGCTACAGATCTCAAGGATTTCTGGGGAGTAGCTTGGTATTTCTAATTTTGTCCTGCCTCTTTTACCCTCACCAGCAGCTCCTCTGTTTTTAAACACACAAAGCTTGCATAAATATGAGCAGTGTATTTCTCAGGAGGAACCCTATAAATTAATGGAACAAAAATATGTTATAAAAATGTCACCCTTCATTTGATATATGTGTAAGGTCCAATAGCTGTATTATAGATGACAACCTTATGTAATTACATTGCTGTTTTACCTGTTCTCATCCCAGTGGCAAATCTCATTCCCAACAAGTTCTGACTAAATAAAAGGGGTTGCTCAGATGACTTTCAAGGTGATATTATAGTATGAGCCACCCTCTTCTTGCATCTTTTCAGTCCCCCATCTATTCCCATTTCAATGCTAGGCAAGTGAAGACTTGTGACTTGCTCTTTCACCAGCAGTTTCTATGTATGATTACATGGCTGCAGTGTTCCTCTGCAAAAGTCATTGTGTTTCAGAGAGAGGTGAAATGGTGCTGGTTATACTGCACTTTGTATTTCGAGGTTGCCCAGATACATGTCTGAGATAAGGGACTAGGGATGTTTCTGATGAATACTACCAATGTTTGCTGTCTGTGCAGCAGCAGAGATAGACCTGCACTGCTCCAAGTGCAGCAGGTGCATCTAATGAGAGCCCATGGCTGTGAAGAGTGAGTAGGCAAACATTCATCTTGCTGACCTTGGCTATCTACAAGATACAGCTCTGATCTGACTGCCTTGTGCAAGCTCCTTCTCTACCTGCTGGAGAGGTTAATAAGCCCCTTCAGTTTCAGACACCTCTCTCAGGCTGAGATTAATCATCTCAGGTGATAATCTTTCTCTGTTGGCTCTAGTGGAAGCTGATGTGGCTAACATGGATTAGTTATGTTTCAGATGACTGATTTCCTTATGTCATTAGGTTTGGTAAACTGAAGTCTTCTTTACAGGGGGAAAAGAAACAGCCAAAGCCATAATTTCATGATGCATGGTGCCAGATAGTGTGACTGTCAAGTACTCACACATCTTCATTTCTTGTACACCCAGCTTGGGAACAGGAATAGGAAATTGGATTGTGATTATTGCTCTTCTATAATTTCTTCAAATAGCAGATTTATAAGTGAGCACAAAATGGATATTCACAAACATGTAATAAATCCATTATATAGCAAACGATAATGAATGGGTTCTGTTGGTTGGGGTTTTCTTATATTACATAGCATATTAAGTCTGTTTTTAATTGTTGAGGCTAAAGATACACGTAACATCTGATTTGCCTCTTAATGACTGAAAATCTAACAGCACTGTAATATTGCCGATTCCTTCTGACCCTGTGGAAGAGTAATCATAAAAACAACAATACTCAGGGCTCAAGGTGAGATTATCTGTCATTCTCAGCAGCAGGAGCTGCTCAGAATGTTAATCAATGCTGTTTCCAAGCTTGGAGCCATTTACTTCCATTAGAAAGCACCTAAACTCTTCAGTCCTAAATTAAGTTGTCCCAGTGGAACATCTTTCCTTCATGCTCTGCTCCTTGTACCACTACAAGCTCACATGTAACTGTCAAGGGCTTAACAGCCCCTCCACTCTCATCATTTACATTTACTATCAGTGAAACAATAGAATAGGTTTCTCAGAGAGGTGGGAAATGTCCCATCCCTCGTAACATTCAAAGTAGATGGAGCAGGGCTCTGAGGCACCTGATATAATTGAGGATATCCCTGCACCTTGTAGGGGTTGAATTAGATGGGCTTTAAGGGTCCTTTGAATCCTAATTGTTCTATGATTCTATAAGCAGTTATCATTGACAAAATTGACAAAATGGAAATGAGAAATTAGGAAGGGTTATTTCTGTGTTCTGGCTGGGAAGATGTATTGGCTTGGATGCCTCCATGCTATAAGGTCCTGGTACTTTGCATTAAAGATTCTGCCACAGTATAGGTGATGTATTCATGCCCCATAAATAACCAGTAAATATTAAAAAAAAAAAAAAAAAATTGAAACTGAAGCCTGCAAACATGAAAAGATCATAATGAAAAGATCATAAAATCTGGCATAATCTTATGTGCTTGGCCAGTCTCTAAGTCAGTCCTTTCCTTCATGGTTTGTTCAGACACCAGCTGCTGTAAAACCTCCCATACCTCTGTTGGGACATTTTAATATTCCTGTCACAGGCTCTGCTGCACTACTGCACCAAAGAGCACAGGGTGGCTTCTTCTTCCCAAAAGGCTCCCTCCAAATATACAAGAGCATGGCAGGAGAGCAGAAGCTCTCTGTGTGCTCCATTCAAGGAGTAAGTGTCTGAAACCAGGAGTAGCCATTTGCTGACTGATTTATTTTCATAGCACAGCATTTAAAGGAGGAATTTGACTTCACTTGGAGGAAAGGACCAATATATAATTTTTTTCCAACTTTTAGAATTAAAACCCTGTTTAAAGAACTTTAATGAGGATTAAGGATTAAATTAAAGACACTGGTATGAAGAAATGGTGCAGCATCTGCATTTTCATCACCTATGAATAAAACCAAGCAGGAGGACCATGGAAAAACAGCATGAAAAAAAACCACAAAAATAGAGTGTTTTCCAATTTAATTATATATATTATGGACAGGAAACTGCTTATTTTTTGGGAAACTGCAGTTTGATTTTACATATTCTGCTTATAAACAGTTTTTGGGGCAACGTATGTCTGTTTACAAACAACAGTTTCCTTCTACGTATTTGCTGTGTTCATTGAATACGTGTGTGATAAACACAGGTTAGAGGGCATCAAGACTCTAGCACTGCATGTGTTATTTTCCATTTTTCTCCTCCCCTGTGTTTTCTTTGGTTTGGGTTTTTTGACCTCCTAATGCCTTTGCTCCTTTACCTGAAATATCAAGAAACATATCAAATCTCCAAAGGGAAAACTACTCCTTAAAACTTGTTTTGGTTTCCAATGCAACAGCAGCACAAAGTTAGAGTACTTTTTGACACAAATAACCTCCATCTTTAACCTGCAGCATTGCTTTATGTAACATTCAGTAGTTTTGCCAACATGTCAAGGAAAAAGGTATTCCTGAATTTTTCTTCTTTGGGGCAAATAAGAAAGCATTTGTCAAGGAAATGCATTTAAATATTAGAATTGCAGCGCTCTTTTTATTTTTCTTTTTCATTTTCTTTTTCTTTTTCTTTTCCTTTTTTTCTGTTTCTTCTTTTTTCTTTTCTTTTTAATCTCCCCTACTTCAGTCACTTTAGCAAGATGTTTGGTTCTATGTGTTGGTGCTTGAAAACAGAGTACTTTTAATTTAATTTTTTTTTTTTAATGAATGCCATTAGTTGCAAGAGTTCCTGGGGGACATTTTCAATGTGTGTGAGTCTTACTGATCTCACTATTGGAGATGCATTCCTGAACATAAACTTTTGGTATCTGCCATAATGAGTCTTTCTGTCAAAACAGAGAGAAGCTGCTCTTGTAGCAACCTGGGACCAGGGCCTGGGAAGCACCAGCACTTCTGTCTCTGGGGGATGTTGGCTGCCTGTCACACATCCCCTGTGTGGCCTTGGGCAAGTCATTTGAGAAGGGTCCAAACCCAGGGAGTTTCACAGGTTTGTGAATCTTCAGGGGGACTGTGCTTGTCAGCAAGTGCTTCCTGCTTCTCTAGGAATTCCCTGATTGAATTTATCTTCAAACTTTGTTATCTCTTTGAGTAAAACTCATGTAAACCTGTCTTACCTTTAACGTGACCTGTAACACTACAGTTCTTGGTTCTCATTCCCCTGGTTAATTACTATTCATATCAAAGAAACCTTGGTGCTCTTGAGGAAGCACAAAACCTGCAGTTTACGTATTTATTTTCCCTCTATAATATCATTACATAAAGAATACAATAGAGGAAACAGGATTTAATTTCTAACTCACAAATGCCACTACCTCAGCAATACAGCAATACCTAAGCTAGCTGGATGTGAGTCCAGATCCCAAAGCAGTTTAATTGGATATGCTGATTATTAGTTCCTGCAGCCTGAGTTGTCAGTCAGAGTGGAATGTATTGAACAGTGGCAGTGACCAGCTTGTGGCTTCTCATCCCAGATACCATGACACCTCTTCACAATTCCTGTTGGTGCATGCCAGGCTTACAAGGCAGACCTGTTTGGAAAAGCTTTTGTGTAGAGCTCAAATTTTGCTTACAGATATCTGGAAGCCCTGGTGAATAATAACACAGTACTGACACTCAGGACAGGCTTGAGTCTAACCAGGTCCAGCATGTGGCCAGCTTTTAAGTGGTGAGCTTTCATATAGCCTGTGCAAGAAAGTGCCTTGAAGAGGCACACTCACATCAGGGATGCTGCAACATGATCAGATGAAAAGGATTGTGACAGACTAATTCTCCATGTAGTTTGAGCAGGATTAAGGTGCCTAAACATAAGCATCTAGGGGACCTCACCAGATCTCAACTGCTGTTTTTAGTGAGTGTTTCTCTTTGTGCAGAACAAGCAGGAAATGCTGCTTGGAATTGTCCAAGGGAATTGGAAAGGGCTCTAGACTCCAATGTTTGGGTATTTCAATGGCAGCAACACTAGCTGAAGAAAAGTTAAATCTACTTGAGCTTGATCAAGAAGTGTAGTTTACAAACTTCAGTGATCTATTAAAACATCTGCTTCACAAAGCTAGGCTGTTTATGTAACTAAATCCAAACTAATCCACTGTAAATTTAGTCTTTTTAGATAGGGTTAAGAACCTGTGTACCAGTGTCCCTTCTGTGGTCAGACAAATGAGAATCTAAGAATTTATCTAAAATCTAGCAGATCCTACATGGGATTATTCTGGGGTTTCCCAGCTACAAATTCTTGGCCAGGTACTTTCTTCATGGATACTTATTCTGATCCACATGTGATGGATTTTTGCTCTGCGGCAGCACTTTCCCTGAAGTAGAAGTTCTGGATTAGTCCAAGCTTGTGAGTGACTATCCTGCAACCTTTGAGCTACATCTGCTATTGAAAATGTGTGAGAGTAGAAGCAGGTGCCCCCATTGTTCAGAGAACCAATCTGGGTTTCAGATAAGATCCAGCATTTGTCTACCTGAAAGTCCCTGGTGCACCTGATGAAATGTAACTCTAGTTAGGTCTTGCTACCCTTTTGTCATACAGATCAGAACTAGCCAGATTCAGAACAGTTCTGCTAGGGAAAGGGAGAGGGCGGGGGAGAGGAGAAAACTTAGTGATGTGTGAAATGACATTTCAATGAGAAATTTGCCATTGAGCTGACAGCTGAAATCTAAATTTTACGAAGATGAGAAGCATGGACTTAAAGTGGGCAGACCTTACCTGCTGTAAGGGCTTGAATTTTTGAGGTATGACCTGATTTGGAAATGACAGTTTTACAGGGCATCAGACCCAAGTGGTGCGAGGAATGGCCCAGCAAGGGGAATATCCATAGATTGTTCCCATGTTTTTTTTTATGATATGAGCTTTTTTGAATGCATTTGTGTGATAAATAAATAAATGAATGAAGTACATCACTGTCACCAAGTGACTTTTCTGATATTTATCAGAGAGACATGCTGTTTTTCTCTTTTGAATAGCAATGCCTTTTGCTGATGACAGATTCCTGTAGGAGAGTCTTGAATTCTTAAAGGAGAAATGAATAGATTTTTCAGCAGAATTAGAACACAACAAGTGACATATTACAATGTTTTTGCTGACTTAGCAGCCCTAATAAACCAAGACAGTTAAATAGAAAAAATCCAATGTATATCTGAAAGTCTTGGGGCAAGTCTAATTTCTGAGACATAAGAATCAAGATGTATTAAATTGTCATCTCTATTTTAATTGGAATGGTGTTTTTTATACCATTGAATAACTATTGAAGTTGTTCTGATATTTATAGCCCTTTTTATACCATTTTATTGGGTCTTACTGCTGATAACTTTAAATGGATTTCAGTGGTCATCACATTTTTTCTTGTGGTCATCGTCTGATCTCTAGTTTCAGATAATATTTTTTTAATAATCAAATTCTGTACTAGTCAGATTTCCTCTGACATGTGCTAAACTGACAGTGTCCTGCCCTGCCTATAGATATGCAAACAGAGAGGCAACACATGGGTACTCCAGACTGTGTAGAACTGTTCAAGAACTTGGTAGCACAGTGAGTTCCTGTTACTTACTTCATAAAGTTCTTTAGCACAACTCTACACCAGCTTCTCACCAGCAATCAGCCTGTGTTCCTCAGCTTTGCCTGCAAACTTTCCTGCACCTCGTGCCAAACTTTCCTGCCTTTAGTGCCAAAAAATTGTTGGGTTTATCCTGCACAGCTTTGCTTTCTGCCATACAGCAACACTTCTGTCTCAAAGAAACACTTAGCCATGCAAGTGCCTTAGAGAGTGTCAGGCCATCCCCCCCATCCTTCCTGCCCCCTCCCCCCATTTCCATTCTTCACCTTACAACGTTGGAAAAGAAAAAGGTGAGAGAGTTGAGGTGTTCAAGCATGAGTGAAAGGACAGAAGTTAAAAGATAGGACTTGTATTGAGCATTTTCTGATCAGCCAGGAATATTCCCTTAGAGGAGACAGACTGAAAACAAATGGGAATAATCAACACTAAATAATGAGAAGAGATCTTTAACCTTCTTCATCACTACTTTGAAAAATGATGCACTGGGCAAATTCCTCCCTCTTTTCTTTGTCTTTCCTTATAGTCTGATTAGCAGTTTTGTGTGTGCATTTTTCAAGCTCTTACAGGAGATTTTAAAAAGCAGAGTTTTCTATTGCATGGTTGTAAAGACTGTTACATATATTTTCTGATCTGATACAATCCAAGGATCTATGACATCTGAAAGGATCTGAAAGCCTCATATACTTGGATGTAGCCTCATGGTTCTAAATGCCCACCATCCAAAGGTGATAGAATGAGGTGTAGTTTTCCATCAGCTGCTCCCAGTTTACAAATTGGATAGGAGATGAAGTTAAGGATGTGTTTCTGAATTAGGTTACAGGAGATGCGGCTTCAATTCCCAAGCTGCCCAGCAAAGTTCTGAGTTGTCATCGAGGGTATTTAGAAGTGTAAATGTCACCATGTAGAGACATAGTTTGGTGGTAGATTTAACTGTTGGATGTGATGATTTATAATTCTTTTCCAAGATAAAAAGTTATATGATTACAAGATTCATCATGGAATTTTAGCAGGACTGGGAAAGTAGTTTATTATAATGGAACCTCAGTTGACCATTGTTAATCTGTGTGATGATGCTGTCCTGTGTTCCAGGAATGTTACTGTGGCCTGAATCTATCACTGTGTATAGGTAGTTTAATAATATGGCTTATGTGGTAAGGCTCTTCAGAGAACAATTTACTGGTCACAGCACCAGATGAAAACTCAAAACATTGTTTTATATTGAAATAATTTTCAAAAATAAAAAGTATTTAATCTACTTTTTTCTTCCTCGGGTTTTCCATAAAAACCCTACACTTTTCAAAGAAAAAAGTCTTCATTCAAAACATAATGTATGCATTAGCTACAATCATTGCTCATTTTTAAGTAAACTCCTAATTTCTTTGCAATTTCTGAGCTCCTGACTTCCCTCTTTCTTCCCTGTTCCATATGTGTAGTGATTTCTTGGGGTGTGTATTATGCAGAGAACTCATTTAATCATCCCAGCTGTTTTAGAGCTTCACTTAGATCACTCTCTTTCATATCAATGTTATTTTTTTAATCAAATTGATCAATACTAACAGAAGGTGGGTTCCCTCTCACCCTCCCTTTGGGTATACAAAGGAGAACTTAAACCTGTTGTTAATTCCTGCTTCCCAAAGCTAAATCTTCAGTTCAAGCAGATGGCATTTTTTTGTATTTGGAGAGGGTCAACCTCTGCACACAATGAGAGGGGGTAAGGACAGAAAAGTGATGGAAAAGCTGATTCACATCTTTGGAACAATATTGGTCTGCCACTTATCCTCACTGTGTCTCAGTTTGCAGAACTATGAAATTCAGTAAGAAGCTGTGAGCACCTCTTCTTTATTTCCTTCACTCAAAACCTCTTTCCTCCTTGCTCTTGCTTTTTAAATGATCTGGGTTAAAAGAGGTCAGGCAGAACATTTCTGCTTCACACTGCCTTAGGACAGGAGAAGGCTTCAAGCAGTGTCTAAGGGACCCATTTGTGGTGGATTGGTGTGCTCAAATCCACCACTCTCCTGCTCTGATAAACACAGTGGTCATTTACATGCAAGTGCCAATCTGGTTCTCATTTAAAATTCTTCGAAGAAGTTTCTAAGTTTCATTTGCTGTAAAACAGAAACTCTCTTCTCTCTCTGCCCCTTCTCTGCCTCTAGCTGGCTGGTAGGTTGCTGATCCTTGTCTTTCACTGTGATGGAGATATACCAGCAAGAATATAAATACTCATTGCTTAAGTCTTGTTTGCAACAAACAAACATCAAAATGTTGTGACAGCATTAAGGAAAGAGAGAAACAGAGACAGGAAACTTAAAAGTGAAATCTCCCATCAGAGTGCAATTAACCTGCTGCTCACCCTCTGCTCCATGGACTGTCAGAAGGAAACTCCACTTGTTTATGTCATGGCAACATAAGCATTTTTTCTTTCTTCCTTGTCATATGTCAAGATCCAAACAGATTTCTGGTGATACTCAGCTGCTGAGTTCAAAAAAGACCTTTCTCTGAAGGTCACTGTAAGCTAGGAGAGTATTCCACAGAAATATCACTGTAGGATTGTGTTAACTCTGTATTTGACCCTTGCTGTTTGCTTTTGGGGCAGTATCCTGTGGTCAATACACAGCTGGGCTGATGTTGCCCAGCTGCTGCTCTGTATCCATGGGCTTAAGAAGCTTTCAGTGCAGTGGCAGAAGCACAGCTTTACATGTGTCTGCATTTCCTGGCAGTGGCTTGCTGCAGGTCTGGACCTGTAAGAGTTTTGATTTCTAATACAAGTGACACATTATAGTTAGATGCTAAATAAATAGTTCTGAGAGTTCAAAATCCTGTATTTCCTCTCCAGTGGTGTGGAAGGACTGTCAAATATGGGCACATGTTCTCTTTTCAGATCTAATGTTGAGACTGAAGAAAAGGAGCAGAAGAGCAAAAGCACATCAAGGCTGGCCTGTATAATGAAGAATCATATGGATATATGAATCCATTTCCTTATTCCTCTGTTTCTGGTCCCTTCTGCTTTTTTAAAAGTGTAAAGAATCAAAAGAGTTAAAAAAGGAAATACACCCAAAAAGGTAAGATTTAACATTTTAAATTAAATGTTTTAATTTATGATTATATTACTAGGGTTTTGTACAACATTATTTCCTACGTTCAGGTGAATTCAAACACAAAAATAGAAAAGTTGCCTTTTTTTTTTTTTCTGAAACCCTCCTATGTAAATATAAGAAAAGACTATATGGATAAATTCAGTAATAGGAAAATACAGAGGAAAAGCATGTCAAAATTGACTAGCAGGTCAAAGAACTTAGCATTTCAATGTCTTCACACACCCATATACTTTGGTTATTTATTCTTTTGTAAAGCAGTTTTCTCTAAAAATACATGCACACGGAAGAAAAAACTATTTTTCAAGATTCTTTTTTTTTATGATAAAATTGCCACTTGTCAGCTCACAAAACCTCAGAGGGCTCTGCTAATTCTACTACTGATGAACCTAGAAGGCTGAGCAAATCTCTTGACTTCTTTTGCCCTCATTTCAGCTTGCAGAAGTGGTCTGTTGCTGATAATTCCAGTATTTGCCTCTTGGTCAAAGTGTATCTCATCTACCTCCTGCTATGCTACATGTCTGTGCAGCCCGCAGGGTGGCTGTGCCCCAGTCCTTTGCTGTCATTGTAGTGCTAAGAAAAATAATAAACCATATTAAGAACAACTGGTAGCAAAGCTAAGGTGAAATTTTTGTTAACCACAATGCTACTTTGTGGGCTACTTATACTAAACTGGATTTTGACAGACAAAAATCAGAATAATGCTATTAGGTCCAAAAAGCTGTTCCAGTTTACCCGACATAATACGTAAATTTACGTGCTGAAAAAATCTTAAGCACACAGTTTTTGTAGCTATGAGGTTTTTTCCTCATTTTTTCCCCCAAAGAACTGGAAGAAAATTTACAGTCTACCAAGAGGACATCTAACATATTAAATTAGATCACGGACCAAATATATTAGATCAACATCTGTGCTCCCAGAAGAGGCTTGCATACTGTCAATAATACAACCTGACAGCTTTAGGATCAATCATCTTATTAAAACTTTCTTCTCTCTCTTTTTCCTCTCTCTCTATCACTCCTGAAGGAGCTTGGCAAGGTTTATTTTTTTGGCTGGTAGCTTGCTTTTTTCTGCTTCAGAATTTCTCTCACTAATGCTTCCATAAGAAATAGATTTGCCTCAAAGAGCTTGCATTAAACTGGGACACAATAATGAATAAATATTTGGAATAAATAATGCATAATGTCTAAGTCTGATAATTATTGTAATGATGACTGACATCCTCCTAGCACCTTCCAATCCCAAATCCCAAGGCACTTAATTGAATGACTAGAGATTTGGGGGCTGGGGAAGAAGAGGGGGAAAGATCCTGAGCTGGAGCAAGCTGTCAAAGCTCTGATGTTGCTTGGGCCTCTTTACCATGCACACAGTCTGTTTTTGTTGGCAAAACCCTCACTATTAGCTAAAAAACAGGATGCTATTTATTATGAAAATTGCTCCCTAAAAATATTTTTTTTTTGATGGTGTCTTACTGGGCAAAGAGATGTAGAAGGACTTGGAAGAACTTGCAGGGCAGTAGGAGAGTGCACCAGAATTCAGGGTTCCAGAACCTCTGGGTTCCACTTCTTGATATAAAAGATGTTCACTGTGGGTTGTTTTTTTTTTTTTTTTTCCTCAACTGGCAGCCTTCACAAGTAAACACATTCTGTTTAAAGCTGGCAGGTGTCACAGCAACTCCTGGTCAGAGTAACACTGGTCATCCCTTTCTAAGCAGCCTATTCAGCACTGAAAAATTTATGGTTCTTCTAAAAGTACCATGGAAATGCTTGAAACTTAGATCTCAGGGATATGTCCACCATTTTAAAAGTCTGCTTTGTCCCCAGCTAAATTCTAATGGAAGAAGAAAATCTTCCAGATAATATAGGGTTGACTCTGAACCCATATGTTGTGGAGCAGATCTATACCAGAGGAGCACAGCAGGGTCTCGTGCAGGGAGGTGTAAAGATTTATCATCAGGGTCACAGCCTTTGACGAGTCATACACATCCTCCATTTCACAAATGCTTCAATGGAACTGTCCACAGGAGGAAAGATAATGCAATGATTTGCCTATATAAGCATGACAGACAGAAACACAATGTGCAGCTGGAGAGCAATAAGGGAAATTGATTTCTTTTTCCTAATCCTTTGCACTTTATTTCTCCTGCTTGGCAGCAGCAGTTCTGTTCATCAGTACATTTCCTCCTTCTCAAATATGGGAATCTTCCAACGGGCTTGAGCCTGTTGCAGGTGTATATATATTGAATAATCTGCCTCTTTAAAACAGAACTGAATTTTCATGAAGATCTGCTCCGTGTTGTATAAGTTACTAGAACATTTTCCTTTTTTCTTCATATTCTTCACCAAGCTGTAGGACTCAGAGCATTGTTCTGGCTGTCATACAACTGTCCTAATCAGCTGCTGATTTGGAGAGGCATGTGTCACCTAATCCATGGGGTTTCTTGCCAGCTCTTCTTGATGTACTAGACATGGTATTAAACACTTAACCACCCATAAGATTTCTGTGCAGCCTCTGCTTGTGTTTAGGCTGCAGATGAAGCAATGTCAACACAAGCATGATAAACTGGAGGTTTCTTCCTGGAGCACTTGCACTCACACAAACAAACACTTCATTAGCAAGACGATAAACAAAACAAAATCCACAGCAGTCCCCATGAATGTGTCAGTAAATTGCTTCAGGGTGAGAAAACACCCTCTGCATCAACTTTAGGATATCATGGGAAGTGCTGCCAGGCTGGGAGCGTCTCTTGGTGTACTGCCCCAGTCAGAGGAAGCTGCAGAGTGGAAAGTGGAAATTCTCCCCTTGCCCAAAGGGCAGGTCCAGCTGGCACATTTCTGGCACCTGCAGCTCTCCAGGATTTGGTCCTTGGCCTGTAAACCAATCCTGTGGAATTACTCCAGATGGAAGCAGTTGGAGTTGGTGAATTCTGCCACATGTGGGCTCACTCTGAGGACCAGTGTCCCCCTCCATTTTAACTTCAAGGTTCAAAATTTTGCTACAGGGGCTGATGCCCCTTAGGGAGAGAGGAAAATTTGGGTTCTTTTAGGTGCAAGAAACACAAGAGATTAAAAAAATCTCCAATTAAAAGTGTCAGTGCTGTTAATACTTTTACAATCACTTTGGAGAGAAGGGCTTAGGAAATACACACAAACAAGTGCCATTAAGAAATATATCTTTTCCCTATAAGTTTTCTTCTTTTAATTTTTAACTGTAATTTAAAATGCCAACTAATTTAACAGTTTTTGCTATTGAGCACAATAGGAAAAGTTGTAACTATGGGATTCAGCTTTTTCCCCACTTATGTATCTGTTCAGCTGCCTTGACTTGTTAAAAGATAAGGAAAGTAATTTTATTTTTTGTTGCCAAAGTGGTCTAAGATGCATCTTGATTTTTTGGAATATGTGTTTTTGTATTAGTTTTGTCTCAGACTGTGCAATTATTGATTTCAAAGGTTGTAAATGTAAAGAAAATTAAATGCAAGAGAAGAGAGAAAAAAACCCCAGGTCTGAGACTTATTCATACAGGAGAATTTGGAGCTGAAAGTAGTAGAAGGAAAAATATTGAGCTGCAAGTATTAAAAAAAAAAAAAAAAAAAACCAAAAGAAAAGAGGAAAAGCAAATTATATGTTAAATTTAATGAAATAAAAATAATACAGTATTGGTAGGCTGTAAGTATATTTCCTTTAAGGGGATTTTGATAGGATTGAGGCTGGATTTTTTGATGAATAATTTTCTCTGTGACTTATCACATAACTGGTTCATATGCTAACTTTAGATAGTGTGATGCTTATATCCTCTAGAATCATGGAAGCTTAGGCTATCTTCACTCATCCTTTTCACTTGCTGATTCAAATTATTTCATTAGGAGAATTCAGTGGAACTAAAAAAAGACACACTTCTTAAAAAAAAAAAATCTTCATAAGGACTTGAACAAATTTGTCACTGCTGACAACTTTAAATGTTTTATGTTACATATTATTTCTGAACCAATCTAGCAGGGTAGGAGCCCTGCTCTTTTTGGAAATATAATCCATATACATTTCTGTTCTTCTGAAAGTTTTTTGTCTTTTTTTTTCCCCTTACCCTCTGCTGCACACTTGAGTGAAGCTGCCTTTAAACTGGTAAAGGCTTACAGGGGTGGTTTTTGGTTTCGCGGCTGTATCACAGTGACCTGTTTCTGTTTGCCTGTTTCTACCTAGTGAGTATTCTATTTCATTTTATGGGGTTTTTTTCAGTTTCGTTTTTGTTAGTGCTGGTTTTGTTGGTGTTTTTTGGTGTTTGTTTGGGGTTTTTGTTTCTTGATATTTTAATTCGTGGTACTTTGGTGGTTCTAAGCATGTTGTTCCAGAGTATGCAAACATCCAACTGAGTTTGTTATGGGGTGAAATAAGTAACTGCTTGAAGTGTATCAGCGTTCTTATTGCATAAGAAACCTGAATCTTTCACTGTGAGTGAGACAACCTTTTTGGTTTTAGCATTAAAGGAGGCTAGTGCTTAAAGATCTTGTGTAGTATGGTTTCTTGAAACAAGGTATTGAAATAAAAGGCATGAATTCAGGAAAATGTATGTTGGACCTGTAAAACAATCCTTTAGACATACAGTTGAATTGTTGTCTTGACAGGTAGGCTTCAGACATTTTACTATGTGGTTGCATATGCTTTCAAAGACTTCCTCTGAATTTTTAAGCTTCAGTTGCTTTGAAGGTGTGTTTTATACTATGCAGTCCTATATTCGTGGTACTGTCCCTTCGGTCTTTACTCAACTAGATATTTCTCTTTCCTTTTCCATTTCTTGTCTCTTTCTTTAATTCAGATTCACAGAAGTTTATGCTTCTTGTTGCTGAAATCTCTTTTTCTCTCTTTGTATTTTTTTTAAGCTTATGTATGTAATCCTGTGTCATGGGTGGGACTCAACTAATGAGGAGCCTGGAAATCTGAATCTGTAGTAACAAATGTTTTAAATTTCAGATAGATTTTCTTTCATTAATTTTTCTCTTCTAAAAATGATCAAGTATTACCAGGAAATTATTTCACTTTTCTTTCCTATAAAAAATATTTGAGAGTGTTATGTGGGATTCTCACAGGTTAATAAATTAAATACCTGTAATAAACTGCAAAAAATATGGAAGTGATCACATCAGAAGTGTCTACAGTTGTAGCCTTGTACTGGAGAAGCTCAGGACTTTGTACCATTTAGCTTCTCGTTTATTATATCGCTTGTATTAAATCTAATTGTTTTCAGGCAGTTAATTAGTCACTGCACATGAGAAAATAACAGTTCCTTTAATTTTATGTTTTAAATATCACAAAGACTTGTTGTCTCAGAATTCTGTGTGCTATGACTGCTGTGTATTTACATCACAAATAAAGAATTATAAAATGAACTTTAGACAGAACTATCTATGTCAGATGAATTAATTCCACAATGTTTTGTATTCCATGTGTGAATAATAGTTCAACAACATTCTTTTTCAGTTTTTGTCAAGCTTTACCTTCTGTGTTTGCATTTGGTATGATGTTGGAAGTTCACACTATCACAGTCTTTTTCCCACTCCCCTCCCAACAATATAGTAGGATTTTTACAGGGATTTATTTAGCACTTCACTAGAAATCTGACTCTTCTGTTTTATCACTTACTTTTCTTACAATTTTTGGTACTTATTATTGCCTGAATAAAGACACGGTCTCTGGCATTTAACATACAGAAAACTCTGCTTAAAATAACATTACTGTTGTTAACGAACCAATAAATCCTGAAGAATTCATTTGAAAGGCTGAAATTATATTCTTAATTTACTTGCTTTTGCTTTCTCTTGTTAAGAACAGTGGTAATGAAGTGTCATCCTTAACTTTGAATTGCCCAGCATCTGTTGGTTTGTGGCACAGCTCAACCCTAGCATTATTTAAATGTTTTTTTGTGCATCTGAATATTAAATGGTGCCCTGAAGACTCAGTCAAGCAGTCAGGACTATGGTAGCTACAATATTACAATTTCTCTGTGCTCTTTTTGTGTTCATACATCTAACTAGTTCAGTAAACAAACAAACAAACAAACAACCCAACAGCAAAAGACAACAAACAAACCAAAAAAGCAAACAAAAAAACCCCACAAAATCTGGAAGACACCCTCACCAATAAAACCCAGGGAGAAGGGGATCCAGGTTATATTTGTGGAAATACTATGCAGGTAGGACTATCAGCCTTTTTGCTTCCTTTAAACTTTCAAGTTAAGTCCCCAGAGCAAGGATACATTGAATTTCTCACAGTGCTCAGTGTTAGGTTTGCAAATCACAGAGTTCAGAGTTCATTTGTTCTTAAATTTGCTTTGGTTTTCCTTACCAAATTAATAGCAAAAACACATGCATAGATATAATAAACATATTAGCTGAGAGACCCTGAAAGCTGAAACCTGTTTCAATCAGAAAAAGAAGGTGGAACTAATATCAGAAGAGACACACCACATTCAACTCAGCCTGCAAATGGCAGCAAACCGCCCCTGTCAAGATTCTGTTCTCATGCACTGCCATGACTGTATGTGTTTACACAGGTTTAAGTGGTGATAAGTTCAATAACTCTGTTTCAAATGCACAGATGGATTGCTAAAATTTGGATTAAAAGTAGAATTAAAAATAGGGCTTTAGAGAATGTGGGGTTTGGTTCATTTCTTAGGATTCACAAAGGTCATTTTTGAGACCAGACAGCTTATGTAGGGACCTTTTTTATTTCAGAAGAACTGTTTACAGCTAAATGAGCTGCTGTGATAAAAATCCGTGTAATGCTGTGTAAAAACTTAACATGTTTTTATGCTTATATTTCATATTTGTGCCATTAACCAAGTTTGGGGGTTTTCTTATTTTAAAAAGATATTTAGAATCACCAATTAGGAAAAAAAAAAAAAAAAAAAAAAAAAAAAAAAACCAAAAAAACTCATACAATGTTGAAACTAATAAATACTTTTTTTTCCTGAACGTATTGCTTCTTTTGAATGCTTGTCCCATAATGCATTCCTGGTAACTTCAGTTGGCTTCTTCTCAGGGCAACTGCTAGTTTTTTCAAGGGGAAGAAAATGCCTTGCTGAGGGGAAAAAAAAAATAAGAGCAATCACTTTCTTTCTTCACATTCTCTGCATTTATTCATGTCTCTTCCTCTTAATTTTTCATCTTTCTTACGTGGCCTGGAGCAGAATCTCATCTATTTACAATAATGGGAAAAAATATTGAAAAATAGTAGATCCTTTTCAGGGTCCATTAACTAAGCAATATGATGCATGTTGATGAAAGGTGCTGACAGCTTCTCATAATTCAGCTCTGGAGAGTGATTCCATAACCAGTGGTGGCTCCATTGCTCAAAGCTCACCCTCAATGCTACTGCTTAAGAAGGGCACATGAGAGATGCCGTGCTTTGGCTGTGCTGACATTGGCATGAAGCCTGCCAGGAGCTGGATTCCACACCTGGTTCTCTTGTGTTGATTTCTTGTTGGTTTCAGGGCAGTGTCTTTGCAGACAGAGAGCCTCGGGACCCCCAAGTGCAACATTGTCTTTGAGTTCCTTTGAGATTTCTAAGCATCAAGGACATGTGAGCAAATAATAGGAAATGGTAGGAGTGCTTCAGCACGGCACCTGCAGGCTTTTGAATGATCACTGTGTGCTCTGGTTTACAACAGGTACTGTTGGCTCACCCAGCATTGCCTTGTTGGACTCAATTTCTTTACAATTATTTCCTTGGCTGCTTTAGGAACCTCTTTGTGAGACCCATCAGAGTCCTGCTGGTTGTCAGTGGCATCCACAACTGAATCACTGCATGTAAGCATGAAAAATGTAAATGACATTTGAAATTAAATGAAAGAACTGAAAGTGAAACATATGTGCCTAGAATAATGTAAGGGCAAACCAGTGAGAGTTGGTATGCCACACAAGTACCTACACTAAGCCAAATGAGAAAATTTGCTCTAGTTTCCAACATATTTTCATCCAGAAGAAAGAAAGAAACAGACTCAAACAAGTATGTTTTTCATCCTACCTAGGTTGTTGCTTCCCAAGGTGTTATTCTATTATGTGAGAAAGATGTGCGTAGCATAGCTGTCAAAACAGCAAACAACCACTTCCAGGCAGTTGCTGAACACCTGCAAATCCCACTGAAGTTGTAGAAGGTGCAGCTGCCAAGCTGTAGCTCAGCTCTTTGAAGGGACTGACTAATAACAAAAGCAATTAAGAGTCACAACTACCTTGCAATGTCTATTTTAGGGAGATTGGTTATGTATTGTAGAAAGTCAAACTCCATTTCTGTATTGGAAATAAAAAGAGACAAATTAACTGTTGCACACCAGTGACTACTCCAGTTGTTATCCCAAGCCTGTGTAGGATTTTTTTCTGTTCTTTTTTTTTTATTTCATGGAACTTTTGGTGGTTTTGCCTCAATAGCAGTTAAGCCAAGTTTGAAGAACCTGACAGAAACTCTAATAAGTACATTATTTAAATTGTTCAGACAGATAGTGCATAGCTTTTAAATAAAAAGCAGTATTACAAAGAGACTGCCATACCTTATACCTACAGAGGGCTTTAGCCAGTGTAGCACTCTCAGAATCTGAGTGCTATATTTAGATCACAGCATCAGCAGGAGATTAGCAAGCAGTCATCAAACTGAGATAATGAATTTATGATTAAAGAAGTAAAAACCACCTTTCCTCAAGAAGGAGTGGCATGAAGGCCCTGGGGAGCACAGTGAAAGTCAAGCTGTGTGTGGCTTCTGAAGATGTCAGTAAATGGTCTCTACCTCCATTTGCTTCAGTGCAGTGCAGACAGGTAGGGATTTGCAATATTTGCAGTCTGTGTGCAGTGAGATGCTCTTTCTCCAAGTACAGAAAATGGCTCAGAAGTCTTCAAGTTCTACTTCTTTAGAAATATTTTACCTAAAGAGGAAAAGGTTGCTTGATTCTTCAGAAATTTCTTTACTGGCTATGTTGGCCAGTTGGTAGATTGCATTCACTTAAAATCTAATTAATGTACACCTTGTTAAGTAAATCCCGTGTTGTTATATCCATTTTTGTCTTTTGGAAAAATGCAGGTGGTGTTTTTTGAAGAAAATATAGATTGCTGTGCTTCTGGACATTTTGCAAGCCTCTCTGTGGGGCTTCTGCCTTTCATTCACAGAAAAAGTCATGGTTGTGAAATACCTGTTTGAGATGCCCTTTTAAACTTCCCCTGTGGGACAAAGGAGGACTGCATGAGTCATCTTCTAGCTTCATTCATGAAATTCTCCAAGTAATTTCAATTTTACAATGGCTTTGCATGACTCTGTGTGTGATTTCTTCTAATACTTTCTTCTACTTTTTTTAAGGCCACACTGCACAGAACAAAAAATACTGCATCGGTTATTTTATTGATGGATGCAGGGGAACTGCTGGGAACTTAGAGACTAGAATTGATTTTTTTACTAACTTTCCCTTTGTACCTGCCTTTAAGACCATCTTCATAAAGTAGACAACTTCAGTAGCTGTGCATGAGCTTCAAAAAACTAGAATCATCTTTGTGTTATATTTTCTTTGAACTGTCATCATGTCCTTTCCTCCTTTGGGTTTTTTCTTTTTTTTTCTTGTTGGATTTTTTGATTTTGTTTTCTTTTCCTGTTTTCCTTCCCCTTGATTCTCTTTTCTGTCTCGGGCCTTTCATATTCTTCAACTTCAAATTAAAATGACCTGGTTGTAGTTTGCAGCACGAGCACAATTTCATTTATATTTGACAATTAACCAACAGGGAGCAAAGCTCAATGTCAAATTAACACTACTTTGCTGTACAGCTCCCCAGATTTGCCTGAGTCTGTATGTGAATGTGTGTTTGGAGGGCAAGTTGCTTTTATTTTGTTACAAATATACTTTCTCTTTTTTTTTTCTATTTTTATTTTTTTTTAAGGAGCGCCAAGAGCTAGAAGCATCATCCTCAAAACAAGGGAAACAGTCAATGTTTTGTGTCTGGTTTAACACACCCCTCCCATTATGGCTTGACTGTATTCTGCAGCAGATACCTGGTCTGAGTGCTGCTTTGTCCTGAGGACAGGTGTAACACTGGTGGAGCTGCTGGTGTTGGTGGGCTGCAGCCTGGCTGCCCTCTCATGCCTTTACCTTGCTTTGGACCCCAGGCTGAAGGTTGGAAGCATATGCCACGTCTTTTTGTTCAAAGTACAGCAAATGTGCGTGCACACACACAAACACAGCATGTCTGTGTGGCAGCCACGCTGTTCTGATCATGGCCGTGGGATACAGCAGTTTCCTGTGGCTTCTCTATATGGAGCCTGTGGGTGCAACAGTCTAGCAGCTCAGGAGCTCTGTAAAAGTAAAGGGGTTTGTCATGTCAGTTTTTTTGCAGCATTTCTCTGGAGGAGGGCTGTGGACATGTAAAATTTGTTTAACTCAGTGTCTCTCCTGTAGTTCCCTGTGCCCACGTGCTGACTCCCACACATCTCAGGTGTGTGCCCAAGGAAACACTACTGCAAACCTGCGTGCTCATCACAGGAAGGCTGAGGAAGCTTTATACCCTACCAGCTTGCACTGCAGGATAGCAAGGAAAAGACTAAGGGCACCAGGAGACAACAGAGTGCATTCAGTTCTTAAAATCCTTTTGGCTTCATGGATGGTGATTTTGCTTTTTAAAAAGGAGTGGAGTTATGGAAATAAATTTCATATATGCTTTTGGAAAATATGAATGTTGATATTCATAAGAGATTTTTTATTTGGCGAGACAGATTTTGTTGTTCTCAGTTCCTTTCCTAGAGCTCTGGTATATCACAAAGTGGAAGCACTGATTAAACAAGATATTAACCACTTAAGGAATAAAACATTTTCTTTTCCTACAGACAAGCTATTCAGACTCAGTAAAATATTTATGTCTTGTCTCATTTTAATACATTCAATAAAATAAAGTTATTTTCAATTGCTTTCAAGGTTGGGGGAGAAACTTTATTACAGCCTAATTTGATCTCTAGTTTAATGCATTCTGTGGGCTTCTTCCCTATTTGCATTATGTCATATAGTTTAGACAGCTTTTAGCCTTTATTCAACTGTCACAGATAATGAAGACTTTACCACATCTATAAGTAGTTTCTCCTAATGGCTAATCACCTTGCTGGTAACAGATTCTTTTGTAATTTTACTGTGATTTTTTTTTTTTTTTTTTTGTCTGCTTTATGTTTCCAGCCATTGTCTCTCACTATCTAAAAAACTCAACTTGTCGGTTGTGGGCAAGTTGCTTTACAACACTATATTGCTTAAATGATACTGAGAGGCTTTCTTTGTTTCTGCTGTTTTACTGCAGTTTTACAGAAATGTTGCTTTATCCTGTGACTCTCACAGCCCTTCTGTGACTCTGTCCCAGCCTGGAGATGCAGTGTGATTCCCAAATAACTCTAAGCAGGACCTCAGGCCTTTTTTTCTACTCCCTAGTGTGTTTTCATTATATGACACCAACCCATGTATCTATAGCATTATACTCTGGGCTTGTTGTTTTCTTCTTCACCAAACCTTACTCAGATGAATGGTTGCCTCTGGGATTTGGATAAGCTACTTTGTTGTGCTAGTTCAGGGTCCCCCAGATGCTTTAATAGGTTGTGGGAAAAGATGTGTTTGAAGAAGCATAAAATATTTGATGAGAGTCCCCTTCTCTCAAAATGTAAAATGAGGATTAGTGGAATTGTAAAACACTCAGACTTCTGCATTAGTGCTATGTTATCCCAAGGCTCTGTAACTCTCTCTCCTTTGTGCCTCCTACCACAAGTACCTTTTTTCAGATACAATTATTTAAAAATATAATTATCTGAACACTGACCTTAGGGTAAGCTGACCCATTGGCTCTGTGCATTTAAAACAATTAAATCTCTGCTAACATATCCATTAGAATCGAATGAAATAATGATGTGGATGAAGCTAAACCAAAGCACACAATTAATTAGATTTCATTTTATATTGTGATGGATTCCTGGAGCTCTGTGGGTACTGACCAAAGATACATTTGCTTTTCTCATGCAGGGTAATTGGATTACTAGGTAGTATGAGTCTTTAATCTTTGCTGATAGAGTGAGATAAATGTCTGCTAAATACACTGAGCAAACAAGTGTAGCTTAAGAAAAGAATGACAAAAAAAGTGTGAATATAGAAAATTAAGCAATATTTCTTCTGGTGATGGAGAGGAAAAAGCATTCCTGTTGTCACTTGGCTAGTTAAACACACTGTGACAACAGGGGTAGCTGCTTCCCTGCACACTTTAATAGAGTCTCCCTATATGCATTGAATTTTGAAATGGGGTGTCTCCTTCTTGTGCCTGCATAAATGTCTTCACTTTTCAGGGAATGGGTGTTTGAAAATACTTGGAAATTTGTCTCTGTGAGGAACTCAAATTGAGGTGTTGGTAGTCATTTCTAGGGCTGAAAATGAATACCAGTTTTTTATCCTGTGATCAGGAATGAAAATACAGAGTGTGCTTTGGTAATTTGGGGTTGGAATATGTATTTTATTTTTTTTTAAGGCATTGGAACAAAAAGAAATATGACAAAACTGAAATAGCTTCACAATTCTGGCTATTCATCCTACCAATCACCACCCTGAAAAAAACAATGTCACTCATCTATGACTAGTCATAGGCCTGCATTCAAGTGAAAACAGAGCACAAAAATAAAGATTATGAGCTGTACTGCTTGGTAGGGAAAAATAAATAAATTGGTGTTGCGATGCTTTGAGACTGGAAACAATTTCCTGTGGAAGACCTTTACTCCTGAGTTGCAATTTATGCCCTCCTTGAATACTTAGTAATTTCTTTTGAATATCTGAGAAGCATAGGAGGAAGCAATTCCCAGCTGTGGGAAATAACTGAGTTCTGAGTGCCTCTGTAGAGCTCCAGGGCTGTCATACACTGCCAGAGAGGGACTTTCAGAGGAACAGTGTGTGGCCACCTTTCCCTTGGAAGCCACCTGGGCAGAGTGTTCAAAGCGTCCAGGGTGCCTGGCAAACCCATCCCTTCAAGGAGCAGGTCTGGATGACTTAACAAACAGCTTGAAATCCAGTCAGTGGGCAGATGTCCTCCAGAAGTGCTGATATCCTGAAATCCTGACTTGAAGGCAGCTCTGGGCTGTCAATGAGCTCAATTGGCTGCTCCTGTTCTGGAGGGGTCAGATCACTGCCAATTACAAATTCCACAGGAATTGATTACCAAATTCACCTGTTAGAGCTTGTTTGAATGGGTATCCTGAGTTTGCTCCATTTTAGGAATGCCACAAAGATCTGACACCCAGATCACACTCTACAGATGAACTTCCCTTCTTTCTGGGTCATTTTGGGGCTGTAGATGTCTGGGAGATGTGGAAATATATCCTGAACTGTTTCATAAATGCCAGAGAGGTCAATCATCTTTCCTTTCTGTTTCACAAGAAAGTGATTGATACCTGGCACTTCTCTATAATAATAAAACATTTCCAAAGCTTATGGTCAATAAATTTGTATAATAAATATTGCATCCCTATGCTATTATAGTTCATACTTCAATAACTTTTCCAAGTTATTTTCTAAGGCTAAGATAATGGAAATTTTAGTCATGCTTTTTTCCTTTTCAAAGAGTAAAGACTTTGAAATTCCTTTCAAGCCTAGTGCATGTTAAGGTTAGTGTCTCCTTGAAGTAGTGATTTCTGCTGGAGTGTAAACTGTGATTTTGATTTGAATTTTCTATGAGTGTCTGCAAAATGGTGTGGTCTGTGACTCAAGTGTGTTCCAGATATCTTCATGTTGCTTTTTGTTCTAGACACTTCTGAATACACTTTTATGTTTTAGTAAAGCAGCCCACAAAATTGGCTTTCTGTTCAGGTATCTTTTATGAAGTGTTTTGACATCCATGATCTAGCCCAAAGAGTGGTTCAATCACTGGTTAACTCTTCACTGTCTCTACTGCTATATGAATAAAACCCTCAGGCAAAGTGATAATATAAAAGCACTCATCTTTCTTCAAGGCATAAAGTTTAGAAGATCTTTGTTTTATTATGTTCTTCTGTTTTCTCTTTTTTGATTTTTTTTTTTTTTCATTTTTACCAGCAGTCTCTTCTTTTCTTAATTTTGGTTTCAGATAACAACAGTAAATATGGCTGATAAAGGAGGACTCCAGTCCTATTTCCGCTGCTGAGGATGTAGGTTTGTGTCAAGAGCCGTGCAGGTTTGCATGAGGAATGTAATAGAGATTGGAGACCAGATTAGTGACATTTTCAGTCACACAAATCCCTAACTGTTCCAGAACCACATTTCAGCCAGCTTTAGAAATCAGTTTAAAATCTTAAATTGCCTTGGTTTTCCTTTTAAGACCTCATATCAGGTTTTGTATGTGTTAGGCCACTTTTTGCCTCTGCTGTTTTCCATGCAACCATGATAATTCAGCTCCAATTCAGTCGCAGAGTGAAAATACAGAGAAAGGGGCATATCCAGGCTCCTCAAACACTGCAGAAGGGGAAAGCTGCTCTCTAGATCCTGTGCCATACCTGGTAGTCTCACTTGAGCCTCTCACCTGAGGATCTGCAGCAGCACTAAATCTGCCAATGTTGAGACAAATGAATTCATATCTTAATGTTTGCTTTTGCTTCCTTTCGAAAATGTGACAGAAGAAATAAAAGATAGTCTGGACTGAAAAAGCCCTGAATTTTCTTTTATTACTAATTTGGAATTGAACAAGATTTGGGTAGTTATTATTGATTTAACCCCTCTTTTCTCACAAAACTGAAGAAGTTGACAAACAAAATATTTAGAGCATGAACTAGTAGAGAGCAGAAGCTGCTTAATTTTCTCAAGTTCATCTTGTAATAAGCTATTCTTTAAAAACTGCTTCTGAAAGGCAGTTTCAAGAAATCAGTTTCCTGTGCCAGGTATTGAGGATACATACTATTCTGGGATATTTGTCTGTTTGGGAATGTCTGTTCTCTGTTAGGTTGCTCAGGTTTGGTGGGGCAATTGTGGAGAGACCAAGGAGGAACATTAAAAATTAGAACTGAGACTGAAGGAAGGTGTCAGTGGACAGCATTTCAGACTTTGCTTGACTCCTGCCAGGCTGAATTTAGCCAATTTATCTAGGTCCCCCTGATGGAGAAGAATGATCTCCAGCAAACCTCTCCCATTATCCTGGGAAAGGGGTTTACAAAACCAGAGGCCATGTGAAATTGATCCTAACCTACCACTTTACCTTCCTCTCAAGTCAATTTTGTGACAGGAAAACTATGACTTAACACCTTTGCTTTCTGTTTTGATAAAATTGTTACCATTTTTTCTTCAAGCAGACTTTTCAGGAGATGGTGCATTATCTCTGCTATGTCCTCATGCCTTCTGTCACATTTTTGCTGTCCTCCTGAATGCTGAAGGCATGTGATATAGGTTTTTCTATCCAAAAAATGTAGAATCACATTTCTAGAATTATCCAGTCCTGTGCAGTATCTCTGTCTTCTATCTTTTTGTACACATTCCATAAAGGCCAGGGCAGAATTCTGTGCATGTAGACAGTCCTTCAGCCTCACTGTAGCCCTGGCACCCCAATTTATAATCTAATGCCAGCTGTTTCCCCCCTTCTGATTTGCCCCACAACAGCCACCTGCAGGGAGCATTGATGCTTCCAAATTCATACTTGAATGCCCGGGATTAATTTAGGCACACAAAGCAAGTTCATAAGGAGTCCTCAGTGTCAGTGTATAAAAATACTACAGTAGAATTGCAGCTTTTGAGGAGTGAGTTTAAAAGAAGAAAGCACAGCAACTGATGGACAGAAAGACACTGCATGGGGGAGAAAATACATGGTCACTTGTAAGCTGCAATCTGCTGAAACCCAGAGGGTTCTTTTATCTTTTCTCTGATCCATGTTTGTTTATTTCAGCAGAACATGTTTTTGTCCAGAAGATATTTTGTGCTTTGAATAAAGCATGCAGCTTTGCACAAAGAACTCTCTATTTTAAACTGGTATCAACCTTTTTTGAAGTTCATTGTGGAAACTGCAGAAATAGAAATGTGAAGATTACAGATTTTAAGGACAGGCTTTTCTCTCTGACTGGGTAGGTCATAGTATCTATCTCTTTTCCTTGTAAAATTTGTATATTGCAAATAAAAGAATTTGAGGCCTCTTTCTAGCAGATATGACAGTTTTTACATCCTTGGACTTAAAGCTACTTGTGACCATATTCTGGGAACTGTTGTTACTTTTAAGTAAAGAACTTGGGCTTAAATTAGAAGTATTTTTCTTTGTATAGGTCCTCTCTTTTTTCATTTATTCTATTACAGTCAAACTAAATATTGCTGCAGGAACTGAATCACACTGTATGCAATGCTATAAGTAATGCTATACTTTCTGGGCTGAAGAAACAAAGAGGCCAAAGAGAGGAGAGGACACAGAGAGGGAGTCAAGAAAAATCACTCACTTTATAATTGTTGGGAACCTGAAGTTCAGAGTTTGTTCAAGGTCACTCAGGGGCTGAACACAAATGATGAGATTTAACCAGGCTTTCCCAATCTGAGACCAGGCTTACAATCATTGAAATATCTCTTCACCCAGAAGTTTGCAGTCACTTGACATTTGTGTTAATGCCTGACACTTGACTTCAGCATTTCATCTTTGATAAGGCCACACCAGCTTCACTTAAGATGAAAAGTGTTTAAAAAAAAAAAGAAAAAAAGTAGGGAACAGTTTGCTGTGCAGGCTCCTCCATGGAGTGTGAGGAGAGCTCACTCACTGTCAATGAATTTGTATGAGAAACAGTCAGAGTAAAACCTTGGTGTAAGGATAGAGCCTCAACAGATGATTATGATCTGAACAGTGCTTGCTTGTGCTGCCATTTGAGACAAAGGTGGCATCTTCTCTTTTCAGCATGAAAAGCTTAGGGATAGATTGTCAAGAAAAAACAGGGTTGTTTCTATGCTTTTTCCACACATATTTTTTAGATCTTTATGCCTTTTCACGCTTCTAAAGTATTTTTATCCCCAGTCCTTTAGGGGAGGAAGAGGGGTTGGGGTGAAAAGCAGGAATAAATCTGAACCTACAGGACACAGAGCTTGTGCAGGGGTGTCACTGCAGGGTAAAATGATTGGCAGAGGCCACCTTGTGGAAGCCAATAGCACAACTGTACCTTTCTGCAAACCAGGGGGAATTTTCTGGTTTTTTTGACTGATTATTAGCTATTACTCACTAGGCAGGGAAAATAGGAGCCCTATTTTTGAGACTTCTGTCACTGCAGTTTCATGAGATGACACACAGAGTGCTTAAATTGCAGCATTTAACCTAATGGAGGCAAAGAGCTTTGCAATTTCAATATTTTCAAGAATATCTCCTTCTCTTTTCCTTCCCTTTTTCTTGTACCCTATTGCCAATTGCCTAATTACTACTGTGAATTTGTCTATTTCTAATAGGTTTTAAAGACACAGCTTGTCATAATATCGGCAATGACTCTCCAGGTTTCTAAATTGTTACTTGTTTTTCTAACACTGCTTGCCTCTATGTCTGCTCTTTTCCAGTGTTCTCATAGCTGTTAGTTTTCTGTTGGATTATATTCAGAAAATTGTTTTTTTAAATTATATAGGTACAGTCACTTCCTAGTTTTTATAGAAGGAAGAAGGGACAAGCAGCTATAAGCAAAGAATAGCTGTTATGTACCAAAAATGACATTAAAAGGGTAGTCAATGGCAGATTCTGTGAACAAATAGCTCCTGCCAGGGTACACAGGTACCTATGCTAGGGACAAAGCCACAGCATTGAGGCAGGATATTGAGTACACAGAAAACTTGAGTACAGTGCTCCCACGTGTTTTGGGGTGGGGGTATTTCTCATACCTTCTATTTTCCTGTGGAATTTTCCTTGTGCTATCGTACTGGCACATCAGGTGTGTGAGAGTGACCAGTGGCCAGGGTTTGCCTTGAACAAAGCAAGGCCAGAGAAGGCAAAAGGTGTATGGGACATTTAATCAGATGGGATAAAGAATGATTTGCTGTGGATTTTTTTTCCCTTGTTAGAGTAGAAGTGTAAAGCACCTATGATCATACAATGGGATTAGCACCAGCCTGGTTTCAGAACCTAAAGAAATAGGAACATGCACAAAACATTAGGAAGACTAATTTATATTTTTCTGCCTGAAAGGAAAGGTTAAAAAGAGAAGTCTTGTTAGAAATTGCAAAAATACCTCTATTCAAGACAGTTAAATTATTTTGTTTTAAAATGTTTGAAGTAATCATACAGAACAGAAGAAAGGGACCTGTTTTTAACTGAAGAGGAAACATGTCAAATGAATTGTAAATACGCTCGTTGAGTTTTCCATTTGGGAAGGCACAGACAAGTTGTTTTTAAAGTACCTAAATCAGGGTTGAGTTGTTATATGACATCTAATAAACTAAAGGCGTGACAACTTGTCTCCTGAATGATTCCTTACAGTCACCCCTGCTGGGATCCTAAGGGGAAAAAATATTAGATCGAGTCTTTCTCCTGCCTGGCATAGCAGTAATGTGTTACAGCAGAATGCAGAAAAACAGACCAATAGAGTGGTGGAGCCTCCAAAATAAAAACCAATAGAAACCAAACAAAAGACGCTCTCAGTCAAGGAATCTGATGGATGATGGCAAATGATGCCTTATCACTGTGCAGAGAGGACCAGGAGTTGTTTGCCTGAACACAACCTGCATTAACACAGCCTGTAAATCAGTGTGCTCTCCATGAGAGGAGTGGTGGGTAAGCTCATGTTAATGTCAGATTTATGTTAACATGCACTGAGGAAATCAATACAAGGTAGCACTGTTTGCACAGGGCAAACAGATTTCTGGCATGCTTGCTGCTTTTGATTAGCCAAAACTCGTGTGCGCAGAGCTGAGTATGCACTGAATTGTGCAAACCAGAGGGTACTTCTGTGTGAGAAAATAACACATTTCAATAAAGCATCAGAAAGGGCTTAGAGCAAATTTCCCTGTTGCTTGGCACAGGGGTAGGGGCTGCCCTTTACAGCAGCATTTCTCTGGTCTGGATTGTATTTGCTTACATGTCGACTTGTTCTTAGGGCAATCTCTTTAACTCTGCCAGGAAAGTGTAAACTGAATTGTTTGTATGATGAGGAGAGCATGTGGGAAATTTCAGATATAACCAAAATAAAGGACTTAGAAAAACCTGTTCTAAAGGAAAATAAATTGCATGCAAGGATGCTCAGAATGTTCCAGCCTTCACCAAGCAGTTACATCTGAAAGGCTGTGTGCCAGTCTAGTCAGAAATAGTATTTGATCCCAACTTTTTCAGTGCTTTTTGAAATCCTATTCTGTTCTCTCATTAGTGGCCAGAATCTTTATGAGCTGCAAGCTAGATTTTTAATAAAAGCTGGGAGAATTTGCATTTCTACAGCTCTGATTTCCCCCCCGCCCCTTCCCCCATGGAAGGTAATACCTGTTTTATACCTTTAATATTCAGTTAGTTTATTGTAACTTCTTCCTAGGAGAGCTTTTAGTGAGCCTGGTCTCTCACCCCTTAATGAACCATGGATTGTTTACTGCTAATGAAGCTCACAGTAGCCCACTTTAATTTGAGGCTAATTTTCCTGGGCCCAACCTATAAGCCATAAAGAGTGTAAGTGGGACCTGACTGAAGGCCTGAGGTTGTTCAGTCCTCAATTCCCTCTTCTGCTCTCATGCTGCTAGAAGTTATTTCTTTTCGTAATGCACCAAGGATGTGACATTCCCAGCAGGATGGGGCTGTGGGGAAGCAGGGAGCTTTTGCCAGCTTTTAGCTGCTACTACTGCACCAGGTGGGATGGACTGAGGTTTTGGGCTCCAAACAGTGCCTTTGTACCCCAGAGGCAGGACATACCAAGCTTCATGTACTGATTCTCATTTTTCAAGAGCACCAATTTTCATTTTCACACCCCCGGTTCTGGAGATGCTTCCAGTTTGGGAGCTGGTAGGTTGCACCTGATCGTTTTGACCTGTTTGAGACCAATTTCTTTAAAGCAAAAGCTTTCTCAGTGAGAGAGATACAGCTCTTCACTGAAGAGCATATTTCCTTCTATCCCTCTCCTACCTTGACTGAGCAGGTTAGTTTTGTACAGAAAACTGTCAGGATGTGTTTCCTTTTAAAAGGATCCATCTTGCCGATCTCAAAAGTGCACAGTGTTTTTTTTGTGATGGTAGACTTCTGCAGAGATTCCTATTTACGTAAGAAAAGTGAAAAAAAAAAAATGTTGCTCTTTGCTACAACTTCAGTCCAGACACAGCAGCATCTGTATAATTTAATTCTAGACTGTGTGATACTTGCTTTCTGCACCACAGGATGGAAGACTGACTTTCTCCCTGCTTCTATCCAACTCATCAGTATTAATAATCCAAATAATAAATCTAAAAAGGACTCCTCAGCTCCCTCCTGTACAAGAATAGCCTCTGTGTGTTGTGTTTTGGTTCATATAGTATTTCTGCTTTTTTAAATTCAGATGCATTTATTTTTCCTTCCATCATTCATTTTACTGCATTAAGTTAGTGGTTCTGTGGTGATTCAGTTGATTGATGACTAATTTCCATTTTATGTATGCTCAACAGGAACCTACTTTCACAGTACTTCCCTCCAAAATAATATCATCTTGAGAGAGGGGGAGCAAAACTTTCAAGTGAAAACAAAAACCTAGTAGAAGTGCAATGGAAAAAATGGGCTGAAATAAGAACATTTTCATTTCAGCAGTTTCCTGAGTGTGAGAGAACATCTCCTGACCCAGATGCCTGTAGTCATGCATTCCTTTTTGACTGCCCCAGCAGCTGAAGATGTTACTGTCACCAATTGGTGTTGTGACCCATTTGGAGGTTAAACCTCTACTGGCTTAACTGGCAGTCTGAATTCTTTCCAGCTTATTTCAGTTGCCCTCTTAGAGATATATAAGAGGGTGGGTAAACACAGAGTCATGATCTTTACTCCCCTGAGAGGGAACTGAAGCAGGGACAGAAAAGTGCATTGCTCTAGGTTTTGCTACAGAGTGCAGAGTGGTGGCAGTCAAGAATTGGTCACAAATCCAGTTTTCTGCTTAGCCTTTCATATTTGCACTTCTAGTACATAAATCCCACTTCTGATCTGAACTTCTCCAAAATACCCCATAAATACTGCCTGAATTGCCAAATGTATCCTCTGAGACACTGAAACCCAAGAAATGAGCAGTCAGCTCTCAGTGATGATGGAAGATCTCCAAAACTCCATCCAATGCTTGGAAGTGTGTGACACTTCTGAGTGTCTCTGTCTGTGCAGAGAAGATGATGGGGTCTTTGTAAATGAACCTGGAAGTTTACAGAAAAATTCAGCCAGGTCCTGGTAAGCCTTCCTTTGCAGGAATATCAATTTTTTTGCTTGCAATGATCTGAATCCCATTATTTTGCACATCACAAGAGCCATAGTCATCAATCTGGCAAAGGACACCAACAAACTCATGTCTGCTTACTTCCTCATGGTTCCTCTGAGAATGCAATAATCTTTTAGTAGGTATTGCAATGCAATCATAGATTATTATTTCTTTTTTTTTCACCTTGTTGGAGATGAACCAGATGCAAAGCTCCATGGCTAAATTAATTAGAAAGAAAACTACAGGTGCTCTTGCAATGCTGCTTGCAGGAAGGCAGATTTCCTAATAAATCAGTTTGTCTGACACACTGTTAATGAGAAATTAGGAACCATGTTGTATTCTGTTCTTGAGTTTGACTGACTTAAATTTCTTTTCTTTCCTATTTGACTGTAAAGCACTGTGGGGAGGGAGAAGGTATAGTAATTCCTAATGCAAGGTAAATTTTTTTCTCAATATGCACATTTATATATGAGTCTAGACACACACTGTTAATATTCTGATAGGGCTTTCATTTTCCAGATACCATGGTGCACAAAAATTGTTCTCTGATTACTAGTAACTAAAGCATCTTGTCAGTGTTCTGAAGTAAACCTGTGAAGTAAGATATTAAAAATGATTATGTAGCATCTTACTAAAATCAGAAGACAGGAGAGCTGTAGTGTAAAATCCATCCCCAAAGAGAGCATTCCTGTTTTGAACTGTCATTTTCTCCTATCTTAGACTTTGACCCCATGCCTGTGAGCTGTTTTGTAAGTGAAGTTTTGGTCAACTGTGTTGGATAGACTGAGCTATGGGCATTTAGGTTCTGATCCTGCAAAGCATAAAGTGCCTTGTAAGAGCTGTGCAGTATCTAGTGTCAGCGTGATGAGAAGTGACAATCTTCAAATGCTGTGTCTCTGGTTATGAATGGAAAATATATGTTTTGGCAATAAAATGGTTCTGTTTTGCTGTTATTGGACCACATCAAGTGAAAAACAGGTTCAGTCTCCAAAACAAAGAGCAATGCCCTCACCTTGCCTGGGGAGCTACCATCCATACTAGGATGGGAAAAAGATAACAGGATCCCTCAGCTGTCACAGTTCATAGTCACAGCACAAACATGACTTCCCCAGGCATTAGACATAAGATGCCAGACTGAAATGTAACAATGGAACCGTCAGCACCGATTCCCTTGTGTTAACTTCCATGCACAAACTGGAGATTGCAACTGGATCTGATAAGGTGTTAAACTACAGCAGTAAAGATATTTAGACCTTCTCTCAATCAGTGTCAGCAAGGACTTTTGCTATGATTTTTTTTTTGTGGCTTCAGTTTTTCTGGGTTGTTTTTGGTTTTTTGTTTTGTTTATTTTGGGGGGGATAGTGTTGGGTTTTTTCCTAGTACTGAGAGCAGTGAGCAGGTTGTGCTGGCCTTAGTTGTCTAGAATCTCTCTCAGTAGAAGATAAGCTTCATGCTGGGCTAACTTATGATGCTTATATGTCACAATTTTATAATAGTGTCTGAAATTTCTTAGCTATGCATGGGCAGACTGGTCTCAGAAGATCATTTTTCTTCTACAGATAATTACTTTTCCCCATGAGATCTCAAGAAGGCAGTGCATATGCAAACATACACACACACATATTCTATTTAAAAAACAATCTGTTTGCTGTTTCATTAGGATGTGGGTAGATAATCTGCAGGTCTCTAGTGATACATTCTTTGTGTTCAAAGTCTGTTGATCTCATGTTTTACTTGGATTAATTGCTTCCTGTCTATCCTTTTTTTTCTTGGTATGTCTCTTTGAAAAGATGTTTTTCGTTTTTGACACAGAGTAGAACCAGAATATTTTTTGATGCAATAGCTGTAAAAGGCAGGTCCCTCACATGGCAGGGTAGGTCAGTAGTCAAAGGTGTGTTCATGTTTTGCTAATGTAGATTAGAGGAGTTCTGTTGAAGCTATCAGAAAGGAACCAGTTTTTACATAGAGATGTGGTCAGTATATTTACAAAATGAGTTAAATGGATTTTTTATCTGGTGACTATTTCTGTTGGTCTCACCTCATATGCAGTTAATATTATTTTCATAGTAGACTAAGTCATTCTGTGTTACCACTCATATCTACATGGACCTGGGTTCATGGGAATTCCAAGCTTATGAATATTAAGCATTTTGTCTCTATTTTTGAGGTAGAAGTTAGGAGCTGAAATGTTAGATGAATAGGCTAATATTTAAATAACAGCCTGTCAACACAAAGTAACAGTCCAGTCAACACCAGCTGGACCCCACTAGAAATTGTGTTCTGTGCTTCATGATTAATTACATGAATTCAAGACAATCTGTCTGATCTTCACTAGTCAGTTATGAGGAAAAATCACAGATAAGTGTGATTCTACTTCTACATCAATTGCTGAAAGCTGCTTTTTTGTTTGTGGGTGCTGTTTGGTGCGGTGCTAAGGAGGCTCTCATTGTGTCCTTGGTGATTAGAGAGAGGCTGCAAGTTCTTCTCTCCATAAAAAGGGCTATCAAAAAAAATGAAAAAGAAAATAAGTGTTGAAAAATCTTTCCTGGACAATGCATTAACCTGAGAGGACATATTAATGAAAGGGCTGTGAACAAATGTATAGATCAGTCCTTCTCACCACTAGATATGTGAGCTGCTAAGCAAGATCAGCCTTTTTGCCTTTTCACTCCAACACCTGACGTGGTATCATACCATTCCTACCTAGCTGGTAATGTCCATTTTATCTTCTACTTCTCTGCCTATACCCCTGAATAAGTAAAAATTGCAGTAATTAAAGGCCTGGCTATCATTTCATTGACCTGACTGGTGAAACCTTCACTGACATCAGTGGTATCAGATAAAACCCCAAATAATTGCATGTATTGTAATAAAACACCCAAGCCTTGTTTTCAAGGGCTGCTTAAAGAGGGATTCCCTAAGACCAGAACTACAAGGTCCTACCAGTCCTCATATCACCAGCTAAAAACCCTTTGGCCCTGGAGTCTTTTACAGTGACTGCTCACCACATTCACTTGCACCCAATGATTGTGAACATTTAGTGTTTTGCGGGAAAACATGTTTCCATTTCCACCATGTGGAAGATTAGATGCTGAACTCTTTTTTATCTTTTTTCATTTTTATCAGCTGCCATACATCCTCCCTTGCCAAAGAATAACTGCATACAATAGCAAGGCACTGCTTACAATAATTTACTTGTAAGCCTTTGAAAATGGTGTGTGGTCACAAAAAGCACAGTGTTATACAAAGCAAAGCACCAGAGAAAAACAAATTCTTATCAAAGAAAAGGAAAAGCAAAGAAAATCAGAATGTGTGTTAAAGATAAATCTTATGTCAAGACCTTAAAAAGCTCCAGCTGGGATCCTGCTATTCAGAATAGCCCTTGGAAATTATTTTCAAAGGTTAGCTGCATGTAAAAAAAGAACAAAATAAAGTTTGACCACCCAGGGATTTGCAAACGTGTGTGGGAGCCACCAGAAGGCCCCGATGAAGATGAAGAAATAATGCAGCTTTCCAACCAAGCAAGAGGGACGGAATGTTCAGTAAAAATTTGAATATCAAAGGAGGCCATTAAAACCATAACCTGACTTCATGGAGAGCCAATTTAATGAACACATACCAGAAAAAAACATAAATTGCAGGGCTGGAACACTTGGTAAGGTCATACCACTTTGATGTCTGTCATTTTCTGAAGACTTTTCTGTGCAGGTCAAGAAGCAAACTCTCATCTAAACCTTGTCATATGACTGGTAGGGCAAGACAAAAAAACTTAAGTTCAGAAAGGACCTGGATTAATGTGTAACATTTGAGAATGCACCTGGAGCCAGCTGCTACTAGAAAAACAATAGACACTTGGCATATAGTAATCCTTTCAGCATGTTTAATGAAGCTTTGTCTCACAGATAGTCCCTTCTGGCTTATAATTCATTATTAATTATTGCTGATGAAAGAGAACTATCTAAAGCTGTGTTGAATTTTGGGCTTGGTTTTTGAAGCATCTTTTTAGGCGGACAAAGGTACAGAGAAGCCTTAAACAGCTGTCATATGGATGGGCACCTTGAGGGGAACAGTTCCAGTGTGGTGAAGGGGAAATGACATTCCCATCAGTTTTGTACTACATAGCCCTATGCACCAACAACTTTCATTTACTTCCTGTAAATTAAATGCAAAAGCATGAGGAAAAAAAACCAATAAAACCCTCATTCATTTAAACTTCTTTCATTTCCCCTTTCTGGAACTCATTTCAAAGTATCAGGGCTATTTTGAATCTCCTGAAGCTTTACATTGTAAAAGACTGAAGCAAAGAAACTCGATGTCCATGCCCACCCTATGCAAGGTTTCTTACTGGCAGAAACAAGAATTTTTTTTTTTTTAAGTGTCAAAAATACAAACAGGTTCACTGAAAGGTTAAATAAATTCATGTCTCTTAAGAGTAGCCTAGTTATTACTTCCAACTCCAGATGTCTCTGTACCACTAATTACAATAAATCAGGAAACTGTACTGACAAAAAAAAATTGTTCTCAATATGTCCTCATTATTACATTTCTCAATTAGCTCTAGGCCCCTGGTGGAGCTGGGAGGCTGAACTCTATGGGCTCAGCTCCACCCCAGTGTAATGTTTATGTTCACCTTATGTGTAAAACCTTTACAAAAGATAGTCTGGTTTAGATATAGAAAGCCTGACAGCTGGCATCAGCAATGTAACTAAGCAGGAAATACAGGATCAGGGACGCAAGTATGATCAGAGATAAAAAGGAAGAAAGAATTCTGTCAATATAGATCCACTGACAGCAATGAAAATGTGCTGGTTTACACCTCCTGTAGTCTTGACTAAGGTAACAATATAAAGGATCTCTGGGAGTATAACAAATGTTTCTCTCTGGGCCCAATGGATCACAGCCAGCCATGGCTGCAAGCTGCGTGTGCTTACACCAGGGCTCAATTTGGCACAACAGCTGTAAGCATGATGTGGCTTAGGAACTGATTTATGCTGGCTTTGTAGGCAGCTGACAGCAGACACCTCCCAGTAAAATCTTATCAGGGAGTTACAGGAAGAGAAGTGAATAGAATCTTGGATGGTGTGGCCACCCAAATCTGTACAATATTTGTGTTGTCTCAGTACACCTCTGTGAACAAAAGACGCAGAGGAAATGAATGACTGAGCTGCAAAATCATTGAGCAGGGGTGGGCAGATGATGTCATATTCCCCTGTGAAGAGTGTTAGCAGGGACAGTTCTCCAGGGGTCATCGGGGGGGATGTTGTCCTCATCTATGGGGGACAACCCCACTGGGTTTGGCAGAGAGATCAGTGTGGTGTGTCCTTAGGTTAACAGCATGAGAAGAGATGGTGGGGAAAATCCATTGCTCTAAGAAAAACTGTTACAAACTGGCACTGTTGTGTTTTCCCTGGGGTGTTTGGAAATGAGCTACCAGAGCTGAGCTATTTGGTTTCATTTGACATCCTGGGTGGGGGGACAAATTTTACAGGAACAGTTCTGTCCCAGCAGACAGTAATGAAAATTGAGCATACCAAGGACATTGTGAAGACATGAGCAAACTGTGCATCCCTGAAAATGAGTATGCACAAAATAACAGAAGTTCATATCAATCATTAATTTGAGAAAACAAACCCCAACTTTTTCTCTGCGGTAAAGGATCCATGTGCCTGTTACATATCCTAGCTGTTCTACACAGAATTTGGTCTGTTTGCAAGCAACAGCCCTGCTTTGGAAACTACCATTTGGAAATACTGTTCTCCTTTTGTAAAAGTAACTAGTTATGAAAATATTCTTAAGACAAATATTCAGGAAAAGATCATATTTTAAAGTTATTGACTCTTTCCACATTTTACAATAATTAGTGTCTGGCATGAGGCCATAGGCAGAAACAGGATTGTGGTTTAGGGCTATGTGTTCCTGCATTAGTAACTGTGTCTTTGCCTTTGTATCAACCAGGGCAAGAATGATGACTGAACTGTTCTTCAAAGACAAAATTTTGTGATGTGGAGAAGTGAGGCTGTAGTGTGTGCTTATATGAGCAGAGGGAACTTAAAGCTGCTTCCTTTACCAACAAAGCAGATATATAAGGATAGATAAGTAAATATAATTATTCCTAATATGAGAAGGTAGAGAAGAATGCACGTTGAGACTATTTACCATCATTAAACCTTGCACTGGAATACAAAGTAATGCTGTGATTAGCACACTGTGAACTTCTACTATTTTACCTCTGAAACTATTTGAGATCACCCATCTGTTCTGTTCTGCAGCTGGCTGCTCCTTGTTGTGTATCCCATTAAAACATAACTTAAAATATTAGCTTGCATCGTTGGTTTTCTCTCCAGCATGGCCCATAGAGGCAGATGCCACCAAAGGATTCATGCATGGTCTAATGGTCAGGAATACACCCAGAACACCCAGTTTCTGTGCTGTGAATGAAAGGAAACATATTCGGCAACAGGAGCAGGAGTTAGATTATTTTGGTTTCTTCCTTTCATTTCTGATTTTTTACCTTTATTTTGTTAGCTGACAGAAAGGGAATAAGAAGAAAAAATGGCCACTGAACCACAGTGTTCAGTATAAATTCTTTGTTTTTGACTTGTGCTGGTTGCATTTTTTGTCTCTTTTTTGTCTCTTTTTTGTCTCTTTGCAATGGGTGAGGTTTGTCTACATGTCTCAATAGTGCTGTTTGCTGAAAACTTTCTCATATAAGATTCTGCTCTTCCCATCTACTCTATAAAACATGACCATTTTGAGGCCAAATGGTCTATGTTAGGCAGAATTGTTAAAGTTCTTGGGGGAATGAGCAGGGGGGAATATAAATCTTATTATATGTAAAGAGGAAAAAGATCGTTGCTTTTTGCGGCAAACTCCGGGATGCAACACTTTTCTTCCTAGCAATGAGAAAACAGAAATCTGCTCCCCATGCTGAGGAAGGCAACAAGACCAGAATCTTCTGCATAAATTTACCCTCTAGGAATTCTACAGGATGACAACGTTTTGTTCCAGTCTATTCTGGTTTTAGGGAGAAAAATACTAAAGCCTCAGCCAAATTATAATGACCTTAAAAGAACTGTTTGTATTTTTTTCTTAAACATTAGCTGAAATTCTCAGATTTATACAGAAGTAGATCAAAACTAAAATTCAAATAGGAAGTCACTAATGCAAGGGGAGTTACAAAGCACCTGAGGAATTAGCAGGCCATGCTTTGGTGGATAAAGTTTTTAAAAAGTTTTCTCATGTGAAGGATTATTTTGTCATAGTTTGTGTGAGACAAACTATATGAGTAAAAGGTACTGGGGGAGGATGATCAATCATGCAATAAGAGGAATTATTTCCTGAAAAGAAGCTTCCAAATCTCTCTTTAATCTTAGCATCTCCCCTGTGTCCTCTGTTACTGCAATACCTTCCCTCCTCTGCCTTCTTTCCATTCTCACTGATCTGTGCTGAGAAGTTGGTTGAGAAAAGATAAGACTCTGCAGAAGAGGGTTGTCTGTGTGAAATTATGAGTTAGTGTGGCTGGACCACAAGCAGGATCTAATAAACAGCTTCTCTGAACCTGAGATTTGTACCTTTGCCATAGCACCAGCCCTTCCACGTCCTTTGGGATCCTGGTATTGGATTTTGTCTGTGGTCTGCAGTGCAGGTGAGGAAGCAAATTTAAACAAATCAGCAAATCCATATAAAACGCAGAAGATCAGAAGCCAGCAAAGAGTGTGAAAACTGTATATATAATATAATAACTGTATTAGTCCTGTAATCCTCCATCTTTGTTTTCTTCTTTTAGAGAGGAAAAATACTTCCCTACTTTTTTTCCCTCTTTTAAACACTGCAAGCAAAATTGCTTGTAGGTTTTTTGTCTATGTAGTTGTTCATTCTAATTTGATTGATATTCCACTCTGCTTCAGCAACTTTAATTTAATTTTATTTTTATCTGATTTTTCAAGTCAATATTTTCTTAACATCAGTGTTAGTTGGTAAACTGAGGTACATTTAAAGATCTGAACCCAGTTAATTTTTTCAAAGTGGCAGGAGAGTTTAAGATTTCATCAGGGAATAGAATGCAGGTCTTCCCAGTCTTAAAAAAATATCCTAACTTCCCTATCCAACAAAGAAATTAATATAGCAACCAGTCTATATTAAGCAAGACTCTCTTCATGATTCTTTGTCCAGCTTTTGTTCTTTCTTCTCTTTCCTTATCTTTTAGTAGCAGCAAGGACTAGATTTTTTTAATTCTGCAGTGTCGTACAAATATCTTCCCATCTGACACCATCACCAGTCTTATTAGAACTGAGGGTTTAATTTTGTTTGCTAGTAGGTATAAGCATTCTCCGATGCTTGTTTTCTGATGTATTTTTCATCTTATCAACCTTGTTTATATTCATTCTCTTTCCCACTTAATCAAGATCCTGTCCCATTTTGTTAATGGCATGTTTGTTAGTTGTAAAAAGTTTAAAAAGAAATTTAAAGAAAACCCCAAAACTTAAAAAAATATTGATAATATTCTCTAGTTATCTCAGATTCAGTTTCAGCACCAAATGTAATGCAGAGTGCAAATACCCTTCATTTTGATTTGTGATGTGGCAGCTCCTGGAAGTGCTTGGTGGGTGAGGTGCTCTGCATAGGTTTAATTAAGGCCCTAAATTGCAAACACTCTCAACAAACAAGACAGAGTCAGGCAGAGGAGGCAAATGAGGGTGTGAAGATTGCATAAAACCAGATGGTAGCGTACTCTAGGTCGGTAGGAACCCTGCTAAATGGCAATCAAGATTTGGCCTCATCTTGCCTCAGTTAAGAGTGGCCATCCTCTGCCTCATTTGAAAAACCACCATGGAACAAGCTGGAACTAAATAAGTACCGTAACTCTCATCTCATATCTCCTGCACTAGAAGAGAAAAGCATGTTTCTATAAGAGCACTTTTTACCATTCTCACACTTTCCCACTCTCAGCTAAAGATATTAATGTTATTCTCACAGTATTTATTTATAAAGAAAATTTATTCTGTTGGGGGTGGGGGGTGTGACATTTATGCTGATTTTACCACAGCCTTTTCACTGCCTGTGTCTTTTATTAGAGCTGTATTTCTTTCATAGCCTGATGTTCATCCCCTCTTAGAAGTAAAATATTTTACCAAGCTGACCATCTGATGAAACATTTTTTCTGCTAGCTTCAAAATATATTTACAAAGTAGCATTGCAGGAGTGAAGGCATATAACATTTCAGACAGTGTGCCACAGCATAAGGGTGATAGAGCTTTATGGGAGATATAAGAGAAAGGAGGGAATCACTTTCTTAGGGTGATTAAGCAGATTTTATTTACAGCACAAACTGGAAACATGAAAATTGTGCCTCTAGAGATGAAAGCTTTAGTATTAATTTTCACCTAGTATATAAATGTTAGATCAAGTTAAGGTTTAGGATATACCAACTATTTTAAGTTTAAAAAAAAAGGCATGAAAACCTGGGATTTTGCAATTATCCCTAGAGAAACCATTGCAAGCACAATAAAAAGGAAATGGAAAGTCAAATTTTCAAGGCAAGTAAACCATGTAAGAGAAAGAAGTGCAAAGCTGAATCATAAAAGTTATTTAAGGTCTGCTAGCCTGTTTTTTACCATAGTTCTTTCACACCATTGCAGGAACTGGTGCAAACGGGTAGAAGTTAGGTTTCTTTTCCTGTCTTGCCTCTCCCTTCATTCTCAGTCTTGATTCCTAGGAGAGTAATCTGTGCTTCCCACTGCTGCTACTGTGTGCAGGAGAAGGGGAAAAACTGGGTTCCCTTCCTGGTGATGTGCAGAGTGCAGCCTAGGAAGGAGACACACACTCCAGAGGGGCGGATGGAGGCCCAGGAGGTGCAAAGAGTTTGAGACCACCTGGCTCTGGCACAGAAACTTCTTATTAGAGTAAGTGGGAGAAAATAATAAAAACCAGTCTGGACCAGACCCAGATCAGTGAACAGTCACGGTGCCAGCTGTTCTCCCAGCCATATTGTGCAACTACTTTTTCCCACTTCAAACTAAATTGAGAAAACACAGCGTGTGATTGTGACTTTAGATCTTCCTTGCATGATGATAGAACAGGGCCTAAGGAACTTTTCCTCTGGTGGGTCTCAGAGCTGCCCCTAGCTCACAGAGTTTCTTACACAATACCTCAATGTCACCGCCCCGAGCTGCTGCTCTCCATAAGGCTCAAATCCTGCAATACCAAGAAGATCCTGCTCTTGCTCATGCATACTTGCATTGGGTGCATTTCTGGAGAGCTGGACCCATGCTTCTGGCAGCCAATAGGTGTTTACCTAAAGCAGGCAGTCTCATTTCTTTCACTCAATACCATGTGCTTTGCACATATTCCCCCTCATCTGCTTCCCAATTTTTTTCACAGGAACAAAAAAGATGCTAAAATGTAGGAGATAAAAAGCGCACTGGTTTTACAGGTTTCAATTAAACACATATATTAATGTTATTCTCATGTGCTTATTTATAAATACAGTTTATATTTTTCGGCAAGTCATTCATGGAGCTGCTATGAAAGTGCTTCCCTTGACTGCATATTTTATTATCAGCATATTTCCTTAGCTACTTTCCTTTCTCTCTGCCTTAGAAATAAAATATTTCATTGAAATGTCCATCAGATAAAATATTTCCCTTTAGACATATATTTACTCGAAGAGTATGTGAAAAGTAAATTTGTGTAGTATTTAAGACAGGATGTGGTGCCAGCAGCAATAAATTAGCAGCAGGCTCACCTGCAGGTTTGCAGGCATTCTCTTCCTGCAATCACATACACTCTGTCATTGTTAGCAGCAATGCACACACTCCTATAGATCCCAGTTCATGAAAGACCTACGCACAGGATTTAAACAAAGTCAAGTGCTCCAGTTACCCAAACTGAAACGGGGTTTAAGTACATATTTGGACTGCAGAGTAAAGCTTCCCTGGGAAGTTTGGGGGCTCATAAGGCCATGTCCTTTATGAGTTCCCAAATTAAAAGAGCCTTCAGTTAAATACTGAAGTGAATATTTATTACATGCGAACACAGTGTTCATTAGAAGTGTAAGAATGGTTTTTAGTTTAGGACAGGCTGCATTTTTCTTTCAGAGTTCAAACATATCCCAAACCCCTAGGTAGAATTTTCCATCAACCTATAGATTTTCCACCAGGGGCTGAATGCAATTCAGTCCCCACATTCAGCTAATGGTGAGTAGTCCTTCCCTTTGGCTGTACTACAAAGCCTGAAGTCTGGTTTGTTCCCCACTCACTGCCCAAGTATCGAAGAGCCAATGCACATACGTGGCTGAGGCACGACTTGCTAGCAGTTCACTTTACACAGCTCTGCAGTGTAAATTCCTGGTCTAGCTCATCCACTTCCTCTCAAATGTCTTTCTGGAGTCTCAATCACTTGTCCACCTGGTAAAAAATGGTGTAGTTCCTTGGCTTAAGCATTCCAAGTTCTTCTCCCTGGAAGGTTATAATGAGTCTTCAGTGTGACTGTACTCAAAGCTCATAAAAACTTTAATGTTCTGAATGGGATACATCATGAATTATACAGGCCAGAAAACAATGCAGGGATTTACCTCACTATACATGAGTCCATTTCCACAATCTCCTGCTTAATGCGTTACATTTGCTGCCCAAGGAAGCCTTCAAACACAAAGGTTATGAGTGTGGGGAAGAGCCCCAGACACCAAGTTAATGGAACAGGGAATTTAAAGGTCATATTTGTGTAGTACCACTCAGTGTGGACAAGGTACCTTAGGTCCACATTTTTTCAGAGATCCTGCTTTCTCAAATCACTTCTCTTTTTATCATAGTAACCTCAATGTGTGCTTTTAAAGTCAAAAGATACTGGAATGCCTAACATGATCTCACATTTTTTTTTTCTTAACACTGGTTTTCTCAACTCTTCTCTTGTATAATCCCAGTCCATGACCTGGTGGGTTAGATCTGCATGACGGCAGAGCTGCATTCCCAGGGGCATACTCTGTTCACCTGTCTGTGCCCCTGCTAAATGTGTAATCCTCTGTTTCTGACAAATTAATCTCTTTTCTTTGCAAGCACTAACCATGACATTACAAGCAAGGGATTATGCTTGCATGCAGTGAAGAAAAGCAGAAGAACATGCACTTTAAACACTCCTTGAAGTCCCTGTTTCTTGTGTTTCTTAATAATCAAGATCTATGAAAGGGTGAAAAATGAGAATTTCTAATATTAATATAAGCTAGTACATCCAACATGCATTTTAAAGGCCCATAAATTCTTCTTTCTGCCATGCAAAACCCTTAAGTAAATATTGTGTCTTTGAAAATCTGGTTAGGAATATCTCATTGAAACAGATTTTGAATTTTGAAGGAAGTTCTAGATAAAAAGCACAGGTTTGAGTCTAGAATGAGAATGTAGATGTACAGTTTTTTGGGATTTTTCAGTGCTTGTTTGTCAATGGTCAGCTAGAGTGACATGGACACCCTGTCTGCTGGCAGGGTACGTCCTTTCCTGTCACTGGACTCCAGTGGCATATGACCTGGTGTGGCTGGGGTCATTGGCCAGATTCAGAGCCCTTTCTCACATTTTTCTTTCCTTTTCACCACTTTCCCTCCAAATGAGGCATTTAGCACTAAGCTCAGGAGTGGCTTCCCACAGGGTCACATCCATGGTTTTGGCACAAGGGCCAGGTGAGATGCCCATTCCAGCAAGTGCCATAGGAGGGAGCTAAAGCGTGGCTCCAGTCAGTCTTTCTCCTCCCTCTCCTCTCCCCTCTCCTGTGCTTTTTGACATGGGAAGACTAGCAGGGTTTGCTGCAAGATGCGTGCTGATCCTCTTCCCACTTCTGCAGTTCTTATGAACTTCATAAAATCCCTGTTTTGTCTTGCAGCCACAGCAGCTCTTCACGGAGGGTGGAAGCAGGTGAAACTTACTGTCTTAGATAGAAGTTTTACAGCAGTGGAGTGTTCAGGCCACAGATATCTTTCGCTATTTTGTTTATGTGCATTGGTGCACTACTCATGCCCTTGATGCTGTGGAACCCAGAGTTCAGGCTGTAATGTGGTGCAGGATGACGCAAGTATTAGTAATTTTTCATCCTTGGCCTTTTCTTTCTAGCTCTTCTGTTAAAACTCCTCTGAATCATCCCAGACTAAAAAAAATTTTGAAAACCCATCAATTTTGTACCTATCCAATAATTTACATTGAAAAATAAAAGAGGATTAAACTTCTTTTTATAGTAAATTCCCTCACTTATTTTTCCCCTACTGAAATGATAATCAGTATTTGTTTTTTGTGAGGTGGGATGAAAGAAAGATTAAATTTTGAATAGGTATAGGCAGCATCTAATTAGTAAAAAATATTTGTCCTTGAGTATAGCTGGATACATTATAAGGTAAGTTTGGGATATTTAAAATGAAGGAGAGGATTCCTGCTGGTAATCCCAATGATGCAGAACACAGGCCTATATAGCATCTATACAGCATCTATAATGACTGATAGAGACAGTGAGTAAAGTAGAAAACGAATTTTCAGCTGCCTATTTGAACTAATTCCTAAAATTTTCTAAAATATCTCATATTTGGGATGGTGTATTTCTACAAAACTTTGCAAAAATTCCCGTACTTTGTTTTAAGAAGCATTTTAATTAGTACTTCCTTTTGTAATAAAAAACTTTGTCTTCAAGCAGTGAAAAAGAACCACCACAGGTGATAAATATTTTTCACAATGCTATGGTGCATTAATAAATACAGGTTTTTCTAATAGAGTTTATTATTATTAAAAATACAAATTGTTTGATTAATTATAAATTATAATTTGATTTATAAGATGGTGTTACATATTAAATAATGCCAGATGGTGCCATTAAGGCATTAGCTCCCTGTAATAGATTCTAGATGACAAGGGAATTAAAAGAGGACAGAGTCCGGGAACCAAATTAAGCAAGCATTGAAAACTCTGCCAGAATAAAAATAGTTTCCAAAGCATTTCTCTCTCTCTCTCTCTCTATCTCCCTCTGTAAAAAAAAAAAAAAAAAAAACAAAAAAAAAAAAAAAAAAACAAAACCCAAAACCTTCTTGCCTTCAGCACTTATGATTGCAACAGTACTCCAAAGGCAGTAAACCATGGATTAAATTTTCAATAACTTCACATGCATTAAGAGCTTTAATAGTTTTGCATTGGTTAGTAAAATATCTGTTGCTATGTACCACAATTTGGAAAATGCTTCTGGATTTAGAGCAGCAAGGCTTGTTGCTTGTGCTGCTCCTGGGTTATAGAGACCCCCGTCCCCACCTCATTGTCTGAAGGTGCAGTTCTTCTTCCTATACAGGTTTTAGCCATGCACTCACCACATTGGCTTTACTTGTAAATAGGACTTCCAGGGAACAAAATACATGATTCTACACAGAAAGCTCCAAGTATTACTAAAGTGAATTAAAAGTCCTCCTTTCCCAAAGGTGTGAGGAGGGTAAAAGAACAGAGGATGCAAGTATATAGATTAGGATTACAGTTATATAGAGGTGTTTAAAATAATTTTTAATGTTGATTTTTCAATAGGAGTTGCTTTTTCCAAGTCATGTGTGGAAGGGGATTCCGTTTCAACCCCCTTGCCTTAATATGTCTCTTCTCCTGGCTCTCAATTCTGACTTCTTTTCTGTTCAGTGTAATTAAACACCTACCACTACCTATGCTTTCTTTGCCATGGTTAGTTCCACAATGTCTTGCCTCTTAAAGGGGTATTCTGGAGTCAGCTAAAACAAGCATCCTATAGTGGCAAGCTTTATACTGAGGTTTTCATTAGGAGTTTGCTTGTTCTTAGTCCAGTGCCCTATTGATGTGAGCAGTGTCTGCTGGTGCAGTAATATCCCCCAGAGCATCACGTTTGCAGCTGCCCCATCAGGTGTATTCCCATGTGCTTCTAGTTTCAAGTTTGGTGTCTTTATTTTGGCATCATTTTTTAATATCTACAGACTTTTCCATCCAATAATACCTTGATGCTTCCACACCAGGAATGCAGGGTGGGTGTATGAGACTGAAAGCTCTGCAAAGAGATCCTCGTTAGGAGCTGCAAGAAGTATCTACAGAGCCTGAGAAAGTCCTTAGGCTTAGCAAGTGCCACTTTCCTCTGGGAGCTGTGCTTCTTTCTATTTGCATCCTTTTTTTTTTTTTTTTTTTTTGTGTGTGTGAAAAACCCGTGAAATAGTAAGGCTATCTTTCTTGAACTCAACCTCATGTATTTTATTTTGAAGTGTCTGATTCAAGAGCAGCAATCTTTTTTTCTTGTACTCTTGAAGTTCTTGTCTTGATATATCATCTTTCTATTGAAAAATGACTGATGACTTCAGGCTCTGCCTTACAGGCAGTGTTTATAAATGGATCAGAAAAGCAATGTTGCATGTATTTGCATAAGAAGATAAAGTAATGGAATTTAACCAATTTTATCTCTGAAATTCCCTATTTAAAGTGTACTGGTCTTCAGTGTAAGATGGTGCATAAAGTGTTGAGTCTGGACTTCTTGCCTTAAACTTTGGATTTCCACTATAGGTGATTCCAGCATTTCCAAATCTCTTTGATATTGAATAAATAGAAAAGTTACATTGTAATGAAAATTAGTTATATTATAACGTAAGTTACTAAGAAAGGTAGAAATTTTATTTTATCAGTATTTACTGATGAAAAGCACTTTTTTCCCCCCATACCTTTTAAAGAAGTGTGTTTACAAGTTGTTAAGTGCTAGGTTTTATTTATTATCCAAAATACATAGAAGTCTTGTATTTCTACTTTGTCCCTGTGTACAACAGACAGTAGCAAGAACTATCTGAGTCTCTTGAATTTCACACTACATAGTTTTTAGCAACTTGGGAAAAAAAATAGATTTTTCAAATTCTAGGTCTGCTAAGCTTCAAGTAAAGACAACAAATTTCCACTTTGTCACAGCTGGAAGGTGTTTTCTGGAACTCTCCCACCTCAGATTTTGTTCTGGTTACGTCTGTTAAGAATTCTGTTATTTGATTTAGTGTGGAAGAGAAGTTGCTCCCAGAAAACCTCAGAAGCATGTGCATATAGTTTTAGATATGTTTTAATGTATATAATCAAGGTAATTGGTACTTTGAAACAATCCTTTCACCAAAAAAAAAAACCCAAAAAAACCACTTAGTTACAACAGCAAAGAATGATGGTATCTATCATGTAATAGGAAGTTGAATCCAGACTTTCCTTCCTCTTGGAGTCTTATCTCCTCATCATCACAAGGAGCTGTGATTTCCTCGTGAAATACTCTCATTCCTTCTTCAGCTTTCTACCTCTAACTTCATGAGGTGAAGGGTCTCTGTGACTTAACTTTAAATATGTGTGTATTTAAAGGATTATAAATCAGCTAAAAAGAAAAAAGGAAAATAAAGCCAATAGTGGTGGCCCATCATTTGATCCTCTGCTCCTCACCAATATTACTGAACGACTGTCCCTGCCCAATTGCAGCTGGACTGCTCAAGATACAGTAGGAAACAGGTTTAACATCTGTTGTGGGGTTCAGAGGGACTGGAGGCTTTGATTTGCCTCCTCCTGGGTGTGTGGCTGTATCTCTGCAGCACAGGGAGCCCTGGAAGCATAGGCTGACATGGGCCAGCAGCAGAAAATGGCCTGGAAAAGGCCTCTGCCTACTGTAATGCTTGAGCATTGCAGCTGCTCTTCAAGGGCTATTGCAGCAGTATTGGGTAAGAATAGGGGAATAAGCAGGATATGGAGTATGAGCATGATTCAGTGCAGAAGGAAACTGCAAGCTTTGAAGGAGTAAATAAAAAAGAAAAACTAAGGGACAGTAATAGATTTCCAAAGGAAGGCTACCCAGTTGGTTGTGTTTCCATTTTCTTCTATTACTTAATAAAGGAATAATTAAAGTCTCCAGAAAGATACTTAAACAGACTGAAGGAAATGCCTGTCTTCTGTTTATTTATTTTTTTATGACCATATTAAGCATTGTATGACAAATTTATAAAATGCTATCCTGAAGGGAGGGATGGGAGGAAGGAAGCTTTATCTGAATCATTTGAACCAGTTATATTACTCTAAAAATGTTCAACTTCTTGGTTTTCAGGACTACTCTTTTAGTCAGCCCAGGTTAGGAAGCTTGTTTCCCTTGCTCTATGGAGGTACCTTTTATAAAAATGTCTATGAATTACTTCAGTCTGGCTTCCCATTGAGGAAGACTATTGATCCGATTTGCAGCTTCATATTTCCAGATCTTTAAACAACAAGGAAATTTATTGGTGCATATTTCCATGGGTGTGCATTTGAGACCCAGGTAAGCTGCAAGCTAGTGAGAAGCTGGGAGAACAGAAAATTTACTCTTATATAAAGTATAATTGCCTGTTTTTTCCTTACATGAATATCAACTGTAGAGGTGAAGCACCTCTGAAAGGGTTTGCTCAGGTACATGACTCCAATAAGATCATTGTTCTTATAAAAAGATTCATCTAGGCTGGGAATTTAAAAACAGAAACTTGACAAAGCATGAAAGATTGTTGAAATATATGTACAATTAATTTAACTTGTGTTTCTAACACACACAATATGAGGCATAATTTTTTAACCACCCCTGCTCTCTTTCCCTCTATTCATTGCACATTTAAATTCATTATGAAAAAAAACTGGAAAAAAAATACTGGTAGTTATTTTTATGATCAAATACCTTTTCCAATTAGTCTTGGCACCTCACTATAATCACGATGAATGTTATTAATTCAGCAGTCTACATCCTATTAAGGGTTTCATCATAGCAGTGTGTTCAGGAACTTAATGGCTTTTGCATATTAATGCTGCAGCCTGTGGTCTTGTGTCCATTAGTACTGTGTAATATGATGGTTTGCACTCATATATAGATATACAAACATAGAAACATATGATTACACACAATTCTCAATCAGGCAAATGCCAGGTTATGAAACAGTATTTGGAATTAACACAAGCAACTCCTTTAAGATTATTGCACATTCGAAGCATTCTTCATGTAACAAAAGAGGTAATCAGATGATAAATCAGTAGGATTTCAGTACAAAAACACACAAGACAACAGTAGTAGATATGGTGCACATGGGATAGTGATCTTTGCGGTCCTGGTTAAAGTACACCTCACATTTGCAATATTACTGTCAAGGTTTTTTCTTAATAAAAGAGTGGTTCAAAATGGGGACAAGGTGCTTTGTGAGAAATTGTGGTTTTCAATGATTTGTGGGGCAAAAAATTTTGGTAACTAGGTCATAGCAGTCTGACTCTCTGCTTTGTTTTCTGTTGACAGCAAAATAATTAAGAAAATATTTTAACTATCCAGCCAGATCCAGATCCTAACATAACACTGCCTTTTGTGCTCCTTATTAAAAAAGAAGGCAATATACCCTGATAATGCCACTATTGCAAGTCCCCTAGTGCTGGGCAGGCCTTAGACTTGGGAGGGAATGGCCCTATTTACTTCTAACCTGAGCTCTTCCCCTGTCTTCCAAAAGGAACACCGCACAAGATCTATTTAGGTATTATGCCCTCATCAGAAAGTGCATTTAGAGCTGAGCAATGAAATAGTCCTTGTATCACTAATTAAAATTCAGTGATGAGGTTGCTTAATTACTCCCTCCACTGAAAATTCTTACTTTACTTTTCACATTTATTCTGGTAATAATGTGTTGAAAAGCTCATCAGCCGCTGAAGGAAGGCAACAATTTTTCTCATGTACATAATCATTAAACTGACAAATAGGCACAGCACCATACAGTTATCAGTATTAGCACTGCAGACCCTTCACTATTAAAACTCTTGGCAGCAGAGGATTAGGTGCATAAAGGGGGTGTGTGGGGAGGGGGGAATGGGTAGGAAACAGCCAAGTTTGAAATCTTTCTCTTCCCTTTTCTGTCAAAAGTATCACCTCAAATCAATTCATACTGAAATTCTTCCTTCCTGTACAAAAGCAAGATAAGTGAGTGCATTTGATTCTGTAAAAAATTAATGATCTTATTTGCTTTTTCTTTATGGTTTAGACTAAAATGCTTTTCTCTTTTTTCTTTTTTTTCATTCATGTTCATAAGATCTTAAAGCTGATGGATGAGTATAACTGCCTGCTGCAGGCTGCTTTCAAAATCAGTCACCAGCTCTGACAGTGAAATAAGTGGGGTAGAGGGGAAAATTTCTGAATTAGCTTGGTGGAAACTAACGAGTAAAATAACCACTTTGCAGCTCCTCCTCTTCTTCTTTAATGCCATCAGGATAGGAAATGGAAGATCCAAAAGTTCCCCTGTGTTGTCATCATGCAGCCTGTGTGGGGCCTGGGGGGCGTGTGGTGTGATGCTACCTGCAACTCTTCCTTGCTTCTGCTAGTGCAGAACTCTGGATCCAGAGGTCTCTATACACTACAAATAGGCATGGCAACACTGCCAAAATACATAGCTTAGAATCACTAAAAATCTCTTTGAATAAAGAAGGAAATGATAGCAAATTTAAGCTGCTCAGGAAAACAGCAGCATGATAAATAATGTATGGAAATAGGATGTTTCCTTAAGAGACAGAGGAAGGAAGCTTTTATTGAGCAGTAAATGCCCTCTCTACCTATCTTAGGAGTTTTTAAACCTTATGGCAGTCAGACATTTTAAAATTGAACAATTTAATCTTTTCTACTGTGAAAAAGGGGGACCCAAAATGGCATTTGATCTTAAGTTCCAGGATGCTGGTTTAATTTTGCAGAATCTGATTTTTTCTTTTGGTTTATTTTCTTGGTATCATTTTACTATGGGTCTACAAACAGGGAGATAAAGCTCAAGACATATATCTGGAGTGTGTTGTCTACCTTTCACAGGCATTTTTTGCCTTGGAAAGGCAAGTATTTCCCGAAGAATAAAAATTACTGTGTTTCCAAGTTTGCTGGTGATAATGCAGGTGAAGCAAAGTCCAGCATTTTTAGGAATCACATCTTGGGCTACTATTTTGAATTTTAGACCTTTGTTCATTGTGATGACCTCGGACTTTTACATACTCAACATTGTTCCAGTTCTTTGAGGTACATAAAGAACGATCACAAGTAGACAATCCATATGGCTTATATATTTTTGGCAGCATTATCAAATCTTTTGATGCAGTCTTACAGTTGAATATGCAGTTTTTTGTCCAGAATCTGTCTGTATCCAAATTTCTCCATTGCACCATGGAATTTGGAGGCAAACCATTGAAATACTGTGCTAAACCTCTCAGTTTGGATCAGACCCTCTGAAAAGCTTAGAGTATTTACTCTAATGCAATCTTTATTTTGCATGCATGAGTAGAAAAAATACTTGCAGTGGATTCCAGGAGGACTAGATTTCAGGTAATGGAAGATAGGCTTTCTTTTGGTACTTCCAGTTGATCTTCATTACATTGTAGCCTGTCAGAGTCACCACTGGATGAACCTCTGGGAGGGAATGGAGTTAGCTTTGCCACTTGAGTTATTTAAAAGCAATCTCTTCAAGCAAAAGTCATTGGGTCTAATGAGGTACTAAAGCAACTAGAGGTGCAAAAGACCAGATGTAACTGAAAACTCTCACATCTCTTTTTTTCACAGTCTGAGTTGAGGAGAGCAGCAGAATCAAAAGCACGGCCTCAGATGAGGGCTTGGATAACTCATGCCCAGGCAGAACACACAGTTTGAAATTATGTTTTCATCTAGGGAAATGATTTGTCTGAAAATTAATATTGTGCTGGATATGTCATCTAGCAATTATACAGTCTTTTATGTTTTCAAATCAAGAGATGACTATTTGTTATTCTTAACATTTCTGAATTTTTTTTTGGGGGGAAAGCAAGTGAAAGCCATTTTCCCCAAATTATATGCTCACACAGCAAATTAAACAAGCAAAGGAATCATTCAATGAAAGAATTGTGGTTGGCTATGTCAGAAATGCATCTATTCAAAAATTATATACAGCAGTTCCCCTCCCCAAACCTAGCTGGGGTTAAAGAGCTTTCAGAGATTCCAAACTCTAATTTATTGTGCTGTGTAACCAAGGATCTCAGGAATTATTATACTTTGTAGGATTTGCTACGGTGTAATCTTCTTGCTAAAAGATGTTTTCTCCTTTTATGTCTCTCACTAAGCACTACTCAGAATGCAACAAGGATTTTTATTTTCTTGCTCGTTAATAGAAAAGAAAAAAAAAGAAAGAAAAACAGAAGAACAAACACCACCTCACATCCCAAACATGCAGAAAGCAAAGAGCCAAAATAACCCTGTGCTGAACCCTAGTCTATTTGCAGTGACAAAGTACTTCTGATTAATAAGATATGATTATCTTTCATACTTTCCACCTACAGTGTCAATGATGGCATGCAAAGCTTTTTGTGACTGGAAAGAGCCTTCCCTCTGAAAGTATATTGAGATATTTAATTTGGAAGGATGGTCGTGTAATCAGTTACCTATCAAAATGAAATAAATGGAAGTGACATTGTTCCTGAACTCTGATATCTTTCTAACAAAAAAAGTATTTATGGCTGTATTTTCAGAATTACACCATTTGTAAAATTTCCATTTGGGAAATCATTTGTTGGAAGGATACCAAAAATTCAGGCTGTAAAGGGACAAGAAAATCACAGCTCATATGTCAAAAAAATGTACCTGATATTTTTTTTCTTTTACTTTTTGACTTTTTTTTTTTTTTTTAACAGTGGGATATTATTACCTTTTCTGTGTAATTTTTGGACCAAGAAATATATCTCTAAACATATTTAGGTATTGAGTTAGCTTTGAGAAAATCCCTGTGGTTGAAAAGTACAGAGGAATTATCAGCTCAGCTGGTGAAATTGTAAGTGTCCTAATCACTGGTCCCTGAAGCTGGAGATGTGATGAATCCTCTCTTGTGTCAACTTTTTTAATTTGGTACTGAACATATCCTCACTGGTGAAGAGAAGATGAGAGAAATTTCCTCAGCAGAGTATATCTTGCCTCACAAGTCTGAGAAAGAAAGGTATAACCCAGAGAACTCCATGTGTTGATTGGGAAAATATTCTGCTTGATCAGTAAGGGATTACTGAAAAATTAATAACTGAAGAAGATCTGAGGCCTTCAGTGTAATAAACATCTGTAGTAGAAATATGTAAAGACCTCTTCTAAGTTAACTAAGTGCTAAGACTCCTACCCTTGCAAGCAGAATCTATAGGATCTGATTTATATACTTGTCCACATTTTAGAGCACAGCAGAAATATTAAAACATGTACTTGAGGGGTTGTTTTTTGTTTTTTGTTTTTTCCTTGCAAATATGTGAGACAAAATGCTCTATATCTATATGAAATGGGAAGTAATGAGCTTCTCAGCTGATGAAGCTTGAACAGTGACTTTGCATTACCCCAGCAGAGCTGACGAGCACAAATGAGCTCTAACTCAGTGCAGATCTCAAAACTGCCAAGCATGCCAAGCAAGGGGCAGAAATAATAAAAGCAGATTTCCATGAGTTTTGTTCTGGTGTACAACTTTTGGAGTCCCAAGTAAGTCTTGAGCTCTAATTAAGTATTTTTCAGCTCATGGGCTATTTGCAACATCTGTTTTCTTTTCCAGCTATCGACTAATAATATTTGAATTCATAGTGCAGTTTTGAGGGACTGGGATTTCTTTTATGTTGTTTGTGTTTTTTTTTTTTGTTTTGTTTTTTTTTTTTGTTTTTTTTTTTTTTTCTTGTGAGATAATTACAGAGTCTTGTTCCTTTAACTGGTTGCTGCTTATTTTCATGTCAAACTCCTGTTGTCAAGTGTGGTTGATAGAGGCCAAAGAGCTAAAACAATGTTTTGAGAAGCACATGCACAGACAGTATTGGTAACATTTTCTGAGGAAATAAGTGCTTCTGGTTCCTGGATCCCTTGACCACCAGATGCCCAAGAATGCTTTCATTCTTAATGCAGCATGGCAGAACAGAGCAGAGGGATGGAGCTGGGGTCAAATTGCCAGCCTGTGAAATTAATTTCCTTCTTTTATTTCCTTTCAAAAAAAGAGAGTAGTGTGATAGGAATGCAGGATTGAGATGTTCAAAACTATTCATAATAGTAGCTTTGGAGTTCAAAATAGGACAAACACACTGAAAACATTATTTCAAATGTTTACTTTCCTCCTCCAAATGCTGTCATATCACACTTCTTTCCTGGAAAAGGAAAATGCAGAACTGTAGAGTATTTTTGTGTGTGAGTGGGTATTGTGACCTGATTTCTCTTGTGATTGTAGTTTACTGACTAAAAGTTTATACAGATTCCCAGGTACCAATGTTTTACTGGGTCACCAGCTGGGTCTGCAGTTTCATAAGCTGTCTTGTTGCCAGGCTGTTTTCAGTGGACACAGCACTGATGGGCGTGAGGTTATAAGGATGAAATAGAGAAAAGAAGTAATCAGCAGAGGAGTGAAGAAAGAGCAGAGGGAGTGGGACAGGTGGTTAAGTAGAAGACACTGGTTTTTGTGGAAAGCATTTGTACAGTGCTCTGCACCCTGAGGTTTCCCTGAACCCAAACAATGTAACAATGTAGGGTTGTGGATTCAGCTGATGGTCATCCTCCTGTAATGCTGAATATTCCTTTATTCCTTCTTTCTATTTGTTTGCATGGTAGATAAAGTTTCCTCTGTGTAATACAAACATGTGACATTATTTCTTGATCTGAATCTGTTTGCACTTTCTTTTGCTCCTTCACAGGACTCTTAGTTATTTCTCTCTTGAGGGGTGTTTGCAACTTCTCCTAAATTTAAATTATCTGTGAATTTAAATAACATGAAGTTTGTTACTTCTGGAATGTAAATTATTACATTAAACAATCCAGCCAGATCCTTTCAATTTTCTGCATTACATTATACTAAAGCATGGTGGTAATTAGTTAATGAACTCTTCTAATGAACCTTTCATTCTTAGACCAGATCTGTAAATTAGCATCAGCACAGAGCACTATACATTAGCTTGGCTCAGTCTCTGCTTAGTCTGAGAGGGCAAAATGCAAACACTGGATCACTGAGTCTCCTGAATCCATGTGAAGGAATTACTTGAAGAAAATAATTTCCCTGATTCAGAGACCACACTCCATCTCACCACAGATAAAAGAAGAAGGTATCAATTTGTATTTGCTTTAGTGGGGATTTCACCAGATTTAGCCACAAATTAGATTCCTACAAACAAGGGAGGATGATTGCCACAACTTTATTCTATTTGTTTTCTCATTTTGCCTTTGAAACTCCTCTTCCTTTCATCAATACAAAGAACAGGCAGACACATCAAATTAATGATCTGGAATGGGAGGATCAAACAAATCTTGCCAGGCTGCAGGAGAGAAGAGAAATTATTTGAAATGTCCAGTTGTCCATGTCATAGTCTCTCCTGCTCAATGATAAAGGGTCATTTAAAGGCTCTGGAAGATATGGATGTCTGCTCTAGCAAACAAGCAGGAGTTCAGGTTTTTAGGAGCTTTGTCCTCACAGCAGCCTTGGAGAACTAAGACACAAAGAGATGAGTGATGAGTCTATGGTTACAGCAGATAGAAGACCCCTCACCACTGGTTCTCTGCATCCCCTTTTTTAATAACAAATCCCATACCTAATTGTGGACATCAAATATAACCCATATTCTTAATGAAAGGAGAAATACACTGATTTGCTTTCTGAAACATGTGTCTCTTTATAGGTGTGGGACATCTTTGTTTCTTATAGCTTGAGTTAAGATGAAGTAATTTTCAGGATTTCGTACTTAATTATTGAAAAGGGTTATATTGTTGATTCCTTTAGAAGTAGCTGGTAATATCCATTTTTAAAGAAAAATAATGAGGTTGCCCATTCACTTTCATCTATAAAAAGAATATATTTGCACTCAGTCTTTTATGTTTATATTTTAACATAAATATTGCAAATATATAATGTGTAGAACTGAAAAATGCTATAGCACTTCTATGCTACATTTTGATGTTCTGTCTACAACTTCAAAGCATTCATTTCTTGAATTATTTGTAAAGAAAGAAATTATTTGTAAAGAAAGAAATGTATGGTAAGAGCCTATAATCTGTTTGCATAAGTTGCACATGGTCTGTTGTAGGGATGCACAGGATGGGATGCGTGTGTAATGTTACTTAGTCACACTGGCAGGGAAAGCTGAAATGCACTGGATCTGTTTGAGAAGGCCATCTTGTTCTGTGACCTGTGCAAGAATAGTCTCTCTTTGTGCAAAATGATTTTAAGAAATCCTGGGGGAATGTTGACACTGACTTTTAAAAACTGTGCTATGAAGCTTTGGCTTTCTAGTTACATTTTATGAAATAAGAGAGAACAGTTTGGGGAAATTATACAGACACTTCTGTGCCCCTTTCCAGATGAAATGTGGTTGCCTTTCTTTTTATTGAAAATTCCATCTGATCTTGTAAAATTTCTCTTTAAAGATCAGCAAGAGACAAGAAATGAAATTACTGGTCATGGTGAATGAAGCTGGAATGACTTGTTTTTCTCTGTATTTAAGTCCCAGGCACACCTTATCTCTGCTTTGTAACTTGTTTTCTCCAGTGTCTTCTGGTGAGCACCCAGTTGTTTGCACACTAAGATTCTCATTGCAATAAACAACTAAACCCTTATGAACATGTTTTAAGTTTTCTTAGACCAGCTGAGATAACTCTGACAAAAAAAAGACTGAATCTGTTTATTGTCAAAAGATGTCCAAGTAGAATACTTTAACTGAAATAAGATCAATTATGTTAAAAGGTCTATTGCTCACTAGGGGATCTCAGAGTCCCAAAGTACAATAAAATGTGTGGATTGAACTTCAGAAGTGTTTCCCTTCAACGTACCTTTTTCAATTATTTTCTTTTTTTTTTTTTTTTTTTTTGCCTGCTTAATTGCTTCCTCTGTATTTCTGCTCTGTGGGAGAGTTAGAGAGTGATTCTGAAACAGGAGGATGTCATATTTATTCTGTAGGCATTAAGAGTTCTAATTACTCCCTGATGATTCTCATACACAAAGCATTATATTTATGATGCTTTTTCTTAAATGATTAAACATGTATTGGTTAAATGTTTGCTAAATATAAGAGCATCACATCCTTGATGCTGCTTCCCAGTAGGAAAATAAGAATAAGGAAATAGTAGGTAGTAGCTGTTATAGGAAAGTCTTTCCCAATAGACAGTAGCTATTCATCAGAAAGATACAGGCTGTCCTGGTTTTAAAAATATATCTAATTATAACACATATTTTTTAATATGTGGTTCCATCTAAATTGTTTTCTTTTTGTTGTTGTTTATGATTTTTTCTGTTTCACATCTGTTCTGTCTGCTCTTCATCCCATGAATAAAATCTTTTGAGGTTTGACTTTGTAAAATATATCTCTGGTAACTCATTAGAGTCACTTCTTTGTTTACGAATTGACAACAACATTTCTTTTAAAAGTTCTTGCCTTCAGCATGCTGGAGATCAAATGGAGTGTGTGCAAAGCAAACACAAACTGAAGGGCACAGAGTGGAAGTTAAGCAGGGAAAAGCCATGAGTGGCTGCCCTAGGGATGTAGGCCTCGTAGAAGTTGTCTCTGTATTTCCATTTTGTTTGGGACATGTCCTTGCCTGCTCCTTTTTCTCCCTTCTTCCTTATTTCATATTGACTCTTGGGATTCTCTTTATCTAATTTGTTTTTACCTTAATTGACATTATTTCCCTTATCTCTTAACAGCTCTGCTTTCTTGCCAGCTCCCCCTTCTCCTTTTCACACACAGGGTGCATGTTGAGATTGCTGCTGTTGCCCTGTTCCACAGCATTTTCAGCTACTTATTTCCTATTTGCAAGCTGCCATCAGTGGGAGGGGCGACCCTGGCATCTGATGCAAAATTCTGCACCTGCACATCAGCTCCCATCCTCTGTTCAGAACATGGTTGCCAATAGTATTGAATGATACTCTGAGTGTGTGTGTGTGCCAGCACAAGAGGTACAGTGGGAAGAGCTGGTAGAAAGCATGCAGGAGCATGCTTGTTAAAAGCACTGTCAGTGGGGAGATGGGTACAAACTGCTCAGGCAAGCCCTTCTTCCAACTCTCAAACAATTTGTTGAATCTCTCTCTCCATCCTTGGCTGGTTTGTCATATTCTGAATTTTCGGTAACTTCTGTGCTCTGTGTGAAATATATGCATATCCTAAAATGATGTTACTTTAATCTTGATGTGAATAAGGAAGAAATAATGTGTGCCACTGTCATTTTATCTCTTTAATCAAACCAATAGCTTTTAAGAAAAACAAAACATAGAGGCAGCAACATAAATTACTCTTGGTAGTGCATAAACTAGGTGAGCTAAAATAACCATGATCATCATGGATATTTGATTGTTCCAGTAGAACATGTCAAAACAAAAGGGACAAAATACTTACTGTAAGTACTTACTTACTGTAAGTAATGTACTGTAAGTACATTATAACATGTAATGAGGATGGAGTGAATCTTTGAGCCCCACAAGGACTTAGGACTTGAGGTTTTGTAGGCCAAGCAAAAAATGCTTTGCATAATGCTGTCCTTCTTGGTGTAGTGTAGAGAGGCATTCTAAAGATGTATGTTAGTGGGGGAATAAAATGAAGTTCTGTGGGCAGGAAGTAAAACTTCACCATGGCACTCACTTAAGGCTGAAGAGAGCTGTGGCTGGCTGGGGAAGAAGTTCACTCCTTGCAGCAGCAACTGGGTAAACACCATTTTTCTGAGATGTCATATTTCACTCCTCCAGTCATTGACCAGGTCTTGAGAGCTGAACATCACCAAGAAATGCATTTTTCAGTGTGATGTGTTTGGTAAATTAGGCAAGCCTTAAATGTGTAACTCTTTGTATGTCAGGAGCAGGCTGTGTGTGGCGCTGCAGATAAAAAAACAGGATGAAATGGATTTCTTCAAAGTATTTTTATTTCCTGGGCCTACTGCACCGGATAACATGTAAATTCAGAACAGCTGCACCAAATCCAGGGCTGGATGGCATTTGCTCTGCTGTGGCTGAGATCAAAGTGAGCCTGGAAGATGTATGCATTTTAGTGCCTGTAACGTTATGTATTATGCACACAAACTGACAGCTCCTGAGCTCAGTTCCCGCTGTTAAGTGCCTTCCTCAGAACCTGCAAAGGCAGATTCTTTAATTAACCTTTAAATGATAATTATTTCACTGGCAGTGCACCAACCTAGAATCAAAGTAACTCAGTTCATCCTGTATTAGGCTTGTGTCTGGAAGATATGTTAGATTAGCTGGAGTACCTTGGTGAAGCTGAAGACTGCTTCACCTACCTGTTTTTTATCCTGGTGGATCTGTGGGCAAATAGGATAAGAATGGGAAGATATATGGGGCAAGGCAGATGATTTGCTTTCCTGAGAACATAACAGAGTGGAAAAGGCAGAGTGCAGAGAGGAGTCCTTGGGGAAACAACATGAAAATGTACTGGGAAATCCAAGGGAAAACTGCCCACCTTTGTGACTTTGGAAATTACTTAAATTTGTGAATTTGGAAATTACCTTACTGTGAGAAACATTGCTGTGCAGATAGGGAAGGACTTACTATGATATTTGAGAGACATACATCCACTAAATAAGTGATACCACTTTCTGTCACTTTGGTGAGCTGAACATGGAGCTGTTCTGTTGCACGGGTAGCTGGTTCTCATGCCTGGCCTACTGGGGCTACAGAGTGTAATAGGTAAATTCCTCTCAAAACAAGGGAGGTAAATGATTTCCCAGGCATTCATCATGTTTAATTTCTGACCATTCCCTCATTCCTTGCTGAGTTTTATGCATTAAGTCTCATGTATGTATCTCATATGTATCTTGATACTTGTGTACAATCACCTGAACCAAACACGTGAAGAAGCACTAAGTTAGGAAAGAGATGAAGTCAGATGTTGCCTCTTTAGGCCTCTCATAGTGTAGTGTCCATAAAAGCTATGGTAAAATTGTCTTCCCCAGCCTGGGATAGAGATGCCAGTGAAGAGGAAATATGTCTAAACATGTTGCTATTCATTGCAGAGCCATCATTTTAGGGAAGCTGATGATGTCAAGGCAAGCAGCCTTCTCTTTTCCCCACATGTTTCCTTGCATATTTCCTCCAAGTTTTCAGGAAGAAATTACCATGAAACAAAAGAGCAGAAATGGTGGGTAAACCATCTTCTGCTTTCAGGGCATTTTTTCAATCTGATTGGAAATCTCCCTGAAATCTCCCTGTGTCTTTTGTTATCTAATTCCAAAATGTCCCAAGGAGCTTGATGCTCCCATCTTCACCTTTTTGTTTCTGTCAGCAGCACATCTCTGGAGGTGTGCTTTGCTCTTCACTAAAGCCACATTGTGGCTGTGCACATAATTCACTGGTCCTCATTTATTCCCATGTGCTCATCAGCAAGTCTCTCATCTGAATGACTGGAATATATTGCTGTCTCCAGGCTAGTAAAGAATAAATGGATGAGACCACATTCCTTATCTCCAGACTGCAGAAACTTTTGTCAATCCACAAGATAGACTGGGCAGAAGCAGAATGCATAACAAGATCATTTGGGGTCATGGTAAAATGATTAGATTCCTGAAGCCTGTGTTACTGTAGATTAGTACTCTGACTCCCTGGAGGAAAAACAAATTTGAAATTCTGCGTTGCAGCCAGATGCCAGGCAGGCCATTATAAACAGAGTGTGAACTGGGGAAAAACTCACGTCCTTTTAAAGGTACTGAGGTCTTTTCCCAGCAAACTGTAATCTCGATCCTGAAAGGAAAGCTCAGTTCAGCTTGCAGTGCTGTACTCAAATGGGATATTTCTGGCTGCTTGCCTGGGTCACAGCTGTGGTTTGGTAAGCTTTAGGAATGGTGCTTTTTTCTTAAAAGAGAGAGAGAGGTCAGAAATGCACAAAAGCTGTAACTGACAAACTGTTTTCAAAAGCTTTGTGGTAAGACCTAGACAAAACTGACTAGGGATTACCTTTGTGTCATGGACTCAGTTATGATATCCACTGAACACACGTGAGAGAACACAATGTACTGCTTAGAAACAAATGAGGACTGGGCATGGGACAGGGAAGGGAGATGGTCTTTATCCAGCACTGGCAAAGGGAAGTTTTCCAATTTTTTGATGTCTGGCTGTGATTTCATAATGTAGACAGTGAAGAGCATTCTCCAAGTCAAAGCTGATGTTCATTTCTAGTCTGTGCATTTGCTCCTGGGACAGAGATTTATTTAGTGTTCCTCTCTCACCTGACTTTTGTAGAACAGTAGCTGTTTTGGATATGGTTTGGCTTATAGAGAAAAAGGGCTTAATCCTGATTTAGAGGCAGCCCCTTAGAGAGTACTTGAGAGCAAATACTTTTGTCCAAGGTCTTGGCATCATGTAATGAGAGAAGTTCAGATTTGTGTAGACACATTACATACCTTCCATAGAGAAATACTGTTGTGGGAAGCTGAATTTCTAATACAAGCATCAAACAGGGAAGTATAATTAAACCTCATATCATAAGAAGAAAAAAAATTCTCTTAACAGGGCACAAACCCAAACAACTCCCTGATCCTTGCTTTTTATGTGGCAAAAGAAAGAGAAACATTTCATCCTGCCAAAAACCAGAAAACAACAACAAAAAAGGTGTTAGCAAATGTGATCTTATTCCAGCAATGTCCAACCTAAGAGAACAATTTGTGCTTCTGCCAGTAGATACTGCAATTGGATACTATTTTGTGGCAGCAGAATTGTAGTAACTGCTGTGAAGGCACAGCATGCTGCTAAAAGCCTGGCAACTTTTATGAATGCCATTTATATTACTGTAGGCTTTCTATAAACAGTGGCAATAAAAAGTTAAACTGTTTTAGGAATAAGATGCAGATATTAAAGATGAGCTTTTCTGCAACAGTAATGCCTTTTGGCAAGTGTGCTGACATTTAAAGAAAAAATAAAAATAATAAAAGTATCTCTTAGAGATACAGACTTTGTAACTGCAGCCTTAACAGCAAGCAGAACCCCTTCCCCAAGACAGAGCAGCAGCTGCAGAAATTAACAGAATTAGCTTTATTGCTAATCTTGCAAGACCATGGGGACAGAGCACTGCTCTCAGGTAGCAAAGGCATTTATTTTATGAATGAATATTCACAGGGGAAGGCGCAAGTTTTTTTTTTGGCTGCCCTCTAATGCATGGCTCTACTAGGCAGAGCACAGCTTTACAGATATTTATGTTGACCCATTTGAACTCATATATTAAGAATTTAAGACTAATTTGTTTGTTTGGCTTTGGTTTGGATTTTTGTTTTGGGGTATTTTTTCAGCTGTTGCATTCTAGGGTTTTCCTTTGGGTCAGTGGACTTTCCAATGAAGACCTTGGAATGCTTATTTATGGGCATCACTGTAACAGGCCATCCTGATGTCACAGATATATATTGAAAATTAAATATTCATATATATATTGTCACAGATATATATTTCAAAACTTTGAACTACATCAGCTTTGTTAGTTTTCATCCTAGCCATAATTTCTATTGGTTTCTAGAGTTAGAGATGTTTCTTTTCAGTCAGGTTCAAAATTAATTGTTTCCAGAAGATCCCTGAGCCAAAAATGTCTGGAGGTTAAGGAACATGCATGGTCTGGTTTTATATTCTTCATTAGCCATGTCCTTTTAGCCATTACCAGAGCCTGGTTACTAGGCTTTGGTCTGAACTATTGAGGATCTTCCCCTATTTGTATTTTCTTGCATACTGGTGATGTTTTCCATTAAATAGCTGCCGGGCAAAAAGAAAGGGGAACATAATGGGAAATATCTTGCTGGTTTTAAGCTCCAGGATCCTTTCATACAAGAACAGCTGTATAGTAGAAAATCAGTCACTGTTACACCTTGCAAGAATGATCCCTCTACCCCAGGAGCCCTCAGTTTTAAAGAGGGTGTGCATAAGTCTGTTTTATGCTTTCCTGTGTGATTTAAAATAGTAATAGAATCCCACTCATGCCTAACCACAGAGAATTTAGAAAATTTGATATATTGTAAACTTATGGGGTACTTATAGCCATTTACACTTAATCATGGGCTAATGGAGTGGTGTGGGAAGGGTGTGTGCAGCTTTCCCAACAGAAAGCTGTTGCAAATCCATTGGGCACCTGCTCCCCAGCCCAGCAGTGGGGCTGGGGTTTGCAGGAGCATGTCTAAGATTAGGTTGTAGCTCATTGTCTGCAGCACTACAATTATGACTACCCAAGCAGTGTTCAGTGCCTGTTATTTACCTTACCTGGAGCAGGATAACGAGAGGCCATGATATCAGTGCCTACTCTCCTGATCATAAGCAATTATTTCCCTCACGTTGTAGGAGGCTGTGAATATAAATATAGTTAAATATAGTTTTACCCCTCTTTCCCTATTTTTCCACAAAAGCTTGAATTCTCTCTGCTGCATTTGGTATTAGCTGTCTTGCAGAGCTTGGTACAATACATAACACTTTTTTTTTTTGAAAATGAGACTTTATTCTCCCTTCTATTTGTGGACTTCTGGTGAACAGATCGACATTTTCTCAAAGTTGTTCAGTATGAGAATAATTAGGGACATTGAAGCATGAAGTTTGAGGGAAAATGGAAAAGGAAGGCTGATTCACTGGCTGTATATCACTTCTTTAGGGGTGGTATTTACTGAGCACTGAGATTCAACATCCAAGCTCTTTGCATTCAATTCTCTAACTTCAAGGCTTTGTTTCTCTTGTTTGAATTCTAAGGAATCGGGAATCAACATAGTGGAGCTTTTTTTTTGAAAATAATTGCTCTCTACATTAAATCTGAAATATTTGCTTACAATGACATTTTGAGTAAAAGTTTAAGCCCACATGAATTTATGAGAATTTGGTGATGTGACTTAAAAGGTTTATGAATAAATATTAAGAAACTTATTTAAATATTTCCTGAAAAATGTACAGAACTTTTTTTTTTGAGGCTAATCCCCTGTTTTTTCATTAAATAAATGTTTCTGCAATTTTCAGTTGCTGAGGAAACAAATCCAAAAACTACCAAGAGTCAGTCTGCTATTAGTAGTAGTATCAGTAATTAGATTTGCCAAATCTGTTTGACAAGAGCCTCCATAACCCTCACATCCTTTCCCAAGTGGGCTCTTACAGCCAGAGCTCCATCAACTTCCTGTGGGATTCTTTAGGAATCTGCTTTCAAAGCTAACTGAGGGAGGCTGGGCAGGGTGTGCCCCTCCACACACACAGCTGTCATTAGGGCTGCTTTAGGGTACCAGGGGTCTGTGGGCAGTGAGCTGAGGGGAAACAGGGCTTGCAGGGTACCAGAATCCCTCTAGAGGAGCAGCTGGATGTCACTCAGCACATCCTACACCTCTGGAATGACCTTAAACATGTTTTTATAGAATCACAACATTGCTGAGGTTGGAGATCATCTAATTCAAACCCCCTGATCAAAGTAGGGACAGCTAGGGCAGATTGTCCACAGCCATGTCCAGTTTTTTCTGATCATTGCTAGGGATGGAAACTCCATAACCACCCTTTGCAACCAGTTCCAGTCCTTGTGTACCCACACAGTAAAAAGGTTTTTTTCCTGTATTTTGAGGTGTTCAGATGCCAGGGCAGCTTAGAATATTAACCCTGTTATGTCTATCCCAAGTGCTGTGGTCACCAGCCATCTTTCATGGACATATCCAGATCCTTTAAGGGTAGGAAGTGCAGGCAGCTGTGTGCAGGGCTAGGACCAATGTGCCAATGACAAAAGATATTTCAAATCAACATCCCTTTAGTTGCTAAAATCAGAGTATATTACATTAAATTCACAGTGGTCAGATTCATGTGATGGGGAACATGATGTGACTTTAATTTATCTGATGCTCAGGTTTCCTTGTGTCCCATCAGGACACCTTATATTTCCCAGTATATGCTGGGATATTTAGAAGTACGCTGCACCTGTCCCATGGGGCAGAGTGTCTGGGAGGGAAAGGAATCATACCTGTCATTTTCCTGCTTCCACCAGGATGGCAGGAGCTGGGAAATCTCACCTAACTTCTATCCAAAGGAAAGAACATCAGCATCATAGACATAATTTCTAAAATTTGCTAGTGGCATAAACATGCAGGGGTAATTCACAAGGCAGGAAGGAATCAGTTATACTATAGGAAGGCACCCCAGGCAAGACCACATTGATGGATCTTTTTGCAAAGAAATAGAAAAAAGCAAATAGCTTTGCTATTCCGTGCAGCAGCCCAAGGATGTGAGCTGCAGGAGCTGATGAATCTGAGGAAGGCAGGGTGAGGATGCAGAGCGAGCAATCCTGCCGTCAGTGCCAGAGCACGGCTGCACCCGGCAGAGCCGCTCCTTGTGCCACACACCCACGCCCAGGGCTGCCTCTGGAGCTCACAGCCTCACAAGAAAATCCCTGTGTCCACCTGGCAGGCTGCTTTCAGACCTGGAAACCTCTCAACTGAAGATGCAAATCTGCCAAGGAATTGGGAAAGGGCCCAGCCCTAGTGAGAGCATAGGAAGGGCTCTGCTGGGTCGGACCAAGGGGCTGCCCTGCCTGGCACTGCCACCAAAGGGGTGAGTGTGGCTGTGTGAGCCTGGGCACTGTCTGTGGGTGCTTCTCCTCGAGCTTCCCTGCAATGTGAGCTTGCACATCCTTGCCTATTCCCTTCAGTGTCTCTGCAGAGCTGTTTGCCACGATTTATTTTATTTATTTTGAAGATGTTGGTATTGCTTTCTGCCTCCAGCTTCCTGTGGCAGCAATTTTTGTGGATTTTTATACTTTAATGGAATATTTGTTTTTTTTTGTTTGGTATTGCTATTATTATTATTATATACAGTGCAGCTTTAGGCCTGCTCAGAAGATCTGTCCAACACTCACCTAATGTAATAGCCCTTGGTACCTTTCCAGTGAAGGAAGCCAGCCACCAGCCATTCCCTTCTAGTCATTCTCTGCCTTTCTTTCATCTTCCTATGACAGAAGCAGCAACAAAACCAGATTTCACCCAATGGCAGGATAAGGAGGGTTGCAGTATCTCCTGCTCCAAGGTGGAGCTGCATGCCTGCTATATGGAAGCAATTAATAACATCACTGTTGCTATGGTCTGAGAATTTTATAGTTTTGATTGGATACTTGGGAACTTACTGATTGTGTCAGGTAGAACAAACTGGGTGAAGAAAAATCCATACACATTAATAATTTGAGTCAAAATATGAATATTTCTCTACTAAGCATTGCAGATGTGGTTGTATAAGCCTAGGCTATGGTTCTGCATGACCAAAGCTCAGATAGCACAAAATATGCCCATGATTCTAAATCCTTGAGGACATGGACCACATATCTTTCTCTTCTACAGACAAAATATGCCTCAATTATTTAAGGACTTCACCCTATTACTATCTACAGGAACTTCACCTGGTAGTAATACCTCACCTAGTAACAGCACACCATTCAAGTTTTGCTAGCATGAACAATCACAAAAAAGAGAATTTCAGAGCCATGCAAGTGGTGGTGGATTTTAAGCTAATGCCCCAAGAAGGAGAGTGGAAACAGTACTATGTGATTTCCCTGACCCTTGGAACAAAATGATAGCCTAGCTCAAATGGCTCATAATAAATAATCCATAGGCTCAATATCTGAAACAAAAACAAAAACAAAACAAACAAACAAACAAACAAAAAAAACCAAACCCAAAAAAACCCAAACCAACAAACAAACAAACAAAAAAACAAAAAAAAACCCCAAAAAAATCAATGTAGAAATCTGAATTATGGATATGTTTGAAGAAATCTATCCTTCCCAGTGATAGGCAAAAATAAAAGGTAAAATTTATCAGACACACTATTGGGAATTCATTGAAATCTGTTCTGTGGGAAGTGTTGTGGGCAGATATCTTCCCCCTGCAGATCCATAAAGCAACTTTCATAGAAAGAATTTAAACTTGTCAATTCCATTGCTCATTGCTACCAAAAGAACTTTGCCAGTTTTTACGAGCTAGAGTTGGTGAAATCCTGCTGTTTGCTGTTGCAAGCACTTGATCAGTCCCTTTGAGTGGAGTTTTTTCTGCAGCCAAAACCAACTTGGGTCCTTCACAACAGGAATAAAAGCATTATATCTTGCAGGTAAAACTAGATGACTTTTTTTTCTTCCCTTGAGAGGAGCATAGGAAAACAAGAATTAGTTTTTTGTTGACATATTCTTGATTATTTTTTATCCTTTCTCTTTATGAAAATTTTAGGAAACAAAAATTGTTCAGTGAAAGTGGGTGTCTCTATGAAGAAGAAAGGTGCTGTAGAAGAAAAACATTCAAAAAACTATTTATCCTCAAACAGCCTGATTCTCAGATGTAGTCCATCCCCCTGAGAAAACTTAATTTTGATTTATTTGGCTTGAGGGAAAGCAGCCTTTGGAACTCCCTCACTGACTCTTTCCACTTGGGATTTTGCTAACATGGCTCCCATGAGATTTGCTGGCCATTTCTACAGATATCTGAAGTGTAGATCTGTTTTGAAAAGAGCAGATCTAGAGAATGAATTAGTCTGTTGAGGTGCACCTCATACTCTTTCTTTGCTTGAAGAAAATTTCCATTGAAGGATGAAAGTAATGTTTTTTTTCTGTCAGCTGGCAGCAAACACAATGTGATCTGTCTTGAGGTTGTTAGGATGATTCTCTGCAATCTCTTGTCCTGGGTGTCAGCTTGGAACAGGGCTGCAAACACAGAATATCTGTTCTGGTTTTGTTCTCCACATAACTGATACTTTTTCTTCCTGCCCTAGAGAAATCTCACTGCCTGTGTATAAAACACATCACTGATTTCTTTGAACTTCATTTATTTACATTCTCACAAATCCTTTTTAATCAAGCTATTTACTAAATTTGTTTTCTCCAGAAATAGCATGGCATTACCTTGTGACAAATGACATTTCAGCTTGTGACATCTCTCACTTAAATTAGTTTCAAGTGATTTTGAGTAAATTTGTGATTACATTAAGCATGGGTTTTAAAAGAATATTTTGCCATCCAGTATTCCACATAGTAATGAGGTAGAAACTCTTTCCATCTCATCTTCCTCTGGCAGTATACAATGAGCTCAGTGACTTCAAGGGCTAAACCCTTGAAGGTTTTGCACAGAAGAACTAGAAGAGGTGAATCACAAAGCATTAAGAAGAAAAGATGACAGAAGCATGTCACAATAAATCCAGGTTCTTAAGGGCCTGTTAAGGGGAGAGGGAGGGAAGATCCCTAGTAATCTCTATATATCTGACAGGTATCAGAGGGAAGTGTGTATCAGTGTATCACTCCAGGGCTCTCTAATCCTGCTTTGGAATCTTAATAATCTGTAGGATTTTATGCATTAAGTAATTTCTTCTCTATTATAAAAAATAATGTTTAAAAACTATAAAAAATCAGCAGTTTAAAAGTAAACATTTAAAAATGAGAAAGAAATTGGTTGTGATTAAATAGGGAGATTCTGAATTAAAATATTCATTTTCAAAAGACCTAAGAGAACAAGACATCAGCATGTCTCCATTTCTCACCGTGTAGGCAAGAAGAGGCCACTGAAAAGGCTAAACCTAAGAATCTCTGGTGTTAGGTGTTACTTAAAACCCGTGTGTGGCCTCTGTCTGAGCCGGGAGTAACCCTTACTGCGAGGTCCAGAAAGGAGGTTTTTTTTGCCCCTCTCTCAGCAGTGAGCATTGGTCTCCTCCCACCACGTGCAGAAGCCCTGGTGGAGGGGCAGCCCCTGCAGCCTCTGCCAGGAGCAAGGGGAACATAAGCCCTGCATTTGGGAAAGGCTGAGGCTGACACTGCATATCTGCTTTGTGCCATGTCTCCTGGACAGATAGACAGACACTGCCCTGTGGCAGCAGTGGGCTGGCAGCTTCCCCCAGCCCCCAGGGTGGGTGGGCTTGGTGTGCAATTCAACCATTATTTCATAGCAGAAACCTCCTGCATGCTCTCCTACCACTGGCAGCAAGCTCTCAGACTGCCTGCTAGGTGAACAGGGAGCTTTATTTAGCCCAGACACACAGAAATAGGAGGTCTTTCCCATTCCCCAGCACCCCTTAAATCTTGTGTATGTTCATAGTACATTTTTGGAGAAGCGATGTGTCTTCTAGAACAGCTGGGAAAGTCCAAAGGGTCTGCAAGAGAGGAATATCTGCAAGATGTCCTTAGTTTGCTCAAGGTGTTCTGAAAGCAAGGCAGTGTCTGAGAGCCTCTTTGCCCACATTTTTGATGTGTTTGATGGCCTGGAGCTTTTGTGGAGTAGGTCCACAGGGTCTCTTAGGGTTTTTGGAGCTTGGGTGGATTATCTTTTTAGTGCTATTGTTTTAGAAACCATTAGAGGGATTAGATCATCCTCCCCTTCCAAATTAATCAAATGAAGCTTTGATAGCTTTCAACATAGAAGTTTCGAAGAACAGAAGTCCTTCTTCAGGTGTTTTGACTGGGTTCTGGCTTCTCATCTTTGTTAAAAATCCAAGTCTATGTAGTTGATTCAAGTGAAATTTCCAAGAAGGTGATCTCTTTTACTTACAACTGTGGAACATCACGAGTACAGAAGCACCACTGTCAGTGCACATAGTTGTATAAATATATTTGGACCCCCAAGTTTTTTCTTAAGTTTTTATTGTACTTATGCTCAGGGAAATTTTGCTTCCGGGCATCCTGTCTGTACTACTGACTAAAATCTCAGTTAAATTAACTACTATTCACTGTATTCTACTATGCAAGGTTTCAGCTGTGTGTCGCTACATATATCAAGGATTCTTTAAAAAATGTATCAAGAAGCAGCTGTGGTGTCTACCTGAAAATCTTGTAAAAGTTTCCAGACCCCAAGAGATTATGACAAATCAGAGAAATGTGAGGGTTCTTTTAACAGCAATAAAAGTCTAGTTTGATTTATATTGATTTTTTTTTATCACTTCAGTCTTCAATTAGCATTTATGTCACATTTTCTGTCTTTTCTCCAAAATCACAAGGAATTAAATCTATTTGAAAAACAGTGAAAAAGCAAGAAAAGGAAAGCCAAGGCAGAAGTGTTAACTGGTTTAATGTTATTGAGCTTAAAACATCAAATATTTTGAAAGCCAATGTTATGCTGTTCCCTTTGTTTGGAAAAATAAACAAATCCTATTTACCAACAAATAACTCAGTAATTTAATAAATAAAAATGATTGTTAATTTAAAACAAACAAACAATCACTCAGGAAAGAAATATTGAAATAGCAATTAACCATTCTTATTGCATTTGCCTGTGGTTCTTTCTTTTTTTTTTTTTTTTTTTTTTCCATATATACTCTTTTTATGAAATTATTGTGTTTACCTTGAAAGAACCTTAAAAATTAGTCACTTTGTCAAATAAGCAAATAAGCACCAGGGAACAATAAAGCTGTGGTAATGCTTTTTTGTACTAGGACTTCCAACTTCAGTTGCTAGAAACCCTTGTTGCAGCTGTTTTTTGTTCTGATGAATCCATCTCTTTCTTCTAACAGTATAACAAAATGGCACATAATTTTAGACTTCAAAATTCTTTCCAAACATTTAGGTTTGTTTTGGTTTGCTTTTGGATTTGTTTCTATGTCCCTGCCTTTGACAAGCAGTCAATCTTCAGTACAAGTTTTATGATTTATAGCTCATACAGCTGGATCAAAAATGCTTGTGAGGTTCAGGTTGTTATATCAGTCTTCTCCAGAACTACAGGATATAAATAAACATAGAAAATTTAGGCTGAATATGGTAATAAAAGGCCACATATCTTGACTTCTGCATTTAGCTACTAAAAGGCAGGAAAAAAACATTGAATATGCATGGAAATTTTAACTCCAAGCTGGAATCTTTATTTATCAATCCCCTGAAAGCCTTCTTAAGACTATTGCAAGTGTGAATGAACAGAATACTGAAATCAAATGCTATTTGCAAACTCATTTGACAGGTGAGGCACTGAAAAGATTCTGAGTAGAAGGAGGACTTTGCATGTTGGAAGAATCCATAGCCTCTACTAGCTTTAAGGCTTGATTTGCTCTTCTTTCTGTTTTCCATGCCACAGTGGTTCTGCTGCATTCTTGGGATCTGTTTCTTACAGAAAGGCTGGATTCTGCCCTCTTCCCCACGCTGCGCAGCTGTGTGACTGCTGCATGGTGGCAGGGATAATTTTAAGACTGGGATCATATGTATTTCCATGCATTTTTTTAAGCAAAATGAATAATCTGATAAAAAAAGAAAAATCATTATAAAAGGATCTACATCTACAGTTATTTGTTTGGGAAATATATCCCAAAATATGCTCACAAGAACTGTATTTCTGTCTCATTTTTCAAATACAGCTAAATTGAGAGGGGTAACTATATTGCTATTCCTCTCACATGATCAAAGTTCAAGTGAATTTTCATAGCTATATAAAAGCTTAGAAATAAAAATGCATCCAAAATGTTATAATATGTTGGCAGTGAGAACAGAGGGAAAAAACCCTGAAATTTGAGTAACAGCTTTAAAAATGTGTGTTTCTCATAGAGAAGTCCCAAGAAAAAGTCCACCCTGAAAGGCAAAACAATGATTTGCTTCCAGCTTGCTCCCTGCCAGCATGTCAGGTACATGTATTTGACCTCTTTCACCGTAGACCTTTTCAGCCTAAAAAAAAGCTGGCTGGGTGCAGCAAACTGCTCTTTGGAGATGCAATGAAGCTCATGTGGTAGGAAGAAATTTATCATAGGCAGGTACCTGCACAAATGGCCAGAAACCAGCCAAGCTTTTTGTAATTCTTATCTAAACTTCTGACAAACCTGATGGGACTTGGCTGCCATTGCCAGCCAGTGTAAACTATTCCATGTTCATCCAAGTTTTCTCTGGTTTGCAGTGATGTTTAGGTGACTCATGTTACAGCAGGAACCTTCAGGGAGGAAAGTGGAGAGGAGAAAGAGGCTAAATGTTTTCATCTGGAAGTGTTTGGAGGGTGTGCATGAGGTGGGAAACATGACTTCATACACCAGGCAGAACTGAGCTTTTTGAGGATTCTGCTTATTTTAAGATCTCCAAATTGCAGATGAGCAGAGTTGATTTCATTAAAATTATTTAATCATATGAGTCTCAAAATATGTCAGAAATATAAAGAGATAAAGAAACAAAGGAGTTGGGGAATGAAATACTAAAGACTAAAGACATTGATCATAAAGCTGTGATTAAATATTTTTTCTGTCAAAACATCTCTGTGGACAGAGTAGCTTTTTTTTACAGCATGTTTGTCCAATATATTTAGTTTTCAGTGTTTTCCTATATCTTATTTTTATTAAAAATATAGCTAAGAACAGAAAGAAGTGATTTAAAAATATTTTTACTCAGAAGTTAATCTCCAATAAAATAATAAGTTCTGTGAGTGCAGAGGAAATTTCAGTGTTTCTTAAATAATAGCAACAAAAAGAGATCACATTCAAATAAATTGGGTATTTTAAAACAAAATCTTATTTTCCATTACTGAAAGTGTTTTCAACTTTGTGACTTTTAAAATTGAAGAGCTGTCAAGAAGAAACACCTTTAGGAAATGCATTGCATTTATATCTCTCTAAAAGAGGTTGAATTCAGAGTATTGATTTACGTAGAAAAAGAAAAAAGCCCTTGCAGGGTCTCTAAACCTTTTACTTTTTCAGCTTTCTAACTTCAAGGCTTTATTGTATAGCAGATTTACATCTGACATTTGGAGTAAATTTCAAGAGGTCTCAGAAGAACCTGAGCTCTACAAGCATGGAGTACCCTTTAAAGTCTAACAGCAGAGTTGCTCTAGTCCAGACCTGCATTAAAGAAAGCAGAGCTGGGTAATTTGATGTTCTCAGACTTCAGATTTGTGGGCTGTTATATCCAATCAGTGTAATCATTATAGTGTTATGCTCAAAAAAAATGCTATTCTACAGCACCATCTCTGCCTCACTAACATAATAAAAAATATGGGGCTTCAGTGATGTGGTGCAATTTGAATTACTTTGTATGGTATGAGTATACATAAACAAATATACTAATCTTTTAAAGTAATCTCTTTCAAGTAGGAAAAATAGCAATATGTCAACTTATGCAGACTGTAAACCCACTAAGTAAGCTATCAATGTGTTTTATCAGTCCTGCCTCTTCCTATGAGCCATACAAAATTTTGTGACCCTTCCAAAACCCTTCACAGCCTTGATGTATTTATCCATAGAGATCTCTGTGACTGTCCATGCGCCTTTTTATCCAGAGTCTGCTCTCACACTTGACTGGAGTCAGCATTTAACACAGGAACAGAGACAAACTACGCAGACACAAACCTAACTTGTTATGTTTTTTTATTTAAAGCTTTCCCTTATCCCTTCCCACTTCTCGTTCACTTATTGTTGTAATAATCCCAGTGCATCTGAATATTTTTCTTTGCTCTGACAATAGTCTCAGTTTTCTGTCATTCCCAAGCCAGTATAGCTGGACTGCAGATATATATGCTTCTAGGTACACGGTTGGTTTTTAATCCTTTTTCATTCATCTGATTTGTGCCTCTGCAAAATGAAGAGACGTATGTCTTGTTTGGGCTTCAGAGAGGGAAAATGCTATAAGAGAAGTATATTTTTTTGGTGACTGTTTTCCTGGCCTCTCTCACATTATTTTGACTGCATTACACTTTGGAGAAGGTTTTTTTTGTTTGTTTGTTTGTTTGTTTTTGTTTGTTTGTTTGTTTTTTTTTTTTTTAATATATATCTGGTCAACCATCAATCTGCAAAAATAGCATTTAGTCTGAGGTAATAAAAAAAAAAGTGTTTACTTTTTAAATTTTGATTTTTGGTTTTGATTTTTTTTTAGTCCTATATGGCTGACTAACTCTCTACTTTCCAACAAAAACATTCTAGATTTCCATGTTTGCTTGTTTGTGAGCCAAGGTGATAATTTTTTTCACAGTTATATTTCAGCTGAAAAGAATATTCTTGTGTAAAACAGCAACATGCATGGAATTTGAGGGGCAACAGAATGAAATATGGCAGAGCAAAGTGGAAGGACATCCCAAAGACCTCATGTGAACCACTGTGTTACTGCACCCCTCAATTTCCCTTCCTACATAAATGTAGTATGTTGCTTTTCCCTTTTTGCAAATGCTGATAGTATAAGGCTCAAACACTTACAAATCTGTGGTTTGGGAAGCACTGTGACAGAGCCATGTATTTTATTGAACTTGAACCTTTCAAAAGCAGAATAAAATGTCCTTCTTGGCTATAAAATACAGAAATGAGAGGAATATTAGTTTTTATTGGTTTTAAAGAACTTGTTTCAGATCAGGAAATATCTCTTCTGGTCGCCTTGAGTATCACATTGTCTACCCTTCATCTGCAGAGTTTTCTTTTTGTTCTTGTGATAATTGCAATATTCAATGTGCATGCACATCTTTGGTGAATGTTCAGCTGATGTCTCAGTGTGCAGCAGAGAGGTAAGAAGCTTCCCTCTGCAGCAGATTGATAATTTGCAGATCTCTTGGTTATTATATTGGCATGGTTTACAAAAGGACAAAAAAGTTTTTATAAATTACCATAATCAGTTATTCCTTTTATGATCATTGTCATGAGAATGACTAGTTGTGACTTGGGGGAAAAGAAATTCAAGAGTGCGTATCAAAACCATGATGCTTGAGGTGACATAAGAAATATTTGCTTTAATCCTGGTGTGATTGTCTGTGGCTGGGAGCCTGTGTGTCTACTGGCAGAATATACGAGCAACAGGATGCTCATTCCAGCTGCTATGTGAGGTTGCATTTTCTTCCATCAAGACAAGTCAAGCACAGGTTACCAGCTGTCTGACACTTCCTTCATGAACAAAGAATTGGATCCCCCCAGTAATTACTTTTACTCTGACTTCTGTGAGGCCCTTGTCAGGCCCAAAATTTGGATTAGAGTCGCATTTCAAAGAGCTGAAGGGCTTACCTGATATGTAGGATGTATGCTGGATGTGTTCATAGGGATTAACAGAAAAATGAATATCCAGGTCCCACAGAAGCAAGCACAAAAACTGCCACTAATGTCAGTAGAAGCTGGATAGGACTGCTAAAAAAAAAAATTCTAAGTGAAAATAGGACATTTCTAGTTAGACCTACAAGGTAAAATGTCTCTGGAGAATTCCTCCCTGTAAAATAGTGACATTTGGAGCTTTTGTATTTCCTTATTTCACACCCTGTATCTGACCTGCAGTTATCATGCACAGCCAGATATGAACTAGTTTTAGAGCCTTGTGTAACACATCCCTATGTTGTTTAGAAAGATACATTACTCTGTACATATATTTTGGTCAAGAGTTTTCTCACAGTTTTGCAGTGAGTGTAGTACATAAAAGGATAATGTAGATGTGAAAAAATAGTTCAGTTTGAGATGATTTCAAAGAGAAAAGGGCTTTGTATAAATCACCAATATATTTAAAATGGTCTTCATCTTATGCAAGCACAAAAATATTTAATGCCTTCACTTGGAATGGAAGAACAATAGAAATAGAAAAGTTTCATTAGTATTTCTTCCCTAATCACTCACAACCATCAGCTACTGAGAGAAAGGATGAAGGAAGAATTCTAAAGCCCCTCAAAATCAATTGAAAGATTTTAATACATTCTGTAGATGTTGAATAATTTGGAGTGAGCAGTGAAAGGAGAGTGGCAATTTCTCTGAAAAACTTAAACTTGCTTAGGTAAGTCCTAGAACAGGTGTTACTTTGTAAAAGTGCTCAGATCTCCTTCATGTTCAAATTTGGTTTGTTCTCACCTCAACACTCTTTGAAGCAAAGCACTTAATATGTCATTAAAACAGGAAAAGGGATAATACATTTTTTCCTTGTTCAAGCTATCCTTATATAGAGTAAGTATATAATGAGGACAGTCCAGAAGAGGACAATGATGTAAAAAAGCAATAAAATGAGTAAAGATGAGAGAAATTGGAGGTTTTCACTTCACAAAAAGAAAATTCATAGGAATTTGCTGTGGTGTTCCCTAAATGTGAAAAATATCACTGAAAAGACAAAAAGAATAAAATTATTTCTGAGGATAATGTACTGAATTCAGCTGCATGCAGGTTAGACACAGAGGAAAGATTTCTAGTAGTGGGAGTAGGGAAGCAGCCAGGGATTGCCAGGGTTGGGACACACACAGGGTCCAAAAATGCTAGAAAATGGCTGTCAGGAGAGTTGGGTACAGACAGTCTTTATCCTGTGTTAACTGTCTTATCTCCTGAATGAAACTAGTTATATCTGTTCACTTGCAACATAGTTCTCCTTGGAGCATTAATTACCTACCACCTGCCAAGACCCCAAATTTTAAGCATGATTTCATTTGTTATTATCATGTTCATCTCCAACACTCAATTCTCTGCCTGTGTATTGGTGATCCAAATCCTCATTAAATCAGTGATTTCTAATTTTTTTTAAATCCATGTACAAATTCCAAATCTTCTTTTTATTAAGTATTCACCCTGCAAATTTGGAAAAGTAATAATTTTGTAAAATGATCTTTGTCTTGCTGAGGTTACTGCTTGTTGGTTCTTGATTTGTTTGTATTGCTGTTCAGTGCAGACAGTTGACCTGATTTTTATCAATTTATTCCCAAAAAACTTTTCATCTAAAACTCTAAAGTAATTCCCATTTAATTTTATACACATTATTGTCTATGGCTGCTAAGCACCAGACAAAGTAAGATTAATCCTCTTTAAGAAGAGGAGTGGGAGGAAAAAAAGGAAAAAATGTGCACTTGTATCTATTATCAGCCAACATGTGTATTTTTCCCAAACTCTTGCCTCTTGCATTATGCAAGCTCAAAAATTATAATAGTATCTAATGTTTCCTAACAAGAATGGGCTGTGCCTAATGCATCAAATTATCACGGTGGCAAGATAGCAAAATTAATTTTTTTCTTCATTATCTTCCATAGTGCTAAGTATTTTAAATCCATCATGTATATGAATTGATCTGAATTAATGTTTTAATGCTTTATGTAGACAATTGTCTCATATCCTCCAAAACACAAATTGAAAAATAGTAGTAAATTAAGTTATGGTCTTTATTGACCTGAAATTCTAGACTCATGACAAGTTCTTTCAAACATGTTTTTAAATAATTTCATCTTAATTTTGACAAAATTCAAAGTTAAGTATCAATGTGGGCAATGCGTTTTCAAACATATTATTTAGAGCTTCTCTAAGTAGGTTTATTAAGCTCTGGGAAAAAGGGCTTTTGGGAAAAAGACCATTCTGATACATAAATATTGATTTTAAAATTAAACATCCTTATGTTTTGGATAATTTTTTTTATTGTTGTTTTGGGGTTTTATTGTATGTGTAAACTTGATGGCAGTATTAAACCTAGGTATGGAGGATAATTTGTATCTTATACTTCTTCTTTCTGTTGGAAATGATTTTTCTTATAGAGGGTACTTCAGTCTTTAAAAATGGTGTCTGAATTGGTACTTTACATCATGATTTGACTTTATTAACATATTAACTATCAGACTATTGTCTAAAATTCTTTTATGTTGGCCTTTTTTTTATATAGTACAGCTTTCTGTCAATTTATTTTCCTTTCCATATCCTGGTGATGTGTTATAAACATAAATAAATAAGAAATTAATTTTTAATTTATCTGTTTTATTTAGTTGAAAACATGTGCTCATAGCTTATGGGTATTAGTACTCTAAAAATAAGTAAAAACCAAATTGTTCTGATTCCTGACAGGATATTTCAGAGGTTGAAATCTAATTTACCCCTACTAAGAATCCAGACCTGCAGTGACATGTTTTCATATCAGATTACCTAAACATGGCAACTGAGCAGCTGAGAACCACCATAGACAAATGAGCCAAAATGTGGTCAGGCAGGTCGTTTCCCTGGAGCAGCAGTGCTCTGCGACTTCATACTTCCTTCACTCCATGTATTTTTTCATAACAGGGTATCTCTTGTACTCTTTTGACAGATACTGCCAAAATTGTTGTTTGTGTTAAGTATAATAAATTCTACCCAACTCATAGTGCTCTGGGACCTGTCACTAAGTCACTTAAAAATCCTTTGAAAAGCATTTTTTACATGAGAGTATTTGGGATTTATCACAGGCTAAGCAACCAAATGAAAATAAAATGTGTGACTTAAGCGAAGTAATAACTTGAGAATTTCTGAATACCATAGTTATGTCCTTTATTGACCCCAGGCATGGGAAACAGAAATACTGAACTTGCTGGGTGATCCTTTCAACTCCACTGGAATCTAAATTCCAGTGTAAAGTATAACTTAATTTTAGAACTGAATTTTAAAATCCATTTTCTTAGGAACAAACTGCTGTGACTGACCTTGAAAGATTTGTCTCTTTATAAACTTGCTCTAAACCATCCTGCCACTTCTTTTTTTTTTTTTCCCCAGTGCCTGAAGCTGAGATGTATTGATGTCAGTTTTCAGCATTATTATTTGTTCTGCAGAGTGAACTTGTTGTGTAATTATATCTACCAGTACCAGTAGCTACCATCAACTGTCACCCAAACAGAATTACTGGGTAAAACAGTCCTCCACAGAAGACTCTTGCAATTATTCTTGTGTTAAATCACACTGTGTCACTCCCAAAAATATCCCACAATCAGCTGTGTGCTGCATCCTAAGGAAAAGGGAACTGAAAATCACAATGGTTTCTAGATAAAACAGAAATGATGGCAGTATCATCTTTCCTTCAAACTCGTTCTGGCCTCCTCCGATCCTTGCAAAGAAGTGACACATTTGTGTGGTCCCTAGCAAGTGTTGATAACACCTTGCTTACGGTATAAAGGTGCCACTGGGAAATCGCAGAGATAAGCAGCAGTTAAACTCAGGCTGTTTATTGAAGGGTCACATGTGTTAGGTGTATTATCCACTGGCATTTGGCCATAAGCCTTGCCTGTGATTACTGCATCAATCAGTTGTACATAAAAGGGAGGATTGCCAGGCTTTTCTTGTTACCTACCAGTGCAGTGCAAAAACAAACAAACAAAAAAAAAAAAAAAACCCAAACCATCATCAACAACAACAACAAAAACAAAAAAAAACAACAACAAAAAAACCCCAAAACCAAAACCAAAACAACAACAGCAACAAAAAACAAAAACAACAACAACAACAAAAAGATGTGGGAGTTGACTTTGCACTCCATTAGAGCTCTCAAATTGCATGTCTGCATGGCAGGTGTGCCAGAAAGAGGCTCATGCAGGTGCCAGCCCCAGCCCCAGGTCTCTGCCTGGCAGGTGATGGTGCACCCATCTCACGAGTGGGACACTCTTGATGGCAACTGGCCCATGGCTTTGTCTTGAGCACACACCATGCCCTTGAGACAATACCTTGGGCCTCGAACTATAAATATGAGGCAAATTTACACCTAGAAGGTGCCACTTGAGCACATCAAAATGCTAACATGGGTGTTCCAGCCTGCTCCAGTTGCCAGCTGTACTCATTCACTGTCTCATACCAGCCCTGGATTTTGTCAGCATAAAGCATTTGACAAGTAAAATGCTCATGGGAGAACAGTTCCCTAAGAATTTTTCTAGAACTTCTTGAACACCGATAGCAGTGGAAGGCTCAGTGCACTCAGCATCTGAATGCCATATAAAGCACTAATGAAATACTGAGCAAAACAATTCCTGTCCACAGTCAGACAGCAGCACAAGTACTGGCAGCACACATTCCCAGTGGCAAGGACCTCGTGTACCTTGAAGTTTCCTATCACACCAGATGCATTCACTGTTCTGCTTTGATTTTATATGAGACACGCTTGTTCCATCAGATATTTTCAGGGATGGAAAACTTATAAGAGTGCTTGTTGTTCTGTGTGATAGCAGCAGGGTTTTGTTTGCTTCCATGTGCTTGAATAGCCTGAGGAGTTTACAAATGTGTTTGATTTGCATTGCGTGAAGAACCTTTGAAGCAGCTGGGAGGAGCGATGAGAAGCACAGGTTAATACAGCAAGTTGGTGTGCAACTCTCTTTCATTTTTGGAAAACTAGATGGTTTTATTTAGTTCTCCTATGATATATTCTTGAGCCGAGATCAGAGACAGATAGTTCAAAACATCTTGTAGATTACAACAAAGATCTTACAGGTCCCTGGAGTTCATCCTTCATACCAGAGAGAGTTTGAACCACGGGGTTTTGCAGCCAGACCCACCTGCAGGTGCTCTGAAGACATCTTCTGCATATAGTGTCCAGTGCTTGATTTATGTACAAACATCTGGAAGCCCACACACTTCACTCTCTCATTTCACGATAAGGCATGGACAAGCACTTCTTCCAGTGGGAAATTAAATGTAACTCTAGCCCAGTCTCTAGAGTATTTATTGACAAGTATTTATTGACTGTCCTCTGGGGCCTTCCAGAGTCTCACAAAAGATTAAATAGGGACCTCTATCACGTCCTTGGAAATGCTGATTGAAAATGGTGGCTCAGAGATTATACTAAACATGGATAAAAAGTAGTCATCTATCACTGGTGGTTAATCTCTTTTTCAGAAAGGAGACCATATTGATCAGAATCAGAATGCTTGAAGTTAGGTACACTTTAAATGACAGTATTGGCACCTAGACATACATCAATAAGGCTATTTAATGTGTCTTATATCATTCTGCTCAAATTATTTCATTGGCTCTTCTATCATCCTTCTAAAAACTTATTGATCTCTTATTTTCCTTTATAGTTGTTTTATGCCAGGGTGTTCTTTGTTGCACTTGCAATGATGTTTCAGGTTTCTAATGCTGTTTTAATTTCACCAAAATTCTTGTTTGTTAAGTTACAGTCTCAGAGTGTAAATAGGTAGTGAATCTAATGGACTTGCTTTCAGTCTGTGTTTCTCAGTCCCTGACACTGTTGTTGTTAAAGTAGTCTTACTAGGAAGTTCCAGGATTATTCTTAAACTGTTAAACAGTGCTGAAAAGAAGTCAAGGATAATTTTTTTCTAGTTTTAGAGGAATGAGAGCAGGAGAAAACAAGAGTAATTTTATGCCATTTTTTTACTTTCTTCTTTCCTTTTTTTGGTAATTAACTTCATTTCAAATGGTGAAATTTTCACCTTTTCAATCTTACTGCTCTTTCCCCTGATTCAAATCAAGAAAATGATGGGAAAACGTGGCTGTGTATGAGTTTCAAACAGCCCTGAGTGTTAGCTAAGTATAAATGTAAAGGGACTACTTCAGTAGATCATCACCTCTGACAGAACCCAAGGCAACTATAAACTGTTGAAAAGGACATAACCCCATTTTCTACTTTGTTTGTTTCCTTTCTTCACAGTAAAAGGGCATATAAACACTACCAACATTTCAGTCTCTGGAAAATATCTCCACTACTTCACACAGGAGATGAAAATGTGCTGAAACTTTCTCCTCTTGCTGTATTGGCAATATCTTCCTGGAACCAAAGGTCATTCATAGATAAAACAAGGGTTGGCTGAACATGGCGTATTTAATAGGTCAAGCTGGCATAGAATACATGATTCATTTTGTAAAGAAAGTTAGCCTTTTTAATTTTTTTTCCCCCATGCTGGATGAGTGATGGAGCTGTTTTCTCATTTGGCTTGTTCCATTTAAAAGTCCATTTGTAGATTTCTCTTCAAGGTAAACATGTCTAGATCATTAAACATACCCTGCAAACACCACTGATAATAAAAAAGCCTGCTTGATTCTGCTTACAAAAAAAAAAAAAAAAAAAAAAGTTTTGCACACAGGCTATACCCCTTTTATGCAAATATGTGAAGGGAGTACACATTACTGGCATTACATGAAAAGCTTGACAAATTAATGCTCTGGACTTGAAGAAGAAAAAGACCTCAGAACTTACTATTTTTAGAGCAAAAGGATGAAAAGAATGGTTCACAGTTCACCATAACTACTTGCAGAGGTGGGATTAGTCTTTGTGTCACTGGGAGATTCACAGCTAGCACAGCCAGTTGTAGCTAGAACTTGCAGATTATTAGGCTGGAGGACACTGGTTGCTCATTCTGCATCATTTCAGGCAGTAATCTGCACTGTGGCAGAATGGCAGAGTCAATATGACATGTGTGATGGTATGTCTTGCAGCAAACTAGAAGTCTTTGGATATGAAGTAGGTTCCAGTGTAATTTACAATCTGCTCCTGAGCTGCTTTCTTTGAGGAAAAAAAAAAAAAGAAAATAATAAAAAAAAAAAAGAAGAGTATTCACCCTTCTACTTTCTGTGCCATGTAACTGAATATAATATTTGATGTAATTTCAAACAAGCATTTTGGCAATCAGGACCATATGCTCTGTAAATAGTCCATCAAAGTCAGAATGCTAATATGAGTTGTTGTTTGCTGCTGCTGCTGTTTTTCCCAAAAACAACCTTTCATGCAGAGTCTTGACAATTTTGAAGAAATCAGAAGAAAGCACAGATTCTGTAACAAGTTCCATTTTAAGAGCTGTTTCTTTAATCTGTAAAACAAGTCATAACATACTCTGGAGTTATGTCTTTTAAATTAAACATTTGGCAAGATGCTGTGCTAAGGTACTCCATGATGCTAAATGAATAACAAATTCTCTGGGACTGCCTTTGTAATCGGATAAGCAGACTTGCATGCCATCACAAAGACCTTCATTTACTACATTTTGTATTGGATTCAGTCATGAGCTGTCAATTATTTGCGCTGTGGGTTGTTTTTCTTGTTTTCTTCATTGTTATCTGTGCCTCAACTGTTGTCTAGAATTTGTAACACATTTGTAAACTTCTGGTCTTTTGGAAAAATTCTCATTGAATCAGCAGTTTCTGCTATGTGCTTTCAGGCTAGATCCTTCTCAGTGCCAAAGGTGTGTGTGTTGGTGTTTCTTTGTCTGTTGCACATCCTGAAGTCTTCCCCCACTACATTCTTCCCTACTACTCATTCCCCTAATCCACTGTGCTTCCACCTGTTGATAACTTTTCTCTTGGAATTTCTTTTATAAAGGCAGAAATTTAAATCAACCAGTGACTTTAAAGAAATTGTTATCATCTCACTGCTTGTCTCCTGGTAATGGACACAGCAAATTGTACTTTGCCATTTCCAATACCCAGAAAGCAGCTCGTTTTTCCTTACCATTGTTGTCAACATTATCTGTTGTTTGCTAACCATAATCTCTTGCTTCTTGTAATGGTTCCCAAGCAAACAAGGTCATAAGCTAGAAAAGGGCAGTTGTTTTGCACAGCATTGTTATTTATCTACACAGGTTGCCCCAGCCCACGTGTCAGGATCTGCCTGCCCAGCCAGGCCAGGGCTCAGTCTGTCTTCACTGTGTGCTTCCTCTGGCTGTGCTGGCAGTGATGAGCCTGAACTACAGGGCTTCAGCCCTCACTTGTTAGTGCATTCCTGCTCTGAAAAATCCTATGACTGCCTGTCTAATGCTAAAATGTCTGGGAAAGCAAAGACCGACCTTTATATTCAGAAATTTCTCCTTTGAGCAGCCTTGTGTGATGAATGTTCTGTACTCCTCTGCTGTGCTCTGACTTGGGTCACCAGCTGTCCATCTCCTCAATATATTGTTATCAGTGAGGGAATACTGTACATGTGTAGCTGTCACTGCTACTGCTACCCAACTACTTCAGGGTTTACAATATTTACATGCTCCAGCTTTTCAAAGCTTCAGAGGAGTCTTACTCCTCTGAGTAAGAAGAAGGTGGACCACCTTCTTGTCTGTTTACTATATACCCTGGTCAATGACTTGGCAAAGATGCAGTTTAGGAAAATTCCTGTGATCTGGATAGAATTGAAGTCAAGGGAAGGAATCCTGGTGCATTAACATTTGGATTAGATATCTACTGAAGAAGATCTTTAGCTGTACAAACAAATACCAAAGTTTTCTGTTAGCAAAACATATTGCAAATCCCTTGTTGCTGTCATTTGTAGATGCTGCTCAACAGAAACAAAATGCAGACTGTTGAACATGTTTTAGAGGAGAAGTCCTAGGATAGACTTCAGACATTTGGTCAGGAAGTGGATGAAAAGACACATGTTGTGGGGTTAGTTCAGAGTATGTGACAGACTTTATCACATTAAAAGGCAGAAAAGCGTATCACAGATTTTAAGGCCCAAAGATGTTTTGATCTCGTTATTTAACCCTTCTTATAATGTAGATCACATAGTCACCCATTTGTTTATCATATATATTTATCAGCTACTTATTAAGCTGCACAGATGTGGATTTGGGATAAGAGGAGTGTAACACAGTCTCACATCTGTAACTCTATTATCAAAACATCAGATGTAGGTATCTTCCTCTGTTGCACCAGGACTTCACTTACTAATGAAGGCTTTCTTTGCCTGTGGCTACCCAGTCCTCTGTGCTTCTCTTTATGTTCTTGTATATCTTTTCTATTTCTACAGAAATCAAAATGCACAGTGGCTGTATGTAATTTGCATACTATACATACTGTAATTTCTCCAAAGGTGACATATTGACAGCATGTGTAAGTTATTTATCTGCAAAAGGTGGGAGCTGAGTTCCAGAGGAGTCTGCATTGCTAGGAAATAACTCCCCCTTTGAACACACACCAGCTGCTTCCCTTTTTCACCGAAGTGTTTGCATCATGTCACCACCTGACATCATTTGCCCTGGAGGCTCCAGGAAGGAATAGAATGGTTGCCATGTTAATTAGAGGAGAGTGATAAAACCTGATGTTTTATTTATTTTCTTGAAGAAGGATTTGTGTTTCTTATCTTGTTTTATGGTAATATTTTATGATGAATTTTTTGAGGTTTAGCTCAGAGTCGGTTCTCCTGAGGAACAAGGGATACAGCAAATTACAGAGGCCTTCAGTGCTTCATATTTCTCAGTAAAATTAACCCACCCGTGACTGCAGTTAATTAACTGTCATCACATGCTCAAAGACCCTAACTTAGCTCCTGATGTTATAGACAGAATTAGACATGTTAAAGCATTTATCTTTGATGACTGAGATGGACTCTGTACTGCAATTAAAACCACTAGTTTACAAACACAGCAAATACCTGACAGTTGCAGCAAGTTATGCCAGAAAGGGAACAGAGTTGTCTAGGTCCATTTCACAGAGGTTCAAGATCTGAACACCTTTGTGGATATTGGCTCACAGTGGTTCTTTTGCCTTTGGAGTAATTGGGGTTTGGCAGAACACATGGAGTATGGTTATTGCATTGCTGTAACTACAAGGATAAGTCTGGATATAAGAGTGACCCATGGCAATTAAAAGAACACAACTCTCCTCTTGGAACAGAGCTGGACTAGAAAGCTAAGCAGACAGTGAAGAATAATTGTGGGGTTTTTTAGGTCTCAGATTAGTCAGAGTTCAAGTTTAGTCTTCAGATTGTGCTGTCACACATAATTAAACCTTTGTTGAAAATCAAAGTTTTAATCCTTGTGAATTTCCAGAGGAATTATTTAAAGACCAAAAGGCAAATACCTGACTTCTATGGATATCTTGCTTTACAGATCCATTTTACATGAACAATTTGACTGGATTAATCCACACTGCAGTCTTGGTATTTATATTATCTTAGTTTTTAAGATCTCCAAGCATGCACGTGGTATTATCTTTCTAAATACTGTGCATAGTTGAACTAGAAGATACAATTTCCAGAAACATCTATAACACAAAAGAAAGCATAGATGGTGTCCTGGTTTTGGTTGAGAAAATTTTCTTCTTAGCAGCTGGTACAGTGCTGTGTTTGTTTTAGTATGAGAATAATATTGGTACCACACTGATGTTTTAGTGGTTGCTAAATAGTGCATGCTCTATGTCAAGGACTTGTCAGTGTCTCACGATCTGCCAGTGAGGAGGTGCACAAAAAGCTGGGAGGGAGCAGGGTCAGGACACCTGGCCTAAACTGGCCAAAGAGATGTCCCATACCACATAACATCCTGTTCAGCGTATAGACTGGGGGAATTGGGTGGGGTGGCACCAGTTGTTGCCTGGGGACTGACTGGGCATCCATCAGTAGATAGTGAGTGATTGCATTATGCATCACTTCTTTTCCTTGGGTTTTTATTTCTCTCCTTTTCATTACAATTATTTTTATAATTGTCATTATTGCTATTATTATTGTTTGTTTTATGTTGCTTCAATTATCAAGTTGTTCTTATCTCAATCCACAAGTTTTGCTTTTCGTTCCAATTCTCCCCACCATCCCAAGAAGAAGGGAGTGAACAAGTGGCTGTGTGGCAATAAGTTCCCAGCTGGGGTTAAACCACCATGGGCGGAGGAAAGAAAAAGGTCCAATAAGAGAAAGACCATTTAGTTCAAACTAACTTCAAGCATAGATTTAAATCAATTGTTGACTGGGGCTACTTGAAGTGATTACAATATGAATGACAACAAAACCACTAATATTTTTCATTAGTTAGTATCACATATCAACAAAAATACCTCTGAAAAATACCTTTCTTCTTCCAGACTTTTACTGTTTTTTGTAGTTTCTACTAAAAAAAAATTCTGGGTTTACCTTTGAGCTCTTTGTCCTGGCTGTGATTTTAACAAGAAGGGTTTTTTTGTGCAAATAGCATATTATTCACAATTTTTCAGTGTCTTGTGCTTGATTACATTATCAGCTTGCCTTCTGTACTTGCTGTCTTGCTGCTAATAATGTTACAGATCATATAATGAAGTTAATAATGAAAGCAACTGTGTCACTTTCATCATCTGTACCACCAGTGTACACAAATTAATAGAGACTGCACTGCTGCAATAATTTTGGAGACTTGATAACCTACCATGTGTGAGAGGCTTAACCCATCAGGTGTGTGTGCTTTTGGTCATGCTGCACCATTCTTTTCCAAGTTCATTTCTTGCTGAGAAAAAAAAAAAAGAATTTTCATACTGTTTCCTAAGGTTCTAACTTTAGATTTTATTGGAATTATTTGCAAAAAACAAAACTAGTCAGACCAAAAATAGTACAAAGACACAATTTTTTTCTCTAATTGTCATAGATTTGAACAATATGTTCTTGCCTACAATTAAAATGCATCACTTTAGAAAGCTGTTTATGCAGCACGTGAATTACTTGGAATAAGTTTCATTATGGTGATTAATATGCATGACACTACATCACAATATGAAACCTATCAAGCCTGGCTTGTTTATTTTATTGCTGTTGTCATTCTTTTGATAGAATGCCATTTAAAAGCGAAACCACCCCCACCAAGAAGATGTCTGTGTCTTTTCAGAGGCTCAATCTCAGTTCATATTTCCAAGATGGGATCGTGGTTTTGAAAAGCTAATTTATATGCATAATACCTTTGTTACATACACTTCATAAAAAGCAATTGAGTTTACAATATAAGTGGGAAATAATTTTCACACATTTGGGGTTTTGAGCTTTATGATAGACACTGTAGAGTTTCCTTAGAAGACCTTCAGTTAAGGCTGAGGATATGTACCCAAAGACCTGTGACTTGGGTTTGCATCTGAATAGCCCTGACTCCAAGTGAAAAACAATTTGAGCTGGAACTGCCTAGATTTGCTTCTTTCTTCTCAAAGCCTTGTAGTGCTGTGAATGCTGCCAAAACCTTGACCCCAATGTATATTTATATCCATTTGAGAAACTAGGAGGAATCCAAACTATGGTACAAAGTATAAGATCTAGAGAGTTTCCAATTGGTTTGGGTTTCATTTAAAATGTTCCTGTGAGTTTTGGTAAAAAGCACCTCAATAGCATTATACCATAAAAAACTCCTCATCAGTCCAGTTTCCATAGATGTAACTTAATTAAGTTTCTGTGAAGCTTTTCATATTTTTCTGTAAGAAAAAATGATTGACTAGGATTAAAAGGAACAGAATTACTAAAAGCCTGGAAAGATGCATCAGAAACTGAAATACAACTAAGGAAAATATTGGGTTGAAGGAAGCTTTTTAATTGAGATCCTCATCTTGCTTCATATGCCCATCACACTTTTCACTGTGACCAGTGTGATACGCAATGCTTTTGAAACATGTTAATATTTCAAAGGTAAAAAGGATAACAATAAAGAGTAAGGATCCAGGTACTATACAGAATTTGCTGAGTGATCTTGAGGTCCTGAAGTAATGGAAAGAGGTCATACATACCAGAAATAATTAAAAAAAAAAAATAAAAGGGTGGTATTTAGCACTAGAAGGGAAGGAAAATATGTTTGGTGTTTTGCTCAGTCATGGTATGACACTCCTATAGAAGAAAGAGAATATCATTCTACTCTGTCTCAGTCAAAGTGTTTACAACAGAAATAGCAAAGTATTAGCAGTGATATGCAAAGCCTGTAGAGTTCTTAATTCCTTTATTGGGGTTGTGTGACAAGTGGGGGCTACTGTTTCCGTGAGCAACTGCTTTAATCTTCTCTGGTGTCTGTTCAGGTGAATGCCAGATGGCTCCAAGGTGGACCTGCTGATGGTCAGGGTCTGTCCCTGTCTCAAGGCACAAGGTTTTTGTTTTATTTTCTCTCCCCTGTTCAGCTGAAGAGGGCAGTGGCTTTGGTGGGCATCATGTTTCCAGCCACAGTCAACACACCACAATTCCTTATATACTTTTCTACTCACTTGTGTAAGAAAATTATTTGAAACTGAAAAAGTGCAGAGAAAAATAAAGGACTTAGAGATATTATAAAGGAGAATTAAAAGGATTTTTTTGCTTTTTTAACCTAATAAACTCAAGTCTATTCCTCCTCTCTAATTTTCTCAAGAAAGGGAACCTGAAGGATGGATATCAGATAAAGGGCAAGGTGGAAAAAGAATAAAGTACACATAAGTTAATTATGTTGGAATTATATAAATAAACCCCGTATTTTCAGAGCTATGATTTGGTATCCTGTATGAAATGATGAGAAACCTGCCTATGTAAGCACAGATCAGCACACTACATTAAGGGCAGGAATTAAATGAGGTGCCAAAAATTGACAGGACTTTGATAGCCTGTGAAGGCCTGGTGACTCAGCTGAATCCTGCCTAGCCTTACTCATCCCTCTCTCCCCAGCTGAGTGTCATGCTGTGAATGTGACTTTCTCTTGCAAACTTTTATATTTAACAGTACATCCTACCATCAAAATGAGATGTGAAAACGGATGTTTCTACTACAAATTGTTGCCTTATAAAATTTTGTGCTTCTGAATTAAACTGAAAAGATTGCTTTTGATAGAGCAAGTTCCAAAGAAATCATAAGCATGTTTTTGTTTCTTTTGGTTTTGATTTATCCTTAGAAAACCAGTCAAGGGAGTAGAGTATTCTTAAGGATAAAGAAAAAATAAAGAAATTGAGGCAAGGAAATGGCACAGCTAGCATTGTCTTTATCTATAAATGGTGCCCTGGGTTTCAAAACAGCTCCTTGAGTCCCTAGGTATCCAAAGGGGGAAGATCACTCTGCCCAGCAGAAGGTAGAAGTGGTGATTTGTATTTCTTTTCCTCAATAGCATATAGTTAAGCTCTGGTACACGTCCACTGATATACAAGGAAGGTGAACTGTCAGGGTGTTGTGACTCACTAGAAATATCTGGTGTCAAATCTTGTAAGACTAAATAACACAGAATGTATTAGAGGCTAATAAACAGCCATTAACCACCCAGCATTCAGATTTACCAATTACCACACTGTTCTAGGTCATGGACCTGCTCGCTGTGGCTGACAACCTCACATTAATGAATCTCAAGTCTTAACCTCCTTGAATTCATGAATAACAATTTGACTCCATGTAACTTGATTACTATGAAATGCAAACTTTAGTTGAGTCTAAACAGTGGTTATGAGGTTGAGATGAGAGAAAGACAACCCTATTCCATCACTGGTAATTTAAACTCATATGAAACCGAGCACCTGTCACAGTGATGAATGGGTTTTCTTGTTATCTTGCTGTCGGTATCATTTCCCAGTCAGATTACTATCAAACACCCAGACAACACTGTGGAAACCAAGGTACAATTGTCTTCATTTTATTTCTCTTCCAGAGAAACGGGTAAAGGTTACAAGATGCTTATAAATGTGATTGATTTCATTTTCTTTGAGTCATTCCCAGAACACAGTTTAATTTACTTGTATATGCAAATGTAAGGTTTTTATAGGCACCACAGAAGAGAGAGCTGCTCATTGTTTACTGATGCCAAGCTAAAGTTGCAACCACCCTGAATCAGGAGGTGCCCCTGTGGGTTACAACTTTCAAACTCCATTTCACTATGATTAAGAGAAATAAATTTTTAAATCTGTTTTGTTTTAGATCAGTGCCTCAAAAATGTGTCTTCAGCCTGAGGAATGAGACTGAAAGTATAATGTGGACAAGCTCTTTCCTTACAACTCCAGTGTGTTTTTCTTCCAGGCATGTTGTTTCTTTTTCTTGACTCAATTTTTTGGTAAGGTTTTTTCTTGTTTTAATTATTTGCAGAAAAGATGTAGAAAACTAAAGGAAGAAGGAAGGAGTAAACCTCCAATATTTAAAAATATAAAACTTGGAAGAATTATCTATTAAAGGATATGTCTGTATAGACAATCACTGTGCTCATTTCTCAATGTAAAAACTATGCACAAGCTGTCACCCGGTATCCGTATGAATAAAGATCTAGCTGATGGGTTTAGGATTAGCTCCATAATACTGCAAAGTATTTTTATTCTTTTACAACTTCAGTGCCATCCATCCAACAAGACGATAGTAAATTTTCATTCTCTTTTGCTGGGCTGTGGCTCTAAAATACATATTTGAATGTTTATGGATTTTCCTGGAAGCTGTACAGAATAGCTTGTAAACATGGAATGAGCCATGAGCCATAACCTCCAGAGGTTAGAATAATATTATGGATTTCTTTTAAGATGTAGCTGATTTTCTCTCCTTTATAGAAAACTTGAAACAAGCAGAAGACTCCGATACTTTCTGTCTCTACCTGTTGCTTTTCCATATTCTCTCCCTAGAATGACACAAGTAGCAGAATGTAGGTTGGTTGTTCCCTGTTTAAACTGTCTCTGTGTAGAAAAAAATATTTATATTACTTGATTGTGAAATAGGAGGTGAGAGGAGTGACAAATTTTGCCTGACAATTAACAGTTTTCTCTTATTTCATGAGAAAGGAGCCTGCTTTTAGAAGATGCTATAACAAGTGGTGCTGTATTTTAGCTGCTAGTAAAAGAAGTTACAATCCTGGAGAAAGGAAAGGAAGGATCCTTTTTAAGGGTGGCAACAGGGTTTGTATGTTGAAAACCAAATAATCCAATGATGTGTCCTCAGGACAGTCTCCTGTGAGGGGCACAGCCCAAGGCTGGTGAGGTGCTGGCACTGCTTTCCAGCAGCTGGCAGAGCTGTCCTGCTGCAGTCAGGGCAGGCAGGAGAAAAACCCAGCAGCAACAGTCAGAAGTGGAGATGGGGAAGTGGTGATCTAACAGCATGGCAGTTGTCAAAATGTTCCACTGTAGAATTTCTCTGAGATGTGAAATCGAGTTCTGTCAGAGCAGAGAATATAAATCACTTCTTGGGTGAACCCTCATCTGTTAAGTCTCTGCGTATCCAGAGCAAGTACGTGATACTTCCTCCTCCAGTTACGTGTGGAAAGAAAGGACTGAAGTGTGCTAAGCTCTTTGAAAAAAAAAGGTCCTGCAAGCCAGCATTTCAGGAGCATATTCAGGCTTCTTTCTTACAGGAAGGGGGATAAAAGTTGGTTTTGTCTTCTCTCCTATTGCTTACTGGTTAGGTGTAAGATGCTCTTCCTCAGCTGCTGCCTGCTTTGGATACAACCTCCTTTGGATACAGCCATCTGAATTTTCCATCAGTTCTCTGCATGGGATCAAATCCAGGTTCCCTCTCTTAAGCTATTACTGTACTTCTTGTTAGGTCATTAGTGAAATATTTTACTTGATTAAGAACTGTGTGCTTTATGATGCTGCATAAGTCATCATAAAGAATAAAGTCCTTAGGATTCTTACCTATTTCCTCAAGTTCCCCTTTTATCAATGGCCAGGAGAAAGAATCTGTGACTCTTTGGGATGTAAAAATGGAACCTAGCTGGAAATGTGTAAAGTTTTGTATTTATTTAAGTTGAATGTCATCCTTTCTTCAAAGACAACTAAGAGGGCAAGGAAGAAAAGTACAATTTATCCACTGCATTGACATTTGGGTTTGGAAACTACAAAATTACGTGAGCTGCCCATACTATTAATATTAATAAAGTTTAAAAAAATCCTCTCACAAGGGCTTTGTGTTAATCTTACATGATTCAGCTCCTGGCTGCATAATGAAGATCTTACATATTTAATAAGCAAATTGAAGTAGTCCCAAATGAGTGAACAACACAGCTCTGTAAAAAGAAATGGGGTGGAGGGGAAGAGGAATTCTTGTCAGATGAGGTGGTTGAAAAAACACTGATCTACTGGCATTTTTATGTCTCCTATCAAATGTCATTGTGAATTGAAAATGGAATGTCTGGAAAAAATAAGAAGCAGCAAGTTTCTATATAACCTGATGAATGTAACTCCATTGTTTCCACGAAATCACATTAAAAAGGTCATCACTCTACGTATGAAAATACCAAGGCAGTTATTCTGTTGGTCTTTCAATTTGGAATAGGCACTTGAATATCATCAAAGAGAAATAGCTGATATTGTATAATTAAAAGTAGATTTTGATTCACAGTGGGGAAGATGATAAGAATGGATTCTTCCATGCCACTGATGTAGACACGCATCTTCCTCAGGAATAAAAGAAACTGTCTGGAGGATGAAAGGAAAATATGATTAAATTAAAATGTCTGGGGTATAAAAATGTGTATGTGAAAAGAACTGAAAAATTCCCCCTTCTTGTGGTGTTCTACAAGTAACTCCTTTGGGTAAAGCCTTTGCCATAGCAACAGATAAAACCTTTATGAGGTGCAAAGTTTTGCTAAGAAAATGAAGGCTTTCCATTCCAGTTCAGTTGATGTCTTGAAATGATAATAAGTCTGGCATAAGATTATCATCAGTTTAAAGATACATTTTTAAAGGCTATAACAACAAAGAGTCTGTGGTGCTTTTTCAAAGTAAGATACACATATGTTCTGCTGGAGATGGAGAGAAGAAATCAGAACTCAAATGAACTGTGGCTGTGCCCACTGTCCTGTTACCTGTTCTTTCTCTTTCATGTTTCATCAGTTTTGATATCTTCATTGCTATCTTTGCTTTTAGCCTCTCTATGTCTTGTACATTCTGTATTTTAAACTTTTTTTACAAATGCTTACAAATACAAGGAAGCATTGGGAAAGATCTAAACATTAGGGTGTAACTTTTCCTTGAACTTTTGCTGGCTCAGTTCTTTGCATTACACCCTTTTCTACCTCTCACTGTATTGTCTCTTTCTTCTATGGAAAATCAGAGATCCAGGCCTTCCCTCATGCCTTGTTCTTGATTTTGTTTTTCAGTCGGCAACAGCTCTCCATGACACCTGCTCCTTCAATAGGCTTTTGCTTCTGTTCATGGTGAGGCTCTCAATGCCTTTTTTTCCTGGATTTCAGCTCTTGCATGTTCTCAATATTGCCTCTCTGGATAGTCTAAAATTTAAATTGTCTCATTATGTGCATTCTTATGAAGGCTCCTAAAAGAGCTACCAAGGTTTTCATTATATCATCATCCTCTTCACGGAAGGACCCCTGGTTCTTCACAAGATACAGGCAGCTATCTCAGAGGATTAGGGTGACTCATAAGAGGATCATCTGATTGTCTGACAGCGCTGTGAGTTTCTTGGCATTTGTGCTTTTGGAATTTAAATGGTGTCGATTACACCTTCACATGGAGCTTTTCCTCAAACTCTGCCAAAAACCACATCTTGCCTTTTTGCCTCTACATCAGTTAGCAGAGTGGAAATTCTCTGAACACTTAAACACCCCCTCCCCTTTTCTATGTTTTGTGCCCTGGGCTTCATAGTTATTTCCCCTCTTTTGTCCCTTTTTCATTCTTCCTTGCATGAGGGATCTGTCCTAACATTGTGGGACTGGGATTGCAAGATTAGAATGGAAATGTGTGAAATGGAAACCTCTGTCTATCACTTTGCAATCAGCACTTACACTGCTCTTTCCTGGCTGGTATCAAAACTCTGAGTTATGCTTTTATCTGCTGGTTTGCTTTTATTTTTATTTTTATCATCAGCTGGGTGTTCAAGTGCTTTTTGAAAGCTGGAAGGGCAGCTGAGTTTCTTCATCCTTATCTTTGTCTTGAACACAGATGCTCAAGGTCTCAGAAGAGTGGGACTAGAGAAGGATTGAACAGGGGATCAGAAGCCAGGGCTGTGCTTTGGCACTGTGTCAGCAGTGGTTGTGATCTGTGCTGAGGAGGATTCCCAGTCGCTGTTTGTGGAAGAAAATGAGCTCTGGGGAGAGCAAGGCAAAATGGGGCAGCACCTGGGGGTCATCTCATCACCCCACTCCTTGCATGACATTGTGACTGAGGCCTAAACTGCAGAGCTACCCTAGTCTTAAACTGTTCTGCAGAAAGTCATACCACAGGAAGGAGAGCCTACCTCAAAAGTAAAATAAAATTGTAAAAATGAAAAATGATGTTTTTAACAAAAAAATTTCAGCCATTCCAACTCAAGACTTTTCTTCCTTGCAAGTGACAAAATATTCTATGTACTTTTTTCTTTCCTAAAAACCTTGAGGTATATGATTAAACTTACTTTTCAGAGTAATTTTGGTATTAAAGCACCTCGTTTACTGCCTCTGGCACTTCATTCAAAGAGAGGAAGTAGAAAGAAAAGTGAAAGCCAAATCAATTATATGTGGGGAAATCAGTCTTTTTTTTTTAGAAAGCTGATTTTTTTTGTTAATTGCCATATGATTTATTTTCCTCTAGCTGGTAACAGTGGGGAGAGTAAGGACGTTGATTCCTGGATCTTTTTGTCCTTCTGGTTCAATGCAGACAAATGCAGTTTGTTACCCACTTGCTTCCACATGTGGCTGCCTCTTTCTTTCAGCATGTGCATTGTTTTTGTTGGATGATTTGGACTGCATTGGGATTTGTATTGTTATATATATATTAATAATTTGACTTTGAATTGATAATTAATTATTTTTTCGAGCAATTATTTTACTTCCCAAGCGTTCTGTATGCATTAAAACCTCCCTGAATTATGAAGAGTACAAAACTGCCTTTTGAATTAAGCACAGTTTTGAATGAACTGGAATCTGCTGATGTCCCAGTGCAGGAAATCTTCCCATCTTCCCCCTTTCCATTTCTCACTGAAGTTCAGAGTTCTGAAAAAGGGCCTTGTCTTCCCCCTTCCTGTAGGCAATTCCCAGAAACAAAATGAGATAAGCAAAATACACAGCTACAGGTGTTCATTCAGTGAAAATGTCAAATCTGTTCAGAATCTTGTTTTCTATAGCAATTAGAGGCCCTGCATGTTAAACAAAGACTTCGCCACTCAATCTGCTTTGTCAGCATTGCACTGTAGGTGGATCTCAAAATCCAGTGTCTTCCAGGAAATCCAGGTCAACAGTGAACAAGGATGAACTGTGAAAGTTTAGGATCCAGACTGCTGCTGTTGCTTTTTTCAAAGTCCTCAAGGTCACTTACTTAGGCACTTAGGCAAGTAGAAACAACTCTCAGTCCTTTTTTTAAAATGAGTTACAGAGAGGTGCAATGAATATTAGCACAGACTGGCCATGCCTGAGCTCCCAAAACTGCCCTGGGAGGATCCTGGCTGGGATCCTTCAAACCTAAGGAAAGCTAAATGGTGACAAGGCCTCCTGTCCATGGCTGGGCAGAATTCTTTGGAAGCACTAGGATCTGAAGCCCCGTCTCTTCAGTCTCAGGACACTACTTTTACTTCTATTTCTCCTGCACTCATCCTCCTAGGCTTTATCAAACTGCTCATTATCTGTTATAGACTAAGTTGCAGCTAATGGCTGAAATGCTTTCATTGCAGTTCATCTTTAGCCACACCAATTTGGCAGTGTTTATGCAGTGGTCACTGCAGCAACTTCATAGCAGCAATTGATGTTTAGCAATCTCTGAGCAGAGCTCAGCCCTGACCAAGACGTTCAGCAAAAAGCAGGAATTCCCACAGCACTTGCCTGCCTGTGCAGCACGTCTGACATCACTAATGACTCCTTTTGCTCAGTTACCCAAAGGTACAGTACATCTCTTTGAGTAATGCATGTGAGTTCATCACTTTCTATGTGGTACTGAAGAAGAGCCACCTACAAGGCTCGGAGTTTTGGTATCTGAGTATTAGAAGTAGCAAAACTGGAAATGCATGGGTTTGTGTATTTATTTAATTTTCACTAAGTGATGGTTTATTATGAGTGATGACCTTATATATTTTCTGTTCCAGATGAATTCTTTGTGAGCCTCAGATAATGAAGAGTTCATCAAAAAACAACCTGAAGTAAATCCCCTTTTATTCAGGTACCTCAGTTTGTGTCTCACCCAAAGGACTGCTAATCCCAATGGTCAGGTTAAACTGAAAATCTAAGTGTCCTCTACGTCTTCAGGCCTTTGAGATTTTTTGGCCTTGTTTTTGTTTGCTTTTGCTCCACATTTTCCAATATTATTCAGGAAAGTGAAGAAGAAAAGACAGTCGATTTTGTCTCTCAAATGAAAATCCTTCAGCACTGACAAAACCTGCTCTGCTTGTGCCAGGTCTCTAACAGCTTGAAAATCAAATTAGGCCCAGAATTATTGCAGACACCATTTTCTGTCAACAATCTGTGAAAAAAAACAAACAAAGAAACAAACAAAACCTTAAACAAAGAGAAAAAACTTTCTCCTGTAATCTCAGCAAGAGCCATGCTTCCCAATCCATTAGAAGTGTCTCACTCCTGCTCTGGTGTTCACTGTTGCCAAGTGGCTGGAAACAGGGGCTGCAAAAAATATTTTAAAAAGTCATTTGAAAGGGAGCAGAGGTTGCATGCCAACTCAAAAGCATGATAGCAAGATATCTCTGAATTTGCTTTGTCAGTGATGAGAAAAACCTCACCAAATTCACTCTAGGTTGAGCTCACTGGGGTGGAGGAGGGGGGTTTAATCTCAGTATTTTTTAGTTTCTCAGTGCAGTGGTTTGTGCCACTGATGGCATTTTTTCAGAGGCAAGATGAATGCCAGTGCTATCTTAACTATGGCCACCCTCCTTGAATGTAAGAGTAGATACAGTGGGCCAGATTTTAAAAAATTCCTTTGGTCACAAGCAGATGTCTAGAGTAGATTAAGGACAGCACAAGCATATATGACACTTCCCCCAGTGCACTCTGAAATGCCATGTCAATAATAATAGTTGATGGGTTCTCTGTTATGAACTTAATTACTTTTTTGTTCAATGCATGTCAACTATTAGCTTCTACAACATCCTCTAGCTTAATGTTCTATGAGTCTCCTACACCCTGAGGGGCAGAAAATTCCTGTTTTTTCTGTTTGTTTAATTTTCCTGTTTGTTTCGAACTTGCCAATGAGAAGCTTCGCATAGCATACCCCATATCTTGTACTCATGAAGAGATGAACCATGAGTTCCCATCCTAACTCCCCATACTCTCCACAGTCCTCATGTTTTCAATGTCTTTCCTCAACCACAGGAATTTCTGTATATTTGCTAAGCATTGCTGCTCCTCTCTGAACTTTTTCCAGTTCCAATATGTGCTTGGAAATAAATGGCAGAATGGGATGTCTTGCTGCACAGTCCCTGTTTTCAGCAGAGGCTTTTGCAGCATGTTGCTGCTGATGGATTTGTGCAGTCATCACCATTAAGGCTTGAGGCTATCAGCAGCAGCAGGTGAGCAATTTCAATTTTAAAGAGTTTTTCTTTTCTCTCCTCCCCAATATTCCTAAGCTGACTCATCATATCAAGCTTTTTTTTTTTTTTTTTTTTTGCTTCCAAGTTGTAAATGTAAGCTTGCCAATGTGGGGTTACTACTTCACAGCAGGCAGGTAATGCAGGCATTGTGAATCAATTCAGACCTTATGTTTTTGTCTTGTTGTAGGTAAAAGGGGAAAACAACCCCCCCCCCCCAGAAAAAAAAAAAAAAAAAGAGCAAATCTGGGAACAATAATTTAAAATCAAGCAAGAACCTAAGAGAAACATTTGTCAAACTTCACCTTGCCTTCTTAAGTTACTAGCCAAGATTTCTATAACCTACTTCTAACTAATCAGAAAGGATACAAGAAATGGAACTCCTAAGTATGGATAAATTTTGTAATATTATGTTGTCACTCCCTCTAGACATTTTACCTCTTTTCATTGTATCATGTTGAAAGGAAAGTGTTTGTTTTGATCTCAGCTTTTTTCAGCACAGTGTGCAGCTTGTTTTTGTGCTAGTACTTTATGTCTTCCAAGAAATCCTGTTGAGGGTTTTCAAATGCCTCTTGTTTGCAGACAATAAAAAATAGAAGTGGGTGGAGAAAAGATAGAAATTATTTGAAGATGATGAAAATGTTTCTAAGAAGAAAGTTGCTAAAACTACAGAGGAATATTGAATTTTACACTCTGGGTCAATTAAAATTGGACAGTATAATATATCCATCAGAATGTGAATTTGTGCTGGACTTGAGGGGTAGATTAGACACTCTGGTTGGATTTGGGGATGAGATTTTCAGAAGCAGTCAATCTGCTCTTTCTATTTAAGTTATAATAGTGTTCAGTCAGCATTCAGCACATTTTGAATATCCTAGGATTCGGCTCTCTGGTTTTATAAGCTGAATCTTCAGTTCTTTATCAAAAGAAAATATCCTGCAACTCAAAGACACATTTTCCTGAAATTAGATGTTTTTTTCAGGCTCCAGGCTGCTAAAATGCAGTCTTATTTTGAAATCCTATAAAGGAATCTCTTGGTTCTGCAGCATCTTGGATCACTGTTGAACCTTTTTTACAGTCAACTGTCTCATTCCCTCAAGGGTTCTTTTGTATTATCAGCTTTTGGGGTAATATTATCCTAATAAATCCATCACTACTACAGTTGTGTATCCCTACCTTTGTTATGTTTAACTCTGATAGTGGGAGAGTAGAAAACCTACATTTAAAACACCCCAATTTGATCTGCCTTGGGAAGAGGAAACTAAAAACCTTACAAAAACTCACCTGATTTTCTTTGAGGAACATATGGGAACCATCAGCATGTGCTGTATCCATGCATCCTCATGTGCAAAGCAGGTCTGAGTTGAGCACATATCATAGTGTTTCCTGACCCTGACAAGTGCAGCTGCAATTGCCCTTCTTTAGATAAACATGCAGCCTGAGCCAGTTGTAGCACCCACAATTTTGAAGACAACTTTTCTGGAGTTGTAGGCTGAGCTAGATGTCTCCAGAGATCCCTTTCAGCCCAAGTTTCCCTATGACTATGATTCTGGAAATGACAGTACCTTCTCAGCTCCTGTAGGGATTCACTGAAATTATTGTTCATCTGTAGTTTGTGAAACTGCTAAGGACAGGGCACTATCCTCAGCAAGACATATTAATGTTCAAGGCACAGCTTCATTTTCCCAGCATGTTCTAGGCTCCTTCCAGTCCCAGAGGATCCCGCTGTTTCCATGTTTCTGCACACTTTTCTCTTAAGTAGAACCACCAATAGATTTCCTGCAATATTCCTCTCATGTTTACGTCTTGTCACAATTCTGGCTAAAAAAACCATCACAGTAAAGTTTGGTGGAGCTAAAACAAGATATGTATGATTCCTTAGACAGGTTTCAGGTCACTGAGAATTCACAAAAACCAGTAATCAAGTGGGAATGGTTGGAGCTCACCTGCAGCCCAATAGATAACACATTTCAACTTGTAAACAAGCTAATAACAAGGCTTAAATTAAAACCACATTCACCCCTGTACTCCTTTTTTTTTTTTCTTTTTCTTTCTCTTTATCATGCTTTCACATTCCCTAAACTGATTATTTGTTTCTTTCTAGGTTGCCTCTGGAAAGGGGACAAGCCTAAAGACTTAAGACTAGTGAGATAGTAATCATTGGTTCACACTGTTTCCCTTCCAGCTATTTGCTGTAAGCAAGACCAAGAACAACAAAAAAATAAATATACAAGACAGAAAGAAACAGAGCCTGAGGAGAGACAATTCATATTGTCATTTAGATGAACTATGCAGCTATCTCTTTTGACACACCTATTCCACCAACATGCTTCTTCTCAACCTGGTATTCGTTTTCTGTCCTTCTTCATTACATTAGTGATCCTTTTCTCCTCTCCTCCTCTGACTACAGCCAGAGCCACTCGCTTATTTTTTGGCTATATTAGCCAGGTTGTTTGTATTGCTGTCCCGCAGGTGGCCTAGCAGCTCAAACTAGAAACACATATATCTTTGTCAACATTTTACTCTCCAAGCTTGTTGAAGACATTTTATATGTCCAAACTGCAGTAATGTATTTTGGGGATAATAACACAGAAGTGGAATTAATACCTTTTGGACCTTTCCTTTCTAGCAAGATTGGACTGGCCTGGAGAAATGGTTTTCTCGTGTAGCCTTTTTTGGTTTTCTTTTGTTTCAAACCCCCTGAATTTTGTAATGTTGGTTGTTTTCCTCCAGACCTATTAATAGAATTTTTTATGCTTGTTTCACTCTGTTCTTGAAGAGCAGAATCTGCAAGTTCTGTTTTGATCTAAAAATATAATAGATTGAGACATTCTGATATCATGAAGGTGAGATTGGTTTCATTTACATTGCAGAAAGCCTGGGGCATTTATGAATCTGTGGAGTATCTGTCGTAATGAGGTTTCCTGAGTAGAAATCTGGTGTGTATCTAAGATTCCTGACACATGATTGAGACAATGTTAATGATAAAAGATGAATTAATTTCAGAAAGAAGGTAGAATTATTTTTAGTCTCCCTCATGTATATCATTAAACTCATAGGAACATCGTACCTTCAAAACTGTGACCAATTTTGTTGAAAATGGCCAGTCAAGGCAGATGGGCACATAAATGTCAGATGATCACAGGAACTTTCTGTGTCTTGAGAAACAAGGCTAGAAAAGAACTGGCAAAGAATAGTTATTTCTTAACTATGCAACAGTGCAGAGAAACATGTGCTGTCAGAGCACGTTGCAGGTAAGGCACAGCAATCCACATTCCTCAGTAAAACACTGGCAATAATAATTTTTTACAAGCAATATCCACAGGCCTTATGAAGTAGAGATAAAGCCTTAGGAAACAGAGATAAAGTTTGATTTTCCTGTAAGACTCCATCCACATGCAGGAGCAAAACTTCCTGGTCCTACAAATGTTAGGATATGAGAGGATTAAAAAGCAATGAAAACAGTAGAAGAAAATAAATTTACCTTATTTTTAACACCTGGAGGATTTACACATGTTTTAATTTAATTCTAGATCCTCACAGGAAGTTAGGTGCCCTAGGGATTTCTTGGGAATTAGATACATAAATCGTTGCAAAGTTTTGTGTCAGGGACTTACCCAAGGAGATGCACATAATCTCTGCAGGGTTGAGATCTGAATGAGACCACATAAATGTCACTCCATTGCCTTAGCCATCTTATTTGTGTAAGGTAGGGTTGCTTTGACTGTGTTGTATCTCATATGGCTGTGGTTTCTGTGTTTTTGAAATGCTACTGCTGGGCACAAGTACAGGTTTGATTTGGTCTTAACATACAGAAACAAGTTCTAGTCATATGTTCATGTAAAAAAAACCCAGAACAAAACAAAAAAAAGTTTGACGTTCAATTATAAACCATTAACATATCTAGTCTAACTTTAGGGTTATAAACCACAGAAATTAACCAGTGAAGTTAGGATCTAGTGCTGTAGAAAGGATGCTGGTTTGTTTTGCTGCAGATTACCACCAGTAGCTCAGGCTGCTTATTCACTTCCTCTTCCAGGTAAGGTGTGTGTGACCATGTCAGTTCAGCTGCTGTGCCTCACTGGTCATTAGCCAGACCTCTACAGTGTGGCTCCCATCTGGAGCATCCCAAAAGTGGGATGAGCAATCTGCTTGTTGGCTCCACCCCACCTGCAGTGTGGGTACAGCTGGCTCGATGCATTGTCTCTGTACTCTCAAACAAGCTACCAAAGACAGTGTAGTTCCCTGAGGCTAGGGATATCATGAAGAAAAAATGGCTGTTTCAACACAGAGATCAATCACGTTTAATTTATTGAGGCTGGCAAGAAAAGGGGTGAAGACTCAGAAGGCACAAAGGCAGTGGAAAACCAGGCATGTTAATATCATTAAAAATGGGCATAAACTGGCTATAATAGAAATTGGATGATCGTTTCTGACCTCTAGAAATCCCTTTAAATAGCTGAACAATGTTTAAAAGACCTGACTTGTTTTAGGACAATATGGATCCCTTTTCAAAAGTACTCTGTCCAAACAGCTTAGCAATTTCTCCTATCTGAGAACTTACCTCACAGGGAACATTGTGGGGAAAAATGAATGGAAAAATGTAGGATGCTAAAAGAGCTATTAAATACCAGATAGCCAGAGAGATTTTGCTGTGAATATTGACAACAGCTCAACATGTAGGATTCAGGATGTCTTGTCTTCAGGCAATCCTGAAATTTATCCTACTATATCCTTTCAAATTAGCCAGGTTCCAGCAATGTTATGTAATGTACATAAGCCAGTGTGTTGTGAAGGGAAAAAGAAATGATAGTTACCACACTCAAACAGCAGATTCATGTTGGTAAAACGAGCCACAGTATTTGAAATGTCAAAATTGTTAATAGCTTTGCACTTGTCTGGGTGTTAATTTGTATTTATAATTGAAGCAACAAAGTGTGGAAGGAGCAGGTGACATGCTTTCACCAAAGTATCTACTGCAATCATTTCTTGATGATAAAAGCATTTAGAATATGTCTAAGAGATAAAAGAGCCTTTCTGATCAACTGAACTGTCTTCCCATGTTCATGAGATATATATTTATATACAAAACTCCAAAGAAGATAGCTTTGATATACTCTAAGCCTTTGTCAGGAGGCAGATTTTAACAGCCTGTGTGTATTCTGTCAATCAAAACTCTTTTGAAATGTTTTTAAAAAGAGTGAAAAGCATTAACATTGGGTTTTGGGGATCTCTGCTGGAAGTTGGGGACCTTCCCTTAGTCAGTAAAGCTGTTTCTTCAGGTGTGTGTCAAACAGCCAGAAGGAGAAAAGGAAAAAAAACAAAAAGAAAGTGGTTCTACAGTAAGGAAACAGTATTCTTAATACGTGTAAAGTGATAGAGTTTCAACACACACTGTGATCACAGCCCAACCTGCTCATCTACTCCACAGTGGTTACCATTCCTACAGGTCCAGCTGATTTCCTATTCTAATCTGAGGAAATAGCTCAATGCCAGGGTCAATTTTCCTAATGTGCTGATTTTTGGTGACAGCTTGCACTGAGGGCACCATCCATTTCTGACTGCATGCTATAGAAAGTAGAAATAAAACCAAGTTATCTCACTTGAGCACTTATCCAACATGAAATTTTCATTTCATCAGGTGCAGTGTTGGTGCCTTGAATTCTAAGCATTTGGCCTTCTGCTGCTGTAAATTGCTATGTGAGCTCTAAAGCAAACCAGTGTACATTTTTCGTGTGTCAATGTTCCTCTTTATTGCCATACCAAGATAATTCTTGGCGAGATTGCACAATGGGCTTTTCTGCCTGCAAGCTGCTGCTTCAGAGCTCTCTGCAGAGAGCTCCAAAATCTGAACTTCAGCACTAGTTCTTGTTTATCTCAACAATAGGGAAGGGGAGCTACATGAAAAGAAACTATATATTTTACTTTTTCTTTTTTTTTTTTAATTTCCTTATATCATGAGCAGTACTCAATATATCTGTGTGCTTATGTACAAGTATGCAAGAGTGAACACCTATTGACTTGTGACTTGTATAAATTAGGCACATATTTAGTTAGCATCCTTGTCATAAAATTCCTTTTATAAGAGTAAATTGCTGTTTACTGCCCAACACTTCTGGCCTCATGAGAGTGAATCAGAATCTTTTTTGTTTCTTTATTATTGCTGTTGTAACTGCAGGTTTGCTCATCTCTGAGGTATTGGGAGTATATTATGGACATCATTAAATTTATGGCTCTTGTGTTTAGGAAAAAGAAAGAAGTGGTCATACTGCTGACAAGTTTTTATCAACACCTGAGCATATAAAAGATTAAAGGTAAGCTTAAGAAATTTTTGCAGTTCTCTTCTAAGTACACTTCCTATTACTGGCATTTGATGTTTGTCTCAGTTACTCATCAATCATCAAACTTCAGATATTTTGCCAGTAAGTAAATCAGGGTGTTAGTATGGGTAGACCGGTACAAATTTAGACAAATTTTCTTTCTTTCTCGTTGATTTATACTTTTGAAAAGAGTTGGCAAGTGTGAGGCACCCAAATGCTTTTGAAATTCAATGACATTTGCGGCTGTTTCTCTGAATAAATACTCAGAAACTCTGAAAATAATGTAAAAAGAGGAATCTAAAAGTATTAAATCTATCTTTACATTCTCTTAAAGAACATTCAACTGTGCAGTTGCAAATAATATTGGGTGACATCACATTTTTGTCTTAATCAGAAAGAGCATTGAGGTATCTTAGTCGTACTCCATGTTTATAGAATGATCACTGCCTTTCCACTTAGTCACTTCATGCACCAATATCAGGAAAATATTAAAGAAGACAAAGAAATATGTATTTTTTTCTTCTCTCTGTAGCTTTAGAGCCAAGTCTGTCAAGAGCCTGAGCTCCACTGCCTTCCTTATGGTTGAGGGTAGTTATGCAGCAAAAGTATATTCACATCTGTAAATTTGATTTGTCTTGCTCTTCTAAGGCAAGAGAAGGAGGTTTGCCACCTTTGCTTCATGTGCACAGGCTGACATCTGTGAAAAAGTCTGGCAAAGAAAGCTCTTATGCCTTTGGACAGAGGAGCAAAAGGAGATTTTACCCACAGGCTTGATGGTGGTTCTAGAATGGGTTTATGCAGAAAGGAGTCCTGTCCCTATTACATCTGCACTGAACAGCTCCCTGTGGACAACAAGGGACTCACTGGTTGTGACCTTCCTTGCAAACATGCTCAGAGGCAATATTGAGGGGCCAACAGTTGAACTATCAATATTTTTTCAGCTTTTCTTCACAGCTCAGCTTTCTTCCTATGTTGTCAGAGTCTCCAAAGCAATTTTTCACACTGATCCTTTTGAAAAATGTCTGTGTTCTGGGGAAGACATGTGTTTAGCTGCCCAGTGCTTCCTTCATCAGAGCTGCTGGGAATTCCTTTCCATTGCATTAGCAACCAGAAAATTGTGGAGTTTTTTGTTTTTGTTGTTGTCATTTGTGGGTTTTTTTTAAGTAAATGTTGCTGCTGTGGCATTTCATGTATGCAATCCTTCAAAGTTTACTAAAGGTGGTGGAATGGCTAAATGATGAGCCAGCTTCCCTGTTAAACCAGAGCACAGCCTTACAAAGTAAGCCTGGTGTTGTTTCCTTTCCTGTCTCCATTGATTTGTGAATCCATACTCATCAGAAAGTGTGATTTTGTTCTTGTTTCTCACACTTCCCCTGAGCTAACTGTGACTGTTATTGTGTTTTGTATTTGCCTTCAGGTTCCAACTGAGATTTTATATATTTGATGCCGAGTGTGAATTAAAAAAAAAAAAAAAAAAAAAAAGGAGAAAAAAGCTGGTTTATGATGTCTGTGAGTCTTCTTGTACTTTGAGGTGGCTTTCTAGCCTAGTCTACACACATGGCTTTCCTTCCTGATTTATGCCTTTTATCCCCACAGTAACCATTGCAATTGTGCACTTCATCTCTTGAGCATGGATGGAAAGGTGAGTGGATAGGAGAGTTCATCTGCTCTGTAACCAAGCCCATGGAACAGCTCTTCTCTCACTGAGCTGTGTGCTGGGATGTACCTTTGGTTCATCACACCATAATAGATCTTTTTGCTTACAGAAAATAAAGAGGAGTGAGGGAGAGGTGGAGGAAAGATTAAATTCAGGAACAGGAATTTTGGGATTGTTTCCCACAGGCTTCCTCTGTTTGATGCCTCTATTTCTTTACAAATATGGAAAATATTGTAGAAAGAGTGAAACTCACGTAAGTGCCAGGCTTAAATCTCCCTCAGATGTGGAACTTAAAGAAGTCTCTACATTTGGGGTGGTAAGCTGTTATAGGGGAAAATAAGGATTATACAGAATGGGGAATGATCAGATATGGGACCTTAGGATAACCTTAAGGTTTATCTTTATTAGTCAAAAAATTACATTTATGCTCTGTATTCAACCTGGAAATCCTAGGCTCAATTCAGATCTCTAAGTATGGGACATAAAGAAGCCAGAATTTCTTGTCTAGTTTCATGAGCTGACACAGGATCTTCACTATTCCAGTTTCCTTAGTCTAAAATTGAAATAATCTATCTTCTAAGAGACAGCATGCTGATTATGTGTTTCATATCTCACTCTAAAAATGACATATTATTATGAATCCAGCCCTTCTTGCAGCGAGTGTGTGATGATAAGGAATCACTGTACCTTTAAAGCAAAGGCAAAATGTGAAATAACAGTTGCTTCTTTGGAATTGATGAGTTCACCTGATTTTTTTTTTTTTTTTTTTTTTTTTTTTTTTTTTTTTTTTGTATCCCAGGTTATCCAGACTGCAGAACTCATAATGAATTGCTGCCATTACATTTTTCTGAGGCTTCTTGTTACAGAATTCCTTTGAAAGGTTAATTGTCAAACTTTAGTTTGGGAGTGTGTAATGTACTTCAAAACTCCATAACTTTACTGAAGTATTAGCATAAATATAGTGGGTGATAAAATGAGTTGTTTTTCATATTTTTTGAAAGGTTGAGCTCATATAATTATTCATGATAGAGTAAATATGTTTTTATTCCAGGATACTAACAGCACTATAAATACCCATTTTAAAGCTTATGAATCTCACCTGAGTCCCACTAAAGTAGATGGAAAGATATATCTTGATATACATGTTCTTTGGATAATATTCTTTACCTGGGATGACTATAATTCACCCTTCCTTGGTCGTTTAGGGCAGTATTTTAAAAACTCTCACAAAATAATTAAGTATGAAAGCAGATGGTGTTTAAGCAAATGCTTGTGTTCTCTTCTTCTCCCCTCTGGTGAAGTAATGGAGGAATTGTACAAATTGTACTGATTGTTGCCTGCCCAGCTCCATCTATTAGAAAGGCATTATAAGATGGATCTTTTTTTATAAAGTCCTTGGAAATCTATCAAGGGAAAAGTGCTATGCAAGAATTAGATGGAAAAAATATTGCTGTTCCTATTTGTTTTCATCTTTCTTTAACATTGTATACAGACTTGCGTCTTCTGAGCACAAGAACTCGGCTGAACAAAGCCATCTCCCGAATTTCATCTTGTACTGACTGCAACACAAATGTCTTAAAAAGTTAGGATAATAAGGAGCACTGACTCTGAAAATGCCCTGGAAGATTGCTTAGAAAGTCTGTGAATGTTCCATCATTGAGCATTTTGGAGAAAAGGGCAGGGAAACATCCATCACAAAGGAAGATACTTTATTGGGAAGGGGCAGCAGAGTACAGAGAGAGTTCCTTTCTAAAGGGGGATAATTTTTTTTTTAATTGATTCCAAACATAGCTTGAGGCAAAATAACAGCAGGTTAATAAACAGGGTCATTCTTTTCTTCAAATTTATGTTATTTTTGATGGTACCAATTACAAAATTTGGGAAATATTTGATGGCAGCTCTTCCTATGGAATAACATAGCATTGCAAAGGGTGAGCCCACAGTCTACTCCTAATAGCACTGATAATCAGTCACTGTACAGGTTGTCTGCTCTACTGCTACTCATCAGGTAGAAGGCAATTACAAAGGATACAGTGAAGAACCCACCAGGGAAAGTCACTCCTCTCAGTTGCCATGTTCTTTCATTAGGCTTTGCAGAAGCTAGGCTGTGTGTCTCTGAATCACAGTGATGCACAGCACTGAACATCCGGCAACCAGGGGTATCTGGACACTTACAGCACTGCCAATTCCTCCAGCCATGCAGCTGGGGCTGGATAAAGCCTCAGTTCCTCCTTTGCCTCATGTTGTGCCCAGCACAGCTGTTACCACTGCCACAGGACTGAAGTGTGGCAGAGGAAGACCAGGTGCAGTTGGGTTCCCTGAGAGAGAAGTTATCTTCAGCTTGGTCATTCCTTTTTGCGGGGAGTTGCAAAAAATTTGTCTGCTCCTTTGCTTGGTCCAGACTGTAGGGTGCCCTAGATAATATCTAAAATCAATTAAGAATGTAATATATATATATATACATATATGTGTGTATCTATATATGCGTGTGTAAGCATGTACATACATGTATATACATTATATACATATGTCTACATATAAAATACAGAAATATATTAGTGTGTGTATCTATGTATACCTAGTGAAGACACAGTAAAGAGATGTATAAACCAAGCAAGTAATAAGTTTAAGTTAGTTTTGGACAGTGCTTTCCTGGCAGGAAAATTCCCATAGATCATTCTGTCACTGGACTGTGGGTGGGAGTTGGCTGCATCTCTGAAAAAGTCCTCTGCAGAATATTGTCTTCTGCAGATAAAAGTTGAGAGGCTATTTCTGTAAAGGAATTTTGTCTCTCTGAGCACAGTTTCAGGACACAGCTGCATTTACGTGAACCTTGTTATAGCATTTCTTAGATCATACCAGAGAGACTTATGACCTTCATAAAGCCAAGAAGGACAAACATTGCTGCTTTAAAAGCTTTTAGGAATGGATCATTTTTCATGCCCACTTGTCTCTGGCAGTTATAGTAAATTTGCTGTTCTCTACATGGTTCCAAGATACACTTTCCCTTATTACAGAACCACAACAAAAAATACTGTAGTAATTGATGATTCCGGCTTGAAATGCAGTTGCACTTCTTTGGTTAATTTCCATTTAACTTAGTAGTATTAGCTACACTCCAGTGGTTATTCTGCCTCTAAAAGGTGACATCTAGAAGTCCACAGAAAAGAGGTTGTTTTTAATGTACAGCTTTTTTAGATCCAGATGTCCCTAGAAGTATTATTTTTGCTATAGTAGTAGCTAATCATAATCCAGAATCCTGTTTTGCTCTGCTGTATGTATTTCCTAAAGAACAAGACCATTCAGTCTCAAAGAGTGTATTATTTCTACTGTTTTCATTATTATTATTATTATTATTATTATTATTATTATTATTATTAATGAACTAAGCAGCACAGTGATTCCCAGCCTTAGGATTTATCAGGTCAGAAGTGAATTGACAAACAGAAAACATTACTGCCAACAGGAATCCAAAGGATTTACCTGGACCTGCTGAGCTGCATGCTATACAAACAGAAACAATGATCTTCTGCCACCAAATATTCTATTAATTAAATGTAAGACAAGATAAAAGGTGCAGACTTTTTTGGAAACAAAGGTAGTTGTGATAGACTCTCCTGAAAGTTCAACCTCAAGGAGAGCTAAGTCTTGTTTGATCTTTCTTATCAGTGTTGTGATATAAATAATTGACACTTTGCTAGAAAGTGTCCTTCAGGTAGAAATACATAGTCAATTAAGCTGTCCTTAGTATTGTTATTCTCTTTTTTTTCTAATAATTTCCAAAAGCAGTATTTGTGTTTCCTTTTTTATTAAGGACAAGAGAGAATTCACCAGGCAAAAAAGCACAAAGTTAACTGCAATATTTCCTGGATGTTTGTTTTGAGATGATTTGGCATGTTTCAGTTTGTTCATGTAGCAGTGGAATATGTTTTTTTTCCAGGTGGCACTTGCAAGGGTTTCTGGCATCAAGTCTGCAAGGTGATGTGTGTCCAGGTTTCCAAAAAAAATGGCTCAATTTCTGAATAGAATTCTGTAGAGCACTTAAAAATCCCAATTTAAAAAAGGAACAGAAAGCAGGTAATTTACTCTTAATTTTGATAGCAGTTATCCTTAAAGTTTTTCTGACCCAGATATATCAACATTGAAAAATAGTAAAAATATGCTAACAGGAAAAAATGTAAACAGCTCAATTTTTTTTTTTTTTTTTTTAGAGATGACTCACAGGAAAAACAGTAAAAACTCAAATTATTTAGGAGACCTGTCTTAGCAGAATAGAGGGGATGAGATGCAGCTAAATCTCACATGAGAATATAGTCTCTGTGTTCATAGTGCTGTGCTGGTTGTGAGGGATCTGCCCACAGTGGTGGGTTCCTGGGTTGATCAAAGTCTGAAAAGGTAGATGCACCCCCTGGAGAGCCATCACTGTAAAAGATTCTTGCCAGCCAAAGATGTAGAAGAACTGACTCAGGCAGTGGAAGTCAAGATCTAGGGAATTTATAAGACTTCATGAAAGAAGAAAACAAGAACAAGATGCTAAACAAAACAGCCTCAAATGTGCAGGCACTTTTATTTCAGAAACCAAAGCTGAGCATTTCTATGAACGGAGATGCTACAAATACTGCAAGATTCATGATGAATTATTGAGAGCTGGTTAGACTGAAAGTTTTTGGAGTTAAAGGAAGTGAAATCTATGTCACGTGAACACTCCCTGACAGCTCATTGTCACTGACACTGTATATACTTCACCAGGGAGGAGAAAATATCTTGGGTTGTCTTTTTTTTTTTTTTTTTTTTTTCACAGACCTATTCTTTAGTTTAATGATGATGATTCACAATGTGGTATCAAACATTAATGTTCCTTACAACATCTGGAAAATACTGACTAGAAAATTAAGAGGAGATTAATGTTCCTTCTGATATTTTTATCCTCTTCATGCCTCATCATCATGCCCACTGTACCATGAGATCAACAAGATTAGATATCTTTGAAATATGCTCACCAGCAGAATGTGATATTCAGGCTGAGGTAAGAAGATAAGAGCAACTGACCTGCAAGATTAAGGTGACAAATTAGACATCCAACAGGACATCTTTGTTCTAAATAAGTGAGGTATGAATCCATGATGCATAGTTGTGTTGACTTTTCCTCAGCTGAATTGTAACTCATAAAAAATACACACAGTGTTTTGTTTCTGATTGTTCATGGTTCAAGTGACAGTGAATAACACTGGTTGACACAGAAGATGGAGGGAAAGAAATAAAGAACTTTGAATAAATAAGATGAAAATAATTTTTAAAAATGTATATGTAAATTGCATAGTACATAATAATGTAGTACATAAAAATAATATTTATGTAATATATGCATATAAGTAATATATATTTGATATATACTAGATTTATAGATGCCTGTGCAATACATTTATGTATATAAAATATATGCATATAATCTATGCAAAAGCAGAATATTTGCATATAAATATATACATATATATGCATAGATAGATAGAAAGATACCTAAGATGTAGATATGGATATAAAAGGTACATGAAAATCAAAATAACCCATTGTCCATCTTCCTTGAGAAGTAGCTCAAGAAGCAATTGGCTGAAAATGCAGCTTGACGGGTTAGACCTTTGGAAGAATCCCAACAATTACGCACATGGATCATATGGAACAAAATAGTTTATGTTGTCAAAAATGAGCATGAACATCTGCTGGTCATGATATAGATCCATTTTATCCTTAAGATTGCCTTTCAGCATCTTGCCAGCCTTATGATGCTATATCCTTCCAAACTTTTAAACTCTGAACATCAGTAATGTGTTTAACTGAATTGTTGCAGCATTAAAAGGACATACTGCTTCTTTGGATTTATGTATTTTGTATATATAAAGGGGCTATCTAATGAAGAACATGCTCCTCTGCCCAGCAGAGAGTGAGTCATTGTAGAATTTATCCATATGATATAAAAGAGCACATAAGCTTAAGTGACAGTGCATTAAGAAAGTGAAATTAAAGTTGGAAATGGTCACCATTTCTGGACAAGGTGGGGAGAGGGTAGGAAAAAGCCAAATAGCCAGGTATATTTGTGCTAGTGATTAAATGTTCCACTCAACATAGGTTTTAATATGACAATGGGGAAAAACTAAGAATTTTTCTTCTTTCTGTCAATTACTTGTTATTTATTGCTCAGAATTTTGTTATGTAAGCACATAGAGGGTAACTAATTCATTTTTTTATGGCAGCCTCTAATATTTGTGAAGGAATTTTCCAGGACTTTCAGGATCAGATAAAAAGGAAGTGGTTTCGAAAGGGTACTACTAAATAAATGCATCCTAAAATAAATGTTGAGTAATTCAATCATCAGAATGTATGAATAGAGTAAGCTCCAAAGTGAAACACAGTGACCAAAGAAATTAGTGGAGCCAAGTTGCTAAGGAGAGATAAATAGGGGTCTAATTGGTTTTATACATCTCAATTGAGGTACTTATTCATGTGCAAAAATCTCACAACATTAAAAATAATTTGATTTAGAAATTGTTTTCATGGAAAGCATTTGGTATGAAGCTTTTCTATCAATGTAATATAATGACAGCAGAAGAGAAGATATTTCCAATTAAACACTTGAAAGCTTCATAGCCATAAATTAGTTGGTAGGCAACAGAGTTTGCATGAACTGTGACTCTGAATGGGAAAATATGTTCTCTTCAAAGTCATGCAATTGAATGGCATAAACATTATCTAAAAATTCTGATAGGTCAGAACTTACATTTGTAGTTAAATGAGAATTATGCTTTCTAATATGTTTAGCTGTTGTCTTCTACTGGAGGACATCGAAGTAGCTTCAAATATTTGGGTGCCCATATGACTCAGAAGCAACAGAAGTATCAGAATCACAGAATATGCTGAGAACACTGAGTCCAACTCCTTGCCCTACATGTCCATCCCTCATTAACTACCTCTTTGGAACTAATTTTTATCAGTCAAAATTGATTTGGACTGCCATTACCCAGGACTTTCCAACCTCAGGCAGATAAAACAAACAAGCTAGTAGCTAGATTATTCAGTTTTATGCCCTAGTTTTTTACTCCTGTTTTGTTCTTACCTAATTCTGGCTGCTCAGTGAGACAAGAGGGGTGAGAGCAATGTATTTAAAAGCTGACATATTCCAGCTGGTGACAGATGGGAGCTTTGGACCTGTAGAGCTCAAGATGGAATTTCACATGCATGTCTGACCAGATGGGGTCTTTGGTTGCTAGAGTTTTCAAGGTGACCTGTGCTCTCTTACATGAGGAGTCTCAGCTGGTCAACCTCCCTCAAAAAATTCACAAGGACCAAGAATGCTGGTTCCAACAATTTTGACCCTGTTGACTGAGTCCATGTGGGCCACATTTCTGATGGAGTGACATGCCCAAATGAGTAACTTCAGACACTTAGACCTTATGGCAGGTCTCATAATGAATTCAAACTCCAGCTTTGGGCTACATGCTTCCAGCCTGGCTGCTTTTATTTCTCATAAAGAATGCTGTGGGCACAAGAGCCCTGTATTTGTTGTGGCTTTGTGAAGAAAGACACTTAAAAATACATAAAATTTGGTCAGAATACTGAGAACATACTTAAAGCAGTAGCTCAGTAATGCATTTGGTAGATCAGTTGAAGACAAAATCAGACACTGACCCTCTATATTCTTAGAAGGAAACAAGAAACTCATGGGCACTGCTTTTTGCTGCAATTTAATGAAACATGTATAATTCAATGAAAATAAAAGAAAAATAGTCTTCTGTCTGAAAACCATGCTTTCAAGACAAAAAGATATGTCACATATATACTGACATCACCAAATTAATTTTGAGTTTTGAAATACTAAGCTTTAATTAAAATTGTATTTCAGTAAATGGAAGGTTGCAATAGTTCAGATAAAAAAATAATGTAGAAGGCTTTTTCCTAAGTGGAAATTAAGCCTGTTTCATACCCTTCTAACAAAGCTCTGAAATATGTAATTTGTTTCTCAAAACAAGGTTTTGTGTTTTAACTGACATAATGGTCCTTGAATGTTCGGAAAATACATGTGATAGTGTTTATCTCATACATAATTTTCATCAAACTTAATGCCCTCAAGTCCATTAGTAAAGAAAAAGAGTGAAGAAAAATTTCTGAAAGAGCTGTGTAATGAATGCTGAATGACAGCTACTCAGGAAAACAAAGGATTTCTTGTTTTTACATGAAAATCGAGATCATCAGAATGCTAGCTTTGCTAAAGAGGGTTGTCATTTAGTACTCAGCCCAGACAGAAAGGATAGATATCAAACTGAAAGTTTTGTGATTGAGGTGAAGATTTGGTCTGATTCACCACACCTCACTTTGGAGTTTTGGATTCTGAATAGCAGAGATTTTCTTCCTGAATGAAGAGAGTAAGTATTTTTGTGAAATGAACCCACCTCTTTCCCTAATAAGAAGTATCCAGGATTGGTGACTGAACTGCTTCCCTGGGCATCCTGTTCCCATGCTTAAAAATCTTCTCAGTGAAGAAATTTTTCCTGATATCCAATCTAAATCTCCCCTGGTGCAACTTGGGGCTGTTTCCTCTTCCTCTTTTAGGCTGTGTCCTATTTCTTTTTATTGGTGGGAAGTGATGATCCTCACCTGGCTACAACCTACTTTCATGTGGTTTCAGAGAGTGATAAGGTCTCTCCTTTTCTCCAAGCTAAACACTCCCAGCTCTCTCAGCAGCTCCTCATAGAATCTGAGGAGCTCCAGAGCCTTCACCAACTTCGCTGCTCTTTGGACATCTTCAGGAATGGAGATGAAGCCAAAGAGCAAAGAAAACCATTCTCTCTGCTGAAGCACTGCAAACTTGTTCTCAGGAAGCCTAAGGGAGGGAATGTACATCAACCAGGAAAGAGAGCAGGGAAGAAAATAATTGGGAAAAGTTGTCAACTCCCATGGCACAGCTGGTGACTGCTCTGCTTTCTGCCAGGTAGCTGTTTCAGGAAGGTGTATCATCCTGGCTGGAGTCAGTTATCAAAAGTTATCAGTTTAATTTTTTTTTTAAATTGTTTTTATTACGTGTTCCCAGTCAAAGGCAGAAAAGGGCAGAGACTGTCCCGAAGCCTGGAAGTCAGTGCAAGAATTTCAACTTTCCATAGGTTAGCTTTGATATTTCTCTTCCCTCTGACTTGTGGGCTTCATACCAGAGAAACAATCAGCAGAAAACCAGCTAATTTGACCACAGAAAGAAATAACTCAATACTCTAAATTTTTCTAATCTGTCCACATTTAATTTCCAGCAAGAAGGGAGTGTGACTCCCTTTGGGAGTCTGTTCCCTTTGCTTGAGTTAACACAATACAGTCAATTTTCCCACTCAAGTTTCACACAGAAGGCTATTTCCCAGCTGCTAGAAGTAGATACTTAGCTGCTTTTAAAACTTGAGGAGTTCTGTAATTGAAACACTAAGTTATTCTGTGCACAAAAAACCTCCATCAGTTGCTGCTCACAGAACAGATGCCAAACTTTTGTGTTTGTGTTATTTTCTTTCTTTTTCTCTTGAAAACTTCACAGAAAACTGAATTTTTCTTCAAGAACAGGAAAAAAACCCTCACATTTTTTTCCTAGTTTGATAGTCCTAGAGAATATTTTTTCCCCCATGATCATGTTGAAATGACATGGTTTGGTCTACTGCTTAAAAGGAGCAGATTTTATGTTGAATGTATTCAACAGGATCAAAGTTATTTTGAACTGCAATAATGTTGTATAGTATCTGGAGTTAATACTAAACATGCTGTTTACCAGAGTTAATGCTCACATCTAGAGAAGTTTACAGCTGAGTTTGTCCTGCTGTATTGAACAGGGTACATACTTTTTAAAACTTCTCTTGAAATACGAAATATCATTAACAGCTTTTTACACATTTGTATGTATATTTCTTCCAGTGTGTGTGTTCTCCTGATCTCTGAAGCTGGCTAAGAAATAATCAGATAATGATTTTTGTCATGGTTTGACATGAAAGTGAATTTTTTTTTCCAGGAAGTTGGGTCAAACCAATCAGTGGTCAGGTTTGGATATTGGCACCTGGAGTGACCACTGAAAGTATGGACACGCCTCTGAGAACACAGGGGGTTAAAAGCAAGAACTCCCAGGGGAACCGTCTCTTTGGTTCCGGTGGTCAGAGAGTGCAGGCTCTCCCCTGCCCAGCCATGGGCTGGGTGGGGGAGGGGAAGCCACGCGGCCTTGTCCAGGTAGGCCGAGGGGCTGAGGGTCTGGAACCGAGCCAGCTCCTGTGGACGGAAGGGTGGAGAGAAACGGAGATGCCTTTGTTCCCCCCTGCCCAGAGGGAAAGTGACAGAGAGCCTGGCAGCACCTGGAAATTTGCCGGCAGAGGAGAAGGAGAAAGGGGGGGGATGATGCCCAGCGTGGGAGACGGGATGCTGGACCGAGATATCAGCCGTCCAGGGAGTCTGAACTTTTAACCCTTTCCAGGAAATGAGGGCTTTGTAAAATATTACTCCTCCTTGATTTGTAGTGGAAGAGAGACAGTCCGGGACCTGAGATGTTAGAAGAAGAAATATTTAGGTGGGAGGAGATGATGAAGTAGCTTTTGGCTGGACTTTTTTTGTTAGCCATAGACTGAACCAAAATCTCCTGCAATAGAGACTGCATTTTAGGGGGATGCAGTGGTGACCCAAGGAGACCTGCTTCAGCTTCTAAAAGCACCGGAATGGCAAGAACAGAAGAAAGCTGAGGAGGGAATGGTGATGCCCTCTGTCTTCGAGAAGAAGATGATCTCTGTTCTTGGACCCTTGGCCCCAGGGGAAAATGGGGGGGACTGTAGTCCCAAGATGAGAAGCTGAACTGTTGTATCTTTGGGTCCGTGGCAAAGCATCCTTAAAGGAGCCCTATGAGCAGTCTGTCCATGCACGGTGGTGAGAGCACTGTGACATGGAAAGGAGAGTGTCACACTGGCAGATTTTCTCTGGGCAGTTGCCATGTGTGACAGGGAAACACAGGAGGTGGCAACTGTGTTTCCTGGGGGGTCTGTGGTGCAAGAGAGATTTCTCTCTCCCTTGATAGCTTGAGTATTGATTATCTGAAGGGTGGTAATTTGGTCAGGAATCCCGGGTGATGTTTCATGGTGGGTGTTTTAGGAATTAGGAGAAGGAGGGGTGTTTTAAAAGGTCTTCATCCTGGATTTAGTTGATGTGTTTTCTGTAGTAGTAGTTTAATAAAGTTTTTTCCCTTTGTTATTAAGCTTGGGCCTGCTCTGCTCTGTTCCTGATAACATCTCACAGCATTTATTTGGGGAAGGTGCATTTTCATGGAGGCGCTGGCATTGCGCCAGTGTCAAACCATGACAATTTTAGAAAGTGTGTCTTGCTTTAAAAGTTTTCAAGATATTGAAATAAATGAGCCACTTATAAAACATAATGCATTCTAAAGCCACTGACTTTTGAATATATCGTATCAAATAATTTATAATCTTTCTTGAGGGTATATGTTAATTTTCTTACAAGAACTACAGCCCAACTTCTTAAAGGTATTTTACTTTCTAATTCCCAGGGAAATCAGTGTGGATTAGGGACTTAAATTGGCTTTAGACTTTTAAATAATTTTGAGAATCTGGATATAGTCTCTTAACCACAATGGCATTTATAACAATTAAGAAAAATAATACTCGAATTATAAGTATGAAGTCGTTTTCATAATTTACTGAAAGATATCTGTCAATACACCAAAGGCAGTCCCCCAAATCTGGGAACACTCAGCTGTTTGTTGAAATTGTTGTATGTGAGAAGCAACAGGACTGAGCCATGGCCAACACCTGGATAGAGGTTGCCTGTTAAAAAATGAAGAAATCTTTCAGTTGCTGTCTGAGCCCTCTGCTGAGGGATCCAGTGAATGTCACCAATGCTATCTAGCCACAGACCTTAGCACTGTGTCCTATCCATATTGACAACTAGCTTATGTCACTTGTCCTGATCCCAGTACAGGCCATCTACTTGTCCCATCTTCCCATAACTTCATTCAAATGCTGCATTCCATTTTGGTTTTGTGTTGTTTTCTTGACCCTTGAAATATTTACTATTTGCTACCAAGTGACAGTTTTCTTCTGCTCCAAAGGTGGCTGCATTCATCTCTGTGGTGGCTGAAATCATCCCTGAGCAACATTCACCTTCATAAAACACTCATGCGCACTCAGATGAAGGTGGTGGAGATGGTCTACAGGGAAGAGAGTATTTCTCTCTTGCCCAGCTGACACAGGTGACTGAATTATGTCAGCTGGTGTAAGTATGCATATACACACAGAGCTATATTTATATAGCTTTATATAGCTTGTAAAAGCACTGCATTCTCACCAGGCCATTGTGAGTTTTTCCATTTCTTCTAACTTGGTGCAATACAGCATTCCTGTGCATTTGCTTTAACAGTCTTTTTTATCCACAAACTGTCCTTTCAATTAGCTGCTGCTAATTAAAAAACCCTAAGAAATATCCAGACTGTTCTGAAAATTGGTGATAGTCTATGTATTAAATGAATAAGGACAAGTAGAAGTTAAGCTCATTAAGGCTTACAGGGGTTAACGAGCAGGAACATTAGTTGAGCATTGCTCAGAATTTTAAAGAGGGACTTCACTGGCATATGAGCTAACACAGAGGTTGGACCTGAAAAGGTGTGTGGGGACATGAGCAAAATATCACAGGTGAGGGCAAGGAGTTACAGACATCAGCCACTCCAGAACTGCTTTTATGGAATGGCCAGTATGTTGTGAAAACATAGGCTAGGTTTCCCTCTGATGAAAGAAGGGTGAGTGGCATTAACTGTGTCCTGCAGTGGCTGAGAGCTGTGAGACTTGTTGGAGAAAAAACTTTTGCATGGAGGCCAAGCACAACAGGGCCAATAGTGCAGTTAATCATAACCATTTGTGTCTGTCAGGAAAGTCAGGAAGCCAAGGCTTTTAGGGAAGAGTGTGGCCAGCAGGAGTAGGGAAGTGATTCTTCGCCTGTACTCAGCACTGATTAGGCTGCACCTTAAATCCTGGGTCCAGTTCTTGGCCCTTCAATTTAGGAAGAATGTTGAGATGCTGGACTGTGTCCAGAGAAGGGAAACAAGGCTGATGAAGGGTCTGGAACACAATTCCTTGTGACGGGAAGCTGAGGGAGCTGGGGGTGTTTAGCCTGGAGAAAAGGAGGCTCAATGGGAACCTTCTCGTTTTCTACAACTCCCTGGTAGGAGGCTGTAGGCATGTGGGGGTCGGGCTCTTCTCCCAGGCAACCAGGGACAGGATGAGGAGGACACAGCCTCAAGTGTGCCAAGTGAGGTTTGGGTGGGACATCAGGAGGAATTTCTTCACAGAAAGGGCGATTAGACATTGGAATGGGCTGCCCAGGGAAGTGGTGGAGTCACCATCCCTGGAGGTGTTTAAGGAAAGACTGGAGGTGGCACTCAGTGCCATGGTGTGGTTGACATGGTGGTGTTTGGGCATAGGTGGGACTCGATGATCTCAGAGGTCTTTTCTAAGGTAATTGATTCTGTGATTCTGTATGCAGAAGAATTGCTACAATATACTGAACTCTGTTACCGCAGAATATGTATCATATACATACATATATATATATAGGCAAAAAGCATGTGGTGTTTTATCTAACTGCTGAGCCTGTGCTCCATACCACATTCTTACACTGCAGCATTCCCAAAAAGCTCTCTTAATGTCCAAACTGTCAATTGCAATAATCTCCAGGCCAGGTTATTTAAAATAAGCAGAGAAAAACCCTGAACCAAACCAAATTAAACAAACCTGTTTCCCTATTGTTTCAAACAGACACAAGTAGTTAATGCCCATAAGTTAATAAATGTTTCATAAATTGGGTTCAGCCACACAGATGCTGTGATTGATGTATCCAATAGAATTTGTATCCTGCAGTAAGGTGGCCACTATTTTTGTAAGGCAGCAGAAGATGCATTGGCAGGAGGAAGGTAATAAATGTCATTGCAATTCTTCCAAATGTGGATGATAAACGGTAATATGAGGATGTCTGGGAATAGGAAAACCAAATCTAGGTAGAATCATAGGTGAAAATGGCAATTAGGCAAAAGAAAAAATGAGCCAAACCAGGCCTAACAGGAGCAAAGATAATTTTTTTTTTTTTAATAGAGGACTTAATTAGAAAGGACTGCATTCCTCATGTACATAGAGAGAATTCACTCTTGAATTAGGCATTTATAAAAGATGTTTGCTATTGGCATCCTCTCTGAGAAGTGGCTGGTGGTTTTAAGGTTCTCTGTAAGAGGGGGCTTGGCTGATTTTAGATAAAGAAATGGGCTTGCTTTGCATAAAAATACTAAACTCCCTGTATTAAAGACTTGAACTCTCAGATCTCAGGGGAACCTGTGACATTTACCCCAGGTGTTGACAATGCTTTAAGCATATTTGACTGCTGCCTGGTACAAATTCTGCTAGGGGTAGAGTGCATTGATTATTCTAGAGGAAGCTTCCCCTAGTAGTCAGCCGAGAAAGAAAACAAATCCCTAATGACTTGCAAAGGTCCTGATATTTTTAGGCAGGCTGAAGTATGAGGTCTCTGAGGCTCAACAGTTTCATTCTAGCTTCCCTGGGACCCAGAATCCTGTATTACAAAACACTTAAATAGGACTAGCTCTTTTAATTTTATCTGAACTTTGCTGCAAAGATGTGTTTTTGTAATTTTTCATTGGTGATAACTTGTCTGCACTACATTCTACTGGGGGGGGGAAGGCATTAATAATAATTTTAAAAATATCCCCTGAGTTCTCAGCAGAATGGTTGCATTTGAAATTATTGTTTCCTTTTTCTTATGTCCTGTATTTTAGGATCAATGAGTAAATAGAAGTAAATTAACCTTAATCTAGATCTTTTGTGTGCATCTTATAAACATCCAGTATGTAAGGAAATGTATCTGAACAAAGATGCAGATTATCAATATTAAAAGTTCATTTCCATTATAATTAATATATGGGAGCATAACAGGAGTACTGAGGGATGCTGTGGTAACTATTTTTGTTAGGGGCCGAGGGAATGGAAAGCAGCCCGTTTGAGTAGCACAAAAATATTACAGGAAGTTCCTTTGAAATGGTGACTTATTGTTTTGAATTTCAATACAAGGTTGGGGCCTCCACAAGTGGCACCATCTTTGCACTTTGCACAATATAAAACCAATCTTCTGCCCCCAATAGATGGATCAAAATGGGACAGCCAGCAAATGCTTTACAAAGGCCAAACCAAATGCCAGAAAGTCTAATCTGTCTGCAGAAAGATGCCACACTTCTGATAAGCCTGGGCCATGACCCAGTCTGTCTTGAATCCTAAACTGGACAGTTTGTCAGCCACAGTCCAACCCTCCTCTGGCTCAGGGTGTAAGGGAGGATTAGCATTCATTTCAAGGGGCTAAAGACCACATTGCTAGATTTTGTTGGCTTTTTTAAAATTTTTTTTTTTATTTTTTTAGTAGTAGCTGGAATTTCTCACAAGTAACAAAGCACATGGGGTCTTGGATTTGGGCAGGGTGCTGTGGAGGTCTGCTGCTTAACCTTTGGCACTGACTTGCACTAAGGTCTGTTCCCTTGATGGGGAGATTGGTTCCTGAGTCTGCTATTTGAGGCACTTTTTCCTGATTTGTCATTTATTCTTTTCCTTCATGGGAAATTACATCAATTTGTTACAGATCAGGACCATTACAAGTGCAAAAATCCTCTTTTGAGATTTGTACAGACAGTTTTGCAGATGTTTGATTTCTTGTGTAGGGCAAGGTTTCTGCATAGAAAGCTCACAAAAATTGAGGAGTTTGTAACAAAGAATGTAGTGACATGTTTATTTCAAGTCTTAATTTCTTTAATATGATTTGAAAACCACCCTATCTTTTTTGGTAGGTGTCTGGCTTGTTGGATGAGAATATACAAAGGAATGTTGAAACCAAATTTTGCACACAGTGCCTGTAGATATTTTGACTACTGGGCAGGGGATTATATTTTAAACTACTTCCAAGTCTATTATAACTGAGGGGAGATAGAAATGTGCAATATTTTTGGTCCTCTGAAGAAACCAGACTCCTGATTCATATGTGGGAGCAGTGGGTGTACAAACATTCTGAATGTTGCCCACCAGCTAAGGGCCATTATGAATTGGTAGTGGTGGCCAACACCACAAACACATTCCCTGTGGGTCAGTCCTTTCACTTAGGAACACTTTGTCTTCAGGAATCAGGAATGCATTACCATGATGACTTCTAAGGCAAGTGCCACTGAGGCTCTGAATACTTTAGTAGATACTCTGAGCTGCTTCAGGGTATGAAAGCCTCCAGGTGAGAGAGCTAGGATCATATCTTCAAAGAACTTCTTCAGAACTGAGAATATTCAAAGTTGCCTTGAAGATATTTTTAAGTCCATATTTTTCCTAAGTAAGTAGTCATCTTTTGCTTAGGTATCAAATATTTTAGCAAATTTGCTTGAAATTCAACAAAGTTTTGACAGAAAAGAATAAAAGAATATTTTTTAAAACTAGCTATAAAAAGGAAGGGAAGATAATTAGGAAAGAAAAAATGAAAAATAAACAGCGCTTAAAAATTGAAAAAAATATAATTTTAATTAGTTCTGCTAGTGAAAATGATAAAGAGTTACAGAGTCAACTAACAAAGGTGTTTTGCTCCACTGTCTGTCTTGAGAAAAATACATTATTAAGAGAACTTTTGTAGAAAATCATCTTGAAAGCTCTGGGGATTTAATCATATAACCTAGCAAATCAGGGTTTACTGAATATGTTAAGACTTTTTCTTACATGAGTGAAGAAATCAAAGCACAAAGAAGAAGAATAAACGAGTTCCAGTTTTGCATGGCTTTGGATGTTCTGATTGAATTATCTGCTCTCATCTAATGAAATCCAGGATTAAGCTTTTCTCGGAGCTGGTTCTAGCAGCTGTCTTTCCCCAGGCCCAGAGCAGGAGCTCTCTTTTCCTACCTTACACGTCTCTGTGCGTTCTTGAAACTCGGAGGAACACAAATTTGTTGAATCCGTGCCCTGCCAAAGGCCAGAAGGAAGGATACTCGTGCGCCTGGAGGCGGCTCCCAGGTGGAATACCAGTAGATGGCGCTTGGGAATGTGCAATCTGCGCACTCCGGGAAAAGTGAGTTATTTCTGTCTCCCGTTGATTAAGGGTAACAGCTGAGACATGACTGTCTTCAAGTAAAACCACGGTAACAGGATGACCCGTAATTTCTTACAACAGAAAGAAAGGCAACCTGGTTTTGTTTTTTTTTTTTTTTTTTTTTTTTTTTTTTTTTTTTTTTTTTTTTCCTTTTCAGTACAACCTGGAAATATTTGACCCATTGTATTTCCCTTTCAGCACAGAGATCCCCTGATGGCTCTTGGAAGACTGGCAGTGTTTGTCTTTGGGGTTCAGAAACCTTAGAGGAAGATTGACCTGGACCTCCCCTGGGACCTCCCCTGAAGCTCCATCCCCTCTCACAGTGGTGTTTCCTCCCCTCCTGGTCAAGGCATCCCCTGCAGCATGAGCAGAAGATGGTCTTTGGGGAGTGGCAACAGCAAAAGGGCTTTAAATTAGGACTATTGGTGGTGGTGGGAATCAACACTGAAGGAGCTGTTCCTCCTCCCTGTGCTTTGAAGGGATCACAGCTGCCCTGCAACAAGACACGTGGGATGATGCTGTGCTGAGTGCCAGGGAAGTGCCTGCTACAGGAAGTGTTTTCTACCTTTCTGTGTTGCCTGCTTTAAGGGAAGGGTAGTAGAAGTCTGCTGCCTTTGATGACTTGGTCCCCACACTTAGTCCAAAGCTCTCCCACCAATGCTGTAGTGCTGAAAGGCTTTTAACTTAGCTTGGATTTTTTTCATTCCATTTCTGCACTGCAGAGGTCTAGTAAGTTAAATGTCCCATAGCCAGCTACTCCATTACACAACAAGGGATAGGCATTTGTTGTTACTGAACAAATAGCAGAACAGGAGAAAAATATCAGGTGTAGAGGGTGTGTGGAATTTATGCAATTTTTCATAGATATGACTTACCATTTTCCTAACAACTTTACCACAAGGACCTCAGAGCTGTAGATGGAGGCAAACATAAAGCTTTGCTTTAATGTGAGAAAGAAATTCCGCCAGCACTTTGCCGAAGTAATGGGCGAAATTATGCAGCTTTGTCCCCTGAAAAGGCTGGCATTGCAAAGGGCCTTTTTATCCCAAAGGAGCAGCTGAATAATATTTTTGACAACTTATTGTGAAGAAAATGCACAATGTTTTTGAGAAGGGGTTTATTTTCCTTTCACATAGTTGCAAACAAACCTTTTCTCCATTGACGCATATTATACATCTGAGCACCCCTTTCTAGCCTTATTAATGTGGCATATTTCATATTGTGTAGAAGATTTTGAATAACTTACTCATGGAAATGTTGACAAAATCTTCACATTTCTGCAAAATTTATATATGCAAATAAATCACTGCTTTTCCATTAAAACTGCATCCAGAATTCTTATTATTACCCAGATTTACATTTGTTTTCTATAAACCTTCCCCTTCCAAGTGGCTTCAGAAACACTAATCCATAAAACGTTGCAGCCAATCTTGATGACCCAAATCTGAATTTCCATTTTATAATGGCTTAGAATATAGGTTCAAATACAATTATATCAGTAAGAATTTTTCCAAGAACCAAAATCACACAGAGACTCTTAGTGTATAAGTGTACATGTTTGTTTTCTTTTCCTTGAAAGAGGCAATATTCGTACTGTTTTCAGTTTGTATTGGAGCAGGTTCTAAACATTTTGGCCAAATTGCACAGTGAGTCAGTTTTAATGGAACAGATTTCAAAGGGTTTTACTACACTGTGCATTCTTCCTGCATTCATATAATTTAAATCCTGAAGAGAGATCAAATCATTCATTAACCTCCCACAATTAGCCCTAAAATATTTTATCAAATTTAGAGCCTTCTACATGCAGAGAGGTGAAAAAGGTAAATAGAGAGAGAAGACTGTGGGTGAGAAAGGGAGGGAATATCTCATTTATGTCTAGTTGACCCTTGAGCACAGATTAAATGGATGAAGAAGAAAAATGAATAACTGCAAAAATAAGAAAACAGAATTTGACATCTCTCTGGAGGATGAGGGTGAGAATGCATGCATGTTAGGATGCTTGACAATTCTCAGAATTCAGAGCAAAGCTGGCTACCATTCAGCAAAACCAGAGGACTGTACAAAACTGCAGAAGTGACAATCTTTCAAAAAACAAATCTGTGGGTAAGATAAGAAATTATCTAGGGAAATTCCCACTGAAATATTGTGGTAATGGTTTAGAAGATAATTCAGTAACTGTAATCCCATGGAAAGTGTGTACTAATAACAAGGGAATTTAGTTCTGGGAGAAATGTCCTAGCTGGGTTAACAAACTGCATCACTATCTATTACTTGGTAGAGAAAAATATAAGCAGCTAATTAATGCTTTGGGGACTTAGGAGGAAATAAAAACAACAATGAAAAAAACCCAAACCAGAGTTCTCCTTCCCCAGGAAAAAGGAAATGCAGGAGGTAGAAAATGATGTATTATTTTATGCTATTTTTTTTTCAGCCAGAACTTTGTCAGAGGGCTACAAAGTGTAACTCAGCTTTAATCAGCGTAAATTTTGAGCTTGATTCATTTCTGAGTAGCATTAAATTTCACTGGGTTTATAATCATATAAATGCAGAGGGCTCAAGGTGATCTAGTCCTTAGTGAATTTGGCCCAGACCTTGCATTAGTTAACTGTACCATAAGGATGCTAATGAGAGGAAGGGTAAGTCAGTAATTCTTTGTTAGCATAATTCCAATGAACTCTGAAGGAATTTATTATGCTGTAGCTTGTTTCTTCTGAATAGCATAGTCTGTAGCGCAAAATAGCAAAAAGAACTTTGGTTGGGCGGAGAAAGTTAAGACACATATTTAGCAATAGAGGTTATTCTTTATAGATAAAGAAATAAAAACCACCAAAATACACACACAAACCTGAACATAAGACATGTAAAAATAAAATTTTGAATAGGGTCTCTCAAAAAACAGTTGTTAAGTACTTTTATTGGAGGTAAGCTGTAAAAATGTAAGGATACTAAAAGAGAGGACGTGGACTATTTGACAATTCTGGGTAATGATAGGAAAGCTTCTGGAACAATAGAAATGGGAAAAGCAAGGTCCCTTCTGACTCAGAAGATAGTTTTGACCTATTGACGTAACTCAAGAAATTCCTGCTGATCTACCAGGAAATGAGGGACTTTGATTCAGGTACTGATGAACTGTTTAAAGGCTCCTGAGCAGCGATGGGGTGGAGTGGGAAGGCAGGGGACAGTTTTGAGTTGAAATATCAGTGTTCTGATATCCCAGATGTAAGATTTGTGGAAAGCAGTCTCACCATTTCACCTGAATGTCAAAAGCCGCAGCTTTGTATATGGTGAACAATAGCACGGAAAAACAGCTGTTCAATATTTTTTTTAAATATGCTGATTATTTTTAGTTCAATGCCTCTTTAAACCTGAACTGCTCACTTATCACCATACCTCTGAGAAATCTGCCTTCTGGCAGAAACTTTTTGACATTTGTTTTTTTGCCTATGAGTGGCAGATGCTTAGCAGCAAGCCTGTTTTCCTTCCTTTGCAACCTCTTTCCCCGAAAATAGAAAAGGAAACTTTATCCAGATTTCATGCTGTCCATGAAATCAGAGGGTTATTTGGCAGACTCATGACTTCACTGGATTATGTGCCCATGTGTGAAAAAAAAAAAAAAATTAAAATGGGAACTTGTGCTGCAAAGCTCTGCATACTGATCATGTTTTGAAAGGATGCTAAGGTGTGTTGTATTTCAGCAGGCAGTCTGCACACGCTGTGTGTGTGTTTGTGTGCAGGTCACACGTGGACACACTTGTTGCAGCTTCACATTGTGTGTGGGGGACTCAGCTTGACAAGAGGATGTCAACATCTCTGTATTGACAAGGAAGTTAAGGGTGAAGTCTAAATACTGGCATCTGGTGCTATCACAGACATTTTTGGTTACACTGCTTCTCCATTATTTACTATTCTGGTACTTCACATGAAGTCCTCCATCGTGTCTGCCAACCATACATTTTTGTTGCATAGTGAAAATGCCATTAGGACTGTATTTTAAGGGAGAAAATTGAACCCCTAAGTTAGGTTACTCACCATGAAGCTGAATCCCATCCTTGCCAATCAGTTGTGATGGATTTCAGCCTTACATTCACATAACTTTTCAAATAGAGGACAGTGTCTCACCTTAGAAAGGCATCAATTTCTACCTAATCATTAGAAGGATTCTGTTCCTGTTGTTTTTATTAATGCTCAGACAGCATTAGCACACTGTCTGTTACCTTCTCAGTAGACATAAGTCCTTTCTAGTCCTGGCCAGCTGCCCATCCTTATGGGTCTACACATGCTGCAGGTTTGTGTTTGGAGTCTCAGTCTGGTATTCTGAGTGAGAAAGTAACAGACAAAGTGCATGAGAACAAGATTCAGAATATATGTGATATGATTTTCTAGCTGGGAAACCTTTTTTGTTTTTTTGGTTTTTTTTTTTTCAAATATTCATGGTGTTAAACCTGTAAAGTAACACTGATAATGACACTACTGGTTTTGCGTATTCTGCCTCAGGCTCTTTTGTGGTGCTTAGCATCCAAAACCCCATGCAAGTGAATTATATGTTTGTGTGGTTCCTGCCCACTGATCCTGCCCAAATGAATTGAATTAGTGCAATATTGGAACTTTAAATTTAAGCTTTTCTGAACATAGCTGGAAATTCCTCTGCTCCAAATTCTTGTGCCCGATGAATAATATTTTTAGTCTTGGTTCTGGATCTCTTTCCACAGTGTATGCAAGGTAGTTTATGTTTGAAGGCAAGGACAAGCTTGTTGTATCTTTGTATTTTGGTGATGACAAGTTAGCCTTCATATATTTCTCTAGAGGCTTTTTCTTTTACTAGACTAAAAAAGAAATGAAGAGACATTCAATAATGAAAGCTCTAGTCTGAAACTAGCAGATATTGTCAGGGTTTGCATAAGATGGAAAATATCAATACATAAGAAAACATCATGGAGATTTGGACTCCAGAAGTATAAAAGCCTTAAAAATATTCACAAGTCATTTACAAAGATTTTAGTATATTATGAGAGCACTGTCAAATCAAATGCAAATATAAATCTAATTAATTCCCTACAAGGGTAGCAAACCCTTCAGCTGTTTAGTTTACATGAATATGTTGTAGACTGGGCCTGAAACATAATCCTTAGCCAGAAAATACACTTAGGAGAGGTCTTCAGATCCAGAAACCACTTCCTTGGTGCATACAGGTAGTGCTACTGTGAATGTTTCCAATTTCCCATCCTGGGAAGTAGTTTCTGTAGGCCCTCCCCAAACCCAGGCCTGCCACTGCTGGGGTGGAACAGCAGTGCCCACAGGGCTGGGGAGACCCACTGGCCCTCAAAATCCCAAAAATGCTGAGTTCAGGAGCCCCCTGAGCCTCTGCAGCTCTCCTCCAGTTGGGGTCCCTTTCAAACACAGTTCCCCTGTCTACAAAAAGCTGTCTTTCTGCTGAACCTGCCAGCCCCAATGGCAGCAGGAACCTTTCCATTATCCTTTTCATGGAGCTTCCACTCAAAGAAAAATTTTCCCAAAGCTCTAAAAAAGCTTTCTCAGAGACAGTTTTGTAATGAAGTTACAATTTATTCTTCTTTGCCTTGAGAGGTCTGGTCTTTTTCCTCTAAGATCATCGGGGGGCTTTTTTGTTTGTTTTTAACAGCAATCTCTCATAAGGGAAGGATATATTAATTATTGTATTTTATTATTTATTTTAATAGCATCAAAATGTATCCTCACCAGTAGGCAGCAGCCATTGCTAGCCTATGAAGGGCTGAAGCAAATATAAAGGACTTTTTTGAAAGCACCATGATTATTATATTTTGGCCAATTTGTGGCTTATTATCTCCTGTAGCTTTTAGTGGATCATAATACATTCACTGATTGTCCTCAGTATCCCCAAGTTTCAGTTTCGCCAGGCACACAGTAACCCCACAGTAACCCCACGTGTCACTGAGATTCAAAGCAGAGCCAGTACTGCCCTTCACCTCCTTGTACATGCAGCCAGCAGCTCAGCACTTGAGCTGTGGTCCCAAATGCATGAGCCTTGTGGGTATTCCATGTCACTCAACAAGTGGGATTTAGGATGTTGAATACTACGTGGGATAAGAGGCAAGAAGCAGGGCAAACTTCTTTTGCCTTAGCAACCTCCAGTCCTCCTGCTTTAAAGGAAGGGATTTATTCTAAAGAAATAGTGATCAAGGTTTTTTTTTTTTCAATAGCTGTGAAGTGGAAATGTATGCCAGAGAGGGCTTACACATATAAATATATATAGATATACTCCATATATAGGTACATGTTGTATTTCAGTATAAGTATTTTATCTGGTGTGTGTATATATATTGAGTGGGTGGGTGAGTGAGTATATATGTATTTGTATATGCACATATAAACCACTATTGGTCTTGAGGAATGACTGATTATCTTTTTTTTTAAAAGTAGTGTCTCAAAGTGATATGTTTGGTTTCAGATCCCAGGACCATTACCTGCCCTAACAGATACATGAAGTCCCTTTGAACTCTCCTTTTAGACTGCGGTTTATTTAACTTGATGGTGTTGAGGAGCCTCTGGATCACATTGTAAGGATCCTGCACAACAGTCTGCTCTGGATAAAAAAATCCTTTTCTCCTGCAGTAGCTTCCTTATTGCAATATTTACCGAACCCTTGGCAGCATTGGTGGGGGAAACAGAAATCTGCTTCCAGCTGGGAGGAGACCATTTAAAAAGTGACAGGGAAGAGATGATGCTGGGGCTCTTTCTTCACAACAGCTTGCAGCCTCTTAGGAAGATGGGGTAAACTAATAAAGGAAGATTTTTGTCTAACCATTTGGGGCTGAGGTGCTTCTCCATCCTGGGCACCAGCAGTAATAGGAAATAGAGCTGATGTCTGTGCCAGGCAGCTCCTTTCTGATGCACGAGCATTTGTAGCAGACTCTTAAATCATACTATGGATGCCCCATCAGTGTTTTGGTTTGCAGGGTGGTTTGGCCCCCACCACTGCAGAGGTCTGAGAACATTTTGTTAGAGAAGAGTGCCTAAACAGATGGTTAAGATAGTCAAACAGGAACAGGGCAGCCGCATGGCAGGAAGGGATTGAGCTGCTCTTTCCATTGCTTTGGCAATAGGACAAGCTGTAATAGGTTTAAACTGAGGCAAAGGCTATTTAATTTAGGCTTTGAGAAAGAAAGAGAAATTATCTCAAGCTAAGAAGAGGTAAATACAGACATGGCCAGCATGGGGTTTGGAAAAAAAAATATGACCTTGTAAGGCTGCTTTTTATGATTACTTGGAGGCCAACAGGTACAGAAAAATAAGCACTGACTGCAGCTGCCTAGTACTTATACTGTAGGGAAAAAGCAAAAAAAGTGCCACAGCTGACTCCAGCGGGGCTCCTGCCTTTCTTTCACAGCAGCATTCACTTAATGGTATTTACCTGGATACATTTGCCCATGGGCCTTTGGTTGAAGGAATAAAGCTTTAACATGAAACACCTGCTAGTCATGTGGAAGTTGCAAAAGAGGTTTTTTTTTTTCTCCTTAATTCTGCCTGATGATAGAAAAGGAGAACAGGTGCTGAGGAAGAAAGAGATTTGATGATAACCCACAATGATATCTTGTCCCCTTTTCCAGACATTGCTAACTAGCCATAAACTGCAATATATGAAGTTTTGTCAGTCTGCCAAATACATATAAGCAATCCCATTACACGAGTGCAATTATTTAATGTAACCTCCGAATAATATCTTTAACTTATTGTGAAGAAAGAAGCATAATGCATTGAAAAAAAAAAAAATCAAAAAACCCCAAACCACCCCAAAATCATGGGGGAGACTAAAGCACCCACTTAAGCTGTTAAAGAAAAAGAAAACAAAAGTTTTTGTCTCCACTCAGAAAAATGAAAGTCAATTAACATTGACATTTCCAGACTGTAAGCCATGCAAACTTAATTTTCAAGGTCTGGATTAAAAATAAAATTGTAGAAGATTATACTGTCCTTACATACCTTTGTAAGGTTACTGCTCCCACTATATTAGCTATGAAGAAAGTCTGAAAGATCTATATAGTTCTGTCTTGCATTTTTTTTTTCTGAATAAAGCAACTCAATGTAGAATTAATTGTTACTTGAAACTTTGTCTAAGGTGATACCTAACCCCACCTCCTGCAGCTACCAGGGACAAGGGGACACCAGGAGGGTTGTGTTGGGTAGGATGACTTTGGTGCCTGTGTTCTGCATGCTGGTTGTGGACTGGGATGCCTGAGCTAGGCTGGATCAGCCCCATGAGAAGGGCACTGTGCACTATTGTCTGTAGAACTCCAAAGTAGGCATTACAAAGCTGTCCTTCCAGATAGCCCATCTCCAGGCAGGACTACAAACCTGTGTTAATCCTGCCCTCTGGGTCACAGGCTGTCCAGAAATGAAAGGGAAAAGCAAAACTCACAGAGAAATTCCTAAGACAAGGGGACCCACATCTCCTCTGATAGTAGGAAAATCTTTGGCTGACTGAAACACAGAATATGTAAGTACTAGAAGTTTATGGTGAAAATTGCAGCAGATCCAAGCATGTGAAACTCTTGAAAGAGTGCTCCTATCTGTACTTCCTAGGATGTGCTATTTTCTAAGTCAGTGTTTACTGGTTCTTGGTTGATAGTATCAAACACTGTGATTTTCAAAGGAGACTAAGAGATTTATGTGTTCAGCTTCCAAGGAAGGGGAAAAAATAATCAGACCAAACACCTAAAGCCAAGACAGAATCCTTGAGACTGAGCCATGTCCCATTTATCATGCCAGGGACACGTGTGAGGGCAGCAGGCTGTGACTGTGACCCCCGTGACAGCCAGCAGTGCAGCTTTGTGTGAGGGGACCCATGGAAGGAACAGAAGCACTGGATGTTCCTGCATGGCAGGCTGGGGAGGGAGAAGGTGTGTGCACACATCTGTGAGTGTGGGCCCAGATGGGCACAGGTGGGCACAGAGCTACAGAGCTGTGACCAGGCAGGTTTTCTAGCCAGAACCAAGGCGTATCTGTAGACATGACTTCTAGTCAGCCCACCAGCACTAATGAGTTACGTCAGGAATGTGGGTGATGACCATAGCTGAAATCAATAAATAAATCAATAGTATCATCCAGCGAGGTCTGTTGGCTTAGAGTTAACAGGTAAACACCTGAAAATTTGTTTTCCCATAATCAGCATGTTTTAATGGTCATTCAGCTAGAAGATAAAATAAAAACACAAGAGGAGGCATTTGTCTTCGACACAAAATCATACAAAAAGTCTTTTTTTATTAAATATACATTACTTACAGTTTAAGTCTTTCTTCTGTACAACAGTAACCATAGAAAACAAAAGAAGCTAAGGCTAATTTTTTTCAATCCCTTAACAGGGTATTAAGACATGTTACATCGTCTACAAAACTGACTTAGACTGAGGCAACGTCCTGTGGAATTCTCTTTAGAAAACCAGATAGTGAAAGGGGAATAATCTAAATCTCCATTTCGCTTTTTACTGTAACTGAGAGACTCTTGCTTTACCCTTGGACAAACGATTAAAAAAAGTTCTTTTTTTTTTTTTTGCTTTGCTAATAAAATGAACAGAGCTCTGAGAGATTTATTTAATAAAATTTGAGTAGAACAAAGTAAAATGAATGATGAAGGGCCCATCTGTAGAAAGAACCAATTTTTTATTATTACAAATACTTAATCTTAGCTGCCATTTTGCTCTCTTTTTTTTTTTCTTTTTAGGGTGCCTTTGTCGATAAAATCCTTCCATGTTAGTGTTAGTGTGCTGGCTCCTGAATTGGTTGACAAGACACCACTCACAGACCAACCTTCCCAAAACACAAAGTCTTTTAAACCCCTGAAGGTGACTTAAGCCATATCATGGGCTTTGTGGAGCTCAAGTTCATTGCCTTATCCCAAATTTTATCCATAGTTTTGCTAGAAAACAACACAATTTCAGCGAATGCAACTCTTGTTGACAGCAGTAAAGAATGACAAACATAAGGTCCTGACTTGGATTCATGTACGTCAGCCCCAGTTTGCAGATCATCAAAGCAAGAGCAATATGAGGCTAAATTCATCTGTGATGTAGCTACATTAACCTAAACAAGATTACAACCAGGTCTGAAGCTGTGTCTTGTTTCTTTCACAAAGGGGGGTTTCAAAGCAGGTCAGGTATGACAATGTTAAGGTCTTCACTATCATTTAGATATAATGGTCTGTGTTACAGATTTCATTTGCAAAAATCACAGAGTATAGATTTTTATGACTGGATGTTTGAATAAAAAAATGTACCTATTTGCTCTCCTTAGCTCCTGAAACTTCAATTCCACTGTGTTGTGAATGGAAAGTGAGGCTGTGACTGGCTGTATCTAAGCTTTACCTAAGAAACAATTCTTCTTTCTTGACAAATATGGGTACTGCATTGGCAGCAATGACAAAACACATCAGGAAAGGATGTGCCTAAAGGACACAAGAAGGAGCTGTAAAGGGCATGCAAAAATGGATAAATAATTTCCCACGCAGAATTACTTCCAAATGGACTCTGTTTAGGGCTGTGGGATTGAAGTTTGTGAAGAGAGTTATGACTAGCATATCAAAAAGTAAGTAGTGTTGCAATGTGAACAGCAGTCAGTAGTTTAGAAAAAAGCTGCCACAAGCATCCTAAACGAGGGAGTGGAAATTCTCTAAGCAAACATCATTCTTTGGATCAACTGTTGTACCCAACATTTGATTAAATATTATGATTGTTTGAGGGAAACCATCTCCAGTTCTCCTTTGGGCTACCCAGGAGAGTTCCAGCAATCTAACTGGGGAGATTCAGATCTGGTATCAGCCAGAGCTTCGAAATCCTCTCCCATGATTGAAGCATGATTGAAGAGATGTCTGATACTTCTGGACACTACTTCAGGACAACTAAGACTATGTTTTGGCAGACTAAGTAGCAGCAATTCATTCAATGGCAAAAAAACCTACCACTGAAAAATACCTGAAAGCCTCATATCCACCTGATGGTTACCATGCATGGCTTCAAACAGTGTCCATTTTCCAAGAGCTTTTGCCTCCTTCACTGCCCCATCACAATGGTAGTTTGAAGTGCTAATGTCCTCTGTTCCCCTTAGATGTCACCACCTCTAGGTGACTACATTTCCACGGTGGAGTGCAGTCTACCTTCTGGTTGAACACCCAGCTGACATTTTGGTTTCTGTGACTGCCAGGAGAAAAACCATAATCTTAATTTGAATTGTGAAACAAGCTTCTCTGACTCCTACCAACAATTTGATAGCTCCACATGTTAAAGAAAAAGGAGGGATGAAGAAAACAGAGGTGAACTAGATATGGAGTGACACTGTCAACACAAACTGTTGCCTTAATCCTTCCTTAGCTCGGCTTGTAGACTCAGCACATTACAAACAACAAACAACGAGCTTACAAATTACAAGAGTTCACCAGAAAGTGTGCTTTTTTTCCAACTTTTGTTTTTTTTGTCAGAGTAACTTAGTGCAAAAGATCACAAAAATAAGCACCAATACACTGAAATATTCAAACTCTCAATATGCATGTCTTGAAATAAACAGTCAAAGAAAAAAGCTAATTCAGACCCAAAAGAAGAATGTGTTTAGAAGTTTCATGTACAAAAGTAGCAGGGAGGAGGGGGCCACCCACACTGAAAGAGGACATGAAGAACTTTCCACTAGGAAAGAAAGTGCATCAAACTGCAAACCCCAAGGGAACAAATCATGCTGTGAAGCTGTGATGGCAACCTGTGAAGAAAACACCCAAAATTTTCAAGGGCATGGTGCAACTCTAACTGTAGTTAAGCAAGAGGCTTCCCACCAACCTCTAAAGATGCTGGCTAAGGCCCTTGATTTGGCAGGGGTGTAACTATATCGCTTGGTTTGTTTGGTAAGTAGGCATTAAAAAACTGCATGAAAGCTTTGAAATAGCACTCACAAGGTCTCAGACTTTGCTCAGGTCTTTTACAAAGTGTTGTTTTCTGAAAAATAAAATGGAAAAAAACTCCTTTGTGTCTGTGAAAAAACAGCAGTGCAGAAGAATATTTGAAACTAGTCTTGTTCAGGGTAAACTTCATTTAGGTGAGAGCAACAGACAACAATGGCATGAGATGGTGGACCACAAAGATGTCAAGTTCTGCCTCCTCTACACTCTTGTTAATTTGAAGTGGAGCATACATGTCAACTGACTGGCTTCCTTACAGAAGGAAGGTTGATTTTGTTCTGAAGATTGGATTTATTTTTTCAGGGATTTATCTCATTGGGAACTTAGGGTTCCTGGATGGGAACTTATTATAATTTGAAAAGCCAGCAAGTATCAGACATAGCTACTTGGGGTTAACAGACACCAGGATATGACACACAGGAGACTTACATCCATCCTGGAGCTGCAGAGGTACCCAGTATCATCTCAAATGGCACCAGACATGTAGAAAGGCATCTGAGAGGGCCGAGTTAGCTTTAGATTCAGAAATGTGTGGATCTGGCTTCATGTATGCTATCTGCCAAAGCTCCCATGTGAGGCAAAAAGTGGATGTTGGATCTAGAACAGACTGAAAGGAGAATTATCCACTTCTCCAAGGATTACTGATCAGATTGTCACTGGTGAAACTCCATTTTCATGCATTTGGCTACAAGGAGATGTATACATTTACTAGGCAGAGATGTTTAGAGTAATTTTTAGAGTAATTTAGATGCAAGGTGTCCTCCTTGATCCCAGCTGTCACCTCAGTGAAAAAAAAGTCACTTGTAATACCCGTGGAGATGTGTCTACTGGATCTTCAAAACTATTGCAGAATTTGGATTCATAGGCAAATTCTGCTAGAAGTAACTTCTCCATTACCAGGAGACTACCCTGTCTCTATAATCAATGGAGAAAAATGGACATCTCTTGTGATTCATTTAATCTTACAGGATATTTGAGACATTTACCCTATCCTCACTAACGACAGGGCTGGCTGGACAGGACTGGATGACAATTGTGAAACAGACAGTTCGTAAAACCAAATGCAAAATGAAACAAACCCGAAAGACTCAGATAAAAACAATATCCAAGTGCTTCACAGGTCTTGGACTCAATCTTATCATCAGCAAAATCAATAACTGACTTCATTAGGAAAAGATTCATAACCCCTCACCATAGTGAAACAATATGATATATTGATTGCTCCTTGCCCAAAATGTGAAATATGTGATCAGCTAAATGCTAATAAAGACAAGGATCTCATTAAAATAAGGGTTTGGATTACACTGTAAAAATTGAGCAATTGATTAATAGGATGAGTTAAGTCTAGCTAGATCAAAATAAAGCCAGGAGAAAACATTTTATTTTTGTAATCTGGTTATAGTTTTAAGTTAAATATCAGGGGCATCTCATGACTGAACACACTCTGATAACCACACTGCTCTATATGTGTCATTTTTACAGTCATATTTACCCAGGTGGGAATTCTGGCTTAGCCCATATGAGTTAAAAGTATGTCTTTTATTTGGCTTTTTCAATGCAGACATAACCTAAGTGTGGAGCCATGGCAAGAACAAGAAGAAATAAAAACAGCGTACATCTTAAAAATTGACCCAAAACACTCACACTGTCTTGTTTCTAGTAAGTGAATATGGACAGATGAAATACTAACTGACAATTACATAGATAACTTACTTAGGACCAAAGTTTTATTTCCAAAAGAGAAATGGGACTCAAATTTCAAAGGTATTTAAATGTCTTGTAGTATATTAGAACATTCCACAGCAAGGCAGACACAGAAATTAATTTGAGTTAAATGCTCATTTTGTTTCGTCACTTAAGCATTGATCCACATCCTCAAGAGACTGAATTCCTTGTAAAACCTATCCTTCACCCAGGTGGCAGCCAAGTTAGTTGGAGTTAGCTTTCTAACATCCAGCCTTCCTTTGTTTTCTTTCCCTGGCATTCACAGAAAGTCCTTCTGGGCATCCAGCTCAGACTGCATGATTAAAAATCTTTATAAGCATGGCTATTACTGGTCGAGTCTTTTCTGGAAAACAGGAATTTGCAGTGCTGAAATACATATCTAAGATAGTTCATAATTTCACAGCCTGCCTAGCAATAATAATTTTATAGGTTATATATTGTATCACCAACAGAAAAAAAAAAAAATCCTTCTACCAGTCCCTTACTTTTATTATGAAACTCGTCTTGGGGAAGGAAAAAAACCCAAACAATGCCTCCAAACAACTCTTTGACAGTCTCAGGTTTTCAACTGAAATGAGATCTGAAAATTTATGTATAAAAAGTATTATCCTCTGGCTTTACTTAAAAATATTATCTAGAATGACAGCTTAAAGAAAAAGGGAAAACAGCCATTTAAAAAGAAACATTAACAAAAATAGCAGAAATGGCTTTAAATAGATGGGAAAATGAATTTTAGCTCTAGTAGATTTTTTCAAAACTGTATTTCTTTTATAAAAAAATATTAATTGCTTTCAACTTGTATTGAAGGAAGTCCAATTATGCCCTCACTAAAGAAAGCATTAGAACAAAACAAAAAATAAAAAGGAGTTTATATTTAGAGTACTTCTTTTAGTATATTTTAGCTATATTTAATAAGAATAATTTTGACATCCTGATTTAGAAGACCATACAAATGTGTTCATTTGTTCAGCCCTGCAGCATAAAAATCTTCCCATCTCAGTACATCCACAGGTATAGATGCACATCTCTATATACTCATGCATACATTCATATGAAGTTCTTTCTTTTTACAGATACACCCCAACCTAGCTCAATTTTCACAGTTTTACCTTCCTATTCCATTCTTCATGTAGCCAATTAAGGACATTAGCACATCAGAGAGGTCTCATACAGAGGCCATTTCAGAAAAAATGCAGGCAGAGGGGCCCATGAACTCTCCTAGTCCTCCCTTCTGCCATGCCAAACAAAGTAGCTTGATCTGCATGAAGGAAAGAGAAAAGATAATTGCTTTGCCAGGATTTTACTGCCAAAGACAAAGCAACATAAAGAGAACCCAGCTACTCAGTCCATCATTCCAATACTCATCACACAGAAACACTGTCAAATAATTGTGTCACCCAAACAGCCAGTGTGTGGCAAAACACCTGCAGTTGACCACGGCTGAGGAAGAATGGCACCAAACTAGTGTCAATATAGACAGCTTTATAAAGTTGCTTAGTGAAAAGTTCTGGTTATAGGGCTGGCCTCATACTCCTCTTCACATAAGAATAATGTCACTCCAAGACTGCTTTCTCTTCCCTGAATGCTCCAAAAGAAGTGGTAAAGAATCACCATATCCAAATAAATAAATTTATTTATTTATTCTTCCTTGTCTGCTCTCTCCTCTCATAAAAAAAACTCAAATGAAAATCTCGAATAAACATCTACATACCTTTCCAATGGACTGCCTAGAAAAACAGCACCTGTTGCAAGTGCAAGCACATCTCTAGTTTGCTGTGGGTTAATATCTCATACTGGGACTCCTTAATTTTTAATCTATGTAAAAAGAATCATGTGGAAACCCCAGGATGACTGCACAGGGCAAAGGAGGAGATTCAGCTGCACAATCAATTGTCTCAAATTAAATCAAGAGTATTGCAATGAATAAGATTTTTCTTCCCCTTAACTTTAGGCTTAATTCTACCACCAGCAAATTCTACATCCTCTTTAGAAGCCCTGCAAAGGCAGATGTCACACGGACATAACAGGGTGTTCAAAACCTCACTGGGTGGGACTCCTTCATTTCTTACCCTTAGGATGTTTGTGATTGAAAAGGAGGTTTTTCATCCTCACACTGTAACCATGCAGCACAAGTAAAATGGGCAGAACTTGATTCTTCAGTTGTGTTCCCAATCAGGAAAGGACAGAAGACTTTAAAGAAAAGGAGTGAAGATTAATTTGAAGTAGAGTCTTTGTGATCTCT